>NC_092337.1:62522500-63147500 GCF_046630445.1 Rutidosis leptorrhynchoides
TTATCAGCTATGGTTCGGGGGATGCGACCACATAGCATAATAGGAGGTGGTATTTTTATTACTTTGATTGGTGAATATCTCGGTGTGGATATAAGTCGGGGGGGGGGATTATTACTAGAAGAGCCGGAACCCCGCGATACTATAGGTTTAAATGTATACCATGGTGCGAAAGTTTTGAAGAGGCGAAATAACGCCGCAGTACGATACCATGGTAGACATCCACAGGTGGAGAGAAACCAGCAGCAAGGTAATGTAGGAGGGGGGAATGAGATGCAAGAAATGCATAGGTTTATAGCTTCTCAGGAATACGAAAATGCTAGACAGAGAGCATTTGAAGATTGGCAAGTTCATCAGAACCAAATCATAGCTCATTGCCAACATATAGGTAGAAACTATATTCCTACACCGAAACCCATCTTCCCTCCTTGGTCTATAGAGATGCAGCCACCATATCCTACGTATGACCCTGCCGAAGCATTCTATAGCACTTATGGTTATGCCTGGAACCCCTATTGGTACCAATATCATCCTTAGTTTACTTATTATTTTTTTTATTTTGTAATTTGTAATTATTGATACGTTTAATACTTTTGTTAATATTGTAATCATTTTTATAATTATCTAACTTTTATTCTTAGATTTTAATAATTTTTGAATGTGGGGTAATATACCAAACTTCAAAAATATGTATATATGTTTGCAGTTTATCTTATGTACACAACAGGGTAAAACAACGCATTTTCAAAGACTGGCATTAAGTTCAGCAAAAGCAACTAATTTTGACGACAAGATGCAAAATATATGTGAAATAACAACAAGACGGAATGAACAAATGATGTGCACCATTTATCATTCAGCAAACAAACGCCAATATATTTGGAAACTTTGGTAAAATTTAATCATTTTCACACTAATCACCCTCAATAATTTAAATTGTTACTGATTTCTTGCAAATGAGGGCATTGCAAGATCTTAAGTGTGGGAAGGGGTTAAATTCTTTCGGATTTTAAAATTTTTTTACTTTATACACTTGGTTACCATTAAAAATACTAGTAAAGCAGTAGTTGTATTAGAATCTAGTGCTCTCTGATAAAAAAAGAACAGCCCTAGTCTTATATACTGACGACCCAATTCTAGTAAAATTTTTCAAAATTTTCAATTAAATGAATTCAAAATCATGTTTATACATACTTATGAACGATAAAACTAGGTTTTAACACCGAAATTATTGTTACCTCGGAAAGGACATAAATTAAGAAACAAACTAAAATGTTAAAATTCATTTAAAATGGAATAGAGGACGATAAAAAAGAAAATAAAAGCCAAGTGTGGGAAAATTTACCAAGTTATCTTAACCATATGTCACATATATCTGTAACAAATAACTGAAAATACTTTTGCTTTGGACTAAACTAAACTGTTTTACCCAATGAAAGAAAAGAAGAGATGGATCTACACGATGAATCAATTCCATCATTAAAAGGAAGTAAAGTCTTCCGAAAAAGACACGCGCTTCTTGATTTAGGTCATGAAGTTGTCGTCCAGACCAGCTGTAGGTTGACGAAAAATCTAGAAAAGTCATCACTAAAATCAGCAGGAAATCCACGGACCTCAGCATTAAACAGGGTCGCCATGTGGTCAGATTTATCCTAACCATGAGAAGGATTTATCTCGTACAATGGGGGGCACCGTGCAAATTAGCTGGATAAGACTAATGAATCAGATCCCCAGAAAGGATAATCTCCTTAAAGATTAAAAATCAGCTTTTAAGACTGATATCACTCAATCCTTGAGATTGACCTTAAAGATTGAGAATTACAAACTCATGGAATTCAATGATATCTAAACTCGAGCTTGAACGAGAAAATATTTTGATCAAAATTACAAACCGATTTGTTTTCTGAAAACCCTATTTTCAATACGTTCATTACCATTGAACGTAAAATCCTAGGAATTCACCTAGAATTCATTAGGTCACCTGAACTAAATCGGGTGTCAACCGTAAGAACGGTGGTTGCATAGTGGTCAAAGACAGGACCTTGTGCCAGACCGAAAAATTATAAGGGTGAGCTTTACTATTGCTCCTACCAAGGATAGTAATTGCGTCCGACACGTTATAGACCATAATTAAAAGCATGTCAGGGGACATTGCCTTAACAGTTGCTTGTTCAACGCTTTCCTTTACAACCGGACGGTAGTTTGTCGAAAGGTAATATACGGAACAAGTAAACTGGACGTGTTGCTTTCCTAATACAAGGTTAGCAAGTGGGTGACACAAAACAGCAAGTTTTGAGCTAAAATTTTCAATTCTGAACCCCACCAAACCCACAAAAATATTTTGCAAACACCGGTAAAGGGTTATCCCGGAAAACTTATCTAGGGTAAAAACTAGATTTAATTTTCAAAAGATCAAATGTTTTCATAAAGATCCAATTTCCTTAATGGATCTAAATTTTTATAGTCATGTGGGACTGTAAACCATATCGTTACTACCATTGTTTATACCGCCGTATAGAAATCACTGATGTACAAAGTGTGAAGAATAAAGAAGTGATTCTAGTATTTCAAGACAATATTGCTTGAGGACAAGCAACGCTCAAGTGTGGGAATATTTGATAATGCTAAAAACGAACATATATTTCATAGCATTATTCCTCAAGAAAGACAAGCTTTTAGTTGCAATTGTTCTATTTACAAGTGATATTCGTTTAAATAATAAAAGGTGAAGACAAAAGACAGATTCGACGAATTGAAGACGCAAACGACCAAAAAGCTCAAAAGTACAAAAGACAATCAAAAAGGTTCCAATTATTGATAAGAAACGTCTCGAAATTACAAGAGTACAAGATTCAAAACGCAAAGTACAAAATATAAAATTGTACGCAAGGACGTTCGAAAATCCGGAACCGGGACCAGAGTCAACTCTTAACGCTCGACGCAACGGACTAAAAATTACAAGTTAACTATGTATATAAATATAATATAATATATAATTAATTATATTAATTATATATATATATATTATATATATATTATAAAACCGTCGGCAGAGAAAGACTCCAAGGGTGTGAGCTGTAAATTCATTCTCCGCGACTCGCGGAGTTTGAAGAGGATTTTGCCGCGAGTCGCGGAGCCCCAAAAATCGAAAATCCCTATAAAGCCAACCGAATTCTGATCACAATTCATAATCTATTTCTCTCTTCTCTCATATATACGTAAAATATATATATATATAATTTATATTTTAATTTTAATTTTAATTATAATTCTAATAATAAGGGTATGTTAGCGAATGTTGTAAGGGTGTAAGTCGAAATTCTGTCCGTGTAACGCTACGCTATTTTTAATCATTGTAAGTTATGTTCAACCTTTTTATATTAATGTCTCGTAGCTAAGTTATTATTATGCTTATTTAAAACGAAGTAATCATGATGTTAGGCTAATTACTAAAATTGGGTAATTGGGCTTTGTACCATAATTGGGGTTTGGACAAAAGAACGACACTTGTGGAAATTAGACTATGGGCTATTAATGGGCTTTATATTTGTTTAACTAAATGATAGTTTGTTAATGTTAATATAAAGATTTACAATTGGGCGTCCCTATAAATTACCATATACACTCGATCGGACACGATGGGCGGGGTACTTATATGTACGAATAATCGTTCATTTAACCGGACACGGGAATGGATTAATAGCCACTAGAATAATTAAAACAGGGGTGAAATTACATTCAAGGGTAATTGGTGTAATTGTTAACAAAGTAGTAAAACCTTGGTTTACACGCAGTCGATAACCTGGTGTATTCATTAAACAAAGTATTAAAACCTTGTTACAATTCGAATCCCCAATTAGTTGGAATATTTAACTTCGGGTATAATAATAATTTGACGAGGACACTCGCACTTTATATTTATGACTGATGGACTGTTATGGACAAAAACCAGACGGACAGATTAAATAATCCAGGACAAAGGACAATTAACCCATGGGCATAAAACTAAAATCAACACGTCAAACATCATGATTACGGAAGTTTAAATAAGCATAATTCTTTTATTTCATATTTAATTTCCTTTATTTTATATTTAATTGCACTTCTAATTATCGCACTTTTATTTATTGTTATTTAATCGCAATTTTAATTATCGTACTTTTTAATTATCGCAATTTTATTTTATCGCACTTTTATTATTCGCAATTTCATTATCATTATTTACTTTACGCTTTAAATTAAGTCTTTTATTTATTTAATATTTTACATTAGGTTTTAACTGCGACTAAAGTTTTAAAATCGACAAACCGGTCATTAAACGGTAAAAACCCCCCTTTATAATAATAATATTACTTATATATATGTTTGTATTTTTATAAAAGTAAACTAATATAGCGTTACGCTTTGTTTAAAGATTTCCATGTGGAACGAACCGGACTTACTAAAAACTACACTACTGTACGATTAGGTACACTGCCTATAAGTGTTGTAGCAAGGTTTAAGTATATCCATTCTATAAATAAATAAATATCTTGTGTAAAATTGTATCGTATTTAATAGTTTTTCCTTGTAAAATATAAACTATTTCGTATACCCCTCTGCTTTGACATCAACTTGATTTTTGAAAGATAATGCCATTTGAGACTTGTTTAATTGCTAGTAATGATTATTTTAACATGTTATTTGAGTTAAATGCTTATGAACTTGGCAAACATTTTCGTATATGCTTATTTGAAAAAGTGTAGATTTGATGAAAATGTGAAAATGAGCTTAAGTTTGATATAAATTGATCATGTCATTGTGATTATTTTGATTGATGATTTTGCTGACACTAATGCATATTTGGATGCACAAAATTTGTGTTTGATGTGTTTTGCAGACTGAAAGGGGTGAATCTTCATCCCAAGCCCGCAATGCTCCTGCTGAGAATTTGGAACAACAGGAGGTGGATAACTACTACAAGCAGGATATACCTCATCCAGTCATGACCTTTTCCGATATGCAGTTGGAAGAGTTGCACCCGAACCTGAGATTTGACAGACTTTGGATAGATTATCCAAAATATCAACGGAGTTTGCATACTCTTCATTCTAAGGTTGTTGAGGTACCGAGGGTCATAGAATGGGGACCCTTAGAAGCTGTAGAATTGGCCGGGCCAATTAGGAAATTACTTGTACAGAGGTATGGTAATTCTTCTTTTAATGACTGGGTACATTTATTCACCATGCGTAGACCTGTATATAAAGTATGGTGTGAAGAATTGTTATGTAGTATAGAGTTGAATGATCGGGTAGCTAGTTTAACCGATCGTTCTTTTATTAGATTTTTGTTAGGCGGTTCGATGCGCCACATGTCTTTACTGGACATGGCTCAGGCTTTACGTATATATACGCCTGAGGAGTTAGCATATGCCGATTGTAGAGGATTGATACTAAACGGTAGAAAGATAGATGAAAATTTTGATACACACGGTGTGTGGAGTCAAATGACAAGCCATCACCGTTTCAAAGGGGGAAATTACTCTTATTTGGATATAGATAGAGCCGAATTAAGAGTGATACATAGGTTTTTAGCTAATTCGATTACACAAAGGGGTAAGAACAAGGAAAAAGTAAATGAACAGGATTTGTTTTACCATATGTGTATTCGAGACCCACAAAGCGCTGTAAGTATACCGTATTGTGTGGGTTATTATTTATCAGCTATGGTTCGGGGGATGCGACCGCATAGCATAATAGGAGGTGGTATTTTTATTACTTTGATTGGTGAATATCTCGGTGTGGATATAAGTCGGGGGGGATTATTAGTAGAAGAACCAGAACCCCGCGATACTATAGGTTTAAATGTATACCATGGTGCGAAAGTTTTGAAGAGGCGAAATAACGCCGCAGTACGATACCATGGTAGACATCCACAGGTGGAGAGAAACCAACAGCAAGGTAATGTAGGAGGGGGGAATGAGATGCAAGAAATGCAAAGGTTTATAGCTTCTCAGGAATACGAAAATGCTAGACAGAGAGCATTTGAAGATTGGCAAGTTCATCAGAACCAAATCATAGCTCATTGCCAACATATAGGTAGAAACTATATTCCTACACCGAAACCCATCTTCCCTCCCTGGTCTATAGAGATGCAGCCACCATATCCTACGTATAACCCTGCCGAAGCATTCTATAGCACCTATGGTTATGCCTGGAACCCCTATTGGTACCAGTATCATCCCTAGTATATTTATTTATTTTGTAATTTGTAATTATTGATATGTTTAATACTTTTGTTAATATTGTAATCATTTTTATAATTATCTAACTTTTATTCTTAGATTTTAATAATTTTTGAATGTGGGGTAATATACCAAACTTCAAAAATATGTATATATGTTTGCAGTTTATCTTATGTACACAACAGGGTAAAACAACGCATTTTCAAAGACTGGCATTAAGTTCAGCAAAAGCAACTAATTTTGACGACAAGATGCAAAATATATGTGAAATAACAACAAGACGGAATGAACAAATGATGTGCACCATTTATCATTCAGCAAACAAACGCCAATATATTTGGAAACTTTGGTAAAAATTTAATCATTTTCACACTAATCACCCTCAATAATTTAAATTGTTACTGATTTCTTGCAAATGAGGGCATTGCAAGATCTTAAGTGTGGGGAAGGGTTAAATTCTTTCGGATTTTAAAAATTTTTACTTTATACACTTGGTTACCATTAAAAATACTAGTAAAGCAGTAGTTGTATTAGAATCTAGTGCTCTCTGATAATAAAGAACAGCCCTGGTCTTATATACTGACTACCCAATTCTAGTAAAATTTTTCAAAATTTTCAATTAAATGAACTAAAAATCATGTTTATACATATTTATGAACGATAAAACTAGGTTTTAACACCGAAATTATTGTTACTTCAAAAAGGACATAAATTGAGAAACAAACCAAAATGTTAAAATTCATTTAAAATGGAATATAGGACGATAAAAAGGAAAATAAAAGCCAAGTGTGGGAAAATTTACAAAGTTATCTTAAACATATGTCACATATATCTGTAACAAATAACTGAAAATACTTCTGCTTTGGACTAAACTAAACTGTTTTACCCAATGAAAGAAAAGAAGAGATGGATCTACACGATGAATCAATTCCATCATTAAAAGGAAGTAAAGTCTTCCGAAAAAGACACGCGCTTCTTGATTTAGGTCATGAAGTTGTCGTCCAGACCAGCTGTAGGTTGACGAAAAATCTAGAAAAGTCATCACTAAAATCAGCAGGAAATCCACGGACCTCAGCATTAAACAGGGTCGCCAAGTGGTCAGATTTATCCTAACCATGAGAAGGATTTATCTCGTACAATGGGGGGGCACCATGCAAATTAGCTGGACAAGACTAATGAATCAGATCCCCAGAAAGGATAATCTCCTTAAAGATTAAAAATCAGCTTTTAAGACTGATATTACTCAATCCTAGAGATTGACCTTAAAGATTGAGAATTACAAACTCATGGAATTCAATGATATCTAAACTCGAGCTTGAACGAGAAAATATTTTGATCAAAATTACAAACCGATTTGTTTTCTGAAAACCCTATTTTCAATGCGTTCATTACCATTGAACGTAAAATCCTAGGAATTCACCTGGAATTCATAAGGTCACCTGAACCAAATTGGATGTCAACCATAAGAACGGTGGTTGCATAGTGGTCAAAGACAGGACCTTGTGCCATACCGAAAAATTATAAGGGTGAGCTTTACTATTGCTCCTACCAAGGATAGTAATTGCGTCCGACACGTTATAGACCATAATTAAAAGCATGTCAGGGGACATTGCCTTAACAGTTGCTTGTTCAACGCTTTCCTTTACAACCGGACGGTAGTTTACCGAAAGGTAATATACGGGACAAGTAAACTGGACGTGTTGCTTTCCAAATACAAGGCTAGCAAGTGGGTGACACAAAACCGCAAGTTTTGAGCTAAAATTTTCAAATCTGAAACCCACCAAACCCACAAAAATATTTTGCAAACACCGGTAAAGGGTTATCCCGGAAAACTTATCTAGGGTAAAAACTAGATTTAATTTTCAAAAGATCAAATGTTTTCATAAAGATCCAATTTCCTTAATGGATCTAAATTTTTATAGTCATGTGGGACTGTAAACCATATCGTTACTACCATTGTTCATACCACCGTATAGAAATCACTGATGTACAAAGTGTGAAAAATAAAGAAGTGATTCTAGTATTTCAAGACGATATTGCTTGAGGACAAGCAACGCTCAAGTGTGGGAATATTTGATAATGCTAAAAACGAACATATATTTCATAGCATTATTCCTCAAGAAAGACAAGCTTTTAGTTGCAATTATTCTATTTACAAGTGATATTCGTTTAAATAATAAAAGGTGAAGACAAAAGACAGATTCGACGAATTGAAGACGCAAACGACCAAAAAGCTCAAAAGAACAAAAGACAATCAAAGAGGTTCCAATTATTGATAAGAAACGTCTCGAAATTACAAGAGTACAAGATTCAAAACGCAAAGTACAAAATATAAAATTGTACGCAAGGACGTTCGAAAATCCGGAACCGGGACCAGAGTCAACTCTTAACGCTCGACGCAACGGACTAAAAATTACAAGTTAACTATGTATATAAATATAATATAATATATAATTAATTATATTAATTATATATATATTATATTTATAAATAAAAACCGTCGGCAGAGAAAGACTCCAAAGGGACTGAGCTGTAAATTCATTCTCCGCGACTCGCGGAGTTTGAAGAGGATTTCACCGCGAGTCGCGGAGCCCCCAGTTTTGAAACTCCCTATAAAGCAAACCGAATTCTGATCATTTTCATCCATCTTTTTCTTCTTCTTCTCATACGTAAAATATATATATATATATATTTATAATTTATATTTTAATTTTAATTATAATTCTAATAATAAGGGTATGTTAGCGAATGTTGTAAGGGTGTAAGTCGAAATTCTGTCCGTGTAACGCTACGCTATTTTTAATCATTGTAAGTTATGTTCAACCTTTTTACATTAATGTCTCGTAGCTAAGTTATTATTATGCTTATTTAAAACGAAGTAATCATGATGTTGGGCTAATTACTAAAATTGGGTAATTGGGCTTTGTACCATAATTGGGGTTTGGACAAAAGAATGACACTTGTGGAAATTAGACTATGAGCTATTAATGGGCTTTATATTTGTTTAACTAAATGATAGTTTGTTAATGTTAATATAAAGATTTACAATTGGGCGTCCCTATAAATTACCATATACACTCGATCGGACACGATGGGCGGGGTATTTATATGTACGAATAATCGTTCATTTAACCGGACACGGAAATGGATTAATAGTTAATAAACTTGTTGAAACAGGGGTGAATTACATTCAAGGGTAATTGGTGTAATTGTTAACAAAGTAGTAAAACCTTGGTTTACACGCAGTCGATAACCTGGTGTATTCATTAAACAAAGTATTAAAACCTTGTTACAATTCGAATCCCCAATTAGTTGGAATATTTAACTTCGGGTATAAGGATAATTTGACGAGGGCACTCGCATTTTATATTTATGACTGATGGACTGTTATGGACAAAAACCAGACGGACATATTAAATAATCCAGGACAAAGGACAATTAACCCATGGGCATAAAACTAAAATCAACACGTCAAACATCATGATTACGGAAGTTTAAATAAGCATAATTCTTTTATTTCATATTTAATTTCCTTTATTTTATATTTAATTGCACTTCTAATTATCGCATTTTTATTTATTGTTATTTAATCGTACTTTTAATTATCGTACTTTTTAATTATCGCAATTTTATTTTATCGCACTTTTATTGCAATTTCATTATCGTTATTTACTTTACGCTTTAATTTAAGTCTTGTATTTATTTTATATTTTACATTAGGTTTTAACTGTGACTAAAGTCTTAAAATCGACAAACCGGTCATTAAACGGTAAAAACCCCCCTTTATAATAATAATATTACTTATATATATGTTTGTATTTTTATAAAAGTAAATTAATATAGCGTTGAGCTTTGTTTAAAAAAGATTCCCTGTGGAACGAACCGGACTTACTAAAAACTACACTACTGTACGATTAGGTACACTGCCTATAAGTGTTGTAGCAAGGTTTAAGTATATCCATTCTATAAATAAATAAATATCTTGTGTAAAATTGTATCGTATTTAATAGTGTTTCGTTGTAAACTTCAATAGTATTTTATACCCCTTAGCTTTGACATCAATTAGCTATGTTTCATACCTACGAATTTCGGACCATTACTCGCATGACTCAAAGTCGGGAAAAGAAAACGAAAGCATGAAGTTCCGAAAAATAAAGAAGAATATAAAGTTCGATAATAACCTCGAAATTACAAACCGTGTATATCAATACGTATTGCAACGTAAAGACATGAGAGAATTAAAAACATTATAATTCCAAGGAAATGATAGAAGTGAATAGATTCTTCTGGTGGCAGATGAAGGGGAAGGATGAAAGATATGAAAGTTAGAAGTATAACAAGAATCAGAACGGGATGGAGCATTTAATTGAGGGAGAAAGGATAGAAGATATGAGGTATGGAAGTAAGGAAGGGAAGAAGGTGGATTTATAGTGAAATATCCGACAAAGAAAATCGAAATAGATTGCTGCATTAAATCAAAGAAGATCCTGATCGTCGAAGAACCAAATCTTAATACGTAAGATTTTCTCTAAATCCCTTAAATCCCGGGAATCAATAGTAACTACGTCATCGGTTGAAATGAATATATTTATTTACTCATTTCCCTCTTTTGTGATAGCTTCACCCGTACGCTTCACATGATCGAATCGTTTTATCTATATCTCTCGATAATGATAAAACTCCATTATCACCTCATATTCGTCATAAAAACATTCCTATTGTTATCTATGACAACCTCTACCAAATTTCGGGGACGAAATTTCTTTAACGGGTAGGTACTGTAATGACCCGGAAATTTCCGACCAAATTTAAACCTTGATCTTTATATGTTTCCGACACGATAAGCAAAATCTGTAATGTTGAGTCTAGAAAGTTTGAAATCTATATTCATGAAATCAGTTACCCTTTGACCAAGCCTGACAATTCACGAACTGTTACTTATAAATAAATAAAATACATATATATTTAAATATATATCTATATATAAAATAAATTGAAATATAGATTGATATATGTAAATATTATTATTATCATTATGTCATACATATTATTAAAATCAACTACTGTGTTTGTAGGCTTTCCTTCTTCTTTTCACTTTCACTGATTGATATATATATCTATTATATTCACATGCAAACATCACTAATTGATCACAACACACATCGGATACTTTTTCTTTTGTTCCCTTTTCAAACCAATCCACCGAATTCTAATTCTGATTCTTTTCCCAATTCTTTCCACTCACCGAATTACTATTAACAAATTATTGAATCATTATTGTGCTAGTGACTAGATATCCTATATATCTATATATATACATAACATACAAATGGATATACATATTGAAAATGCTTTTCTTTCATCTTCTCCTTCTTGTTTTGTAGACCAAGCAACACCACAGTGAGCCATCCACAACCTCCATCATCGAACCCACCCTCGACAACACCCATCAACTTCGACACCCTCACCATCAAAGGCAACCGAAATCAAAACCTCAAACCCATCGTGAATTGGTAACTACTGTTTTCTTCTTTCTGTTTTGGTTTGAGACTTAACACTTTCATCATGCTCGATCACCACTTGAAACCACCCTCACCACCGAGAACCACCTTATTCTACCACCACACCCACGACAACTATAAACCACTATACTCACCACCACTTTCATCAACCACCGTTACCTGCAACACCTCCGGTCACCATGAAATAATCACCACCGAGAGTCATCATCACCATCCGCTACACAACCATCATACAACCTGCAACCTTCTGCTCTTAATTCCTATTTCTGTTTACTCGTGATTAACCTGCAACAAACCAAAAACCAACTCAAACCATCATCAATATTTAACAACTGCTAACCAACACTTTCTTCATCGAAAACCCATATTATTATTTTTATTTGCTGCGATCTTCTTCTGTTTCTGTTTTGATCGAGTAACGTGAAACACCGAGATAAACAACACCACCACTAGCCACCTTAACCCTCACCATCGTGAGTCCATATTTTTTTTATGTCACCTTAAAAATCAACACTTTGAGGCTTTCAACACCATCATCACCAAAACTGCTGCTGTTTTCTCATCCAATATCATCAAATAACCTCCAATCTCCCCCACAGAACACCATCGAACCCTTTTACACAAATCAAATCGGACCTGTTTACAAATAAACAAAAGAAAACAAAAGTACTCAATTCTTTCACCTACGAATCAAACAAATAGATTATATCACAGTGAATCTGGGGGAGAAAATAATTAATAAATTACGAGGAACGATTATGACTGATAAATATACATATACATTTATATAAATAATTAGGGAAATAAAAGTCAATTACTGTTCCTGTTCTTCATTGTTACTCGATGATAAAAAAAAATCAATGATGATTAGATCGATGAAGATGAGGATAACTAAAGCAGTACCTGTAATTACACGCTGCTGTGATTACTAACTTCTTTTTAGTTTGAACATACATAAAAATCGAACTCCACCGTGATTAATAGCTGCTGCTCCTCCGATTTATAAGATGTTGCAGTTGTCTTCTCCTAGTTCTGATCGATCGATTGAGGAACCCAGGACTAAATCGATTTTGTTGTTGCTGCTTCATTCATCTGAACCGATTGACTTTTTCACACACACATCAATTAGGTTATGTACTGGATACGAATTTGGGCCAATTGAACCTAAATTGGATTGCAACTTGGGCTTCTTGTTAAATGTTAATGGACTTCCTAATTTCCATTTGTTAAAATTAAGGTATAAAGTTTATATAATGTTTATTATTATTGCTTAATATTATTAATATTATTAATACTAGTAATATCATTATAATTAGTACTATTATTATTATTGTATTATAATTATTACAATTATTATTATTATTATTATTATTATTATTATTATTATTATTAACATTAAAACTATTATTATTATTATCATTACTAACATTATTATTATTATTTTTATTATTATTATTAAAATTATCATTATTATTAAAATTATCATTTTTAATAAGATCATCACTATCAAAACTATCATTAATATTATTACTATTACTAATTTATCATTTTTATTATCATCAACATAACTTTTATTATCATTATTATTATTATTAACATTATTATTATTATGATTATAAATATAGAGATGTTAGATACAAATATACTTATTAAAATACCAATCAAACATATTTTCTTTAACTATATAAATGTTAAGTATTTTGAAAATATACACAAATCAAATAAATATAGTATATTGTTTAAGATAATATATGAAATTGTTCGATTACGATTATATATTTTAATAGATATACACCTGATATAGGTTCGTGAATCCGAGGCCAACCTTACACATGTTCAATGATGTTATATGTATTTTTACTACAAAATACAGTATGGTGAGTATATAGTCCCCTTTTAAACTCTAAATATTTTTGGACTGAGAATACATGCGCTACTTTTATAAATGATTTACGTTATGGACACAAGTGATCAAAAATTAAATTCTACGTTGAGTTGTACCATGGCATATTTCTTTATACTTGGTAGCTAATATTTACGTGAGGAGCGTAAACGCGAATCCTGTCGATAGATCTATCGGGCCTGACAACCCCAACCGGGCTGGACGACCAGTTTTAAACGGTTGCACAGTACTTCGTTTCGTTACTACACTTGGTACGGTGTAGGGTTTATTTAAGAATATGCTGCTGTGATTTAAATGTTAAGTATGGTTACCAAGTGCTCAACGACTTTTCCATACACTTGCGAGTGTATTATGTATGAATATGAAATCTTGTGGTCCATAGTTATAACGCTGCTAGCATTAAACCTATATCTCACCAACTTTATGTTGACATTTTAAAGCATGTTATTCTCAGGTATGAATTAAGTCTTCCGCTGTGCATTTGCTCAAGTTAAGGACATTACTTGGAGTCGATCATCGCAATGGGACCAAATGTTGATGACTTCGTCCAGGAGGATTAGGACGGGTTACTACAGTTGGTATCAGAGCGGTGGTCTTAGCGAACTAGGTCTGCATTAGTGTGTCTTACTGATAAGTTGTTAGGATACATTAGTGAGTCTGGACTTCGACCGTGTCTGCATGTCAAAAGTTTTGCTTAACATTTCTAGTCGAAAACCATCTGCTTATCATCTTTAGGAAATCGCCTGCTTATCATTCATAAGTCTAGACACGTCTTACTGCATTTACTGCATTGATAGTGTATAGACAAAATTCATATCTTAGCGTATCTGATAATTCATATCTTAGCACATCTGTAGACTTGCCTGACATATGTCGTAGGTTCCTCTGTAGTCAACGAAATCTTTAGTATTATATATATAGATATTCTATATAGCTAGAATATCATCCGATATCCGAAAATCATTTCACATCGAAGATCCCTTCTATCCACCAAATTGCTCACTTGGCGATGAACCTGAAGCACTTACCGGTGAACCTGTTCGAGAAACCATTTTCTCTCTCATTTCTAGAGTATCTCGTCACGAATATATACTATCCTATATTTCGAATCTTGTTCATTCGCTCACTCCAACCGCCAATCATCCCGGTGTACTAGCAGAAATTAACGAACTTCGCGCTCGTGTGACAACGTTGGAGAACATAGTGCGAAGGTTGCAAACACCAGCAGCAGCACCAGCCGCATAATCTGTACCACCATCATCAATGTCAACAGTACCCTTATCACCCCCAAATCACAACCGTGTCGTAACTCTCAACATCACAATCTATACCTCGGATATCAACCTCACACGCCTCAATAACCCCATCTGTACTTCGAGTACGATCTTCGTTCTACATCTATTATCTTCGCTTTACATATCGTTCTACCTCATTTATCTTCGTTTGACATGACGATTATGTAATTTCTAAAGTTTTAGAGATTATGTAATAACGATAAATCAAATGAGTTTAATATTTTATTGACTCGTTAAATCCATAATTACATCCGGAGAAAATATATATGCAAGTATATTTTCATAAAGATTGTAATTAAAAATTCTTTCGTACAAACTATTAATGATGAAAATATTTTAACGGGTAGGTAGTACCCGAGGAATATTTCTAATTTCACATTAATAAGTTACATTGTACATTCTCCGAATCTGAATCAACGGTCATTTGCTATCCTACTTACAACCATCGATATACGAATCCGTTCACCGAAAAAAAACCATTTTCATTCAAATTACATATTTGGATTTTGACCTATCGGAATCCAACAAGTGGCATAACGAAGAAAATAATGGACAAACTAAAAAGTGTTAGAAACAAACAAATTAACTATGATGAATTTTGTTAGGAATCCACGCTAACTGTTCCTAGCTAACTGTTCCCAGCTAACTGTTAATTCCGTATTATTATTTACATTCTCGCAATTTTATTTATCGTCATTTACTTTTACGCACCTTAAATCGGGACACATGTACACAATACGTCGGATTAATTCTGAGACAATACGTTGTACACGGGTCATGATATATATTTATTTATTTTACGCACTATAAATAACGGGACACGTATACAAGGTTTCGACCTATCATATCGACCCATCTATATATATATTTCGGAACAACCATAGACACTCTATATGTGAATGTGGGAGTTGGCTATACAGGGTTGGAGTTGATTCCAAAATATATATATGGTTTGAGTTGTGATCAATACTGAGACCGGTACACGGGTCACGATACGTATTAATTAATTCGAATATTATATATTTAATTTATATATGAAATTATTGGACCATTAGACAATCGGACTATTGGACTGCTAACTTTGGATAATTAAAATGAATTAAAATATTGATTATAACATATGAAACTAAACAATTCTTTAAGTTTGCCACTTGATTTCATCTTAAACCTCATTTGTACCTCGACAGTTACAATCCACATTCAAATCTTTTCATGATTTTTGAAAACACCTCGATCGGAAGGATGAACCAGCCGCACTTCATCTACAGAGGAAAAGATTTATGCACCTGAAAAACTCTCGAACCCAAATTCGTAGTTTAACACGTATCCGTGTTGAATTCTTTACCATTTATTAACAAAAACAACCTTATGACTCCTTTACAAAGTAGCCAATTTTGTCACTGCTCCAGCAAGTTAACCTCGATTTCTCAGCAAGACTAGTCTTAGTATAACCTCGATGTATATACGTTGTCCTTTCACCGTCGTTACCGGAGAACCTTTTATATTCCATGACATCATCAGCAGATGTACCAGCAGCTCGTTATCTCTTCGGCGGAATCCGTAATCGGTATTTTGAAAAATCTCGCAAAACTTCTCCAGTTATACCTATAACGTCTACCCCTGAGAATTTCATAACTCCGAATGTGAAGTTTCTGAAAAACACCCTGAACTATGAAGTAGTTCTTGAGATGCCGATGAAGCAGCAAAAACTGTAAACGACTTTAACAGTTAAAAGTTTGACGATAAAGTACAGTGTGTTGGCAAAGTTCAGAAACAAAGAAGGAAAACGGATTGAGCAAAGTATAAAAGGGGCTATGGATAAATCACAATGACTGAACCTGCCTTCAAAGAATCCAAATGATTTAGTGCCTGCTGAAACCGTTAGTAAGAACCCTACTCCTTATTCTAAACCTTTCTAGATGATATTCTTCATCATCATCTTATCTTAGATATTATAAGATATCTTCATATCTTCCGTTATACATATTCTCCACATTCTAGAGAATTTTCACAACTATTCTTATCTGAGATCATGTATCTCTCCGTAATATCTGCGTTACAACATAAAAGAAACTATGTTAGTTTATAAAATCTGAAATCTTCGAAATTGAAATATGAATGTTTTGAAGTAGTGTTGGGAACTGATACATGGATTAGTATAATATAATGACACTTGATCAACGTCATTATATTACAGTAAGTCATGTTAAGTTTCTAATGGAATGTGATGATTCACAGTACCATCATCATATGCCATGTTACACGGCTCTTACATTCTATCTAATCTCTAAACATATCAAGAAAATATTCTCTTGATGATCCGGTCTTTTCCGGGATATTCCGGTAATTTGACAAATCAAAATCGTGCCATTACCATTTCTTTCTAAGAGCATTAGCTATGTTTCATACCTACGAATTTCGGACCATTACTCGCATGACTCAAAGTCGGGAAAAGAAAACGAAAGCAAGAAGTTCTGAAAAATAAAGAAGAATATAAAGTTCGATAATAACCTCGAAATTACAAACCGTGTATATCAATACGTATTGCAACGTAAAGACATGAGAGAATTAAAAACATTATAATTCCAAGGAAATGATAGAAGTGAATAGATTCTTCTGGTGGCAGATGAAGGGGAAGGATGAAAGATATGAAAGTTAGAAGTATAACAAGAATCAGAACGGGATGGAGCATTTAATTGAGGGAGAAAGGATAGAAGATATGAGGTATGGAAGTAAGGAAGGGAAGGAGGTGGATTTATAGTGAAATATCCGACAAAGAAAATCGAAATAGATTGCTGCATTAAATCAAAGAAGATCCTGATCGTCGAAGAACCAAATCTTAATACGTAAGATTTTCTCTAAATCCCTTAAATCCCGGGAATCAATAGTAACTACGTCATCGGTTGAAATGAATATATTTATTTACTCATTTCCCTTTTTTGTGATAGCTTCACCCGTACGCTTCACATGATCGAATCGTTTGATCTATATCTCTCGATAATGATAAAACTCCATTATCACCTCATATTCGTCATAAAAACATTCCTATTGTTATCTATGACAACCTCTACCAAATTTCGGGGACGAAATTTCTTTAACGGGTAGGTACTGTAATGACCCGGAAATTTCCGACCAAATTTAAACCTTGATCTTTATATGTTTCCGACACGATAAGCAAAATCTGTAATGTTGAGTCTAGAAAGTTTGAAATCTATATTCATGAAATCAGTTACCCTTTGACCAAGCCTTACGATTCACGAACTGTTACTTATAAATAAATAAAATACATATATATTTAAATATATATCTATATATAAAATAAATTGAAATATAGATTGATATATGTAAATATTATTATTATCATTATGTCATACATATTATTAAAATCAACTACTGTGTTTGTAGGCTTTCCTTCTTCTTTTCACTTTCACTGATTGATATATATATATATATATATATATATATATATATATATATATATATATATATATATATATATATATATATATATATATATATATATATATATATATATATATATATATATATATATATATATATATATATATATATATATATATCTATTATATTCACATGCAAACATCACTAATTGATCACAACACACATCGGATACTTTTTCTTTTGTTCCCTTTTCAAACCAATCCACCGAATTCTAATTCTGATTCTTTTCCCAATTCTTTCCACTCACCGAATTACTATTAACAAATTATTGAATCATTATTGTGCTAGTGACTAGATATCCTATATATCTACATCTAATATCTATATATATACATAACATACAAATGGATATACATATTGAAAATGCTTTTCTTTCATCTTCTCCTTCTTGTTTTGTAGAACAAGCAACACCACAGTGAGCCATCCACAACCTCCATCATCGAACCCACCCTCGACAACACCCATCAACTTCGACACCCTCACCATCAAAGGCAACCGAAATCAAAACCTCAAACCCGTCGTGAATTAGTAACTACTGTTTTCTTCTTTCTGTTTTGGTTTGAGACTTAACACTTTCATCATGCTCGATCACTACTTGAAACCACCCTCACCACCGAGAACCACCTTATTCTACCACCACACCCACGACAACTATAAACCACTATACTCACCACCACTTTCATCAACCACCGTTACCTGCAACACCTCCGGTCACCATGAAATAATCACCACCGAGAGTCATCATCACCATCCGCTACACAACCATCATACAACCTGCAACCTTCTGCTCTTAATTCCTATTTCTGTTTACTCGTGATTAACCTGCAACAAACCGAAAACCAACTCAAACCATCATCAATATTTAACAACTGCTAACCAACACTTTCTTCATCGAAAACCCATATTATTATTTTTATTTGCTGCGATCTTCTTCTGTTTCTGTTTTGATCGAGTAACGTGAAACACCTAGATAAACAACACCACCACTAGCCACCTTAACCCTCACCATCGTGAGTCCATATTTTTTTTATGTCACCTTAAAAATCAACACTTTGAGGCTTTCAACACCATCATCACCAAAACTGCTGCTGTTTTCTCATCCAATATCATCAAATAACCTCCAATCTCCCCCACAGAACACCATTGAACCCTTTTACACAAATCAAATCGGACCTGTTTACAAATAAACAAAAGAAAACAAAAGTACTCAATTCTTTCACCTACGAATCAAACAAATAGATTATATCACAGTGAATCTGGGGGAGAAAATAATTAATAAATTACGAGGAACGATTATGACTGATAAATATACATATATATTTATATAAATAATTAGGGAAATAAAAGTCAATTACTGTTCCTGTTCTTCATTGTTACTCGATGATAAAAAAAAAATCAATGATGATTAGATCGATGAAGATGAGGATAACTAAAGCAGTACCTGTAATTACACGCTGCTGTGATTACTAACTTCTTTTTAGTTTGAACATACGTCAAAATTGAACTCCACCGTGATTAATAGCTGCTGCTCCTCCGATTTATAAGATGTTGCAGTTGTCTTCTCCAAGTTCTGATCGATCGATTGAGGAACCCAGGACTAAATCGATTTTTTGTTGCTGCTTCATTCATCTGAACCGATTGACTTTTTCACACACACATCAATTAGGTTATGTACTGGATACGAATTTGGGCCAATTGAACCTAAATTGGATTGCAACTTGGGCTTCTTGTTAAATGTTAATGGACTTCCTAATTTCCATTTGTTAAAATTAAGGTATAAAGTTTATATAATGTTTATTATTATTGCTTAATATTATTAATACTAGTAATATCATTATAATTAGTACTATTATTATTACTGTATTATAATTATTATTATTATTATTATTATTATTATTATTATTATTATTATTATTATTATTATTATTATTATTAACATTAAAACTATTATTATTATTATCATTACTAAGATTATTATTATTATTTTTATTATTATTATTAAAATTTTCATTATTATTAAAATTATCATTTTTAATAAGATCATCACTATCAAAACTATCATTAATATTATTACTATTACTAATTTATCATTTTTATTATCATCAACATAACTTTTATTATCATTATTATTATTATTAACATTATTATTATTATGATTATAAATATAGAGATGTTAGATACAAATATACTTATTAAAATACCAATCAAACATATTTTCTTTAACTATATAAATGTTAAGTATTTTGAAAATATACACAAATCAAATAAATATAGTATATAGTTTAAGATAATATATGAAATTGTTCGATTACGATTATATGTTTTAATAGATATACACATGATATAGGTTCGTGAATCCGAGGCCAACCTTACACATGTTCAATGATGTTATATGTATTTTTACTACAAAATACAGTATGGTGAGTATATAGTCCCCTTTTAAACTCTAAATATTTTTGGACTGAGAATACATGCGCTACTTTTATAAATGATTTACGTTATGGACACAAGTGATCAAAAATTAAATTCTACGTTGAGTTGTACCATGGCATATTTCTTTATACTTGGTAGCTAATATTTACGTGAGGAGCGTAACGCGAATCCTGTCGATAGATCTATCGGGCCTGACAACCCCAACCGGGCTGGACGACCAGTTTTAAACGGTTGCACAGTACTTCGTTTCGTTACTACACTTGGTATGGTGTAGGGTTTATTTAAGAATATGCTGCTGTGATTTAAATGTTAAGTATGGTTACCAAGTGCTCAACGACTTTTCCATACACTTGCGAGTGTATTATGTATGAATATGAAATCTTGTGGTCCATAGTTATAACGCTGCTAGCATCAAACCTATATCTCACCAACTTTATGTTGACGTTTTAAAGCATGTTATTCTCAGGTATGAATTAAGTCTTCCGCTGTGCATTTGCTCAAGTTAAGGACATTACTTGGAGTCGATCATCGCAATGGGACCAAATGTTGATGACTTCGTCCAGGAGGATTAGGACGGGTTACTACATCCGGTGATCAAGTTAAGTAACCTACATACTCAAAGGCACGTTTTAACATATAAATGAAAGTAATCCACATGTAGTAAGATCCCAGAGTATAATATAGCTCAGTACGCACAAATACGCAGTTTCATGAAAGCACAAAGCACAAAAGCAAGTCGAAAAAGCCGGGTCGTTACATTACCCACCTGTTAAAGAAAATTTCGTCCCGAAATTTTGACGAGTGACCAAAAATGGTACCGTATTTGAATGAGAAGGAGCATATCAAAGTTTCGTGAGATTCGTGGGCTCAGAAGTGAGTTATTTACCTTGAAAGGTATTTGGGCGTATAAAAGTAAGAATATGTATATGTCATTAATTAAGTCTCTTGTCCTAAGAGATCAACAATTTGATTTTGTTTTTTGTTAACATGAATATGTCATCTGAATATTTACCCATAAAAGGAAAGATGATGTTTTTAGCCCTACATGCATCTTCAGTAAGCCGGATGCATGAAATACATCATGAATATTACTAAACTCATCTAAAACATTGAGCGCTTATGTCACAAGACAAAGATGACAGATAGAATAGAAAACATGGTGATCACAACATACTGCATGTGAACTTATCCTTGGATGGAATGAAAGCACAGTTCCATAATGTAACTTTATCCTTTCAGTTACATGTTGAAGTTAGGGTTAACATTAACTAGAACAACATATAGTTGCAACCAACGAAGGAAGGAATGTGTAGAGTAACCATATCCGTGTTACAGACGTTTTAAGCAGTCCCTTCCAAGAGGATAACATGATTCATAGATTCTTAAAGTATTTAATACTACATTCCAGAAAGAAAATCGCACGAAAGGTGTAATCTTGGAATGAGAGTGGACTCTTCGAGCAGATTGATCCGAATTTATCCTTATACTTATGGGGATGTGCGGATGAGAAGATATGTGAACCCTTT
Organism: Rutidosis leptorrhynchoides; assembly: GCF_046630445.1. Lineage (NCBI taxonomy): Eukaryota > Viridiplantae > Streptophyta > Magnoliopsida > Asterales > Asteraceae > Rutidosis > Rutidosis leptorrhynchoides. The sequence continues at coordinate 62,544,862 of NC_092337.1, forward strand.
GTCATAAAGAACGGTTTACTCTAAGTGAAAAGAACCTCAAAAACGATTCCTTGTACCCCAACCTACTGATTCATAGAGATGATGTTTACGAGGGTGTTGTGATTAATCGTGAAACATTGAGAGTAGAAACCCGCCTAGTGCCTTTCCTACGATAGGGTGATCACTGAGTGTTCCTCAGAACACTGATTCATCGGCCCGCGTTTTTGCCATGTCTAACCTTAAAAGGAACATTTTACGAGCGCAAATACTTTCTAACAAATTTTTTAATTCTGCCACCCAAAGTGGCTCAAGCGTTTTTAACAAAGATTTTAATAGTAAGCTTCATCCCTAACATAGGGCGAGAAGAAGTCTGATCCATACATGGTGTAATCTAATACGAAAAACTTTAGTAAAATCAACCAAGGAAGTTTTGAAAAACCTTTAAACGTTTAATGTGATAACATAAACGGAATGAAGTTCTTGGTAAATTTAGAAGTATGTACAACGAGTACCATTTTGCACAAAACTATTTGACTTAAGTTAGACAACTCAATAAAGGAGCAATTTTTAAATAATTTGGAGGTATAACTTGGTATGTACTAACCAAAATAAGTAAGGGTAAATTTATACATATATGATTTTATAAATCGCATAAGTGACAGAAAAGTTTTTTTTTAGTAATTTCATTTGTCCATAAACCTCGTGAGGATCGCATAAATAAACAACGTGTAAATTTTTTGATAAACATGGTTTTTCGTATTTCAGAGGTTACGAGTTAAAAAAGATTGAGTGAAAAATCTTTGAATCACCGGGTGACATGTTACTAGGTAATGAAAACTAATAAATTAAATGTAGTTTTGATGATTATCAGGGACTTAAGTCTTTGGCCCAAAAATATTCATGTGCGAAGCCGTTGCTAAAAAGTGAGGTATGAAGGATAGAGCATGAGGATGAGAAGTTAATTGCTTCTTGACTTTGCAAGATGCCAAACAGGTTATGACTAATATTTAAGTCAGAATACTGATGGTGTTAATATCACTAAATGAGAATCCCTTGGAATAAGTCAGGACTTAGAGTTATGTAAGAAAGAGCATCGTTCCAACAGGTGTGGCAAAGACGATCCTTGGGGTAACGCAAAAATTTTGAATGGTTTAAGTGTTAGTGGATGCCTGAAGGCTCTGCATGATGTGGTAGTAAGTGACTTCATCACATACACACAAACATGAATCTCTCAATTTCGACGGTTGTCAGTCTTCATGATGACTTGGATACGAATAAGCAACAAAAAATTTTATATAATAAGCAACAAAAGTTTTATAGAAATCGTTTTAGGTGACAATGTAAGAAAAGAAACGAAGTTCTTAGTAAACTAGGGTTATGTACAACCTGTACCATTCAATGTAAAATATCTTTTGAATAAAAATTTGATTTGTAAAGGTGAAAGTAAAATTTCATATGTATTTGTCAAAAATAAGTAATCATTTACTTTATTTTGTATAACGTATACGATTTCAAAAATTTGCACGAATGGCAAATAAAACAAATTTACTTTTATAAAACTTTGAGAGGATCGTACTGTAAAACAGTGTGTGAAAAATTTTTGGCAAACAAAATTTTCATATTTCGGAGATTACAAGTTGGAAAAAGATTGATGAGGATTGAGTAAAAGGTTTTGAAAATTTCGGGTGATCTTTGAGGTAATAAAAACCATTGAGTTTAAATGTGGTTGATGACTATTGGTAGGGCATAAGTCTTTCGACCAAGAATGCTTAAGTGTAAAGTTGTTGCTTATAAGTGAGATACGAAAGGGAGAATATGAGGATGGGAATTAACTACCCATTGATTTTGGAAATTTCGAACTGGTACGACTAATATTGACGTAAGAAGGGTGATGGTGTGATTATCATCAATTAGAATTCTTTCGGGATAAGTTAGGATTTAGAGTCGCGTAAGAATGAGCATCAGATAAGATTCTTGGGTAGTCCTTAATATAGAATTTGAATCGCTGAAGTGACGGGATACAATTTCTTTTATGTATCGTTGTGCAGGTTTGTCCATCGTATCAGTTTCTTTCATGGCTTAGAAAATGAGCAGATTTGGTGAGATGGTCAACAATAACCTAGATAGTGTCCTAACCGCCTAACGTTTTTGGTAGCTTCGTAATGAAATCCATTGTTATTCCTTCCCATTTCCATTGTGGGATTTCAGGTTGTTGAAGTAACCCAGATGGTTCTTGGCTCACCATTCTCGCTAGGTATACAAATAATCTTCTCACTATAAATAACTTTCGCTTTCATCCTTGAAAGTCAGTTCGTTCCAACTATTTCATCAAAGCTTCCTAACTTGATGAGTATCAGGTTAATCCTAAAGTCCATTCCAACTATTGCATCAAGCTTCCCAAATTGATGGGCGTTAGGTTAATCTTAAGGTTCATTCCAACCAAATCTTATTATACTACTGTGAAAAATTCTGTCAATTTCCTCAAATAACATCTGCTTGTGCATAGGTAACTAATCCTTTCCAACTACTACTTTAAAACTTCCAAGTTTTTTTGACATGAGGTCATCTCTAAATGACCCACCTGTTAATTTTTAAGTTACTACCTTAAATCATTCCTCTATCTCTGCCAGCTTACCATTAGCTTGTCCTATAGAATTCTTAACTCTCATGGTTGTTAATGGCTTATTAGCTATAATACTAAAGTTCTTAGATATAAGGTTTCTATCACTCTAGTATTAAACAACTCTGAAACAATAAAACGTTGTGATGAAACGTACCCTAACTAAAATCAGGATCCATGCGAGTCTCCATAGCTGAGATAACAATTGCTATACTGCAAGTAAGTCCAAAGTTTTTCCTGTTTGAGGACTTTTTCCTTAAGTGTCTAGGGTGTCTATATTTATAACAGATTTTCGGGTTATCAATTCCGCAATCAAGGCCCTTCTTGTACAGTATCTAGGTTACGTGGTTATTCTTTCCCTACCTCTAGCAGACCATAATGTGTATAATCAAGTGGTTCCTACCAAAATTTCCTTTTAATAGCTTCATATTCCTTATTTAGTAACATTGGGACTTCTGCATGATTTACTTCAACATAATCATGCTGGTCTGGTATCATTATATTGTACTAAATAGTATGTTCATTCCAACATCGCTCCATATGGTCAATGTAACGTGTTCACTTCAAGTTCTACTCAATTTCATTTAACGGTGCTTTATCTATGCTATCTCAAAACAAAATCTACATAATTAATCTCATGGTTTCTCGGTGTGGGTGCGTAGGTTCCGTAGGTCATGCATCAATGCCTAAATGTCCCGAAATTTCTTCAAAATATTCGGGTTCAGGTAACGTCGTTAGGTTCTTTTCTAGAAATTCCTTCTGGGTCTCGTGTCGAGTTGTACGTGTAGCAAGTAGTAATACGATATGTCTTGAGGCAACTTCCAAGTCTTTGGGTATGGCCGAGCATCAGTAGAAGGCATTCTGACCTTGTGAAAGGAGAGGTCCTCCCGACTTCTCCAATTCCTAAGAGAGTTGGGGACCTAAGTCCAGAAGTGTCGTTAGATCGTCGAGTAGTGGTGTAGAATGAAAGAGATAAGTGACGATCATGAAAGTGTACGGGATACGAGTCATCTTGCAGAAACTAAACATCCTTCTAATGTTCATATGTTGTACGTGGCTAATTAGGGTGAGCTCGGTGCGGTTACTCCGACAAGTCCTAGCATATCTCCTCCTCTGAGGATCAACCTTAGTGGGCGTGTAATGTGATGACCCGAGAAATTCTGACCAAATTTAAACTTGAATCTTATTAGATTTCGATACGATAAGCAAAGTCTGTAATGTTGAGTCTCGAAAACTTTGGAACAGTTTACATGAATGCATTTGACCTTGACCCTTTCCGACGATTCACGAACAATTATTTTTAAATAACTAAATGTATATAAATGTGTATATATATATGTGTATATGTAAACAAAAGTACATATAATAATTTGAATTAGTAAAATATCAATTAATCATTTGAATTAAATAGATAGTGTAATGTACAAAATAAATAAGATGTTATTAAATAAATATATATATATATATATATATATATATATATATACATAAGTAATATTATATATATATATATATATATATATATATATATATATATTGTAATCTATAAAAATTAATAAATAGTAAATATCCAAGATATGTTATTGTATAATATATAATTAGTAAAGATGATTAACAAGTTGTAATAATACAATATTAAAATAATTACGAGTTGAAAATATAGTTGTTAAAGTAGTATTATTATTATTTTCATTAACATTAAAATTAATATTTGTATCATTACTATTATTATATAAAGTGTATATATATAGATAAGTATATATTGTTAATATCATTATTATCAATAAAATTAATGTTATTATAACCAATAATATTATTTGTACCATTAATAATAAAAATATCATTATTAAAATCAATGTTAGATATATTATTAATACCAATAGAAAATACATAAATGTATAACTATGAAAATGGATATATATATATATATATATATATATATATATATATATATATATATATATATATATACATATATATATATATATATATATATATATATATATATAATTAGATATATTAATATCATTAATTATATTGTTATTATTACTAGTATACTTATTATAAATTAATAACATCAATAGATTTTATAAATAGATTTATGTTATTAATTAATATCATAGAATTTAATATAACAGATATAATAATAATAAATAACTGATACATATATTTTTTCGTAAACATAAACACAGAAATAGATGAATAGAACTTTTGATTCAAATCACTCTCTTTCTGTTTATATTGCATAAATATTTAGGGTATATATTGACTTCCCAATTCAGATCAATTCAAAATCTGTTATCAATCTGTATCATCTATTATTTATTTTGTTCTTTTTCTTCTTTTATAATTATTAATAATAGATTTATTAATTAATTGTATTTACTATAAAATTATAAAAGGAATCAAACAAAAATCGTACCATCTGTTTCATTCAACTATATTAAACTCCTAAAATCTGTCTCTGATTTGATTCCATTATCCATACAGTCCAAGAATCTGTTTAACGTCCTAATCTGCTTTTCATTTTTTATTTTTTTCTCTTGTCTTCCTTCCTTAGTAATTATCCAGTCGGCATTCTCCATGGGCTACAAAACAATCAAATTATTCAGTGTATTGTTTAACTCATTAAGTCTTTTCATCACCTTTATCAATTATCATGATTAACTAGTCCAAATTTTCGAAATTTAACATAAATACAGGAAGAACACAGACATCGATTCTGTTTATGTGTCTTTTTATCAAATCCTCGAAATCAAATACAATTCAAAAATGTATAAATGTGGTCTTGTTGGGAATGATATAAATGATCTTCTTGCAAAATTTAAGGTTTTAATTCATCATATTTATCGAGAATTTTGAAGTCAAAGTTCTTGGGTAAAAAGTCAAACTTTATGTTCTTGATAAAATTCGAACTAGTTGTTATGATTTAAGTGAAATAAAGGATTGAGAAAGATTATAATAAGGATTTAGAACACATTTCATTTTGTAATCATCTTCTGAAAGTGTCTAAAATTCAAAATCGAGTTTTTGGGTTTGTATGTTCTTCAGATGTCTATCACAGACATATATATATATATATATATATATATATATATATATATATATATATATATATATATTTTCTTTTCTTCTGTCGATCAGACAATTACTCAAGTTGTTATCTTTCAAATTCGAGTCCTAATCCAACTTGCAAATTCATTATTCTGTTTTTCATTATTCCCTGGTCAATTTCATTTAAGTGAAGAAGAAGGTTTTAAATATCGGGTTAAATAAAGTTACGGGGGAAACATAACAGAAAAATGGGACGGCTTGGATGGTTTGAGTGTTGTTGTGTGAGCGGGAGGTCACGGGTTCGAGTCTCGTTCGTGGCATTTTTTTTAGGGAAAGCTATTAAGGTAGTTTCAATTATTATTATTATTATTATTATTATTATTATTATTATTATTATTATTATTATTATTATTATTATTATTATTATTATTATTATTATTATTATTATTATTATTATTATTATCATTATCATTATTATTATTGATTATTGTTATTGTTGATTATTGTTATTGTTATTATTATTATTAGTATTAGTATTAGTATTGTTATTGTTATTGCTGATATTAGTAATTATAACTGTTATTATATATACTAAGATAAAGACTATAATTGTCATTATTACTAATATTATTATCATTATCATTACTAGTGTTATCACTACATATTATTATTTTTATCATTTTATCTTATCATTATTATTAAAATTATCAACTTTATTAAAAATTATTATTATTACTATCATTGTTATTATTAACATTTAGATTATTATTAGTATTACTAAAATTATCACGATATTAAAAACTATCTTTTTATCTAAAAATTATTGTTGTTATCATTATTATTTTTATGACAAATGAATATTACACATGTAAAAATATATTTATATTACATATAAGTATGTATTAATCATATTAACAAATTTTATATAAATATTCATATATAACAAATTACGTATTCTTAAAATAATACTAATAAGATAAACATATATATATATATAATATATAACTTAATGATATAAAATATGAATTTGCTCGATTATGAATATGTGTTTTAATAGATATACAAATGATATAGGTTCGTGAATTTGAGGCCAACCTTGCATTGTTTAGTTGTTCAATGTCGTTATATGTATTTTTACTACAAAATACAATACGGTGAGTTTCATTACTCCCTTTTTAAATGCTTTTGCAATATATATTTTTGGGACTGAGAATATATGCGCTGCTTTTATAACTGTTTTACGAAATAGACACAAGTAATCGAAACTACATTCTATGGTTGAATTATTAAACAGAATATGCCCCTTTTTATTAAGTCTGGTAATCTAAGAATTAGGGAACAGACACCCTAATTGACGCGAATCCTAAAGATAGATCTATCGGGCCCAACAAGCCTCATCCAAAGTACCAGATGCTTTAGTACTTCGAATTTATCATGTCCGAAGGGAGTCCCGGAATGATGGGGATATTCTATATGCATCTTGTTAAGGTCGGTTACCAGGTGTTCAATCCATATGAATGATTTTTGTCTCTATGCATGAGACGTATATTTATGAGAACTGGAAAATGAAAATCTTGTGGTCTATTAAAATGATGGAAATGATTATTTATGTTAAACTAATGAACTCACCAACCTTTTGGTTGACACTTTAAAGCATGTTTATTCTCAGGTATGAAAGAAATCTTCCGCTGTGCATTTGCTCACTTTAAAGATATTACTTGGAGTCATTCATGGCATATTTTAAAAGACGTTGCATTCGAGTCGTTGAGTTCATCAAGATTATTATTAAGTCAATTATAGTTAGATATATTATGAAATGGTATGCATGTCATCAATTTTCGATGTAATGAAAGATTGTCTTTTCAAAAACGAATACAATGTTTGTAAAATGTATCATATAGAGGTCAAGTACCTCGCGATGTAACCAACTGTTGTGAATCGTTTATAATTGATATTGACTTCGTCCAGATGGATTAGGATGGGTCTTTACAGTTGGTATCAGAGCGGTGGTCTTAGCGAACCAGGTCTGCATTAGTGTGTCTAACTGATAAGTCGATAGGATGCATTTGTGAGTCTGGACTTCGACCGTGTCTGCATGTCAAAAGTTTTGCTTATCATTTCTAGTCGGAAATCATCTGCTTATCATCCTTAGGAAATTACCTGCTTATCATTCTTAGTCTAGACATGTCTTACTGCCTCTATTGCATAGACAGTGTATAGATAAATTCATATCTTAGTGTATCTGTTATTGTTACCTTTACCTGACAGCTTCCGTAGATTCCTCCGTAACTTATGGGATTTTAGTATTATATATATGCATATGTAAAATATGTATTTCAGGGTACTACTCTACATCCTATAATCTATTTCTTATCAAAAATCCTCATCTGATTGTACGAGATGAAACCCTCAATCAATTTGAATTTCCTCGGATTCCGACAGCTATTCCAATATGGAGTTTCACCTAAGCTCCGAAAGCAGTGTCACCAGAATGAATCAATCAATCATCCATCCCCAATTCATCTGATGGGTTCGTAGTCAACTTAATCAATAGAGACGCGAAGAAGGCGATCTTTTCCACCAACCACATTTCCCTCTTGACGAATAACCCGAAGCACTTATCGGTGAATCAATCCGAAACACCATTTTCACCATCATTTCCAGAGTAGCTCGACATGATTATATTCTATCCACAATTCTAAACCTTATTCATTTGATCGTTCCGACCAACAATCATCCCGGAGTAATAGAAGAAGTCAACGAGCTTCGCGCCCGAGTTGTAGTCTTGGAAAATATGGTGCAAAACGTACCAGCTTCAGCAATATCACTGACACCAACAGTACCATCAATAACAGCACCAGTACCATCAACAATCCATGCCTCAATATCACCATCTGTACTTCGAGTATGATCTTCGTTCGACGTATCGTTCTACCTCATTTATCTTCGTTCGACATGGCAAAAATGTAACCTCTAAAGTTTTAGAGATTATTTATTCTAATTCCAACCGAAAACTAAATGAGTTTAATATCATATTAACTCATTAAATCCAAGATTTCACCTGAAGAAAATGTATATGTATATATATATTTTCATAAAGATTATAATTGAAAAATTCCTTTGTACAAACTGTTAATGGTGAAAATATTTTAACGGGTAGGTAATACCCGAGGAATATTTAGATTTCATATTAATAAGTTACATTGTACATTCTTTGAATCGGATTCAACGGTCATTTACTGTCCTATTTACAGCCACTGATATATGTATCCGTTCACCGCAAAATAACCATTGTCATTCAATTTCATATTTGGATTTTGACTTATCAGAACCCAATAAGTGGCATAATGAAGAAAACATTGAAAAAATAAAATTTGTTAGAAACAAACAATTTAATTATGAAAAGAATTCTGTTAAGAACCCACGCTAACTGTTCCTAGCTAACTGTTCCTAGCTAACTGGTTACATTTTATTTATCGCAATTTAATTATCGCAATTTACATTCTCGCAATTTATATTCTCGCAATTTACATTCTCGCAATTTTATTTATCGTCATTTAATTTCTGTATTTATTTTACGCACTTTAAATATCGGGACACGTATACAAGGTTTTGACATATCATATCGACGCATCTATATATATTATTTGGAATAACCATAGACACTCTATATGCAGTAATGATCGAGTTCTCTATACAGGGTTGAGGTTGATTCTACAATAATATATATAGTTTGAGTTGTGATCGAGTCTGAGACATGTACACGGGTCATGATACGTATTAATTAATTCGAATATTATATATTAAGCTATATATGAACTGTGGACTATCAACTGTGGACTACAAACATTGGACAATTAAAATGAATTAAAATACTGATTATAACATATGAAACTAAACAATTCTTCAAGTTTGCCACTTGATTTCATCTTAAACCTCAGTTGTATCTCGACGATTACAATCTGCGTTCAAACCTTTCATGACTCTTGAAAACACCTCAATCAAGATGATAAACCAACTGCACTTCATCTACGAAACAAAAAATTGACGAATATAGTTATGCACCTGAAAACACTCGGAACCTGAGTAAACGTTTAACACGTATCTGTGCTAATTCCTTTAGTGTTATTATTACCCAAAATAACTTGGTGATTCCTTCCAAAGTAGCAAATTTTGTCACAGCTTCAGCAAGTTAACTTCGACTTTTCGTTCGAAACAACCTTATTATAACCTTGATATATATGCGTGCTCTTTTATTGTTACCAGAGAACCTTTCATATTCCACCATATTACCATCAGCGCTTAATCATCTAAAAATATAATTCTCCTAAAACCACCTCGGATTGATAACCGATGATTCAGATATCGTAGCATTAAATGCAGAGGAAACAGAAAAAATGGTAGATGATCTAAACGGCCAAAAGTTTGTTGATAAAGAAAGGAGTGTTAGGAACGCTCGATAGAAAAATTGGTACTAAAAAAAACTGATTGAGCAAATTACGAAGGAGTCTCTGAACAAATCACAAGGACTAAACTTGTACATTAAGAATCCTGATGATTCTGTTTCTGATGAAATCTTTAGCGAATACCTTACTTCTGACTCCAAACTCTTACGGACAAATTTTCTTCACCATCCTTCGATATTAGAAATTCCAAGATATCATAGTATCTTTCATTATAAATATCCTCTATATTTCTGAAGATATTTTCATAACTAATCTTATCTGAAATCATTAATCCCTTCGTGCTATCAGTATTACATCATATAGAAACTGTTAGTTTCTATATTCTGTAAACTTTCGAGCTTAAAATATGAATGTTATTGAAGTAATGTTGGGAACTGATGTATGAATTAGTATAATATAATGACACTTGATTAACGTGATTATATTACAGTAAGTCATGCTGAGTTTCTAAATGGAATGTGATGATTCACAGATCATAACGTCATCATGTACTATGTTACACGACTCTTACATTCTGTCTAAATCTATAAACATATCAAGAACATATTTTTCTTGATAGTCCTATCTTTCCTTGAATTCTGGTAATTTGACAAGTCAAATTGTGCTATTAGCGTTTCTTTCTTAGGACATTAACAATGTTCATTCTAAAACTTATATCTGCGAATTCTGGACCATTACAAGAGATGCCCAATCGCAAGAAGAAGAAACGAAGGGACAAAGCTCCGAAATAGAAATTGGAGTATAAATCGAAGCAAATAGGGGGGAGTATTAACTGGGGATGACAATAATTATAAGACAGAAGCAGTGACATTGAAATATAAGGGAAGATATAAAATCCAACAACAACGCAGAAATTACAAACCATGGATATTAATACGAATAGCAATATAAAGACACGGTATAATTAAGAATAGTATCACCCCAAGGTAATAGTAGAAGTAAACAGATTCTTCCGATGAAAGATAAAAAAAAAAAAAAAGATGACAGAAATGATAATTAGAAAAATATCAAGGATTAAAACTGGATTAAGCATTTTCACAATCTTTTGGATGTATGATTTAAGAAAGAGAGTATAGGAATGGTGAAAATTATGGAACGGGAAGAGTTTAATTTATAATGGAAATATCAGACGGAGAAATCGAGGCAGATCACCGTATTTAATTATAGGGATCTTAATTTCCTTACTCGCCGAAGAATCAAATCTTTTAGATTTCGAAGATTTTCTTTAAACCCCTTGAAATCCGGAATTCAACCCTGACTCTGTCAAAAGTTAAGACAAATCTTTACTTTTCCTATTTCAATCTTTTGCGATAGCTTCACTCATACGCTTCAAGTAACCGAATTGTTTAATCTATATTACTCGGTAATGATAAAACTCTATTTACCACCCATATTCGCCAGGAAAACATTTTTATTGTTAGCCATGATGACCTCACTCAAATTTCGGGACGAAATTTCTTTAACGGGTAGGTACTGTGATGACCCGGGAAATTCCGACCAAATTTAAACTTGAATCTTATTTGATTTCGATACGATAAGCAAAGTCTGTAATGGTGAGTCTCGAAAACTTTGGAACAGTTTACATGAATGCATTTGACCTTGACCCTTTCCGACGATTCACGATCAATTATTTGTAAATAACTAAATGTATATAAATGTGTATATGTATATGTGTATATGTAAACAAAAGTACATATAATAATTTGAATTAGTAAAATATCAATTAATCATTTGAATTAAATAGATAGTGTAATGTACAAAATAAATAAGATGTTATTAAATAAATATATAAATATATATATATGTATACATAAGTAATATTATATATATATATATATATATATATATATATATATATATATATATATATATATATATATATATATATATATATATATATATATATATATATATATTGTAATCTATAAAAATTAATAAATAGTAAATATCCAAGATATGTTATTGTATAATATATAATTAGTAAATATGATTAACAAGTTGTAATAATACAATATTAAAATAATTACGAGTTGAAAATATAGTTGTTAAAGTAGTATTATTATTATTTTCATTAACATTAAAATTAATATTTGTATCATTACTATTATTATATAAAGTGTATATATATAGATAAGTATATATTGTTAATATCATTATTATCAATAAAATTAATGTTATTATAACCAATAATATTATTAGTACCATTAATAATAAAAATATCATTATTAAAATCAATGTTAGATATATTATTAATACCAATAGAAAATACATAAATGTATAACTATGAAAATAGATATATATATATATATATATATATATATATATATATATATATATATATATATATATATATATATATATATATATATATATATATATATATTAATATCATTAATTATATTGTTATTATTGCTAGTATACTTATTATAAATTAATAACATCAACAGATTTTATAAATAGAATTATGTTATTAATTAATATCATAGAATTTAATATAACAGATATAATAATAATAAATAACTGATACATATATTTTTTTCGTAAACATAAACACAGAAATAGATGAATACAACTTTTGATTCACGTCACTCTCTTTCTATTTATATTGCATAAATATTTAGGGTATATATCGACTTCCCAATTCAGATCAATTCAAAATCTGTTATCAATCTGTATCATCTATTATTTATTTTGTTCTTTTTCTTCTTTTATAATTATTAATAATAGATTTATTAATTAATTGTATTTACTATAAAATTATAAAAGGAATCAAACAAAAATCGTACCATCTGTTTCATTCAACTATATTAAACTCCTAAAATCTGTCTCTGATTTGATTCCATTGTTCATACAGTCCAAGAATCTGTTTAACGTCCTAATCTGCTTTTCATTTTTTATTTTTTCTCTTGTCTTCCTTCCTGAGTAATTATCCAGTCGACATTCTCCATGGGCTACAAAACAATCAAATTATTCAGTGTATTGTTTAACTCATTAAGTCTTTTCATCACCTTTATCAATTATCATGATTAACTAGCCCAAATTTTTGAAATTTAACAGAAATACAGGAAGAACACAGACATCAGTTCTGTTTATGTGTCTTTTTATCAAACTCCTCGAAATCGAATACAATTCAAAAATGTATAAATGTGGTCTTGTTGGGAATGATATAAACGATCTTCCTGCAAAATTTAAGGTTTTAATTCATCATATTTATCGAGAATTTTGAAGTTAAAGTTCTTGGGTAAAAAGTCAAACTTTATGTTCTTGATAAAATTCGAACTAGTTGTTATGATTTAAGTGAAATAAAGGATTGAGAAAGATTATAAGTAGGATTTAGAACACATTTCTTTTTGTAATCATCTTCTGAAAGTGTCTAAATTTCAAAATTGAGTTTTTGGGTTTGTATGTTCTTCACGATGTCTATCACAGACATTATATATATATATATATATATATATATATATATATATATATATATATATATATATATATATATATATATATATATATATATATATATATATATATATATATATATATATATATATATATTTTTTTTTTTTTTTCTTTTCTTCTGTCGATCAAACAATTACTCAAGTTGTTATCTTTCAAATTCGAGTCCTAATCCAACTTGCAAATTCGTTATTCTGTTTTTCATTATTCCCTAGTCAATTTCATTTAAGTGAAGAAGAAGGTTTTAAATATCGGGTTAAATAAAGTTACGGGGGAAACATAACAGAAAAATGGGACGGCTTGGATGGTTTGAGTGTTGTGGGGTGAGCAGGAGGTCACGGGTTCGAGTTTCGTTCGTGGCAATTTTTTTTAGGGAAAGCTGTTAAGGTAGTTTCAATTATTATTATTATTATTATTATTATTATTATTATTATTATTATTATTATTATTATTATTATTATTATTATTATTATTATTATTATTATTATTATTATCATTATTATTATTGATTATTGTTATTGTTGATTATTGTTATTGTTATTATTATTATTAGTATTAGTATTAGTATTGTTATTGTTATTGCTGATATTAGTAATTATAACTGTTATTATATATACTAAGATAAAGACTATAATTGTCATTATTACTAATATTATTATCATTATCATTACTAGTGTTATCACTACATATTATTATTTTTATCATTTTATCTTATCATTATTATTAAAATTATCAACTTTATTAAAAATTATTATTATTACTATCATTGTTATTATTAACATTTAGATTATTATTAGTATTACTAAAATTATCACGATATTAAAAACTATCTTTTTATCTAAAAATTATTGTTGTTATCATTATTATTTTTATGACAAATGAATATTACACATGTAAGAATATATTTATATTACATATAAGTATGTATTAATCATATTAACAAATTTTATATAAATATTCATATATAACAAATTATGTATTCTTAAAATAATACTAATCAGATATATATATATATATATATATATATATAATATATATATAACTTAATGATATAAAATATGAATTTGCTCGATTACGAATATGTGTTTTAATAGATATACAAATGATATAGGTTCGTGAATCCGAGGCCAATCTTGCATTGTTTAGTTGTTCAATGTCGTTATATATATTTTTACTACAAAATACAATACGGTGAGTTTCATTACTCCCTTTTTAAATGCTTTTGCAATATATATATTTTTGGGACTGAGAATATATGCGCTGCTTTTATAACTGTTTTATGAAATAGACACAAGTAATCGAAACTACATTCTATGGTTGAATTATTAAACCGAATATGCCCCTTTTTATTAAGTCTGGTAATCTAAGAATTAGGGAACAGACACCCTAATTGACGCGAATACTAAAGATAGATCTATCGGGCCTAACAAGCGCCATCTAAAGTACCGGATGCTTTAGTACTTCGAATTTATCATGTCCGAAGGGAATCCCGGAATGATGGGGATATTCTATATGCATCTTGTTAAGGTCGGTTACCAGGTGTTCAATCCATATGAATGATTTTTGTCTCTATGCATGGGACGTATATTTATGAGAACTGAAAAATGAAAATCTTGTGGTCTATTAAAATGATGAAAATGATTATTTATGTTAAACTAATGAACTCACCAACCTTTTGGTTGACACTTTAAAGCATGTTTATTCTCAGGTATGAAAGAAATCTTCCGCTGTGCATTTGCTCACTTTAAAGATATTACTTGGAGTCATTCATGGCATATTTCAAAAGAAGTTGCATTCGAGTCGTTGAGTTCATCATGATTATTATTAAGTCAATTATAGTTAGATATATTATGAAATGGTATGCATGTCGTCAATTTTTGATGTAATGAAAGATTGTCTTTTCAAAAACGAATGCAATGTTTGTAAAATGTATCATATAGAGGTCAAGTACCTCGCGATGTAACCAACTGTTGTGAATCGTTTATAATTGATATGGACTTCGTCCAGATGGATTAGGACGGGTCTTTACATGTAATCCGAGGGGTACTCTTCCTAGATTGCGTGAAGTAACATTTCGATCTCTGGAACGGTGGAACGGTAGTAACATGTGGATTACAATACCAATCCTTAGGGTTAGACGAGCGGGAAAGGGTTCAGAAAAACATCTGAACTAGGAAAGATAATTCTCCAAGTCGGTACAGCGAAAAGCAGACGGGTAGCAAGCACGTAATCAGGCATAGTAACTACAACAGCCTAGTGCGTCTACAGCAGTACATAGCATGGCAGTAATAACAGTACTAAACAGAAGTAACATGCAAAAGCAGATAGTAACATGCAGTAGCGAGAATAAGCAGTAGCATACAGTAAGTTCACATAGCAGCGAAAGTAGGCAGTAGTATGCAACAAGTTCATATAGCAGTAAAAGTAAGCAGTAGCATGCAGTAGTAGTAAGCAGTAGCATGCAGTATATAATACAGTAGCATGCAGTAATATAATACAGTAGCATGCAACAGTTCTGCAGAAACAGGTAAACAAGCAAGTTGTAGATTAGTCCTATTAGCGAATCCTACTCAGCTCGGTCCAGACTCACTAATGCAACCTAATTCCCTACAACCAATGCTCTGATACCAAATGTGACGCCCCGTACAAAACCATCGTGTATGGATCATCAACAACAAGATCATTACAAGGTCAAACACTATATGCTGTTTGAAAATCAGTTTTGCATTCATGAAAAGATAACATTTTATAAAAGATAACGTGCTTCCTATGAATAGAAGCATAAACATAAGTATGTGACCCAAAGGTCGTTACAAAGCTATTGTTTGAAAATAACATAAATTACGAATGCAAAAGAAAAGTTCCATGATTGAGACATCTCTAAGTAATGCAGCGGAAATCTAACACAGCAGGTCCATAACAGCAAGTCTATAACAGCAAGTTTATAACACCAAGGCAGCAAGTCTAACAGCGAAAGCAACAACGTCTAAGCACCTGAGAAATACATGCTTAAAAAGTCAACACAAATGTTGGTGAGCTATAGTTTGTTTGTAATCAGTAAAGTAATGTAGACCAGGAGATTTCAGTGCTTCAACCAGCAGTTTAAATCAGTATTTCAAATCAGTATGAAAAGTATATGCTTAACCGTGGGCACATGGTAACTAGACTTAACGTAAATATAAATATCACCCCCTAAAAGTACACCTGGCGAGTGCGTATGTCCTCGAAGTATTAAACACCCATTAAATGCTAGCGCGACTAGCCCGAGTGGGGATGTCAAGCCCTATGGATACATATCTAAGATTCGTGTCTACCGGTTCAAAAACGAATAGTTAAACGTTACAGTGCTAAGGGGAAAGTTTATGCCGTTATATAACCCACACATATGTAAAGTTTAAGTACTCGTGTCAAATAATTAAAACATAAAAAGGCGCATGTATTCTCAGTCCCAAAAATAGTAAAAAGTAGTAAAAAGGGATGCTATAACTCACAGTGAATAAGCAATACAAGTTGATACGAAAGTGTGCAAGTAGTAACTCGGTCCGAAAGGTCGTCAACCTAAATCAAAGATTACTAGGTCAGTATGTTGTCCTTATAAGTTCTAATAGTGCACAAAATAAGTTTAAGTGTCATCATCATCATCATCATTCATCATCGTAAAAGCTAAGTAAGTTAATCAAGTATAGAGGTCGTAACAATAGGCTTACTTTGATCAGCTGCTACGGCCTCTACGTAAATCGAAAAGATGCGAAATCAGTGGCCAGGGCTCCGTATGGGAGTCCTCTAGTTGCTGACCAATTTCTAGACTCAAACTCATCTTATTTTGACCGTGGCGACAGTTTAAGTGCGAGTAGGTCCGAATTTTCAGCACAACGTTACAAGGATGTAGTGATTTAGAAAAGGCCATAAATCCCAAACCGTAACTCGGATTGAGATGAGTCTTAAACAGAAAATCATCTACTCGAACCAGGATACCTGAAAATCAACTTTTCCAGTAGCCCAGGAGCCTGATCAGATACGAAAAACAGTAAGCAAGGTGCTCCGGTGGGGTTCTTAGTACTTGATGCTCATCACGGTTCTCATCCTTGATGCTTGTAGCTTCAAGTGTACAACTCGTTGATGGGTTAGCATCACCTTGACCAAGATTCCACCATCAATACACAACATGTTAAGACCAAGTAAGAACACAACTCATTCAAGAGTCTTAGATGGATGATGAACCAAGGTTACATCATATCCTTAGTCTTAACACAATTACATGTTACATTCATAACTAAAGCTACAAACTTTACATCAATCAAACAAGTATGAACATAATCTAAGTCAAATAAAGTGATGGAACCCTGAGCTAGAGAGCTTGGATCCTTTTCACACAAGTTACAAAGTTACAAAGCTAGAAAGCTTGAACCTTTGGTGTTCTTGAAGATCTTGAAGCATAAAGCTTGGATCTTGAAGTTACATGAAGATTACAAACACAAGTTTGAATCTTTATAATAAGATCATAAGTTAGAAAACTTAGATCCAACAAAAAGAGATGAAGATTCAAGCTAGAAAGCTTGCATCTTGGTTGTTCTTGAAGATCTTGAAGCATCAAGCTTGGATCTTTAAGTTACATGAAGATTACAAATAAAAGTTTGAATCTTTATAAATAAATAACAAGATTAAAGCTAAAAAGATATAGATCTACAAAGTAGGTGAAGATTCAAAGCTAGAAAGCTTGAATCTTCCATGTTCTTGAAGAATTCATGCTAGAATCTGCAAGAAGTAATCAAGATCAAAGCTAAAAAAGCTTGATCTTCAAAGAATGATGATGAACACGAATTAAATAAGAGAAGAAGAAGAAGAGTTTCAAAAACTTACAAGTTTTAGAGTGAGAAAGACTAGAGAGAAAATAGGAGAGTAAGTGTGTGTGAAATATAAATGAGAGCAAGTGTAAAATGGATGGGATAAGGCTTGTATTTATAGGGAAATGAGGGTGAGGGAAGGCCTCTTGGCCGTTGGAATTAAGGGGGGATAAGGGGGACAAAAAGTTGGTTTTTGGTTAATGGTTGTCTAAAGTTGGTGCTTATGCTAGGATCCCATGCAACATTAAGGATAATACTTGACACAAATGCTAGCATGTTCTCTCTAATAAATGGGCATTTGTCTTACTTATTATTGGGTTACTAGTCATTAATATTTGGGCTAAATAAATGGGCCACTAGCTAGAGTAGGGTGGGCTTAAGTCCAACAAGGTAGAAAGTCCAACAAGACTAACTAGTGTGTTCTAGTAAATTATTAATCGTAATTAAGCATCCAAAAACCCAAGTAATTATTATTATAAAATAATAATTAATATTTCATAGTCATAATATTCCAATTACGACAGAAGTTAAACGTGTGCGCAGTTCGCGGTTTGTTCGAAACGTCAAGTGACACTAACGGTCATAAAGACTTCCGGTGATCAAGTTAAGTAACCTACATACTTAAAGACACTTTTTAACATATAAACGAAAGTAATCCACATGTAGTAAGATCCCAGAGTATAATATAGCTCAGTACGCACAAATACGCAGTTTCGTGAAAGCACAAAGCACAAAAGCAAGTCGAAAAAGCCGGGTCGTTACAAGTAGTGGACTAGTCTTTGACTTGGTTGATTTATTTGGTCAAAGACTAAAGACTTTGACTTTCACCTTCTTGATGGTAGCAAAGTTCAAGTACCCTTCATGTTGTCATGAAAGACCAATTCTTGCACAAATATGATGATTTCAAAGTATTGGGTCTTCCATATGAAAATGGTAATGATAAACGACGTTTCACAATGTACATCTTCCTCCCAGATGTAAAAGATGGCCTTCCATCTTTAATACAGAAAGTCGGGTCGCAATCTGATTTCTTAGAGCGTCACATTCCACGCCGAAAAGGAGAGGTTGGGCAGTTTTTGATCCCAAAATTTAAGATCTCATTTGGGTTTGAAGCTTCCGACACATTGAAAGAATTAGGCCTCTTGTTGCCTTTTAGCCCCACACATGGTTTGAGTGAAATGTCTTACGAAAAGCTATATGTTTCGAGCATTCAACATAAATCATTTGTGGAGGTAAACGAAGAAGGTACAGAAGCTGCAGCGGTCACTGGAGCTGTCTTTGTGCTTGAATGCGCTTATGCTAAGGTTGACTTTGTGGCAGATCATCCGTTTTTGTTTGCGATTAAAGAAGATACAAGTGGAGCCATGTTGTTTATGGGTCAGGTTGTTGACCCAACTATCAACTGATCGTGTTTTTGACGTCTTTGTGTGTTGATCCAGCCAAAAGTGAGTTTAGTGCGACTTTTGAGAGGCAATGCATAGAACGTTCTCACAAATCGCATTCAAGTGATTTTTGACTTGATCATTTATGATGGTTATATTTGTTTCTAATTAATAAGTTATTCTATATAAATTACCTTCAACATATGTACCATGTGTATATTAAGTTATTGACAATTTGACATGTTGAGACAATTAGTATACAGGGAGAAAAACAGAGGTAAAGTTTGACGATTAGAACATTGCTCATATTATCATATTATGTAGGTATTAATATTTTTCGAAATAAAATAATATAAATAAGTAGATTCGAAGATTAAAAAGGTACTTACCGTCACAAACGGAAATCAGAATACTAAACCAGATACAATACTAAAAAGAACAAACAATCAATTACAAACGGAAATCAGAATACTAAATCAGATACAATACTCAATAGACAAACAAACAAGTTAAGCCTAATGCAATTTAACCACCAACAGGTGGACAAAGATAAACAAGCTAGGAATCAAAGTGACCAAATGTACAACTAAAACCCGTAATACCGGCCATACTAAAATCATTTCCGACGAAACGCGGCGGATAATCCTGAATTCATATAGGTATAGAATTACTTAAGTCTATTTTGGGCCGTTAAAAAAAAAGTCTATTTTGGTTGATGCCATAGTGTCTATTTTGGTGTTAAAGGTGTGGGGTATGTCCCTCCTTTTGTATGGTGGTCTTGTGATTATTAATAACATAATTCCTTTCGGAAAAAAAAAAAAAAAAAAAGTTCTTAAGATCAGACCTCACAGTTAATATGTACATCATTTTGCAACTTCTTGTGCAAACTTGTGTTTCTCATATACAAGAACACTTGTCATCATTTGAATTTCAATTTCAAACCTAGATATTTCAAACTTGTAATCTGTTTTTTCAGATTCTCAATTTGGTTTGAAATTTGTTTTCGTTGGCAAAGAAATACGGTGTTCCTAACATCAGAGAATGTTGACTGACCGAGTACATCATTTTAAAGTACGGAGATTTTCTTACTTAAAGTGGTGTTTTCCGACTCACTTTTTAACAATTTATCATTTAGAGACATAAGTTGAGTTTGTTTTCGACCTTCTTCAATTTCGAGCTTCTGAATAAGAAGAGAAGAACTTTCAGCCTTGGATTCTGATGCATCAGTCTGAGATTGCTTTTGTGTAAGTCTTTGTTGCTTGACATTGGAAATCTTGTTGAAGAATATACATTTTCCGTTATAGTTTTTCTTCTTTTGATTTAATTTGAGAAAGATGTAAACCATTTCCTGAAAATATGAGCTTTCAACTTATATTCTGATTCCAGTTGAGAAGCTCATTTTTCAACTTGAGAATCCGTTCTTTCAATTCATTCTCATTTGTTGCTTGCTGAGAATTTGACTTCTTGTTAAAAAAAACCCCTTAAAGTTGATCCGAAAGTTGTGTATGAAGCTTTTGGTGAACTTATAAAAAATCAGTCAAAGTAACAAAAGTTTACACAATTGGCCCTTTCAGGTTAACTCTAGCTGACTTAGTTAAGTAGACGATCCGATCTAAACAAAAATTGACCCAAAATAATTTGGGCCTGATATAATTTATTTGTATTACATGGGCTTGATCTGAATTTATTTAGCTTACTTTATTTGGGCCTGAACTAAGGTTTTTATTCTTTTATAACCTAAACAAAATAAATTGCGTCTTCTGATTCAGAAATTAACTCAATCGAAGTCCGAACCTGCAACTACGAAAACTTCTCGGTTAAAAGTTTTCTCGGTTGAATATAAAGTTTCCAGTTGTGTAAAAATTTCTGGTTGTGATGGTGATCAGATCAGGATCAAATTCTCATACACGAGGAAGGAATATTGGGTTCTTTTTTGTATCTTTTTGTATTTGTATTTGTTCTTCAATCTATATTGCGTTTCTTATGTATACTGCTACCACTCTGAACGACCGTGATCAACACAACGAAAAACATGTTACCGCACAAAAGTTACTTGCAACCCACGTTTTATCCAACAAATCAAACGTTGTTTTCTCGCTGCTTTCTATCGATACAGTCCTGAGGTCAGTTGCGGTGGGTTGAACAGGAGAAACACTTAAGCAGTTGCTATCTTATTTGAATGCAAAAAGTATTGATGACGTCAATGCTCGTTCGCAGCATGTGTCCTCCGTTTTGGGTGATGGCAGCCGTTTTGGCGGACCTCTTTTAAGGTATGCAAATGGAATTTGGGTTGAGCAGACACTTTATCGTCGTTCTTATTTTGAAAATAGGAGGAAAAGTCTTCATAAAGTTGCTTGTAGGTTTGGTGATTTCATGAATAAGGTTAGCTTTTAATAGTAAGCAACTATATATAACAAATGATCACATTCCTTTAATAAGAAAAAATATATCATTTTTTTTTTTAAGTCAAAAAGTTATAAAGGATTAAAGCAATGACAACTCAACGTCACACGTCATCACATGTTTTTGATGTACACACTTTTTAAAAGTTTATATGCTAAGGTGAGAGTATTTGGGGTATATAGCCTATAATAGGACAAAGTGAAAGTATATGAACTATTTGTAGTTTTAACCCTTCTATAAACAAAACTATTACAACCATTACAACCGCTTTTCTAAATATATCATATTTAGTGTTGTACATTTTGTTAAACACTAAATCATACTGTATTTTCTAAATAGTATAAGTTTTGAAATTGTGAATCTTTGGTAACCAAATTCATCTTGATGGGTAAGTTACTTAAAAGATGCATGATAAAGGTAAGTCATTCTAGTAATATTATATATATATATATATATATATATATATATATATATATATATATATATATATATATATATATATATATTTGTGTATAGTGGAGTTTAAGTGGTTGCAGGTTACATTGTTTTTACTCTTTATTTTCGTTTGAGAGGTTTTCCAAGTAAAACATTGTGTGCTTATTACTTTTGTGTTTTGTCGATTTATTATTGACTTATGATTAATGTGTTTCTTAGTGTGGTAGTGGGATCCATAGCAACACATCCCAAATTGTCATTAAACTTTTATTAGTATATAAATTGTATTTATTGATTAATTTAGCCTGGTGAGGTAACTGATGAAGTGAATATGTGGGCCGAAAAGAAAACTAGCGGGCTAATTAAAGACTTGCTTCCAGCTGATGCGGTTAGCAATGAAACCGCAATATTGTTTGCAAATGCTCTCTATTTTAAGGGAGTCTGGAAGGATAAGTTTGACCGGTCAATGACAAAACTACACGATTTCCATCGCCTCGATGGAAGCACAGTTCAAGTACCGTACATGACAACTAACCAAAAACAAATTTTTGGTCAATACTACGGTTTCAAAGTCTTGGGCCTACCTTATGAACAAGGCGAACGTCGTTTCACAATGTACTTTTATCTCCCTGATGAACGGGACTTCCTTCAAAGTTTAGTTGAGCAAATAGATTCAGAATCTGACTTTTTCGAATCTTATATTCCAAGCGAAGAAGTAGATGTAGAGGAGGTTATGATCCCAAAGTTTAAGATCTCTTATGGGTTTGAAGCTTCTGATATGTTGAAGGAATTAGGTCTAGTGTTGCCTTTCATACCTGGAGGTATAACTAATATAACGAAATGTTTAAGGGGTGACGAACTATATATTTCGAGTATTCATCATAAATCGTTTGTGGAAGCCAATGAAGAAGGTACAGAAGCTGCAGCATCAACTGCAGTCTCTATTGCAAAATGCATAAATATGGAGTTTGTTGTAAGTCATCCATTTTTGTTTGTGATTAGAGAAGCTATGAGTGGAAGCGTTCTGTTTGTGGGCTAGGTGGTTGACCCAAGTGTTTCTTGATCTGGTTATTGCAATATTATGATTGTATTTAGATTGTCTTTTAATTAGGAGTCTAGTTGATGCATTTAATTAGGAGTCTAGTTGATGCACATTATGTAGTGCTTTATTTTTTGTTATGTTTAGGTAAACAGAGAATTTGTGGTTTTATTTGACAGATTTTGAGTATTATCAAACATCTAATATTTGCTTTATAGTAGTTACAAATTTGTTTTGGAACTTTATTGTATGAAAGTAGCTTCTTCCAATAGCTTTCTCCTGTTTTTAGTATTATGGTTCATTGCAGCCTCTTCTATAATTCTATTATGGAAGTGGAAATTTTATCAACTTTGTACCTATACAAATATCCAGATTAATGTGGTTATGACTTTTGAATTTCTTCAGGTTAACATTATACTGTAATAATTTGGGAGCTTTTCAAGAGTTTACCTTGGCTTGCCTAGGTATAATTGGGTTATAAAAAACCTATAATGATCATGTTATGGTAATTTTTATGCAAAAATTGTTTGTTTAGATGGATCAATGTTACATTTTTGTATGGGATATATATATTTTTTTTCATTTATGTTAACACTAAAAATATTTAAAGAGAAAATGGGTCTAGAGCCCACCTGACTCAGGTCTCGACCCAACCCGTTTGACCAATTTAGAATACTTACAAGTTACATACTCTACATGATGATGACTCACATTTGAACACAAAAATCGTCTATGGATTACCAATAATCATTACATGAATACAACCCATCTTCAAAGTGATGAAAACGATTTACATCAGAATATGACTTTTTCGAATCTTATACTCCAAGCGAAAAAGTAGAAGTAGAGGAGGTTATGATCCCAAAGTTTAAGATCTCGTATGGGTTTGAAGCTTCTGATATGTTAAAGGAAATAGGTCTAGTGTTGCCTTTCATACCTGGAGGTATAACTAATATAACGAAATGTTTAAGGGGTGACGAACTATTTATTTCGAGTATTCATCATAAATTGTTTGTGGAGGTGAATGAAGAAGGTACAGAAGCTGCAGCAACAACTACAGTCTTGTAGGATCATTTCGGGTCCACCAACATGTACAACATATAAGCTCATGAGTTCCACATTACTCTAAAACCAATTGGTGATAGAGTGAGGTTCTCATAAGCTTATATACATACATTTCTTTCTATCAATTTCTGATGTGGGACCATTATGCATTTCCTTAACCGATTATCTCCAACAATCACCCCCCTTAATCGGTTAATCCATGCTGCTTGATGAGCATCAGTGATCATCCTTGCTCTTGCTTTCTGCATGCTACTTGCTACATGCTATCGATCACCAAATTTCATCATCTTGCATCCCGTTTACTTTCTCACTGCTCTGGCTCTGATACCACGTGTAGGATCATTTCAGGTCCACTAATATGTACAACATATAAGCTCATGAGTTCCACATTACTCTAAAACCAATTGGTGATAGAGTGAGGTTCTCATAAGCTTATATACATACATTTCTTTCTATCAATTTCCGATGTGGGACCATTATGCATTTCCTTAACCGATTATCTCCAAAAATCACCTCCCTTAATCGGTTAATCCATGCTGCTTGACGAGCATCAGTGATCATCCTTGCTCTTGCTTTTTTGCATGCTACTTTCTACATGCTATCGATCACCAAATTTCATCATCTTGCATCCCGTTTACTTTCTCACTGCTCTGGCTCTGATACCACGTGTAGGATCGTTACGGGTCCACTAACATGTACAACATATAAGCTCATGAGTTCCACATTACTCTAAAACCAATTGGTGATAGAGTGAGGTTCTCATAAGCTTATATACATACATTTCTTTCTATCAATTTCCGATGTGGGACCATTATGCATTTACTTAACCGATTATCTCCAACAAGTCTCTCTTGCAAAATGCATAAATATGGAGTTTGTTGTAAGTCATCCGTTTTTGTTTGTGATTAGAGAAGATACGAGTGGAACGGTTCTGTTTGTGGGACAAGTGATTGACCCAAGTGTTTCTTGATCAGGTTATTGCAATCTTAGTGCATATTATGATTGTATTTAGCTTGGCTTTTAATTAGGAGTCTAGTTGATGCACATAGTAGTTACTGTTTTGGTACTTTATTGTATGAAATTAGCTTCTTCAATTAGCTTTCTACTGTTTTAGTTTTATTATGGCTCATTGCAGCCTCTTCTATAATTCCATTATGGAATGGAAATTTTATCATTTTTATACCTATACAAATATCCAAATTAATGTGTTTTTGACTTTTGAATTTCTCCGGGATAACATTATATTGTAATAATCTGGGAGCTTTTCATGAGTTTATCTTAGTTTTCCTAGGTATAATTGTCTTATAAATAACCTATAATGATCATGTTATAGTAATCTTTGTGCACATAACCGTGCGGTTTATGAAGCATGTCGGTTATTATATGGTAATCTTTATGCACAAATTGTTTGTTTGGATGGATCAATGTTATTTCAAAACGTGTAGATCGGCATGGACACGCAAACCATGTGTTGCCTTTAGCAACCACCAAACCCACCCCGTAAGAGTCGGATGCCCGTAAATCACCTCCACAGGAATCCCATGTGTGACAGGCAAGAGTCTAGGTCAAAGGCATCCTCCAAGGGCACGTGATAGACCCGGCGTACAAGGGGATCAGCATATGCACAAGGTAAACTGATGTAGCGCCACAGAGGCATACCCGAGAGTCAAAGGTAAATCATGATCCCCCGGGACTCGAATTTGTGCCAGTTGTTCTTACAAGCTTCCACACATGGGGCCCTAGATTCAAAGAGACGGGTACCATTAGACCACATGGTCGTTGGTTGGATGGATCAATGTTACCTTTCATGTAAGGTAATTTTTTTCATTTGTGTTAACACTAAAAAAAATTTAAGGGAAAATATGGGTCTAGACCTAGACCCGACTCAGGTCTCAACCCACCCGTTTGACCTAATTTAAATACCTACATCTTCTACATGATGATGACCTACATTTAAACACAAAAATCGTCTATGGATTACCAATAATCCTTACATGAACACAACCCATCTTCAAAGTGATGTAAACGATTTACATCTCTGACAATGATCTTCCTTTCGTATACACAAGACACCAAGGCGAAGATAAATGATGTTTCACAATGTACTTTTATCTCCCAGATAAATCGGATAGCCTTCAAAGTTTAGTTGAGGAAATAGATTCAGAATTAGACTTTTTTGAATATTATATTCCAAGCGAAGAAGTAGATGTAGAGGAGGTTATGATCCCAGAGTTTAAGATTTCGTATGGGTTTGAAGCTTCTGATATCTTAAAGGAATTTGGTCTAGTGTCGCCTTTCATACCTGGAGGAGGTCTAACTAATATAACAATGTGTATAAGGGGCAACTATATATTTCGAGTATTCATCATAAATCATTTGTGGAGGTGAATGAAGAAGGTACAGAAGCTGCAGCAGCTACATTAGTTGGGTTAACTGATTGCATAAAAACGGAGTTTGTTGCAAGTCATCCATTTTGTTTGTGATTAGAGAAGATACGAGTGGAACCGTTCTGTTTGTGGGCCAGGTGGTTGACCCAAGTGTTTCTTGATCATGTTAATGCAAACTTAGTGAGTATTATGACTGTATTTATATTGGATTTCAGGAGTCTAGTTGATGCACATTATTGGGTGCTTTATTATTGTCAAGTTTAGGCAAATAGGAAATTTGTGGTCTTATTTGACAGATTTTAAGTATGTTACCCCGTATCTAATAATTGCTCCATAGTTGTTACAAATTTGTGTTGGGAATAATAATCTGATGAGTCAAAAGTATTTTGCAAATTTTAGAGTCTGGAGGTTTAGAGTCTGAAGTTGCAGACTCTGGCATTTACTGAAGTCAACGGTTGAAGATTTCTTGAAGCCAAAGCTAAAGATTATTCTGGAGATATATTTGCAGATTAAGAAGATATGTTTTGAAGATTCAGTTTTATCTCCAGAGTTGACTTTTGAATTAATAGCAAATTAGTTTGGTTTTTAGTTTATCTTTTTCTTATTTATAGCTAAGTAGATTTGGAAACCAAATCTCCAGATTTGGTGTTTATCTGTATAAATAGGGATGTATGGTTTATTTTGAAGATGTACTTTGCACAATCAATTATCTATCACTTATTCTATTCATCGTGTTCTCTTATTTTCTGCACTTTAAATCTTATTTATTGTATAAAGTGAGAGTCTGGTGTTCATAGTTGTATTACTGTGAACTAAAAACTGGTATCAGAGCAGGTAAAGTGTAAATCCTTTCACGGAGATCTTTACAAACGATCCATATTTTTTTAAAATGTCTACCAGTACCATTCCTATCCCAGTTATGGCTGGAAAAGGTGTGCCAATATTTGATGGCACAGACTTTGCAACTTGGAAATTGAAAGTCCTATGATTTTTAGGATCTATTCATGAAGAAGCTGAACAAGTTCTTACAACAGGACCTATTATTCCTGGTTCAATGATAGCTGATGTTCCTGCCACAGATACTGTTGCTGCACAACCTGCCTATTTTCGTGAAACACCAAGAGAAAGGTGGACTGAAGCAGAAGCCATAAAGTTCAAACTGGATAGCAAGATAAGGAGTATTATTGGAAATGTTGTTACTGTTCCAATTCTCAGAAAGATTAGTCATGCCAAGACTGCTAAAGCTATGTAGGATCTGTTGCTTAATGACTATGAAGGAGTCACTGTTGTTAAGACTCAGAAGAAGAAGAAGAATCTGATTAGATGCTATGAAAATTTTGCTGCTGGGCCTAAAGAATCTTTAAGTGATCTTCATTCAAGATTTCAGGTTCTGATAAATGACCTTGAAAGTGTTGGTGTAGAGAAAACACAACAAGTGTTGTGTCAAAAGTTCATTGAACTGCTACCTTCAAACTTTGAGTCTGTAATTACATCTATGGTAATTAGTGAGAAGATAGATGACTATGAGTTGAGTGAGTTGTTTGGTATACTATCAAACTTTGAGGAAACACAACTGAAGAACAAGATCAATGCTAAGAAAACTACTAAAGATCCAGAAGCTGCATTGGTGGCTACCACAAAGAAGAATAAGCAGTTATTCTCTAGTTACTCTAGCAAGGTTGAATCTGAGAGTGATGAAACTTCTGATGAGGATAGTGAATCTGATGAAGATGAGGAGATTAAAGATATGGAAGTCCAGATGGCTCTTTTGACTCAAAGGATTGAGCAGAAAAAGTTTGGTTATAAGAAGGGTAAAGGCAAGGGTACTTTTGATCCAAAGAAAGCTAAATGTTTTAAGTGTGGCAAACTAGGTCACATAGTTGCTGACTGCTGGTCAAAGGGTGAAGGAGGTTCAAACTCCGACAAAACTGTTGACAAAGCAAGAAAGTACAAGCTTAAGTACATGAAGTTAAAGAGTGAAGCTGAAAAATCTAAGAACAAAGAACAAGAGAAAGCTTTGTACACAGAAGCATGGGAAGATGAAGACTCATCATCTGATGAGGAGGAGGATAAGTGTCTTATGGCTATCATTGAAAAAGATGGTGGTTCTAGCAAGTTTGAGGAAGATCTGAAAGCTATTGAGAAGATGGATAAAAACTCTACTTGTAATAAAGTTTCTGCCTATAAGGTACAAAACTTTGTGAACTATCTTGATAATGAAAAAGTGAGAATGTTTCAGTACTTGCTACTTGACTTTCAATGGTGTTTAGATGATATTGATAGGTTAAGAACACAAATTTTTGATCTTAAAAATACCATCAAAGACAAAGATGCTGAAATTAAAATCTTAAAAAAATGTGAGGTTGAACTTGACACATATAAAATGGCATATACAGAAGAAACTAAAAGATTAAATATTGAATTAGGAAGATCAATTAAGAGGTCAAAACATTATGAATCAATTTGTAAATCTTGGTGTGTATCTTCCAAAAAGAATTCTGATGCTATTGCCAAACAAATTCCAAATGATGTCAAAGCTATACTAGGTGAAAACTACATATTAAATAATAATGTGGAAGTTGATCCTAGTGTATTCAAACCTGACATTTTACGAAACACATTTGTAAAATTTGATGGTGACAAAAAGATTTTAACCAATTCTTTTGTAAGATCATTAGATCCTGTTGAGCCTTCTGAGACTATAATACTTAAAAGTAGGAATCCACTAGAGTCTGAACTTTTGAAACCTTCAGACTCTAACAGTCTAGTCTCTCAAAATAAAAGTGTATGTTCTGACCTAGAGTCTGACACTCAAGAGTCAAGTTGCAATAACAACTCTGAATCATCCTCTGACACTGACACTTGTCCAGATCCAAAAGGGTCAACTAAAAGAAGGTCAAAGTCAAAACAAGCTAAGACTATTCAAAAACTCAAAAAGAAAATTTCAAAACTCAATGAAAAAATCAAGAGTCAAGAAAAACCTTCAGTTAAAAGAACTTCGTGTTTTCCTAAGAAAATTAAGAAGGAATGGAAACCCAAAGCTTGTGAAAATAAAAGTGTCTTTAAATTTGTTAAGGACAAGTTGATTTGGATTGGAAACAAAGCTTTTGTCTGGAGAGTGAAGGGTACTCCAATTGAACCCAATGAAAAGTGGGTTCCCCTTAAAAACTAATCATTCTCTTGTGTTTGTGTCTTGTGTAGCAGGGTAATATGTGGTATCTGGATAGTGGCTGCTCAAGACATATGACTGGATGCAAAGAGCATCTAGTAGGGTTTGTTGAAGAAAAGGGTCCTTCTGTAAGATATGGGGATAATTCTGTTGCAAAGACTATTGATTATGGTACTATTATAGCTGGAAGTGTTTCATTTAAGAAAGTTGTTTTAGTTGAAGGGTTGAAGCATAATCTGCTAAGTGTGAGTCAAATTGCTGATGAAGATTGTGATATCCGAATTAGGAAGAAAGCTGGTATCATTAATGATCCTAAAGGAAGACCAACACTTGTAGCCAGGAGATTTCAAAATGTGTATATGTTAGATCTAGATTCTGTTGATGCTGGAATTGAAACATGTCTGTACTCTCAGACTAAAATATCCCGTTCATATTGATTATAAACGTTCCATATTAATTGATTTCGTTGCGAGGTTTTGACCTCTATATGAGACGTTTTTCAAAGACTGCATTCATTTTTAAAACAACCATAACCTTTATTTTATCGATAAAGGTTTAAAAAGCATTACGTTGATTATCAAATAATGATAATCTAAAATATACCGTTTACACACGACCATTACATAATGGTTTACAATAAGAATATATTACATCAAAAATAAGTTTCTTGAATGCAGTTTTTACATAATATCATACAAGCATGGACTCCAAATCTTGTCCTTATTTTAGTATGCAACAGCGAAAGCTCTTAATAATCACCTGAGAATAAACATGCTTAAAACGTCAATAGAAATATTGGTGAGTTATAGGTTTAACCTATATATTATCAAATCATAATAATAGACCACAAGATTTCATATTTCAATATACATCCCATACATAGAGATAAAATTCATTCATATGGTGAACACCTGGTAACCGACATTAACAAGATGCATATAGAATATCCCAATCATTCCGGGACACCCATCGGATATGATAATTTTGAAGTACTAAAGCATTCTAAATTCCAGAATGGGGCTTGTTGGGCCAGATAGATCTATCTTTAGGATTCGCATCAATTAGTAGACTGGTTTACTAATTCTTAGGTTACCAAGTAAAAGGGGCATATTCGGCTTCGATCGTTCAACCATAGAAAGTAGTTTCATGTACTTGTATCTATTTTGTAAAACATTTATAAAGCTGCATGTATTCTCATCCCAAAAATATTAGATTTTAAAAGTGGGACTATAACTCACTTACACAGATTTTTACTTCGTCAGGAAGTAAGACTTGGCCACTGGTCGATTCACGAACCTATAACAATATGTACATATATATCAAAGTATGTTCAAAATATATTTACAACATTTTTAATACGTTTTAATATTTTAAGTTTATTAAGTCAGCTGTCCTCGTTAGTAACCTACAACTAGTTGTCCATAGTTAGATGTACAGAAATAAATTGATATATATTATCTTGACCCAATCCACGACCCAGTGTATACACGTCTCAGGCTAGATCACAACTCAAAGTATATATATTTTTGGAATCAACCTCAACCCTGTATAGCTAACTCCAACATTACTGCATATATAGAGTGTCTATGGTTGCTCCAAATAATATATATAGATGGGTCGATATGATATGTCAAAACATTTGCATATGTGTCTATGGTATCCCAAGATTATATAATATATTAGAATACATGTATAATACAATATAAGTTAGCTAGGATATGATTTGTATAGAATTGTTACAATGTTTTCCGTAGCTACAACAATCAAAAAAATATCCAATCTTGTTTTACCCATAACTTCTTCGTTTTGAGTGAATCAAATTGCTATGGTTTCATATTGAACTCTATTTTATGAATCTAAATAGCAAAAGTATAGGTTTATAGTCAGAAATATAAGTTACAAGTCGTTTTTGTAAGAGGTAGTCATTTCAGTCGAAAGAACGACGTCAAGATGACCATTTTGGAAAACATACTTCCACTTTGAGTTTAATCATGATTTTTGGATATAGTTTCATGTTCATAAGAAAAATTATTTTCCCAGAAGAACAACTTTTAAATCAAAGTTTATCATAGTTTTTAATTAACTAACCCAAAACAGCCAGCGGTGTTACTACGACGGCGTATATCCAGTTTTACGGTGTTTTTCGTGTTTTCAGGTTTTAAATCATTAAGTTAGCATATCATATAGATATAGAACATGTGTTTAGTTGATTTTAAAAGTCAAGTTAGAAGGATTAACTTTTGTTTGCAAACAAGTTTAGAATTAACTAAACTATGTTCTAGTGATTTCAAGTTTAAATCTTCGAATAAGGTAGTTTTATATATATGAATCGAATGATGTTATGAACATTATTACTACCTCAGGTTTTGTGGATAAACCTACTGGAAATGAGAAAAATAGATCTAGCTTTAAAGGATCCTTAGATGGCTTGAAAGTTCTTGAAGCAGAATCATGACATGAAAACAAGTTCAAGTAAGATTTTCACTCGAAATAAGATTGTTATAGTTATAGAAATTGAATCAAATTTTGAATATGAGTATTACCTTGTATTAGAAAGATATATTACTATAAATAAGAAAGATTTCTTGAGGTTGGATGATCACTTTACAAGATTGGAAGTAAGCTAGCAAACTTGGAAGTATTCTTGATTTTATGAAACTAGAACTTATAGAATTTATGAAGAACACTTAGAACTTGAAGATAGTGAGAGAGATCAATTTAATGAAGAAAATTGAAGAATGAAAGTGTTTGTAGGTGTTTTTGGTCGTTGGTATATGGATTAGATATAAAGGATGTGTAATTTTGTTTACATGTAAATAAGTCATGAATGATTACTAATATTTTTGTAATTTTATGAGATATTTCATGCTAGTTGCCAAATGATGGTTCCCACATGTGTTAGGTGACTCACATGGGCTACTAAGAGCTGATAATTGGAGTGTATATACCAATAGTACTGACATCTAAAAGCTGTGTATTGTACGAGTACGAATACGGGTGCATACGAGTAGAATTGTTGATGAAACTGAACGATGATGTAATTGTAAGCATTTTTGTTAAGTAGAATACATATTAAAACACTACGAGGATGAATAAGTGTCTTGAAATCTTTCAAAAGTGTATGAATACATATTAAAACACTACATGTATATACATTTTAACTGAGTCGTTAAGTCATCGATAGTCGTTACATGTAAATGTTGTTTTGAAGCCTTTAGGTTAACGATCCTGTTAAGTGTTATTAACCCATTGTTTATTATATCAAATGAGATGTTAAATTATTACATTATCATGATATTATGTTGTATTAATATATCTTAATATGATATATATACAATTAAATGTCGTTACAACGATAATCGTTACATATATGCCTCGTTTCGAAATCCTTAAGTTAGTAGTCTTGTTTTTACATATGTAGTACATTGTTAATATACTTAATGATATGTTTACTTATCATAATACCATGTTAACTATATATATATCCATATATATGACATCATATAGTTTTTACAAGTTTTAACGTTCGTGAATCACCGGTCAACTTGGGTGGTCAATTGTTTATATGAAACCTATTTCAATTAATGAAGTCTTAACAAGTTTGATTACTTAACATGTTGAAAACACTTCAACATATAAATAACAATTTCATTTAATATATATAAACATGAAAAAGTTCGGGTCACTACACAGACTGTCCCTGAACTCAATTGGCTTTGGCACAAAAGGCTTTCTCATCTTAATTTTAAAAACATTAATGAGCTTTCCAAAAAGAAGCTTGTAAGAGGTCTTCCACAACAACCTTTTAAGAAAGATAAACCTTATTCTGCTTGTATTATGGGTAAACAGACCAAAACAAAGTTTCCCTCAAAAACCCTAGCTACTATTAGTGATCCACTTTACATGCTCCACATGGATCTATTTGGTCCAATGAACACTAGTAGTTTGGGTGGGAAAAGATATACTCTGGTGATTGTTGATGAGTATTCTAGATTTACATGGGTTATTTTCTTAGCTGCAAAAAGTGATGCTCATGAAGAAATCATAAATTTGATCAAAAGAGAGCAAGTTCAAAAGGGTGTTCTTGTTAAACAATTGAGAAGTGATCATGGTACTGAGTTCAAAAATGTCACATTAATTGATTTTTGTGAAGAGTCTGGAATTGGTCAAAATTTCTCTGCTGTTAGAACTCCACAACAAAATGGAGTTGCTGAAAGAAGAAATAGAACCCTTATTGAAGCATCCAGAACCATGCTATGCCAATCAAATGTTGCTCTAAGGTTCTGGGCAGAGGCTGTCAATACAGCATGTTATACTCAAAATAGGTCCTTGATTGTGAAGAAACATGGCAAAACTCCTTATGAGTTATACCATAAAAAGGTGCCTATTATTCATTACTTCTATGTTTTTGGGTGTAAGTGCTATATTTTAAATCAAAGAGATTAGCTTGATAAGATGAGGCCAAAGTCTGATGAAGGTATATTTATAGGATATTCTTCTGTATCTAAAGCTTACAGAGCATATAACCAGAGGAGAATGAAGATTGAAGAATCCATTAATGTTTCCTTTGATGAAAGTTCTATAGAAATGGACTAGTCATCCATCACTGAGCAATCTGCACTTGGTGAATTGTCAAATTTAATTTCTGGAAACAGTGTTCAGACTCAGGATTCAGAGTCTGAGTCAGATGAACCTAACTTGTCTGGATTGAGAAATGAATCTGCAGATAATACTCACACAGACGAAGCTCTACAGGAAGATGAGCCTGTTGTCATTCAAGAAAGTGATCAGTCATCAAATACCAACTTGGATCCTGTTGTTCCTACTAGAAAGTCATCTAGAAATATAGTTCCTCCAAAGCATCTTGAGGACTATGTTGTGGATCTTACAGGTTTGCCTAAACCTAGTTATTCTTCTCAGACACCTGTGTCAGATTTTGCTATAGCAAATTACTGCTTCTTTTCAAATTTTCTCTCACTAATTGAGCCAAAAGAAGTAGATGAAGCATTAGCTGACAATGATTGGGTTGAGGCTATGACTGAAGAGTTGACAGAATTTGAAAGGAATGATGTATGGGAGTTGGTTCCAAAACCTGCTGGTAAAACTGCAATTGGCATAAAACGAGTTTACAGAAACAAGGTTGATAAAGATAGTATTGTAATCAGAAAAAAAGCAAGGTTGGTTGCTCAAGGGTATAGACAAGAAGAAGGAATAGACTATGATGAGACTTTTGCTCCTGTTGCTGGAATTGAGGCTATTAGATTGTTTCTGGCATATGCTGCACACAAAGATTTTAAGGTATTTCAAATGGATGTAAAGAGTGCTTTTCTGAATGGTAAATTGCAAGAAGAGGTTTATGTGAAACAACCTCCTGGTTTTAAAAGTAAGAAATTTCCTAAGCATGTCTACAAGCTGAAGAAAGCATTGTATGGTCTGAAGCAAGCTCCCAGAGCCTGGTATGATACCTTGTCAATATTTCTTCTAGAAAAGAATTTTTCCAGAGGAGCTATTGACAAGACTTTGTTTATCAAAAAGGAGAAAGGTGATGTGTTACTTGTTCAAATCTATGTTGATGACATTATTTTTGGGTCTACTAATCTACACTTGAGAAAATGGTTTTCTGACATTATGTCTAAAGAATATAGAATGAGTAATTTATGTACTTTAAACTATTTTCTTGGGTTGCAAATAAAACAAAGTTTTGAGGGCATTTTTATTAACCAAAGTAACTACATTTCTGACATGTTAACTAAATATGGTTTTAAAAATTGTTCCTCTTTAAGAACTCCAATGAGTGTTTCTGAAAAGCTTGATAAAGATGAGTCTGGGAAATCCACATGTCAATCAACCTATAGAGGTATGATTGGATCTTTGCTTTACTTAACTGCAAGTATACCTGATATAATGTTTGCTACATGTCTTTGTGCACGTTACCAATCTGATCCTAGGGAGTCTCATTATAAAGCTGTGAAAAGAATTTTTAGGTACTTAAAAGGTACCCCTAACCTGGGTCTTTGGTATTCTAAAGACTCGGGGTTTGATCTAATTGGTTACACAGATGCAGACTATGCAGGTTGCAAATTAGACAGAAAAAGTACTTCTGGTGGATGTCAATTACTAGGTGGAAAGTTGGTTAGCTGGTCTAGTAAAAAGCAAAACTCTGTGGCCACTTCCACAGCAGAAGCTGAATATGTTGCTGCAGGAAGTTGTTGTGCTCAGTTACTTTGGATGCAACATCAACTTCTGGATTTTAGGTTAACATTGACCAAAACTCCAATAATGTGTGACAATAAGAGTGCAATTGCTATTACTGAGAATCCAGTGTTTCACTCAAGAACCAAGCATATTGAAATCAAGCATCATTTTATAAGGGATTGTGTTAAAAAGGGCAAAGTGTTTTTAAAGCATATTGGTACTAAGGATCAATTGACAGAAATTTTCACTAAAACACTTCCTGAAGAAAGGCATTTTTATCTTCTCAGACAACTTGGAATGTTAAATCCATCAATTGAAATGTTGTCCAGTGATGATACTCTCTAAACTATTATTCTATAAAAAAAAAATTAATTAGAGTCTGGATTACTTCATATTCAGAGTCTGGATGACATCATGTTATTTAGAGTCTGGAAAGGTTTACTCTGCTGGTGTATTTTTACTATAAACTTGTTTCCTTATTTGGTCAATAAAGGTTTTCTTTATTCGGTTTTCTAAAGTAAAAAGTTAAATTTTGAAGGGGGTTAATGGTAACTTTTTGAAATTTTTGTGTCAGGGGTATTTATATCTCTCCTAATTTTTCTTCTTCAAAATCTTCTTCAAATTAATCTTCAATCATCAACCCTAATTTCTCTCATTCGATCATCATCTTCTTCAAAACCTCTCTCGGTTTTTATAATTCACTCGTGTTCTTGAAAGTCTTTGGCTGAAGTTAATGGCAAATATGAAGTTCATTTCTTTTGTTCTTGTTCCCACTGATAACATGATTAGGGCTAAAGATATCAGAGGAGAAAAGGATGTGCAGGTTTCGGCTAACAATAGGGTTGCTTGTGATACTATTCCTGCGAATTTTGCTAATGAAGGGTATGAGGATCTGGTATTGTTCATGCGAAATCACCCTTTGAAGGATGCTTTCTTCAAGACAACGATCATGTTTCCAGAGATGTTAGGAGAATTTTGGTACACTTGCGTTGGAAACAGGGAAGCTAGGACTATCACTGGTACTTATAGAGATGGTAAAAATTCTTTAACTCTTACTGAAAATCATTTAAGAGTTGCTTTAAATCTTCCTGTTCAAGATAACTTTGTTAGAACTGTGTCAAGGTCTGCTGTGAGATCTTGTTTTTCTATGGTTGGTCAACCTTTAACTGATTCATCATCTGTTAAGATCAGTATATTTTCTCCAAGGTGGATGTTTTTGTTGTCGAATATCATTAGAAGTCTGAGTTTCAAGTGTGGTAGCTTGACTGAAATTAATGATTTTGAGGCTTATCTGTTTCATGCTATAGTCACAGGAAGGAATATTGATTTTGCACGTTTGTACTTCAATGAACTCTTGGTTCTCGCTGAAAAAACTCCAAGGGATCATAATGTGCCTTTTATCAGAATTTTGAGTCTTATGTTTGAACAAGCTATGACTCCTGCTTTGTATGATGGGCTTAAAGTGTTTCGTGTGTATGAGTATAGATCTATTCCAGAATGTAGTGTCAGAATGTTTCACAGCCATATTGTGAATGATCAAGAAGTTGCTCTCACACCTGCTATGATGCATTGGGTCAATCTTGGCCGTGCAGACCAACCTATAGATTCTGAGCAATCAGAGTCTGCAGGGGCATCTTCCTCAGAATCTGAGCAATCAGGGTCTGAAGAAGATCACAACAATGGTCAACAGTCTTTAGAGTCTGAGCAATCAGATTCTACCCCCCACAAACTCCACCCCATGTTGTTACTCATACAAAGCAGGCTGAGGACATGAATGAGGAAATCCCACCTCATTCTAACCCATGTTCACCCACTGCTACTGAGCAAATTTCTCACTCAACCCACCTTACGAACTCACCAGTTCATACTGAGAATACCACCATAATTGAAACCTTAGATGATACAGCACTTGTGGATTCACCTCAACAATCCACTAGGCAAGGTGCTTCTAGTACTACTCCATCACCTCTGCTAGAGGTTGGTGAGAGGAGTGCTTTTGATCCAACCTGAACCTGATAGGATAGTAAACTTGGATACCCATATTACAGTCACTGAAGAAACCAACTCAGTTGACTTATTTGAAGAAGTCCCAATCCTGGACTCAAATAACCAAATCCAAAAATCAGCTGCAATGACCAAGCCAACTGTTACCCCAGACTTAAGTCTGTCACTATCCATCCAAAATGTTCCATCCTTACACATTCTTGCACATGCTGCCAATGTTACACTCATGTCACAAGGTGTGATACAGGCCTCAAATCCTTCTATGTCCAAAGATCGCCCTACTTTGCAACAGAAAGGTTTTGAGGACATACCAACCTTACCCAGGTTGGCCTGAGGCACAAGTCACTATGGTTGGCCTGAATCAGGTTTTGACCACTTTGACTAAGAAGTTTGATGACAAGCTTTCTGATGTGTAGTCTAAATATGATAACCTTAATCTTCACTTTAATAATAATTTTGTTTCTAAAGCTGAGATGATGGAGGTGAGGAGGATGGTTGGGGATGTGCAGGGGTTGACTGGTTCAAGTAGTGCAGAGTCTGTCACAGATATTGTTCAAAGGTTGACAGCATTGGAGAAGAAAATGGTTGGTGTTGATGAACTAAGAGAATGCTTTACTGGGTTTGCATCTGATTTTAGTTCTCTTAAAGCTCAACAAAATGAAGTTTGGGAGTTTCTTTCTTCTATTCCTTTAGATGATGTCAAAAAGGAGGAGAAAAGGAAAAGGTCCACTGATGAAGATAATGCAGGTATTGAGGGGGAGCAATCCAAGAGGGCTCAAATTGAGGGGGAGCAATCACACAGGAATCAGGTTGAGGGGGAGGATATTACTGTTAGGTATATTACTGATATTACTGTTAGGGGTGTTGGTGATATTCAGGGGAGTTCTAGTGGTGTTTTGGTTGCTGCTACACAAAGAACAGATGGTGATCTTAGGGCTCAGATGAATAAAAGGTTCAGATTCAGAAGATATGATGGTGATGTTGTGAAAGTTGAGGTTGAAAAATCTGAGGTTGAAGGTGTGACTCTATTGTTAACAATGACTCATTTGCCAGACAGGAGGTTAAGAGTTAAAACGAATCAAATTGTTCGTTTGGGTTTTTGTGAGTGGAGAGGCATAGCTGTTTGTATCAAGGAGTATGCAGGTGATCAAGTTATTGTGAATGAAGTATTGAAGAGAGTGTGTATGTTGATTCACTTGGTGTTTGAAGAAGGGTTCATCAGTACTAAAGATTATGAGGTGTTTTGTGGAACTTTTAATCTGGAGATGAAAGAGAGAAGGGTTAAGGGACATGTTGAAAAATATGTTGTTCCTGAACATTTGGATTTTGTGGATAATAAGTTTGTTGAGTACTTGGATGGTTTAATGATTAAGACCACAGGAAATCAAAGGATGCTGATTAGGTGTGATCACTTTGAAGGGCTAGTATTGATATGTTAATTAATCTATTATCCAGGTGTGAAACAGAGCAAACATTTCCTTTCAGGGTACAATTGTTGAAACACTTGTATAGCAAGCTGAACATATTGAAGAACATTCATCATATGAAGAGCAAGTGTAAGCTTATTGAAAAGGAGTATGCTAAGGTGGTTAAGTAGGTGAACATGTTGTTTTGACATCATCAGATAGGGGGAGATTGTTGGGAATAATAATCTGACGAGTCAAAAGTATTTTGCAGATTTTAGAGTCTGGAGGTTTAGAGTCTGAAGTTGCAGACTGGCATTTACTGAAGTCAACGGTTGAAGATTTCTTGAAGCCAAAGCTAAAGATTATTCTGGAGATATATTTGCAGATTAAGAAGATATGTTTTGAAGATTCAGTTTTATCTCCAGAGTTGACTTTTGAATTAATAGCAAATTAGTTTGGTTTTTAGTTTATCTTTTCCTTATTTATAGCTAAGTAGTTTTGGAAACCAAATCTCCAGATTTGGTGTTTAAATAGGGACGTATGGTTTATTTTGAAGATGTACTTTGCACGTTCAATTATCTATCACTTATTCTATTCATCGTGTTCTCTCATTTTCTGCACTTTAAATCTTATTTATTGTATAAAGTGAGAGTCTGGTGTTCATAGTTGTATTACTGTGAACTAAAAATTTGTTTTGCATCACATAATTGTATGAAATTAGCTTCGCTCATTAACTTTATATTGTTTTATAGTATTATGACTCATTGCAGGCTCTTTTGTAATTCTATAATGGAAATTCTTATCATATTTGTACCTACACCAAATTGCAGATTAATGTGGTTTTGACATTTGTCTCTTTTATGTTTCAATGGATGCGTAATCAATGATGATAATAATAATGTGAGATGATGACTAATATCTTATTTAAATCATGCTAATTAAAATTTAATCTAAACTAAATGAATCTTAGGGAAGAAGTATGTTTAATTAAATTAGTCAAGCCGGCCAGGTTCCTTAACAATGTTGCCAAAACATCAAATATATAGTCTTCCCACCACCACAATATCAGTCACACCATCTCATTCATTAATCTATCTCTTTTGTTTAAGTTCCTTCACAAAAATGAACACTCAACAATCAATCAAAAACCAAACCCATGTTTCTATCAAACTTTCAAATCACCTTCTGAACAAATCCCACAACTCAAACGTTGTTTTCTCTCCACTTTCAATCCATGTCGTTCTTAACTTGATCGCCGCAGGTTCCAAAGGCCTAACACTTGACCAGTTGCTATCTTTTTTAAAAGCTAAAAACATTGATGAACTCAATGCTCTTTCTTCACAGCTTGTGTCCATGATCATGGTAGATGGTAGTCCAGTGGGTGGGCCACAGTTGTTTTTTGCAAATGGAGCTTGGGTTGAGCAAACTGTTACTCTTAAACCTTCCTTTAAACAGGTTGTGGAAACTGTTCATAAAGCTACTTGTAATCAAGTCGATTTCCAAACCAGGGTTAGTTCTATTTTACTCGCAATTGTTTCTTTGTTATTTAAAATTTTTAAATTCTAAATACTTAGTTTAATCCCTGCTCAAAATCTCATAGAAGTAGAATTGTAATATTAATAGATATGTGTAGTGAAATAAAATTTAGTAATAATCTATAAACCACCAAATCAAGTAATTATCAAACATCCATGGAAGTCCCCGACTCATCCTAACTACGCGGAATTTTGAAGTAGTCTGACAAGTAGTGGACTAGTCTTTGACTTGGTTGATTTATTTGGTCAAAGTTGTCAAAGTCCAATTTGTTGGAGATAATCGGTTAAGGAAATGCACAATGGTCCCACATCGGAAAGTGATAGAACCAAATGTATGTATATAAGCTTATGGGAACCTCAATCTATCACCAATTGGTTTTAGAGTAATGTGGAACTCATGAGTTTATATATCGTACATGTTGGTGGACCTGAAACGATCATACACGTGGTATCAGAGCCGGAGAAGGGAGAAAGTAAACGGTACGCAAGATGATGAAATTCGGTGATCGATAGCATGTAGCAAGTAGCATGCAGAAAGCAAGAGCAAGGATGATCACCAATGCTCGTCAAGCAGCATGGGTTAACCGATTAAGGGGTGATTGTTGGAGATAATCGGTTAAGGAAATGAATAATGGTCCCACATCGGAAAGTGATAGAACCAAATATATGTATATAAGCTTATAGGAACCTCACTCTATCACCAATTGGTTTTAGAGTAATGTGGAACTCATGAGTTTATATGTCGTACATGTTGGTGGACCTGAAACGATCCTACACAATTTAATCTATTAAAGTCGGATTTATTTAGTTTGATCTGTTCAAAGTCGGAATTACACGATCAAAGTAAGACAAAAAAGTGACAGTCAAGGTTGGTCTACGTCTAATTAGACTCTGACTAGTCTCCAACTTTGCCGATTCGTTTTTACATTGTCTCAATTGACTACATTTAAAACCTTGAAATCTTGAAATGCCTTATATGTACAGTAATAGTTAATAATTGGATGTACGTTTCCTGATTATTGAAGGCTGCTGAGGTAGCTAAAGAAGTGAATTTGTGGGCCGAAAAACAAACTAATGGTCTCATCAAAGACATCATTCCTCTTGATGCGGTTGATGAATTTACAAGGCTCATCTTTGCAAATGCAATCTATTTTAAGGGAGCCTGGAGAGAAAAGTTTGACCCGTCAAAGACTAAAGACTTTGACTTTCACCTTCTTGATGGTAGCAAAGTTCAAGTACCCTTCATGACAAGTAAGAAAAAACAATTCTTGCACAAATATGATGATTTCAAAGTATTGGGGCTTCCATATGAAAATGGTAATGATAAACGGCGTTTCACGATGTACATCTTCCTCCCAAATGCAAAAGACGGCCTTTCATCTTTAATACAGAAAGTCGGCTCACAATCTGACTTCTTGGAGAGTCACATTCCACGCCGAAAAGTAGAGGTCGGGCAATTTTTGATCCCAAAGTTTAAGATCTCATTTGGGTTTGAAGCTTCCGACACATTGAAAGAATTAGGCCTCTTGTTTCCTTTTAGCACCACACATGGTTTGAGTGACATGTCTTACACGGATAAAAAGTTATATGTTTCGAGCATTCAACATAAATCATTTGTGGAGGTAAACGAAGAAGGTACAGAAGCTGCAGCGGTCACTGGAGCAGTCATTATTTTGGAATGCAGAAAACCCGTTTTTGTGGCAGATCATCCGTTTTTGTTTGCGATTAAAGAAGATACAAGTGGAGCCGTGTTGTTTATGGGTCAGGTTGTTGACCCAACTATCAACTGATCGTGTTTTTGATGTCTTTGTGTGTTTATCCAGCCAAAAGTGAGTTTAGTGCGACTTTTGAGAGGCAATGCATAATTGCATAGAACGTTCTCACAAATCGCATTCAAGTGGTTTTTGACTTGATCATTTATGATGGTTATATTTGTTTCTAACTAATAAGTTATTCTATATAAATTACCTTCAACATATGTACCATGTGTATATTAAGCATATGTACCATGTGTATATTAAGTTATTGACAATTTGACATGTTGAGACAATTAGTACAGGGAGAAAAACAGAGGTAAAGTTTGACGATATAACATTGCTCATATTATCATATTATGTAGGTATTAATATTTTTCGAAATAAAATAATATAAATAAGCAGATTCGAAGATTCGAAGATTAGAAAAGGTACTTACCATTACAAGCGGAAATCGGAATACTAAATCAGATACAATACTCAAAAGAACAAAAAATCAATTACAAACGGAAATCAGAATACTAAATCAGATACAATACTCAATAGAACAAACAAACAAGTAAAGCCTAATGCAATCTAACCACCAACAGGTGAACAAAGATAAACAAGCTAGGAATCAAAGTGACCAAATGTACAACTAAAACCTGTAATACCGGCCATACCAAAATCATTTCCGACGAAACGCGGCGGATAATCCTGAATTCATATAGGTATAGAATCTACCTTAGGTTGAGAATCTATCTTGATTTCTAGAATCTGAATTTCATGCACCTTAGGTTCAGATTC
The DNA here is from genome assembly GCF_046630445.1 of Rutidosis leptorrhynchoides. Lineage (NCBI taxonomy): Eukaryota > Viridiplantae > Streptophyta > Magnoliopsida > Asterales > Asteraceae > Rutidosis > Rutidosis leptorrhynchoides. Next base: position 62,588,838 of record NC_092337.1, read on the forward strand.
TAAGAAGTAGTTTAGAGATTTACACCTAAATGATTCTAACATACGTTCAACATTGTCAAACTTGACTAAGAAAGAATTACTTAAGTCTATTTTGGGCCGTTAAAAAAAAAGTCTATTTTGGTTGATGCCATAGTGTCTATTTTGGTGTTAAAGGTGTGGGGTATGTCCCTCCTTTTGTATGGTGGTCTTGTGATTATTAATAACATAATTCCTTTCCGAAAAAAAAAAAAAAAAAAAAAAAAGTTCTTAAGATCAGACCTCACAGTTAATATGTACATCATTTTGCAACTTCTTGTGCAAACTTGTGTTTCTCATATACAAGAACACTTGTCATCATTTGAATTTCAATTTCAAACCTAGATATTTCAAACTTGTAATCTGTTTTTTCAGATTCTCAATTTGGTTTGAAATTTGTTTTCGTTGGCAAAGAAATACGGTGTTCCTAACATCAGAGAATGTTGACTGACCGAGTACATCATTTTAAAGTACGGAGATTTTCTTACTTAAAGTGGTGTTTTCCGACTCACTTTTTAACAATTTATCATTTAGAGACATAAGTTGAGTTTGTTTTCGACCTTCTTCAATTTCGAGCTTCTGAATAAGAAGAGAAGAACTTTCAGCCTTGGATTCTGATGCATCAGTCTGAGATTGCTTTTGTGTAAGTCCTTGTTGCTTGACATTGGAAATCTTGTTGAAGAGTATACATTTTCCGTTATAGTTTTTCTTCTCTTGATTTAATTTGAGAAAGATGTAAACCATTTCCTGAAAATATGAGCTTTCAACTTATATTCTGATTCCCGTTGAGAAGCTCATTTTTCAACTTGAGAATCCGTTCTTTCAAATCATTCTCATTTGTTGCTTGCTGAGAATTCGACTTCTTGTTAAAAAAAACCCCTTAAAGTTGATCCCAAAGTTGTGTATGAAGCTTTTGTTGAACTTATAAAAAATCAGTCAAAGTAACAAAAGTTTACACAATTGGCCCTTTCAGGTTAACTCTAGCTGACTCAGTTAAGTAGACAATCGGATCTAAATTTGGGCCCGATATAATTTATTTGTATTACATGGGCTTGATCTGAATTTATTTAGCATACTTTATTTGGGCCTGATCTAAATTATTTATTGTTTTATAACCTAAACAAAATAAATTGCGTCTTCTGATTCAGAAATTAACTCAATAAAATCCGAACCTGCAACTACGAAAAATTCTCGGTTAAAAGTTTTCTCGGTTGAATATAAAGTTTACAGTTGAACTAAATTTCCGGTTGAAGGTAAAGTTTCCGGTTGTGTAAAGATTTCGGTTGTGATGGTGATCAGATCGGGATCAAACTCTCATACACGAGGAAGAAATATTGGGTTCTTTTTTGTATCTTTTTGTATTTGTATTTGTTCTTCAATCTATATTGCGTTTCTTATGTATACTGCTACCACTCTGAACGACCCTCATCAACACTACGAAAAACATGTTACCGGAAAAAAGTTACTTGCAACCCACGTTTTATCCAACACATCAAACGTTGTTTTCTCGCCACTTTCTATTGATACAGTCCTGAGGTCAGTTGCGGCGGGTTCGACGGGAGAAACACTCAAGCAGTTGCTATCTTATTTGAAAGCAAAAGGTATTGATGACGTCAATGCTCGTTCGCAGCATGTGTCCTCTGTTTTGGGTGATGGCAGCCCATTTGGTGGACCTCTTTTAAGGTATGCAAATGGAATTTGGGTTGAGCAGACACTTTATCGTCGTTCTTATTATGAAAATAGGAGGAAAAGTCGTCATAAAGTTGCTTGTAAGTTTGGAGATTTCAGGAATAAGGTTAGTTTTCACAACTTTTTTTTTTTGTTAATACTCCGTAGTACGCAACTATATATAACAAAAGATCACATTTAAACACCCCTTTTATAACTAAGAAATATCATATTTAGTGATGTACATTGTGTTAGCCATTAATCCATATTTCCTGAATAGTTAAAGTTTTGAAGTTGTTGAATGTTTCCAAATTCATCTTGATGGTTAAGTTAACTTAAAAAAATACATGATAAAGTTTAGTCATTTTAGTAATATTACTTTTTTGTTTTGTCAATTTATTATCGACTTATGGTTAATGTTTCTTAGTGTGGTGGTGGGATCGATACCAAATTGTCATTAATCTTCACTAGTAGTATAAAATTTGTATTTATTGATTAATGTAGCCTAATGAGGTAGCCGATGAAGTGAATATGTGGGCCGAAAAGAAAACTAGTGGGCTGATTAAAGACTTGCTTCCAGTTGATGCGGCTAGCAATGAAACCGCAATATTGTTTGCAAATGCTCTCTATTTTAAGGGAGTCTGGAAGGAGAAGTTTGACCGGTCAATGACAAGACTACACGATTTCCGTCGCCTCGACGGAAGCACAGTTCAAGTACCCTATATGACAACTAACCAAAAACAAATTCTTCGTCAATATGACGGTTTCAAAGTCTTGGGCCTACCTTATGAACAAGGCGAAGATAAACGGCGTTTCACAATGTATTTTTATCTCCCAGATGAACGGGACGGCCTTCAAAGTTTAGTTGAGAAAATAGATTCAGAATCTGACTTTTTCGAATCTTATATTCCAAGCGAAAAAGTAGATGTAGAGAAGGTTATGATCCCAAAGTTTAAGATTTCGTATGGGTTTGAAGCTTCTGATATGTTAAAGGAATTAGGTCTAGTGTTGCCTTTCATACCTGGAGGTATAACTAATATAACGAAATGTTTAAGGGGTGACGAACTATATATTTCGAGTATTCATCATAAATCGTTTGTGGAAGTCAATGAAGAAGGTACAGAAGCTGCAGCATCAACTGCAGTCTCTATTGCAAAATGCATAAATATGGAGTTTGTTGCAAGTCATCCATTTTTGTTTGTGATTAGAGAAGATACGAGTGGAAGCATTCTGTTTGTGGGCCAGGTGGTTGACCCAAGTGTTTCTTGATCTGGTTATTGCACTATTATGATTGTATTTAGATTGTCTTTTATTTAGGAGTCTAGTTGATGCACATTATGCAGTGCTTTAGTTTTGTTATGTTTAGGTAAACATAGAATTTGTGGTTTTAACTGACAAATTTTAAGTACTATCTAACATCTAATATTTGCTTCATAGTAGTTACAAATTTGTTTTGGAACTTTATTGTATGAAAGTAGCTACTTCCATAAGCTTTCTCCTGTTTTTAGTATTATGATTCATTGCAGCCTCTTTTATAATTCTATTATGGAAGTGGAAATTTTTATCATTTTTGTACATATATAAATATCCAGATTAATGTGTTTTTGACTTTTGAATTTCTTCAGGTTAGCATTATACTGTAATAATTTGGGAGCTTTTCAAGAGTTTACCTTGGTTTGCCTAGGTATAATTGTCTTATAAAAAACCTATAATGATCATGTTATGGTAATCTTTATGCAAAAATTGTTTGTTTAGATGGATCAATGTTACATTTTTGTATAGGATATGTATATTTTTTTCATTTATGTTAACACTAAAAATATTTAAAGAGAAAATGGGTCTAGAGCCCGCCCGACTCAGGTCTCGACCCAACCTGTTCGACCAATTTAGAATACTTACAAGTTACATCCTCTACATGATGATGACTCACATTTGAACACAAGAATCGTCTATGGATTACCAATAATCATTACATGAACACAACCCATCTTCAAAATGATGAAAACGATTTACATCTCTAACAATAATCTTCCTTTCGTATACGCAAGACACCAGTTTAAAAGCAGAATGACAATCACTGCAAACTCTAAGGTTCTTAGTTATGCGAATAGGCAAGCTCTTATCAATATTTATAAGCCCAAAAGCCAAAGCTAACTTTTCACCATGATAATAAACCATAGCTTCCTTATCTTCATCTTCTACATCATGAAATACACATGACAAGTCAGGAACATAACCCGCCTTTTTCAAATCGATAATCATTTGCTCCATCTTCTTATAAACGTCTCTTGTAACCGAATCCAACTGTTCTCCAGTATGAAAACCATGTAACTCGTTATTAAATTCAATTAAACTAAGTGCAGCGGGCTTTTTTAATCCTTTATTTTTCATATTTTCTCTCAATTTTCCAACTTCATACCAATTTCTTGAATCAGCATATACATTCGACATCAGTACATAATATCCACTATGTTGCGGTTCGAGGCAAAAAAGATTATTAGCCGCAACTTTTGCTAAATTTGTATTTCCGTACATCTTACAAGCCAAAAGTAAAGCTCCCCAAACATCATCGTTTGGTTTTGACGACATATTTTTAATCAAATCGTACGCTTCATCTAACTGGCCCGCTCGACCAAGCATATCAACCATACAAGCATAATGTTTTGAGTCAGGTGTCACTAAAAAATCTTTCATTTCTAAAAAACATTTTTTTCCTTCATTAATCAACCCTGCGTGACTACAAGCAGAAAGAATCGAAATGAAAGTGATATGATTTGGATGAATGTTTTCGTTTTTCATCTCGTTGTAGAGTCTAAGTGCTTGTTTCCCATACCCATGCATACCGTAACCCGAAATTAAAGTGTTGTATGAACTAACATCAAGTTGATCTAAAGGTACTTGTTTAGACATTTTTACAGCAGTGTCCAAATCTGAACATTTAGCATACATGTCCATTATCGCGTTCCACAACGTTAAGTTAATTTCAATATTGTTTTCTATAATATAATCATGGATTCTGGTCGCGTGATGTCGGGAACCAATATACGCACAAGCTGAAACAAGTACCAACACTGTAACTTCATTAGGCATAACATCAAATACCTTCATTTGTTCAAAAAGATTCAAAGCTTCACTAGCTAACCCATTTTGCGTGTAGCAAGTAAGCATAGAATTCCAAGTTATACGCTGTTTAACCTTTGCATGAACAAACACCGTTTCCGCATACTCAACCTCCCCGCATTTTCCATACATGGCTAAAATCGAATTCACAACAGGTACCTCAAGTAATAACCTATTTCGAAGAGCAAACGCATGAACAGCCCGACCTTTTCTCGCATCTCCCAACTGACCAACAGCAGACGCAACTGTCACAATCGTAACCCAATCCAACGCGAACCCTTCGTCCTGCATTCGACCAAGCAACCACAACGCTGTCTCACCTCTCTCATCTTGTTCATAAGCAGTAATCATAGATGTCCAACACACAACATCTCTCTTAGACATTTTATCAAACACTTTGCGTGCATCATCGATTACCCCACACCCGGAATACATATCAACAAGAGCAGCATCAACGTAAATATCCGACCCAAACCCGGTTCGTATCACCTCAGAATGAACCATCTTTCCAAATGTAATCACCAAATCAACCGCGCACGATTTAAGAACAAACGGAAACGTGTAATTATTGGGCTTGATACCGCTTTCACGCATAAGTGAATAGAACCATAAAGCTTCAGTACAATACCCATTATTTGCATAACCACGGAGCATGGTGTTCCATAAAAAGGAGCTTGATTCATGATCTGTTTCGTTGAATACAGATCTGGCTTCATTAAGATGTAGGTGATCGGCGTATTTGATGATCACACGTGCACTTAAATGAACACTCTGTTTGATAATGCCGGTGGTTGTAAGAACAGAATGTATTTGAGTTAGTAATGGTAAAGTGTTGCATGATTGAATGATTTTATCGTAATGTGTATCGATTTCGGAGATTGTATTTTTGTTACATATGCTGAACCATCGACGAAACATTACTTGATAAAATATATTCTCATTTTATTTTAATCAATCAAAATCAAAATATAAAATAAATAATGAGTAGGTATGAGATCAGTATAGGTACCGTACCGATACCGAAAATAAGGAAAATCGATAACCGAATATCGTACCGAATACTGAAATCGGTAATGGTTCGGTACTCGTATTTTCGATATAATACCCGTTTTTCCCAAATTTACATTTTTTTTCGATATTTACAACTTTTTTTTTTTCAATTCACATAACTAATTTTGTTACACAATTAATATTGGTATACCTTTCGAATTATATTCACGAATATATCTTTTGACAAGGGTTTCATGGCATTTTGAGAAATAGAAGGTAGTGTAAAAGTTGTATGAAGTGATTTGCATGAGTATGGATACCGAATGGTCTTCCCGATACCGTACCAGTATGGATACCGAATGGTACCGATACCGAAATTGTCTCAAATCAAGAGCCGATACCGATACCGAATACCATCGGTATTTTAGTATAGGTACCGGTACGGTATCGGTATTTCGGAATTTTTGTTCATCCCTAATAATGAGTAAATAAAATTTTTGATTGGGCCCGGTTTTGGGCTTGTTCGATTAAATACTCACGGCCTTCAACCATTGAAATAGAACTAGAAGGCCTTTTCTTGAAGGTTCAACCATAATGTTATAACTTGAAGGCTTTTTTCTATAGAAATAGAACTAGACATTAAATTATCACAATTACCAAAACAAAGTTACAAGTCGATAGAATACTGACCCCAAACAGCAATCGAACTTTTTTTAAGGCAGAAAAGAAAGTCAGAAATTAATGAATTACAATCTGTAATTCGGAACTTGTAATCATCTAAGAGCGGTCCCAACTCTTAGTCCACGAGCTCCGCCCACGTCAGACCAGGGGTCCGCCCAGCTCCATCGTCCACCGTTTCGTCCATTTTGACCAGAATTGAGGACGCTTCTTTGGTCCATTAATTAACCCTTACATACTAAACCTCATGGCCAGATGTGTAGCTTCAGTTATTTCGAAATGTAGTTTTGAGTTTGCGTTCACACTACAATCGGTCCCTCAACTTCCACTTACTTTACACAACGACCCCTCGAGTTCACACTTTTTCAGTGGTAGAAATCGTAAATATATAATTTTATTAAAACAAAAGAAACTATTTCTACCCGAATTTTTAACGGGCCCTATCTTCTCGCTCGGTGCGAGTTAAATTTTTCCGAGACCACCGTTCAACTAGGAAAAGTCTCACGAACCCAACGGGACTAACTGTACGTGAAACGGACGTTTTTTAAAAAACGCTTAACACAACGACAGCCCGTATATTTCTGTTCGCCGCAAGTTGAATTTTTCCAAAAGCACCGTTACACTCGAAAATTTTTACGAACAAAACGAAACTAACTACGTTCGAAACAGACACTTTTTAAAAAACGCTTAAGAGAACGACATCTAAAACGGCGCTTAAGACATGAGCCGTTTTCCCCTCTGTAAATACACAACGCTACGTTAAATATGAATACACAAGCCGAAAGCCCGTACTGCATCGCGCGGGCCGCATCCGGACTAGTTTTATACCATTAGAAAGAAAAAAAAAATTAAATTAAAATGAGCAACGACTAGCTTAACGGCTATTTTGATTTTTTTTTAATTTTTTATCTTTTTACATTATATATATTACTCTCATTCTCATTGTTTTTACATACACAAACATAAATTTCTTTCTCATTTTCATCACTCTCATTTCATATTTTCTACCCATTCCATCATTTTTACACTCAAATAAACAATATGAGTTCCAATAACACAAATTTCGATCCCGACGTAAATATGGTATTATCGATCACGAATACCGCTACGAATCGAGCACTCGAATTAATTGACGCGTTAGAAGAATTAAGTGATAACGAAGAAGTTGAACCAATACCATGGGCACCTAGAAGATATTTACATAGAGATCGTCAGGGCCGTGCAACGACTTTATGGAATGATTATTTTTCCGACGATCCCACATATCCGGACAATTATTTTCGTAATCGTTTTCGAATGAGCAAACCTCTATTTCTTCGTATATGTCAAGGTATTTTGAACTTTTCTCAAACTCCGGTTCCTTCGTATTTTAGTTATTTTATTCAAAGAAGTGATGCTACTGGATTACTTGGTTTAATATTGTTCAAAAAGTAACATCCGCCATACGTCAACTAGCTTATGCCGCTTCGGCCGATGTTTTTGATGATTATTTGCATATGGGTGAACAAACCTCATATGATTGTTTAAACAATTTCTACAAATGTGTTTTCCACTTGTACGGACCCGAATATTTGAGAAAACCAACTGCACAAGATGTGCAACATTTGACCACTAAACATGCTCAAATACATGATTTTCTGGGAATGTTAAGAAGTATTGATTGTATGCATTGGAGATGGAGAAATTGTCCGGCACGTTGGAAGGGTCATTATACACGAGGTGACCATGGTTACCCGTCAATTATGCTTGAAGCGGTAGCGTCGTACGATGGATGATTTTGGCACGCTTTTATTAGAACTGTTGGATCAAACAATGATATCAATGTACTTAATCAATCCGATTTGTTTAACGACTTATTAGCCGGTGAAGCACCACCATGTACGTATACGGTTAATGGGTGTACGTTTACTAAGGGTTATTATTTGGCGGATGGAATTTACCCGGAATGGTCTACATTAGTTAAGTCGTTCGGATTCGATAGACCCGAAACAAAAAAAAAAATTCAAAAGGTATCAAGAATCGGCAAGAAAATATATTGAACGAGCATTTGGAATACTACAAGGCCGATGGCAAATTGTTCAACGTCCGGCACGACCGTATTGTATCCGCAAAATTAGAAGAATTTTGTTAGCATGTGTGATATTAAATAATATGATAACCGAGGACAACGGCCGTGCATTTTGTGGACTCGAGGATAATTATCGTCCGGTTCGACGAACACCGGGATCATTCCAAGAAAGGGTTGATGCGCATATGCGAGTGGACGCGGAAATAAGAGATGTGGGCATGCATAGACTATTACGAGATATGATTGTAGAACACATACATAATCTTCCACCTAATTATCGCATAAGACATGATCCGACAAGAAATCCAGACAATCAAGATGTCGTCGGACCTTCACACATTCCCGATGATGAGGATGAAGAAGATCAAGAAGACGACGATGAAGAATAGGACTTTTAATATTATTTATTGTAGTGTTTTTAATTTTTAATAAAAGTTTAGTTTTATTTATATTTTCATGTAATTTTATTTTTAATTGTATGTTCTATTTTAATGTACTTTTTATTTTAATTATTGTAATATTTTTTTAATTTTTCAATAAAAGTTTAGTTTTATTTAAATAATTGTAATTATTTGATAATATAAAAAAATTGAAAAAGAAAATAAAAATATGGAAAGAGGAGTGTCATTGTTGGGAGTGTTTAGTCCTGAGTTTAGTCCTGAGAATGAAGTGGGATGAAAGTATTGATGTGGCGCTGAATGGTTGGCTAGTCCTGGAAGAAGTCCTGTCATGATTGGGAGCACTCTAAGACCATTAGAGTCCTCCCAATGGTTTCATCTTAGTCCTTCAGGACTAGACGCCACCTCAGCGCAACAGTTACACATTTCTTCCTTATTTTTATTACTTTTTTATTTTTTCTAAACAATTAAATAATTAAAATTCAACATAAAAATCATTAATATAAAAATAAAATTTCATTAAAAATAAAAATAAAGTTACAATAATTAAAAAAAAAGTTACAATAAAAATAAATAAAAATAAAAAATACTACAAATAAACTACTCGTCGTCGTCGTCGTCGTCCGGACGTGTCAATTCCTTAGCATATTTTTTCATAAGTCTCGCTCAACAATTCATCATCATTTCGTATTCGTCAAGAGGCAAGTCACGTGATACCGGTTTGGAAAGAAGCTTCAAACTTTTCAACATTGTCCTCGTCTCGCTTTCTTCACAAAGCTTTTCCATGGTTTTAGTCGCCGCTAGTTGAGATGCTTCGGCGGATTGAGTATCTTTATCCGAACTTCGTCGGATGACATACGACTCGCGGCATAGGATGAGTACGAATCCCTTTGACTTTTAGCTCGACTCGGAGGGCGTCAAATCGGGTCGTTATCTTTAAATAAATTTTCAAATTGGGTTGGGTCGGGGTTCGTGCTAATTTGCGGGTTCAAACTAACCTCGGTTGGAATTGGTAATTCTTCGGCTTTTTTTCTTTGGTTGGTAGCCGATATACCTTCACTTTCCATAAACTATGGGCAATTTCTAAAAACTTGCCACGCATCCTCAAAAGCAAATTGTCGGCCCTTGATTTGGTGTTTGAATTGTTTTCGAGCCGCATTCATAATGTCCTCCCCCGAACAACTACTTTGCCACATTTCCTCAAGCTTCGAATAATACCAATAAAAATCTTCACATCTCTTTGAATTTTAGCTCATTTCCCACTTATTTGATCCGCACACTTTTGCTCTTTAACTAACGAATTGTATTGTCTTCGGGCTTCACCCCAAAATGAATTATAAGTTTGGTCGTTTCCCACATCCGGATGTTCCGAAACATACACATAACGCTCGGCTAGAATTTTTGTTTCCAAATCAGTCCAAGGAACTTTTGGACACCTCACTTTTTTCCCTCGAACATCGGCCACCCGTTCCTCTTCGGGTTCGACATCGACATGGCGCAGAGTTTCGGGAACTTCTTCATCATCGGACTCGTCAGGAAGTCTTGGATAATATGGTGTTTGTTGGGATTATTGTTGAGATTGTTGGTTCGTGTAAATGGGAAATGGTTGAGATTGTTGGTTGATATTATAGGGAATATGTTGTTGATAATTTTGGTTGGTGACGTATTGTTGATGTTGAGTTTGTTGTGTGTATATGTTTGAAAACATACCCGCAAATGCATTAGATGAATTAGCATTTGCAAAGCGAGAAAACCCGATACTTTGTTGCGATTGATCAAGCAAATTTTGCATCATGTCGCGACCGACCGAATTCGGTTCTTGAGCTTGAGGGCGTTGTTTCAATTTGCCTTTGTTTGGAGTTTTTTTGGAACTCATTGTTTGTGAAAAAAAAAAGATTGTAAAAAAATGTACAGAAAAATGAAGTAAATTAGAATGGAGTGTAGTTTTTGTGGTGTAAAATGAGTAAATGTTTTATGATTTATATAGAGTGTTTAAATGGAAGAAAAAAACACATAAACGTTTGATATAGTCGTTGTAATTTTTTTTGTTTTTTTGTTTTTTTTGTTTTTTTTTTCCAACAGTCATTTTTTTTATACCAAATCTCCGTCCTCAATTATGATTCAATCGCACGAAACCAGACACGAAGAGGTGGGCGGAGCCCTGGGCGGCCCCTGGGCGGTGGCATGCCATCGGCACCCACCTGGGCGACCGGCTGGGCGGTGGTGAGGGTGTTTCCGTTGGGAGGGCTCTTACTAGACTCCTACACTAAGAAGCAAAATGACCCACGTACCCCAATCTCCTTAACAGCAACTTAGACAATTCTTTATGGTAGGATTTTGTGGGGGTTTTATGGGAGTTTTGTGAGTGATGTGACGACATTATGAGAAAGTTGTGGAAGTTTTGTTTTTGTGTGTTACAAAATATATATTCGTAAGCTATAGATTGGGTGGAAAATGTCAACATTTTCTTTATAATTCAAATTCAAAATCCATATAATCTTTCAGGTTATAATGACAATTTTATGAAGAATTCGACCATTGAAAATTCTAGATTTCTTTTTTTTTTTTCAAATTAATATGTACAATATTTAGTATCATTAAATGTTAAAATTGGTGCTGTTTTTGGTTTGAATCCTTCACAAGAATGTTTAATCGCTACATATGGAGTATACTGCAATCGATTTCACAGTTTAGTTCAATAAATTTAAATTTTTGGCTAAAATCTCACAAGTACTGAGATGACCCGTCCCAATCTATAAGGACGAATACAATAACATATGATTACATCGCGAGGTATTTGACCTCTATATGATACATTTTACAAACATTGCATTCGTTTTAAAAGAAAAGCTTTCATTTACATCGAAAGTTGACAGGCATGCATACCATTTCATGATATCCAAACTATAAATGACCTAATCTGTCATCTACTTAAATATAATCTTTAATGAACTTCAACGACTCGAATGCAACGTCTTTTGAAATATGTCATGAATGACCCCAAGTAATATCTTTAAAATCAGCTAATGCACAGCGGAAGATCTCTTTCAAACCTGAGAATAAACATGCTTTCAAGTGTCAACCAAAAGGTTGGTGAGTTCATTAGTTTATCATAATCATTTATTTTCATCATTTTTATAGACCACAAGAATTTCATTTCCAGTTCTCTTAAATATACGTCCCATGCATAGAGACAAAAATAATCATTCATATGGTGAACACCTGGTAACCGACATTAACTAGATACATATAAGAATATCCCCTATCATTCCGGGATCCTCCTTCGGACATGATATAAATTTCGAAGTACTAAAGCATCCGGTACTTTGGATGGGGTTTGTTAGGCCCAATAGATCTATCTTTAGGATTCGCGTCAATTAGGGTGTCTGTTCCCTAATTCTTAGATTACCAGACTTTAATAAAAAGGGGCATATTCGATTTCGATAATTCAACCATAGAATGTAGTTTCAATTACTTGTGTCTATTTCGTCAAACATTTATAAAAGCGCATGTATTCTCAGTCCCAAAAATATAAAGGGAAAAAAAAGGCAAATGAAACTCACCATACTGTATTTTGTAGTAAAAATACATATAACATCATCGAACAAGTGTAAGGTTGGCCTTGGATTCACGAACCTATATTAATTATATATATTTATATGACGGTCAATATTTGTCTAACAATTTAGGCCAAGTCATAGTGTACCACAATCCTAATGCTCGAGTCTGACTCAACAGTATAGTAACATGTTATATTACCCATGCTCATTTAAAATTCTAGTAAAAGGTGACGTGTGAAACAACGTAACACAAATGGTATCATAATCATAAAATAGTATTTTAGTATTTAGAGAAAGTCAACACGAAAAAATTAACTGAAAAGTTAACGGAAAAAGTCAAAGTTCAAGGACAAAAGTCAAAGGTTAAAGTAAAAACGAGGTCGCATGCAAAAATACAATAACTTATACAAAAATGATTTTTTTCGGTCAAACATGACTAAACGACCATTTCAGCGATTTTTAGAAAAATTATCGAAACTCCGATTGATAAACGGCCAAAGATAAAAATTACACATTACCAAAAAGATTAATCATAAATTTTTACAGAAGTAAACTAAATCTAGACAACTCGTAGTTGCCAACGTGGTTTCGGCGTTTCAAAGTTAATTTTTCAGCTTTAATAAATTTACAAAAGTGACCGAGTAGCCTACTTTGGAGATTTTTAGAAAATTCCTCGAAACTCGGATTGACAAGCGGTCAAAGCCTTCAAATTCTCGTTACCACAAAGATATAACATGATTTTTGGCAAAAGTAAACACACATCAGGTCGACCATGGCAACTGATACAAAACTGACATTTTTAATAAAAAGTTCCAGCTCTTTTTAGAATTTTAAAATGTGACCAAACAGTCAACTTTGACGATTTTTAGAAAAATCGTCGAGACTCGAATTGACAAACGGCCAGAGTCGTTTGTTAGACCTTACAGCAAAGAATTTAGTGGTATTTTTGTTTTAATCTGAAACAACGCAGGTCAGCGAGAATTTCAGTTTCCGTTTCAACATTTCATCAAAATTTACAAAACTTCTTTTGTCCATAACTTGACAACCGTTCAACGAAACGAGACGTGCTTTATATGAAAATTTATCTACTCGACGAGTAGAATTCAAATAACCACTTTTTATAACCCAGAAAATTAGTTCACTAATTAATATTAGAAATTTTAATTACGAAATTAATTGTTTAATTCATAACTTTCTAACCGTTCATTGAATCCATTCGATATCTAAACGAAAAGTTCTTAATTTTTCGCTAGCTTTCCAATGACATGCATATCTTATATCTTATTTCATCCCTAGTATAACCACCTTTAAGATTCAACATAACTTATCTAAGGGCAATATCAAATATACAAGCATGCACAATCCTATATTCTCGAGCACTAGTCAGGGATATACTATTAGTATGTAAAAAAAAAATTATGAGTACTCACGTATCAATATTGAGATTCAATATTGTAGGAAAGGTACGTAGACGCAACGGAGATGACAAACACTAAATTGACCTCAAGAGCATACCAATGGACCATACCCATCACCTCCATAGCTATAACCCATAATTTCCTTAGCCCTATCATACTCATAAAACTTGTTTTGAAATGACCCGCTCATGACCTCGTCGTAATATTTTATGTATAATACTAATAATATTACTACTGATATTAATACTCCTAACTATAAGATTAATAATAATAATAATAATAATAATAATATATAAATATATATACATATAGATTTAGAGAGTAGATAGATAGATGATATAAAAAAATTCGGCCAGAATGATCAACCTTTATAATGTGGCCTCACCAAACCCAGCTCATATGCACTAAAAATTTGTTGCCGACACTTTTTCATTAACATAAAGAACGTGTAGTAATAGGTTTTATATATTAATTAATATATAATATATTTAATCTTTAGAATTAATTAAATATTATATTATATTTACGCTCATGGTAAAAATATAATTTTTACAAAAATGACACGGTCGTGGTCTCACGACTCATGTACCACTTTCGGTTTTTCGGGTGCACTTTCGTACGTTTAGAAAACTAGCCTTTTACGTTACGTGACGTGTACCTTTTACAAAAAATTAGACTTACTCAACAATAAATTACCTTTATAAAAATATAACTTATTAAATTGAGTGTTGTGGTCATTTCCTTTTATAAATTAAAGTCTCGTTGTTTGTCACAATATTTTATTTTAAATTAAACGTTTTGTGACATGTACCTTTATTAATAACTAGACTTAAATTAATTAAAAACTAACCCACTCAAAGTGTAACTTAATCTTTTGAGTGTTTTGATCATTTCCTTATATAATTCATAATCTTGTTATTTATCAAAGCCTATTTATTAATATTAGTTTAAAATCAAAACGTTTTGTGACAAATTTAAATTTATAATCTTATACATATTTTTGAAATATTTATCTAATAACATACTAGTTATCCTTTCAAAACTAATTATATAATTTAAGATCATTTACATAATCGAAAATCCTATAACGTTTATGCTTTAAAACTTAATTTGATTTCATTCTTTTATGCGTAAAAGCTTAGTTTAATTTTTTTTAACTTTCTAAATAATAAATCAAAATATAACATATCAAATGGGTTTATCTAGTCAACGAATCTTATCCCAATTATTCCTTTTATATGATCAATCGAGTATTATGAAATTCAATTCTCCACTAAGTTTTGTCTAACTCCCAATAAGTGATACTTTGTTCTTACTTGTAAATCACTTTACCATTTATTCCGAATACCGTTAAAAGTAAGAGTTTTCTAATTCAAAGTGGGCCTCATAACAGAGACTCGAAATCATAATTCAATGTATCTGATAATTCAATCATTTGATATTATCTCTTAATCTCGTCGATAAACTTACATCGAACAAGTACGTTCATATAAAGTATTATTCATTCAATACCTTGATAGCATTTCCAAGTTCATAAATTAGATCTCATAGCTTATTTTCATATTAACTAATCCGTCCAATGTTTTACTAATATATCTCAATTTAATAATCACACATGTATATATACATATATATTTATTTACACATAATTGTTCGTGAATCGTTTGGCATGGTCAAAGGGTAATTGATTATATGAATATAGTTTTCAAAACTTTTGGGACTCAACATTACAGATTTTGCTTATCGTGTCGGATATATATATAAAGATTAAAGTTTAAATTTGTTCGAAAATTTCCGGGTCATCACATTACCTACCCGTTAAAAGAAATTTCGTCCCGAAATTTGATCGAGGTCGTCATGGCTAACTAATAAAATGTTTTCATGACGAATATGAATCGATAATAGAGTTTTATCATAATTGAATGATATAGATAAAACGATTTGTTTTTGTGAAGAGCACGAATGAAGCTATCACCTAAGAGTGAAAATGAATAAATGCACGTTTGACCTAACAGGTGGCGTAGTCAAGATTGATTTCCGAAATTTAAGAAATTTAGAAGAAGATCTCCATAATAAGATTTGATTCGTCGGTAATTAAGGAGATTAGGATCCTCTTTGGTTATACGCGATAATCTGCTTTGATTGCTGTGTCTATAAATCCACCCCCTTCGTTTTCTTACAACTTACACCTTCTATTATTTCTTCCTCAATTCATACTTTAAAGTATTCATTAATATGCTCCATCCCATCCTGATCCTTGATATCCTCTTAACTTTCATATCTGTCATTCTTCTTTTTAATCTGCCACCGGAAGAATCTATTTACTTCTACTATACTCTTGGGTTTATAGTTTTTCTAGTTGTCCCGTGTCTTTATATTGCTATTTGCATTGACATCTATGGTTTATAATTTACGGGTGGTTATTGGGTTTTATATCTTCCCTTATACTTCGATGTCCCTACTTCTGTCTTCTATAATCATTGTCATCCATAGTTAATGCTCCCTTCTATTTTTTGCGATCTATACTCCAATTTCTGTTTCGGAGCTTTGTCCTTTCGTTTCTTCTTCTTTCGATTTAACATCTCTTGTAATGGTCCAGAATTCGTAGGTATAGATTTCAGAATGAACATAGTAATTGTTCTAAGAAGGAAATGGTAATGGTAAAATATTGATTTGTTAAATTACCAGAATACCCTGGAAAAGACCGAATCATCAAGAAATATTTTCTTGATATATTTAGAGGTTAGATAGAATGTAAGAGTCGTGTAAATGACACATGATGACGGTATGTCCTGTGAATCATCACGTCCATTAGAAACTTAGCATGAATTACTGTAATATAATGACGTTGATCAAGTGTCATTATATTATACTAACCCATGCATCAGTTCCCAACACCACTTCAAAAACATTCATATTCAAATTTTTCAGAATTTAGAAACTAACACAGTTTCTTTTATGTTGCAGATATTACGGAGAGATAAATGATACTTGATAAGAATAGTTGTGAAAATATCTCCAAAGATATGGAGAATCTGTATAATGGAAGATACGAAGATATCTTATAATATTTTAGATATGATGATGATGAAGAATATCTGTCTGTGAAGGTTTAGAATAAGAAGTAAGGTGTTTGCTAACGAGTTCAGCAGGCACTGAATCATTTGGATCCTTTGAAGGCAGATTCAGTCTCTGTGATTTGTCCATGGCTTCCTTCATACTTTGCTCAATCCGTTTTTCAGTACCAAATTCTTTCTTTTTCTGTGCTTTACCAACTCACTATCTTTTATCATCAGACTTTTGACCGTTTAAACCATCTACCATTTTTATGTTTCCTCTGCATTTAATGCTATAATATCTGAATATCTGGTTATCAATCTGCGGTGGGTTCAGAAGAATCATGTTTTAGATGATTAAACGCTGGTGGTAATATGGTGTAATATGAAAGGTTTTCCAGTAATAATGACGAAAGGGCAACGTATTTATCGGGGTTAAAATAAGACTAGTCCGACTGAAACGTCGAAGTTGACTTGCTGAAGCTGTGACAAAATCGGCTACTTTGAAAAGGAATTGAAATGTTTTTTTTTTTTTTTTTTTTTTTTTTTTTTTTTTTTTTTTTGCTAAAGAATTTGACGAGGGTACGTGTTAAACTACGACTTTGGTTTCGAGAGCTTTTCAGGTACAAGACTTCGGATAATGTGTGGTTGGATCATCATCTCGATTGTTCAATGTTTGAAGTGTCTTCCAGGATTTCGAAGGGTTTTAAATGCAGATTGTCATAGTCAATTTCCAAATGATAAAATCGTCCTGATTCCCGAATGAATTTCATCTATTTCTGAGTGTTACGAATAAAAGTGATGTTCTGTCACAGTTTTGAATTCAAAGTATGACTTTGATAGATGTAGGAATTCTAAGAGTGATGTCTTCTGTTAAATCTTGACTTGGATTTTTTTTTTTTTTGATTTGTCAAAATTAGAATATGTAATCAAATTTGGATGAGAATAGTTATTTTGATTTTTACGAAAGAATGTATATTGTTGAGAGAGTAGTGAATACAGTTGGTGATTGCTGAATCAGATTCAAAGAATGTAACATATTAATTGTGAATTTAGACATCTCTCGGGTATTACCTACCCGTTAAAAAATTCACAAATAATGTTTTGAATAAGAATTTTCATTACAGTCCTTATGAAAATATATGTGAATATATTTTCTTCAGATGTAATACAGATTCAATGAGTTTAAATCATACTAAGCTCATTTGATTTTCAGATTGAATTAGAAATGAATTTTTTTTTTTTTTTTTTTTTTCTAAAACATTAGAGATTTCATAATCTTTGCGGAGTATTTCACTAATGTAGTCAATACTTCAATATTTATTCTTATTGATATTCTTCAGTGAAGGATGTTGACGCTTGAAGAATTCTTGCGAACTTCGCAAAGTACGATTGATGTTTTCTAGAAAGTTTCGAGTGCATCGAAGATGAAAGTGTAAAATCAAACATGTTATTGAATGATACACTTGACTTATTATGAGACGGAATTCATTGAATTGAAGCAGAGATTGTGGTTAACAATGATGAAATTGTTAACGAATAATGTACATCATAGCATATTAGTAATATGAATTAACCGGATAGTTAAGTTCCATACATAATAGCTTAGTACAGAAAGATTTATTATGGTTAAATTTTTTTTTTTTTTTTTATATATATATATAGGATATACATATAAATTCTTTGGAGGAACTGAGTTAATACTTCATAACTCGTTGATATAATATACTCGTTATTAATTCGTAATGATTTCCACAGTGATTCTTGAACTGGCGAAGCTTGTGAGGTTGGAGGTGTTGACGATTCTCACTATGTTGACAGCATTTGACTGTGTTGGTGAGGCTATTGGTACTGCTGATGTTGTTGGTAAAACAAGTCTAGCTTGTACCTTACGCACTAGTCTTGTTAGGGTTTCGGTTCTTCTCTCTATCATCTCTGTCCACTCATCTAGTTTTTGGTTAAGGCTGAGATAGATAATCTCTAAAACTTTAGAGATTACATAATCACCACAGAATGTTTCTCCGATGAAGTTATGAATCAATACTTCATCATTTGTTGTTGTTGGTACTCCTTGGTATCTTTGGTGCGTGTGACGTTGATATCATATATATAGATTGGGATATTGAGGTGTGTGATGCATATGTGATTGTTGGTGGTGGTAATGATCCTGTTGTTGATGGTGGTGTTGTTGATGCCGGTGATGCTGCTGGTGCTTAGGGTATTGAGGCTTGCGATGTTGATGTTACTGGCGATACTGATTATGCTGCTGGTGCTGCTAATGGTGTTTGTAATCCTTGCACCATAAGCTCCAAAGCCGTCACACGAGCACGAAGTTCGTTAACTTCTGCTAGTATACCGGGATGATTGTTGGTTGGGACGAGCGGATAAATAAAATCTAGAATTTGATGTAGTATATAATCGTGACGAGATACTCTGGAAATGAGAGAGAAAATGGTTTCACGAACAGGTTCGCCGGTAAGTGCTTCAGTTTCATCGCCAAGAGGGTAATGTGGTGGATGGAAAGGATCACCTTCTTCTTGTCTCCAATAATTGAGGAGGCTACGAACCCATCCCCATTTCATCCAGAATAGATGATGACTGATTGGTTGATCTATTCCGGTCACACTGTTTTCGGAGCTCGAATGGAAATCCATATCGACATAGCTATCGAAATCTGAGGAGTTCGAACTGGTTGAGGGATCCATCTTGTATGATTAGGGAAAGAATTTTGTTATGAAATAGATTATAGGAATTAGATTTGATATTCTTCAATACATAATTTACATATGTATATATATTATCAAAATTCCATAAATTACGGAAGAAACTTTGAAAGATGTCAGTCAAAGTTCACAGTAACAGATAAGCCAGGATAAGATTTCGTCTATACACTATTATGCAATAAATGCAAGAAAACGCGTATAGACTAAAGAATGATAATCAGGTAATTTCTAAGGATGGTAGGTAGATGATTTCCGACTAAATGATAAGCAAAACTTTTGACATGCAGACACGGTCGAAGTCCAGACTCACTATTGCATCTAAACAACTATCAGTTAGACACACTAATGCAAGACCTGGTTCGCTAAGACCACCGCTCTGATACCACATGAGATGACCCGTCCCAATCCATAAGGACGAATACAATAACATATGATTACATCGCGAGGTATTTGACCTCTATATGATACATTTTACAAACATTGCATTCGTTTTAAAAGAAAAGCTTTCATTTACATCGAAAGTTGACAGGCATGCATACCATTTCATGATATCCAAACTATAAATGACCTAATCTGTCATCTACTTAAATATAATCTTTAATGAACTTCAACGACTCGAATGCAACGTCTTTTGAAATATGTCATGAATGACCCCAAGTAATATCTTTAAAATCAGCTAATGCACAGCGGAAGATCTCTTTCAAACCTGAGAATAAACATGCTTTCAAGTGTCAACCAAAAGGTTGGTGAGTTCATTAGTTTATCATAATCATTTATTTTCATCATTTTTATAGACCACAAGAATTTCATTTCCAGTTCTCTTAAATATACGTCCCATGCATAGAGACAAAAATAATCATTCATATGGTGAACACCTGGTAACCGACAT
This sequence comes from Rutidosis leptorrhynchoides, assembly GCF_046630445.1. NCBI lineage: Eukaryota > Viridiplantae > Streptophyta > Magnoliopsida > Asterales > Asteraceae > Rutidosis > Rutidosis leptorrhynchoides. Next base: position 62,609,421 of record NC_092337.1, read on the forward strand.
TAACTAGATACATATAAGAATATCCCCTATCATTCCGGGATCCTCCTTCGGACATGATATAAATTTCGAAGTACTAAAGCATCCGGTACTTTGGATGGGGTTTGTTAGGCCCAATAGATCTATCTTTAGGATTCGCGTCAATTAGGGTGTCTGTTCCCTAATTCTTAGATTACCAGACTTTAATAAAAAGGGGCATATTCGATTTCGATAATTCAACCATAGAATGTAGTTTCAATTACTTGTGTCTATTTCGTCAAACATTTATAAAAGCGCATGTATTCTCAGTCCCAAAAATATAAAGGGAAAAAAAGGCAAATGAAACTCACCATACTGTATTTTGTAGTAAAAATACATATAACATCATCGAACAAGTGTAAGGTTGGCCTTGGATTCACGAACCTATATTAATTATATATATTTATATGACGGTCAATATTTGTCTAACAATTTAGGCCAAGTCATAGTGTACCACAATCCTAATGCTCGAGTCTGACTCAACAGTATAGTAACATGTTATATTACCCATGCTCATTTAAAATTCTAGTAAAAGGTGACGTGTGAAACAACGTAACACAAATGATATCATAATCATAAAATAGTATTTTACTATTTAGAGAAAGTCAACACGAAAAAATTAACTGAAAAGTTAACGGGAAAAGTCAAAGTTCAAGGTCAAAAGTCAAAGGTTAAAGTAAAAACGAGGTCGCATGCAAAAATACAATAACTTATACAAAAATGATTTTTTTCGGTCAAACATGACTAAACGACCATTTCAGCGATTTTTAGAAAAATTATCGAAACTCCGATTGATAAACGGCCAAAGATAAAAGTTACACATTACCAAAAAGATTAATCATAAATTTTTACAGAAGTAAACTAAATCTAGACAACTCGTAGTTGCCAACGTGGTTTCGGCGTTTCAAAGTTAATTTTTCAGCTTTAATAAATTTACAAAAGTGACCGAGTAGCCTACTTTGGAGATTTTTAGAAAATTCCTCGAAACTCGGATTGACAAGCGGTCAAAGCCTTCAAATTCTCGTTACCACAAAGATATAACATGATTTTTGGCAAAAGTAAACACGCATCAGGTCAACCATGGCAACTGATACAAAACTGACATTTTTAATAAAAAGTTCCAGCTCTTTTTAGAATTTTAAAATGTGACCAAACAGTCAACTTTGACGATTTTTAGAAAAATCGTCGAGACTCGAATTGACAAACGGCCAGAGTCGTTTGTTAGACCTTACAGCAAAGAATTTAGTGGTATTTTTGTTTTAATCTGAAACAACGCAGGTCAGCGAGAATTTCAGTTTCCGTTTCAACATTTCATCAAAATTTACAAAACTTCTTTTGTCCATAACTTGACAACCGTTCAACGAAACGAGACGTGCTTTATATGAAAATTCATCTACTCGACGAGTAGAATTCAAATAACCACTTTTTATAACCCAGAAAATTAGTTCACTAATTAATATCAGAAATTTTAATTACGAAATTAATTGTTTAATTCATAACTTTCTAACCGTTCATTGAATCCATTCGATATCTAAACGAAAAGTTCTTAATTTTTCGCTAGCTTTCCAATGACATGCATATCTTATATCTTATTTCATCCCTAGTATAACCACCTTTAAGATTCAACATAACTTATCTAAGGGCAATATCAAATATACAAGCATGCACAATCCTATATTCTCGAGCACTAGTCAGGGATACACTATTAGTATGTAAAAAAAAAATTATGAGTACTCACGTATCAATATTGAGATTCAATATTGTAGGAAAGGTACGTAGACGCAACGGAGATGACAAACACTAAATTGACCTCAAGAGCATACCCATGGACCATACCCATCACCTCCATAGCTATAACCCATAATTTCCTTAGCCCTATCATACTCATAAAACTTGTTTTGAAATGACCCTCTCATGACCTCGTCGTAATATTTTATGTATAATACTAATAATATTACTACTAATATTAATACTCCTAACTATAAGATTAATAATAATAATAATAATAATATATATAAATATATATACATATAGATTTAGAGAGTAGATAGATAGATGATATAAAAAAATTCGGCCAGAATGATCAACCTTTATAATGTGGCCTCACCAAACCCAGCTCATATGCACTAAAAATTTGTTGCCGACACTTTTTCATTAACATAAAGAACGTGTAGTAATAGGTTTTATATATTAATTAATATATAATATATTTAATCTTTAGAATTAATTAAATATTATATTATATTTACGCTCATGGTAAAAATATAATTTTTACAAAAATGACACGGTCGTGGTCTCACGACTCATGTACCACTTTCGGTTTTTCGGGTGCACTTTCGTACGTTTAGAAAACTAGCCTTTTACGTTACGTGACGTGTACCTTTTACAAAAAATTAGACTTACTCAACAATAAATTACCTTTATAAAAATATAACTTATAAAATTGAGTGTTGTGGTCATTTCCTTTTATAAATTAAAGTCTCGTTGTTTGTCACAATATTTTATTTTAAATTAAACGTTTTGTGACATGTACCTTTATTAATAACTAGACTTAAATTAATTAAAAACTAACCCACTCAAAGTGTAACTTAATCTTTTGAGTGTTTTGATCATTTCCTTATATAATTCATAATCTTGTTATTTATCAAAGCCTATTTATTAATATTAGTTTAAAATCAAAACGTTTTGTGACAAATTTAAATTTATAATCTTATACATATTTTTGAAATATTTATCTAATAACATACTAGTTATCCTTTCAAAACTAATTATATAATTTAAGATCATTTACATAATCGAAAATCCTATAACGTTTATGCTTTAAAACTTAATTTGATTTCATTCTTTTATGCGTAAAAGCTTAGTTTAATTTTTTTTAACTTTCTAAATAATAAATCAAAATATAACATATCAAATGGGTTTATCTAGTCAACGAATCTTATCCCAATTATTCCTTTTATATGATCAATCGAGTATTATGAAATTCAATTCTCCACTAAGTTTTGTCTAACTCCCAATAAGTGATACTTTGTTCTTACTTGTAAATCACTTTACCATTTATTCCGAATACCGTTAAAAGTAAGAGTTTTCTAATTCAAAGTGGGCCTCATAACAGAGACTCGAAATCATAATTCAATGTATCTGATAATTCAATCATTTGATATTATCTCTTAATCTCGTCGATAAACTTACATCGAACAAGTACGTTCATATAAAGTATTATTCATTCAATACCTTGATAGCATTTCCAAGTTCATAAATTAGATCTCATAGCTTATTTTCATATTAACTAATCCGTCCAATGTTTTACTAATATATCTCAATTTAATAATCACACATGTATATATACATATATATTTATTTACACATAATTGTTCGTGAATCGTTTGGCATGGTCAAAGGGTAATTGATTATATGAATATAGTTTTCAAAACTTTTGGGACTCAACATTACAGATTTTGCTTATCGTGTCGGATATATATATAAAGATTAAAGTTTAAATTTGTTCGAAAATTTCCGGGTCATCACAAGTACGTACTGCGATGTCACGCTTTTTAGGTTCTTTCTTATGAGTTCTCTAGTATCAAAAGTTCTCTCAAGATCTTTTCAATACACACACACACACACACACACACACACACACACACACACACACACACACACACACATATATATATATATATATATATATATATATATATATATATATATATATATATATATATATATATATATATGAGAACTTTTTTGGGGTGAGAACAATGGAAAACCCGAATTCGAGCAAAAACAACCCACAATCGAACATTTTTGTCCAAATTCAAACAAAAAAATTTAGATGCATAAAAATCAATGTTTTTTACATTCCTGTTTTACAAACCATTTTTGTTCAAACATGTCCAAAATTGTTCGAAATTAGCTACTTTTGTTTGACTATGACTATTTTTTGTTTGAATTCAACTTTTTCATATTTAGCCCGACTTAGAATTTTTGGTTTAGGGTGTAGTCCTTAAACCCAAAATTCTAAACTCTGAACTCTAAACCGTTCGTGTTAAAAACTCAATCTAAACTCTAAATCCTAAATCTAAACCCTAAACCTAATTTGAAAAAAAATTCATGTAAAACAGCTGTAGAACAATATGTTTGACAGCTTGTTCTACAAAATATTGTAGAACAAAGAAATAATTGAATATGCCCAATTGTGCTCGCCCTTCCCTGTTATTTGCTCGACCATAGAGTTCTCAGGATTCTCACACTAAAAAAAATCCTCATTTGATCATTGCTAAACAGTATTTTTGGAATAATCGGATAAGCAATTCTCAGCCACACATTTTCAGTCCGTTAATATACATTAGATGTATGATAATATATTAGATGAATGTTAATGTATAAAGATAAATATTATGTTATGATGCATGATAATAATAATTAAAGTGAATCTAAAAATATTAAAATAGTGTTAAAACGAATGTTAACGAACTTAAAATATTATTATACATCTGCTGTATGTTAACAGTTTGAAAATGTGTTAGAGGAAATTGCTTATCTCCAAGAATTATATATATATATATATATATATATATATATATATATATATATATATATATATATATATATATATATATATATATATAAACACACACAAACTGTTAGAAAAAATGTATAGACGAAACTGAAAACATGTAATTAATTGAAACTAATTACAAAGACTTATTATGCCATCATACAAGCAAATAATCAGATCGAATATAGAAACTGAAAATTAAATACGATCAAACTGAATAATAGGTTTGAATCGGGCTTGTGTTTGACACAATTTTCTTAAACAGATTCTTCGTCTGTTCCCATGATATACCGGTTCGATGCAGCGTACTACCGGACTTGAACACTTGCCTGAAATGATATCGAAAGCGGGGAGACCGTACAAAACTCACTAAATAGCCATTCATAAGTTCATCTCCACTCCTATGTGATGAGACAAGTTGCATTCTCTTTTAGTTTTTCCATATTTTGCATCAAACACACAACTTTGAGACTCGATATCTCATTTACTTTTTTATCCGTTTTGGACACGCATTAGTTCGTTGTAAATCCTTCGTTAAAAATATTGAATTATACAAATTTAATCTAAACATTTTTTTATCGTTTTAGTATTTATTTCTGGGTTAAGTTTGTGCAGGGACTGAAGTTGTCATTTCTGGAATTGAAGTTTTGTGGCTGAACTGCAAAAAGGAAAAGTTTAGTGTTTGAAACATCAAGACTTCAAGGGCTTCTCTACAAATTAACTTATTTATATATATTTTAATTTATTTCATATCATTTATTATTGTGAATTGTATCTGGATTCTATTTTTTCTCTCGATTCATTCTAGGGTTTTTGATGATTCTTCAAGTTTGTATTTATTGTGAGTGTTAATTAGGTTCAAATCTGTTAAACCTATTTGAGAGGATTACTGTGTGATTTGGTTTGTATTTTGGTTCATAATTGTTTTTGATTGTGAATCTTGTTTAGTTGATTTAACTTCCTGTGATTGGAAGTTTCTTCTTCCAGTGATTGGAAGGTTTATTTTGTGTTTGTTCATGGTATCAGAGCCAGGTTTCGATCCTGAGCCCTGTGGGTTATGGGCCCACAATACTGTATTAGTTTTGATTCAAATAGATGTTACATTCAGGATTTAATTTAAAAAAGACTTATGGGGACTGGTAGTGAATTTGATGGTTTTTACTTCTTTGATGAAAGTTTCAATGGTAAGATGTTTAAGTGCAATATGGTTTATTCGAATTTGTCTAAACATAAACTGTGGCATGAAAGACTTGAACATCCTGCTAATCAGGCTCTAAATGAATTAAGTGATAAACTAGGTTTTAACAAGGTTAATGATAATAATGAACCATGTGAAACATGTCACAAAACAAAACAAATAAGAGATCATTTTCTTGTAAGTGATCATAAAACAAAAAAAACTTAGGTGACTTAATTCATCTTGACACTTGGGGACCTTATAAAGTTAAAAATAAAGAGGGGTTTAGATATTTTCTAACAATTGTTGATGATTTTTCTAGAGCTGTTTGGACTTACTTGTTAAAAACAAAAGAGGAAGTTTTTAGTTGTTTTGAAATGTTTTACAACTTAATTTTAAATCAGCTTGGTAAAACTATAAAAATCATTAGAAGTGATAATGGAACAGAGTTTTTAAATAAGAGAATGAGTAGTTTTGTTAAGGATAAAGGCATTATACATCAAACTTCTTGTACTTACACCCCACAACAAATTGGGATTGTTGAAAGGAAACATAGGCATCTTCTAAATATTGCTAGATCCCTTATGTTTAAGGGGGGATTACCTTTGTATTTGTGGTCTGAATGCAATCTAACAGCTACTTATTTTATTAACAGGCTTCCTTCTTCTATTTTGTTTGGAAAGTGTCCCTATGAATTGATTTATGAAAAGTGTCCTAATCTCTCCCATTTAAGGACTTTTAGTTGTCTTTGTTTTGCTACTGTTTTAAATAATCATGACAAATTTTCTAGTAGAGCTTTAAAATGTGTTTTCTTGGGATATTTAAATTTTCAAAAAGGTTACAAGTTGTTTTGTTTAGATGATAAAAAGTTTGTTTTTTTCAAGAGATGTTAAGTTTTATGAAAAAGAAATTTCCTTTCAAGTTATATTATGTTTTTCAAAACTGTTTTTACTGAAGATAATGTTAATTATCAAAACTTTTTTGACTGTTATGACTTATGAGGATACTTCTGTTGTTTTAAAACAAAAAACTAAAATTAATGATTTTGAGTCCACTGAGTCTGTAAGTCCCAATGATGTAGGGAGAGACAGTACTAAGGATGATGGAAATCATGCCTTACTTAATGACTCAATTGAGTCACAAAGTGATGGTGTACCTACAACATCCAATGTTGATGGTATTGAGACACAAACTGTCCATGAGGGTAATTTTACTGATGTTGGTACAATTTTTCGTATCGCGGGTGTAAGGTACTAGTACAGAACAATATCCGCCTAGCGTTGAGCGATTGGATGTTGATTGATGTTTGCCCTAAGGAAATAATCCCTGCAGACCCAGAACAAAGATGAGAGATCCGTGGGGTGGCCTTAATCAATCTTTGGATCAATCTGTAATTGATCCGTCTAGCGTTCTGTTGCTAAGCGTTAATGTTTTAGAGTGAGAAAGAACTGTGTGAGAAAGTGTACTTCTCTCTGAAGTTCAGATGTGAAATGTGGTGACCCAAGGGGTCTATTTATAGGCGTAGACTGTCCGAAATTCTCGGAAAACACGTGACAAACGCTAATTAATTTAGTTATGCAAAATATCTGGAATGCCTATGGCGTGTACTGATGTGGTTGCGTGCCGCTCACGCGCTTAACTAAAGGGCTTAAGCATATAAGCTACCTGCAGGGTGTAGTGACCCTAACTTTTCCATGATTATATATTAAATGAAATTGATATTTACATGATTAAATGTTTCCAACATGTTAAGCAATCAAACTTGTTAAGACTTGATTATTTGAAATGAGTTTCATGTAGACAATTGACCACCCAGTTTGCCTGATAATTCACGAACGTCATAACTTGTGATAATTATATAATCGTTTTATTTTTTTTATGATGTAAGTTTTTATTTTATATATATATATATATATATATATATATATATATATATATATATATATATATATATATATATATATATATATATATATATATATATATATATATATATATATATATATATAAGAAGAAATACAATTAAATCAAAGATGTACAAGTAAAACACTATTTGCTACATTAAAACACTATTTGCTACAATAAAACACTATTTACTACAGTAAAATACTATTTGCTACAGTAAATTTCGCTTTGCTACAGTAAAATACTATTTACTACAGTAAAATACTATTTGCTACAGTAAACACAATTTACTCGTATTCAATCCGTATTCGTACTCGTACAATACCCAGCCTCTAGACATATATACTATTGGTGTATACACTTCAATGATCAGCTCTTAGCAGCCTTAATGAGTCACCTAAACATGTGGGAACCATCGTTTGGCAACTAGCATGAAATATCTAACAAAAATACAAACTAATGGAACCTTATATTCAAGGGTAGGTTCACGTTAATCTTAACCAACCATAACACTTTCATTTTTTAACTTTCATGCATCAAACTTATCTCTCTCTTATTCTCTTTTGATGTTCTAAGTGTTCTTCATCACCTTCATCAAAATCTAGCTCAATCTAGCTCATAAATCCTAACCTAGATCAACTTACAAAACAACTACTCAAGAACACACCAAAAACACTTTCAAGTTTACTAGCTTACTTCCAATCTTGCAAATTCATTTCAAGTGATCATCTAATCTCAAGAAATCTTTCTTATTTACAGTAAGATATCTTTCTAATTCAAGGTAATACTCATATTCAAACTTTGATTCAATTTCTATAACTATAACAATCTTATTTCAAGTGAAAATCTTACTTGAACTTGTTTTCGTGTCATGATTCTGCTTCAAGAACTTTCAAGCCATCCAAAGATCCTTTGAAGCTAGATCTATATTTCTCATTTCCAGTAGGTTTACCTACTAAAATTAAGGTAGTAATGATGTTAATAACAACATTCGATTCATACATATAAAACCATCTTATTCGAAGATTTAAACTTGTAATCACTAGAACATAGTTTAGTTAATTCTAAACTTGTTCGCAAATAAAGTTAATCCCTCTAACTTGACTTTTAAAATCAACTAAACACATTTTATATATCTATATGACATTCTAACTTAATGATTTAAAACCCGGAAACAAGAGGAACACCGTAAAACCGGACATACGCTGTCGTAGTGAAACCGGAGGCTGTTTTGGATTAGAAAAATAAAAACTATCTTAATCTTTGAATTGAAAGTTTGTTTTCTGGAAAAATGATATTTCATATGAACATGATACTATATCCAAAAATCATGGTTAAACTCAAAGTGGAAGTATGTTTTTCAAAATGGTCATCAAGATGTCGTTCTTTCGACGGAAATGACTACCTCTTTTGTAAATGACTTGTAACCTGTATTTCTGACTATAAACTTATACTTTTTCTATTTAGTTTCATAAATTATAGTTCATTATGAAACCTTAGCAACTTGAATCACTCAAAACGGTCTTAAAACGAAGAAATTATGGGTAAAACAAAATTGGAAAATTTTACTTGTTGTAGCTACGAAAATTTTACAATAAATCTACACTAATCATATCCTAGCTAACTTATATTGTATTATACATGTATTCTAATATATATTATGTAATCTTGGGATACCATAGACACGTATACAATGTTTTGACATATCATATCGACCCATCTATATATATTATTTGGAACAACCATAGACACTCTATATGCTGTAATGTTCGAGTTCGCTATATAGGGTTGAGGTTGATTCCGAAAATATATATACTTTGAGCTGTGATCTAGCCTGAGACGTGTATACACTGGGTCGTGGATTGATTTAAGATAATATATATTGATTTATTTCTGTACATCTAACTGTGAACAACTAGTTGTAGGTTACTAACGAGGACTGCTAACTTAACAAACTTAAATCATAAAAAGTAATAAAAAATGTTGTGAATATATTTCAATCATACTTTGATATATATGTACACATTTGTTATAGGTTTGTGAATCGACCAGTGGCCAAGTCTTATTTTCAACGAAGGAAAAATCTGTGAAAGTGAGTTATAGTCCCATTTTTACAATCTAATATTTCTGGGATGAAAATACATGAAGTTTTATAAATGTTTTACGAAATAGACACAAGTAATCGAAACTACATTCTATGGTTGGATTATCTAAATCGAATATGCCCCTTTTAGCTTGGTAACCTAAGAATTTGGGAACAGTACCCCTAATTGACGTGAATCCTAAAGATAGATCTGTGGGCCTAACAAACCCCATCCGAGGTACGGATGCTTTAGTACTTCGATTTTTATACAGACGAGAGGATTCTGTTATACAGACGAGAGGATTCTGTTTTGGGGATATTCTATATGCATCTTGTTAATGTCGGTTACCAGGTGTTCATCATATGAATGATTTTACCTTAATGCAGACGAGAGGATTATGCTTGAGGATTATGTTTATAAAATGAAATCTTGTGGTCTATTATTATTACAATTTGATATATATATATATATATATATATATATATAGATTAAACCTAATACTCACCAACATTTTGTTGACATTTTAAGCATGTTTATTCTCAGGTGATTATTAAGAGCTTCCGCTGTTGCATGCTAAATTAAGGACAAGAATTGGAGTCAGCATGCTTGTATAATATTATTTAAAAACTGCATTCGAAGACTTAAGTTATTGTGTAATATTATTGTAAACCATTATGTAATGGTCGAGCGAAAACGCTATATTTTAGATTATCATTATTTGATAATCTTCGTAATGTTTTAAACCTTTATCAATAAAATAAAGGTTATGGTATGTTTTAAGAATGAATGCAGTCTTTGAAAAACGTCTCATATAGAGGTCAAAACCTCGCAACGAAACCAATTAATATGAAATGTTTATAATTGATATGAACGGGACATTTCAGTTGGTATCAGAGCGTTGGTCTTAGAGAACCAGAAATTTTCATTAGTGTGTCTTATCGAGTTCGTTAGGATGCATTAGTGAGTCTGGACTTCGACCGTGTTTACTTGAAAAACGATTGCTTAACATTTTTTTTGTTGGAAACTATATATTATTAACATGTAAATATTATGTGATATATTAATCTCTTAACGTGTTTGATATTGTGTGATAGATGTCTACCTCTAGTACAAATCCTATCGACTCACCTAATAATAATGAAGAGTCGAATATATATTGGGAAGATTCACAAATTCTCGAAGAGGAACTGGAAGATGAGGAACCGGAAGAAGAGGAACCGGAAGAGGAGGAACCGGAAGAAAAGATTCCGGAGGGGGAAATATTAGGAACCACAGAAAAACAGATAAATAAAAGAAAATCCTCAACCAATGGACCAAAGTTAATAATGGTCAATGGTATTTCCGCCAAGGAAGCAAAATATTGGGAAAATTACTAATTTTCTGATGAATCAGATTCTGATGAGGATTCCGATGATGTTATAGAAATTACCTCGACCCAATTTGAAAAAAGAAAAAGGAAATAATAAGGGAAATGGCATCAAAATAGAGAAACCTAATTCCAACCCCGATGAATTTTATATGTATCATCAACACCCGTATTTCTTAAGTTGTAAGAATAACTCGGGAACCTCTAAGCCACCAGGTTTTTCTAAACCATTTGTGAAAACAACGGCTCGTATTAGAGGAACATCATATATCCCTAGGAAATTAGCGAAACGAACCAAGTCCGAAGAGGAAGAAACGAGTGAGTCGGAATAGAGAGTTGTAATCATGTTGTGTAATATATGTATTGTAGTGTGCTTGTATTTTTATGTTATATGTAAAAATTGCTTTTATTGTTTGTTAATTATCTTTTACGAATCTAATCCTCGTCTATTTTACAGTATAAAAACACACAGTGGACGTTAAGGATAGACAACTGAATATTTTAGAAGACCTACCAGGGGACATGATTGATGAAATCTTGTCTAAAGTCGGTCAGAATTCATCGGCACAATTATTTACGGCAAAATTAGTTTGTAGAACATTTGAAGAACGTTCCAGGAATGCCTTAGTTTATAAAAGGCTTTCATTTGAAAGATAGGATATATCACATTGGGGACACCGTAAGTTACGCCGTGTTTTCTTTAAAGCGAACCCAAATGCAATTTTACGCTACGGGTTAAGAACCTATTTTGACTCAACATATCCCAACGTAGGACTTTGTGAGTTAGAAAGAGCTTCTTACATGCAACATAAAGAAGCATGTTATGCTTACGGGTTAGTGATGTTCGCTTCTCACCAAAGTGAGAAAAAGAACATCGGATTACAACTTTTAAATAAAACCTTCCCACAAGTGACGGATTCAGTAGTTGGGGTGAGAAACAAGGTTTTTAGATTATTACGGGGCTGTTGGACATTATGAAACCCTCGTCCCTTTGACGACGTTACAACATGCTGTCTTGTCAACGGCCACAACGGTTATGTTTCACAAGACCAAGGATGGGAAGTAGTCTTATTAAAACCAGAATGCATGACTTGTTTCTGGACTTATGAATTATGTGTTTTTATTGCCTTTGCTGAACGACTTGTGTATTAACTAGGATTGTTGTTACAACTATTTTGTATCAAAGTTATTGTGTGCTATATTTCATGCTATATGTATAATAGCGGTATTGTAAGTTTGTAAAATATTGTATAAAAGTTTAAACGTGAAATATTATTATAATCAGTTTTTCATATAGAATTGATGTAGTTGAATTGTATGTTAGCTACTAAGTATGAACTTAACGGGTAGGTACTACCCGAATTAAAAATTATAAAACCCTAATATGAAGAAAAAGCTTTTATAAATAAGTTCATATTATGCTATAAAATACTATTGACTGCTCTTAAAATTCTATATGATTAACTCAATTCTTTTGGCTATTTTTGAAGGAAATGGCACCGACTACTCGTCAAAATTTGAATATAAGCGAGGAAGATTTACGTGCATTCCTTGCCGCAAATATAGTTGCAGTTCAGGCTGCGATGCAAAACAACAACGATAACTCTGGGTCTAGCAGTGGAGTTAACTCCACAGGAAACCGTGTAGGATGATCCTATAGGGCTTTCACTGCCTGTAAATCTCTAGAATTTGATGGAACTGAAGGACCAGTCTGAAATGTCCCATTCATATTGATTATAAACGTTTCATATTAATTTATTTTGTTGCGAGGTTTTGACCTCTATATGAGACGTTTTTCAAAGACTGCATTCGATTTTAAAACAAACCATAACCTTTAAAATATTACGATGATTATCAAATAATGATAATCTAAAATATAGCGTTTTTCACACGACCATTACATAATGGTTTACAATAATATTACACATCAACATAAGTCTTCGAATGCAGTTTTTAAATAATATTATACAAGCATGAACTCCAAATCTTGTCCTTAATTTAGTATGCAATAGCGGAAGCTCTTAATAATCACCTGAGAATAAACATGCTTAAAACGTCAACAAAATTGTTGGTGAGTTATAGGTTTAACCTACATATTATCAAATCATAATAATAGACCACAAGATTTCATTTTTATAACACATCTCATATCAGGCATTTCGCAAACTGCATAGAGATAAAAATCATTCATATGTTGAACACCTGGTAACCGACCTTAACAAGATGCATATAGAATATCTCCATCATTCTGGGACTCTCATCGGATATGATAAATCAAAGTACTAAAGCATCCGTAACTCGGATGAGGCTTGTTGGACCAAATAGGTCTATCTTTAGGATTCACGTCAATTAAGGGCAATTTCCCTAATTCTTAGGCTACCAAGCTAAAAAGGGGCATATTCAGTTCAATAATCCAACATAGAAAGTATTTTCGATTACTTGTATCTATTTTGTAAAACATTTATAAAATCACATGTATTCTCATCCCAAAAAAATAATAGATTTTAAAAGTGGGACTATAACTCACTTTCACAGATTTTTACTTCGTCAAGAAGTAAGACTAGGCCACTGGTCGATTCACGAAACTATAACAAATATGTACATATATATATCAAAGTATGTTCAAAATATATTTACAACATTTTTAATACGTTTTACTGTTTTAAGTTTATTAAGTCAGCTGTCCTCGTTAGTAACCTACAACTAGTTGTTCACAGTTAGATGTACAGAAATAAATCGATATATATATTATCTTGAATCAATCCACGACCCAGTGTATACACGTCTCAGGCTAGATCACAACTCAAAGTATATATATTTTTGGAATCAACCTCAACCTGTATAGCTAACTCCAAAATTACTGCATATAGAGTGTCTATGGTTGTTCCAAATAATATATATACATGGATCGATATGATATGTCAAAACATTTGCATACGTCTCTATGGTATCCCAAGATTACATAATATATTAGAATACATGTATAATACAATATAAGTTAGCTAGAATATGATTTGTATAGAATTTTTACAATATTTCCCGTAGCTACAACAATCAAAAATATCTAATCTTGTTTTACCCATAACTACTTCGTTTTAAATCCATTTTGAGTTAATCAAATTGATATGGTTTCATATTGAACTCTATTTTATGAATATAAACAGAAAAAGTATAGGTTTATGGTCAGAAATATAAGTTACAAGTCGTTTTTGTAACATGTAGTCATTTCAGTCGAAAGAACGACGTCTTGATGACCATTTTGAAAAACATACTTCCACTTTGAGTTTAACCATGATTTTTGGATATAGTTTCATGTTCATAAGAAAAATCATTTTCCCAGAAGAACAACTTTTAAATCAAAGTTTATCATAGTTTTTAATTATCAAACCCAAAACAGCCCGCGGTGTTACTACGACGGCGTATGTCCGGTTTTACGGTGTTTTTTGTGTTTCCAGGTTTTAAATCATTAAGTTAGCATATCATATAGATATAGAATATGTGTTTAGTTAATTTTAAAAGTCAAGTTAGAAGGATTAACTTTATTTGCAAACAAGTTTAGAATTAACTAAACTATATTCTAGTGATTACAAGTTTAAATCTTCGAATAAGATAGTTTTATATGTATGAATCGAATGATGTTATGAACATCATTACTACCTTAATTTTAGTAGTTAAACCTACTGGAAATGAGAAAAATAGATCTAGCTTCAAAGAATCCTTGGATGGCTTGAAAGTTCTTGAAGCAGAATCATGACACGAAAACAAGTTCAAGTAAGATTTCCTCTCGAAATAAGATTGTTATAGTTATAGAAATTGAATCAAAGTTTGAATATGAGTATTACATTGTATTAGAAAGATATCTTACTATAAGTAAGAAAGATTTCTTGACGTTGGATGATCACTTTAAAAGATTGGAAGTAAGCTAGCAAACTTGGAAGTATTCTTGATTTTATGAAACTAGAACTTATAGAATTTATGAAGAACACTTAGAACTTGAAGATAGAACTTGAGAGAGATCAATTAGATGAATAAAATTGAAGAATGAAAGTGTTTGTAGGTGTTTTTGGTCATTGGTATATGGATTAGATATAAAGGATGTGTAATTTTGTTTACATGTAAATGAATGATTACTAATATTTTTGTAATTTTATGGGATATTTCATGCTAGTTGCCAAATGATGGTTCCCACATGTGTTAGGTGACTCACATGGGCTGCTAAGAGCTGATCATTGGAGTGTATATACCAATAGTACATACATCTAAAAGTTGTGTATTGTACGAGTACGAATACGGGTGCATACGAGTAGAATTGTTGATGAAACTGAACGAGGATATAATTATAAGCATTTTTGTTAAGTAGAAGTATTTTGATAAGTGTCTTGAAGTATTTCAAAAGTGTATGAATACATATTAAAACACTACATGTATATACATTTTAACTGAGTCGTTAAATCATCGTTAGTCGTTACATGTAAATGTTGTTTTGAAACATTTAGGTTAACGATCTTGTTAAATATTGTTAACCCATTGTTTATTATATCTAATTAGATGTTAAATTATTACATTATCATGATATTATAATGTATGAATATATCTTAATATGATATATATACATTAAAATGTCATTACAATGATAATCGTTACATATATGCGTCGATTCAAAATTCTTAAGTTAGTAGTCTTGTTTTACATATGTAGTTCATTGTTAACATACTTAATGATATATATAATTATCATTTTATCATGTTAAATATAGTGTAACAATATCTTAATATGATACATATATATTTAGTAAGATGTTGTAATAACGATAATCGTTATATATATCGTTTCGAGTTTCTTAATTCAATAAACTCAATTTTATGTATATAAATAATTGTTAAAATACCTAATAAGATACTTACTTATCATAATATCATGTTAACTATATATATAATCATATATATGTCATCATATAGTTTTTACAAGTTTTAATGTTCGTGAATCACCGGTCAACTTGGGCGGTCAATTGTCTATATGAAACCTATTTCAATTAATCAAGTCTTAACAAGTTTGATTGCTTAACATGTTGGAACCACTTAATCATGTAAATAACAATTTCATTTAATATATATAAACATGGAAAAGTTTGGGTCACTACACAGTCGGACTGAAACGATGGACCAAGAAGGTCGAATCTGTGTTTGCTATAAGCAAATGTGCCAAAGAAGACAGGGTTAAGTACGCCACGCATACTTTCACAGGTACTGCGTTAACATGGTGGAACACCTACCTCGAACAGGTGGGACAAGATGCTGCTTACGCACTACCGTGGCCAGCATTCAAACACTTGATGAATGAGCAGTATCGTCCCAGAAACGAAGTCAATAAGCTCAAGACAGAGCTTAGAGAATTACGAGCGCAAGGATTCGATATTACCACATACGAACGACGATTCACAGAGTTGTGTTTATTGTGTCCAAGAGTGTTCAAAGATGAAGAAGAGCAGATCGATGCATTTATAAAAGGGTTACCAGAGAGAATTCAGGAGGATGTGAGTGCGAGAGCGCCTACCTCAATGCAAAAGGCAAGTCGAATGGCTCACAAACTTATAAATTAGATCGAGGGGAGGATTAAAGAGCAGGGGACCGAGGAGGCCAAAATGAAACAAGTCAAGAGGAAGTGGGAAGAAAACAGTAACAAAGGTCACCAACACAACAACAGTAACTATCGCTTCAACAGTCAGCCCAACAATCACAACTATAATTACACCATTTTTCGCAAAAACAAACGCAACAACCACCATCTCAACAACAACAACTACAACAATCGTTCCAACAACAATAACAACCACAACAACAACAATCCCAGTAATAACAACAAGGGGCAGAAACCGTGCCAGAGGTGTGAAGGATAACATCTGAATGGGTTCTGCACGACATTTTGCACCAAGTGTAAGAGAAATGGTCATAGTGCGATGAAGTGTGAAGTCTACGGACCAATGACCAACAAAATTAAAAGAACAAATAATGTCGGAATAAATAATGCCGCCATTATTTGTTATGGATGTGGGAAATCGGGCCACTTCAGGACTAACAGCCCGAACCAAGGGAATACTAATGGGCAAGGCCACAGAAGAGTCTTCAATATTAATGCGGCAGAAGCACAGGAAGACCCGGAGCTTGTTACGGGTACGTTTTTATTGACGAAAAACCTGCTTATGTTTTATTTAATTCGGGTGCGGATATAAGCTATATGAGTAGAGATTTTTGTGCTAAATTGAATTGTCCATTAACGCCTTTAGATAATAAGTTTTTACTCGAATTAGCAAAGGGTAAATTTATTACAGTGGATAAAATATGTCAGAACCGAGAAATTAAATTAGTTAGCGAAACGTTTAAGATTAATTTGATACCAGTAGAGTTAGGGAGTTTCGATGTGATAATTGGCATGGATTAGTTGAAAAAGGAGAGAGCAGAGGTTGTATGTTACAAAAACGCGATTCGCATTGTACGCGAAAAAGGAAAACCCATAATGGTGTACGGAGAAAAGAGCAACGCGAAGTTAAATCTTATTAGTAGCTTGAAGGCGCAAAAACTAATAAGAAAATGTTGCTATGTCATTTTAGCACACATCAAGGAAGTCAAAACCGAAGAAAAGAACATCAGTGATGTTCCCTCGCAAAAGAATTTCTCGATGTTTTCTGAAAGAATTACCGGGACTACCTCCACATCGATCCGTTGAATTTCAAATAGATCTTGTACCCGGAGCTGCACCAATAGCTCATGCTCCATACAGACTCGCACCCAGCAAAATGAAGGAATTACAAAGCCAATTACAAAAACTATTAGAACGTGGTTTCATTCGACCAAGCACATCAC
Organism: Rutidosis leptorrhynchoides; assembly: GCF_046630445.1. Lineage (NCBI taxonomy): Eukaryota > Viridiplantae > Streptophyta > Magnoliopsida > Asterales > Asteraceae > Rutidosis > Rutidosis leptorrhynchoides. The sequence goes on from NC_092337.1 coordinate 62,627,389, forward strand.
CATGGGGAGCTCCTGTTTTTTTTGTCAAGAAGAAAGATGGTACATTTAGATTGTGTATCGACTACCGAGAGTTGAACAAAGTTACCATCAAGAACCGTTATCCACTACTGAGAATCGATGAATTATTCGATCAACTGCAAGGTTCGTCGGTTTATTCAAATATCGATTTACGTTCTGGGTATCATCAAATGCGGGTGAAGGAGGATGATATTCCAAAGACTGCATTTAGAACACATTATGGTCATTATGAGTTTTTGGTAATGCTGTTTGGTTTAACTAACGCACCAGCCGTGTTCATGGACCTCATGAACCAAGTGTGTAGACCATACCTTGACAAGTTTGTCATTGTTTTCATCGATGACATACTCATTTACTCAAAGAATGATCAAGAGCACGAAGAACATTTGAGAAAAGTGCTAGAGATGCTGAGGAAAGAAAAACTGTGCGCTAAGTTTTCAAAGTGTGCATTTTGGTTGGAAGAAGTTCAATTCTTCGGTCACATAGTGAACAAAGAAGGTATTCAGGTGGATCCGGCAAAGATTAAAACCGTTGAAAAATGGGAAACCCCGAAAACTCCGAAGCATATACGTCAATTTTTAGGATTGGCTGGTTACTACAGAAGATTAATCCAAGATTTTTCCAAAATAGCAAAACCCTTGACTGCATTAACGCATAAAGGGAAGAAATTTGAATGGAAGGATGAGCAGGAGAAAGCGTTTCAATTGTTGAAGAAAAAGTTAACTACGACACCTATATTGTCATTGCCTGAAGGGAATGATGATTTTGTGATATATTGTGACACCTCAAAGCAAGGCCTCGGTTGTGTATTAATGCAACGAACAAAGGTAATTGCTTATGCGTCTAGACAATTGAAGATTCACGAGCAGAATTATACGACGCATGATTTGGAATTAGGCGTGGTTGTTTTTGCATTAAAAACTTGGAGGCACTACTTATATGGGGTCAAAAGTATTATATATACCGATCACAAAAGTCTCCAACATATATTTAATTGAAAACAACTAAACATGAGGCAGCGTAGGTGGATTGAATTGTTAAATAATTACGATTTTGAGATTCGTTACCACCCGGGAAAGGCGAATGTGGTAGCCGACGCTTTGAGTAGAAAAGACAGAGAACCTATGCGGGTAAAAGCTATGAATATAATTATTCGTACTAACCTTACTACTCAAATAAAGGAGGCGCAACATGGAGTTTTAAAAGAGGAAAATTTGAAGAATGAAATACCCAAAGGATCGGAAAACATCTTAATATTCGGGAAGACGGAACCCGGTATAGGGCTGAAAGAATTTGGGTACAAAAATTAGGAGATGTGAGAGAAATGGTACTTAAGGAAGCACATAAAACCAGATATTCGATACATCCCGGAGCGGGAAAGATGTACAAGGATCTCAAGAAACATTTTTGGTGGCCGGGTATGAAAGCCGATGTTGCTAAATACGAATGAGAATGTTTGACGTGTTCTAAGGTCAAGGCTGAGCATCAGAAACCATCTGGTCTACTTCAACAACCCGAAATCCCGGAATGGAAATGGGAAAATATTACCATGGATTTCATTACTAAATTGCCAAGGACTGCAAGTGTTTATGATACTATTTGGGTAATAGTCGATCGTCTCACCAAGTCAGCACACTTTCTGCCAATGAGAGAAGATGATAAAATAGAGAAGTTAGCACGACTATACTTGAAGTAAGTTGTCTCCAGACATGGAATACCAATCTCTATTATCTCTGATAGGGATGACAGATTTGTCTCAAGGTTTTGGCAAACGTTAGAACAAGCATTGGGGACTCGTTTAGACATGAGTACTGCCTATCATCCATAAACTGATGGGCAAAGTGAAAGAATGATACAGACTCTTGAAGATATGCTACGAGCATGTGTTATTGATTTTGGAAACAGTTGGGATCGACATCTACCGTTAGCAGAATTTTTCTACAACAACAGTTACCACTCGAGTATTGAGATGGCACCGTTTGAGTCACTTTATGGCAGAAAGTGCAGGTCTCTGATTTGTTGGAGTGAAGTGGGGGATAGACAAATTACGGGTCCAAAAATTATCCAAGAAACTACCGAGAAAATCATTCAAATTCAACAACGGTTGAAAACCGCTCAAAGTCGACAAAAGATCTACGCGGACAGTAAAAGAAAGGATATAGAATTTGAAATTGGTGGCATGGTCATGTTTAAGGTTTCACCTTGGAAAGGCATTGTTCGATTTGGTAAACGGGGGAAATTAAATCCGAGGTACATTGGACCATTCAAGATTATTGATCGTGTCGGACCAGTAGCTTACCAACTGGAGTTACCTCAACAACTCGCGGGTGTACATAACACCTTCCACGTCTCGAATTTGAAGAAATGCTTTGCTAAAGAGGATCTCACCATTCCATTAGACGAGATTATAATTAACGAAAAACTACAATTCATTGAAGAACCCGTCGAAATAATGGATCGTGAGGTTAAAAGACTTAAGCAAAATAAAATACCAATCGTTAAGGTTCGATGGAATGATCGTAGAGGACCCGAGTTCACCTGGGAGCGTGAAGATCAAATGAAGATGAAATACCTGCACCTATTTCCAGAAGATGCGTCAACACCTTCAACAACTTAAAATTTCGGGACGAAATTTATTTAAAGGGTAGGTACTGTAGTGACCCGAACTTTTCCATGACTATATATTAAATGAAATTGATATTTACATGATTAAATATTTCCAACATGTTAAGCAATCAAACTTGTTAAGACCTGATTATTTGAAATGAGTTTCATGTAGACAATTGACCACCCAGTTTGCCTGATGATTCACGAACGTCATAACTTATGATAATTATATAATCGTTTTATTTTTTATGATGTAAGTTTTTATTTTATATATATATATATATATATATATATATATATATATATATATATATAAGAAGAAATACAATTAAATCAAAGATATACAAGTAAAACACTATTTGTTACAGTAAAACACTATTTGTTACAGTAAAATACTATTTGCTACAGTAAAACACTATTTGCTACAGTGAATTTTCGCTTTGCTACAGAAAAAATACTATTTGCTACAGTAACTACTATTTGCTACAGTAACCCTATTTGCTACAGTAAACACAATTTACTCGTATGCAATCCGTATTCGTACTCGTACAATACCCAGCCTCCAGATGTATATACTATTAGTATATATACTTCAATGATCAGCTCTTAGCAGCCTTAATGAGTCACCTAAACATGTGGGAACCATCATTTGGCAACTAGTATGAAATATCTAACAAAAATACAAACTAATGGAACCTTATATTCAAGGGTAGGATCACGTTTTTCTTCACCAACCATAACACTTTCATTTTTCAACTTTCATGCATCAAACTTATCTCTCTCTTGTTCTCTTTTGATGTTCTAAGTGTTCTTCATCACCTTCATCAAAATCTAGCTCAATATAGCTCATAAATCCTAACCTAGATCAACTTACAAAACAACTACTCAAGAACACACCAAAAACACTTTCAAGTTTACTAGCTTACTTCCAATCTTGCATGTAACAACCCAAACCGTAACCGACCAAACACGACGAAATTTCAAACAAAAAAAAAATTTTGTTGTTCCAGGCCATCGGTGCGCCGCGCCAAAAGGGCCGCGCGCCGCGCCAAACCCCTGCTGTTGCCGGAAAGTTTAAATGCGAAAAAGATGAACGTGTTCCCGGCATATTTAACCAAAACGCTTTTAACCATACATTCATATATGTAAAACTAGCACATAACTAAGGTATGAACAAGTTTTACAAGGTGGGGCCCACACGTGCCCAAAACGCCACTAAGTTTAAAATACAATGTTTAATACAAATTAGAGTTTCGACCACAAAAAGTTTAATTGCCAAACGACACAACGAGCATGGTGTTTGGGGTTAAACTACCCAAGTCTCGGTCAAACTCCAAGCCATAACCCAAAAGTGCTTCCTAATCATCGAAGCGGGAAACTCAATCCAAGGTAATGCCCTTACCCTTATCCACACACGAACCTATAAAAAGGTAAACAACGAGAGGGTAAGCAAAGCTTAGTGAGCACAATAATTATACATACACATATATAATCTACTTACTCGCACCACTTACACAACATCATATTCGAGTTTAACAATTCATCAAGCATGCTACATTAATAAGCATATACCAATAATTTACAATCCCACTAGTAGCTAATAGTACAATAGCATACGATTCATAGATTAATACTTCCAATACATAATTCACATAACCTTGGTTAACCAATTCGAACACGGGAAGCGGTACTTACAAGACCGTTGGAGTTCATAACGTCCACTAGTGTTACTTACACACCGCGTAATCACTAGTCCCCGGGTGATGTCTTAAACACCGCGACTAACTCACCCTTACAACAATGTGGCGTCTTAAACACCGCGACGAATCCACACTTCATTCAATACAATGAGTGGTGTCTTAATCACCGCGACACTTCCACTCCCATGACATTGTGGTGTCTTAAACACCGCGACAATACCACAAGTCAATCATACCATGAGTAGTGTCTTAAACACCGCGACAATGCTACTCGTTACTTAGAATGTGGTGTCTTAAACACCGCGACAATACCACATTCGTGCAACACAAATAAATACATTATATACACATACGCATAATTATTCCACTCACCTTATGCCTTCGGTGATTATTAAACCAAGCTTGAATTCCAAGGTAACGTACCTATTTCACAAGCATAATTAATCAATCAACTTGGTCTAATCTCATAACACACACCATCCTAGGTCATCTTGACCCATTTTGACAACTAACCCTAAATTGGGTCGTTTTCACCAAAAACCCTAACACTTGGCACTCATGGCCTTCACGCACAATAGAACACTAGGTTTTAGCACAAAACACTAATACTGACCCATCTTGGTCCATTTTGACCCATTTGACTCGATAAAAGTCAACACACCCATTTTGGGTCATTTATGCCCAAATCACACCCATTTACACTTCCTCAAGGTGTTCTAACAACTTACTAGCCAATTAGGGTTTCATAACAACAATTTATACATTTAAAACCCTAGCTTACACATAATTGAGTCTACATGATCCAAATTACCCAAGAACACCCAATTTACTTAAAATGGGTCTTAATGTTCATCTTTAACACAAACCCTAACCCATACTCAAAATCAAAACAAGAATTGAAAGTTAAGGCATACCACAACTATCAAGATGTAGCAATTGACGAGATGAACAACTTTAGAACTTGGACTTTAGCAAGAAACCTTCTTCTTCTTCTCCAAAATGGGATCTCTCTCTCTAGAACTCACTTCTCTCTCTAGAATTGAATTAGGAAGATAAGGTTGGTGAAAAGGGGAGTAAATGAGCTCCCAAACAACTGAACCAAGCCTTAAAGTCGGCCTTGAAGTGAATTTCCCAAAATGCCCTTGATTTAAATTTAAATAAACAAGAGGGGCTGTCTGCACGATTTTGCGCGGCGCGCCATTAGGCCGCGCGGCGCGCAAATGGGCAGAAACTGGTTCCTAGCTCCTTTTGAAATATAAAACCAATCCCACAACAAAGTTAACTTCTATACATTATTTACAATAATTACACGGGTCTTACAACTCTCCTCCACTTATTCGGATTGCGTCCTCGCGATCCAAGCCGCATGACAAGCGGGAAGATAAACCAACACAAACTCTTCGGGCTCCCATGTAAACTCGGAACCCTTATTCCGTCGCCATTGAACTTTGTAGGTCCTAACCTCCTTATGTCTCAATCGTTTGACCTTCTCATCAAGTATGGCAATCGGCTCTTCAATATACTCCAACTTATTGTTTAGTTCGATCTCATCTAAAGGCATCCATGAGGAATCATCCGCAAGGCACTTACGGAGGTGAGAAACATGAAACGTGTTATGGATCCCCGCAAGCTCTTCGGGCAATTCCAATCGATATGCAACTTCACCAACACGAGCCAAAACTTTAAACGGCCCAATAAACCGAGGACCTAACTTTCCCCGTTTTCGAAACCGAATAATACCCTTCCATGGCAAGACCTTAAGCATAACCATGTCGCCCTCTTGGAATTCGATCGTTCGTCTACGTTTATCGGCATACGACTTTTGCCTATCTTGAGCCTTCTTCAAATGCTCCCGAATAATATCAATCTTGTTATTCGTCTCTAAAACCAAATCGGTACTTCCGATTTCTCTTTGACCCACTTCTCCCCAACAAATGGGAGTTCGACACCTTCGACCATAAAGCATCTCGTACGGTGGCATCCCGATACTAGTATGAAAACTATTATTGTATGAAAATTCCACCAAAGGTAAATGCTCATCCCAACTACCACCGAAATCGATAATGCACGCCCGTAACATATCTTCCAAAGTTTGGTTCGTACGTTCGGTTTGACCGTCCGTTTGGGGATGATACGCCGTGCTCAACTTTAATTGTGTACCCATATCTTCGTGAAACTTTTCCCAAAATCGAGATGTAAAACGGGTATCTCGATCCGAAATAATAGATATAGGAACGCCATGTCGCGAGACCACTTCCTTGATAAACAACTTAGCCAAGGCCTCCGACGATATTGCTTCTTTAATAGGAAGAAACAAAGCGCTTTTCGTCAACCGGTCCACGATCACCCAAATCGAATCATATTGAGTTCTCGCCGTCTTAGGTAATTTAGTGACGAAATCCATGGTAATGTGCTCCCATTTCCATTTCGGGATCTCTAACGGTTGCAACTTACCATACGGCTTTTGATGCTCGGCTTTAACTTGCAAACAAGTAACACATCGTTCAACGTATTTTACAACATCGCGTTTCATGCCCGGCCACCAATAATCTTTCTTCAAGTCATGATACATTTTCGTCGCACCCGGATGAATGGAATATTTCGACTTATGCGCTTCATCGAGTAGCACCCGTCGGTAATCACCCGCCTTAGGCACCCACACCCTTCCTTGAAACGACAATAAACCCCGCGGGCCCATTGTAATGAACTCCGATTGGCCCACAATTCGTTCCGCGTGCTTATCGTGAACATAAGCCTCTATTTGGTCTTCAACCATCTTTTCAAGAAAGTCATTAGTGATAATCAAACGTAACGATGCTACACGTATCGCCGGATGTTGAGTCTTCCGACTTAACGCATCCGCGACCACATTCGCCTTACCCGGATGGTAAAGTATCTCACAATCAAAATCCTTCACCACATCCATCCATCTACGTTGACGATAGTTCAAATCTCTTTGAGTAAAAAGATGTTTCAAATTTTTATGATCCGAATATATCGTACACTTGACACCATACAAGTAATGGCGCCAAATTTTCAACGCATGCACAACCGCCGCCATTTCAAGATCATGAGTCGGGTACCTCGTTTCGTGTTCCTTTAATTGCCGAGAGGCATAAGCAATGACTTTACCCCTCTGCATAAGAACGCACCCGAGCCCATTTAAGGAAGCATCACAATAAACCACCATGTCTTCGACGCCTTCCGGCAACACTAACACCGGAGCTTGACACAACTTCTCTCTCAATAATTGAAAAGCAGTTTCTTGCTCGTTTTCCCAATTGAACTTAGCACTCTTCCTCGTCAACTTTGTTAATGGAGAAGCAATCTTAGAAAAGTCTTGGATAAACCGACGATAATAACCGGCCAATCCGAGAAAACTTCGGATCTCCGTGGGCGTAGTCGGTCGTCCCCAACTCTTCACCGTCTCAATCTTCCCCGGATCCACTTGGATACCGCTTTCGTTCACAATGTGACCAAGGAATTGAACCTCCCTTAGCCAAAATTCACATTTAGAGAACTTTGCATACAACTTCTCTTTTCTTAGCGTCTTCAAAACTTCACGCAAGTGACGTTCATGTTCGTGCATACTTTTCGAGTAGACTAGTATGTCGTCAATGAACACGATAACCGACTTGTCCAACATAGGTTGGCACACCCGGTTCATAAGATCCATGAATGCCGCCGGTGCATTCGTAAGACCGAAGGGCATAACTACAAATTCATAATGCCCGTAACGCGTTCGGAAAGCCGTTTTCTCAATATCTTCCTCACGGACCCGCATTTGGTGATAGCCGGACCGTAGGTCGATCTTAGAGAAATACGTTGCGCCTTGAAGTTGATCAAACAAATCGTCGATCCTAGGTAGTGGATAACGATTCTTGATTGTCACTTTATTCAACTCACGGTAATCAATGCACATACGCATACTACCGTCTTTCTTCTTCACAAATAAGACCGGAGCGCCCCATGGCGAAGCACTCAGTCGGATAAAACCCTTCTCGAGCAATTCTTGAATTTGAATCAATAACTCTTGCATCTCCGTTGGTGCTAAACGATAAGGAGTTTTAGCAATGGGGGTAGCCCCCGGAACCAACTCGATGCGAAATTCGACTTGTCTTTCCGCCGGGACACCCGGTAACTCATCCGGAAAGACATCTTCAAACTCATTAACTACCGGAATTTCACGAATTGGTGGTGGCTCATTACGAGTGTCGACAACATGAGCAAGGAAAGCCATACCACCGGTAATAACGTGACGTCGTGCCCGAGCAAAAGTGCATATCGGCACCGATCTCCTTCGTTTATCACCATGAATAATCATCTCTCCCCCACTTGGGGTCTTTACACGAATAAACTTGTCGTTGCATGCAATATCGGCTCTATAACGATCGAGCCAATCCATACCAACGACAACATCAAAATCACCCAAAGTCATCGGAATAAGATCAATTTCGAAACTTTCGGCGCCAAACACAACATTGCAATTTTTACACACATCAACCACTAGCGCCGTCTTGCCATCCGCTATTTCAACTTCTACCGGACGACTCAACTTTACTAGCGGTTTATTTAACTTAGGCACAAATCTTGGAGATACGAAAGACAAATTAGCACCGCTATCAAAAAGTATCCGAGCCGGATTAGAGTTAACCATGAAAGTACCTGAAACGACTTCATTGGATTGTTTAGCTTCTTCATTAGACATCAAGTAGTTACGACCCCTAGCCGTACCCGCTGCCTTCTCTATCCGCTTAGCATTATCATTACGCAACTCGGGACACTCGGGTTTCTTGTGTCCCTCCTTCCCACAATTGTAGCAAGTGAATTTTGTAGTAGAAGATGGTTTGGTACAATCACGAGCCATATGCCCCCTTCGCCCACAATTATGACAAGTATAGGGGAAATCCCCCGAGGCACCTTTCTTCACACTCCCCACACTCTCGGTTGGGCCTTTCTTTGACTTCTTGCTTGAAAAATTTGAGTGACTCGAACCTTCATACTTTCTCTTCCTCAACACAATCGCTTCAAACCCTTTCGCCATATTAAACAACTCATCGAAGCTCTTCACCACGTTTACGCTAATCTTTTCTTGATAACTATCATTCAAGGTTCGATAGAAATCTTCTTTCAACATTTTATCATTCCCGACATACTCCGGGCAAAATTGCGTCTTGGACAAGAACACGGATTTGAGAGTGTTCAAGTCCATCGACCCTTGCCTCAAGGTACGTAGCTCGTCCTTAAGTCTTGTAAGATCGACCGAAGTTCGGTACTCATCGAAGAACTCCGCTCTAAATTCCTCCCAAGTGAAGTCCATACATTGTTCTTCACCATAGAGTTGGATCTTAGCATCCCACCACAATTTCGCATCACCCCTTAACATGCTACAACCATACCTAGTCTTCTTGTCGGGTGGACACTCACAAGTACGGAAGGCCCCCTCCATATCGGAGATGAATCGGGCACTCTTGAGTGGGTCCCGATCGCCCTCAAAAGTAGGAGGTTGAGCATCCCTAAAGTTCTTGAAGAAAAAGTCACGCCTTCCCCCATTTTCTTCTTGAAGAGCAATCTTAATTTGCTCCTTAACCAAAGTGACGACTTGTTCGTCAATCGTCTCGAGAAACATCTTCTTAACATCTTCGCGAAACTCCGCCTTTTGGCGTTGAAAGATGGCCTCAACCTTGGCCGTGAACTCGGGGTCCTCGCTCGTGCCCCCAATATCGGTGTCGTGTCCGTTTCTCATCTTCATTCTATAAAACGGAAAAGATTAAACAACGAAACTAAAGACATGACACATATATACATATACACCATACCACTCCATCTCGCTCGTCAATCGTCGTACATCGCTTGTTTGACACGATTTGCACCCGTAGTAAGGGTAGCTAATCATTACTACGCGAGCACGTCGCGTTAACTCGCTAGTACAACGTTCATTTCGCTCGATGATTGCTATACAACACAAACAATAACGCATGATTAGTTCATATAAACCTATGCGCTAACCAAGACCCGGTCCGACCCAAAGTCCTATAAGTCCGCACAATGCACACACAAAAGTCTAAGTCTAGGCGCCTATCTCAAGTCACCTAAATCCCTTAGACCATGCTCTGATACCACTTGTAACAACCCAAACCGTAACCGACCAAACACGACGAAATTTCAAACAAAAAAAAAATTTTGTTGTTCCAGGCCATCGGCGCGCCGCGCCAAAAGGGCCGCGCGCCGCGCCAAACCCCTGCTGTTGCCGGAAAGTTTAAATGCGAAAAAGATGAACGTGTTCCCGGCATATTTAACCAAAACGCTTTTAACCATACATTCATATATGTAAAACTAGCACATAACTAAGGTATGAACAAGTTTTACAAGGTGAGGCCCACACGTGCCCAAAACGCCACTAAGTTTAAAATACAATGTTTAATACAAATTAGAGTTTCGACCACAAAAAGTTTAATTGCCAAACGACACAACGAGCATGGTGTTTGGGGTTAAACTACCCAAGTCTCGGTCAAACTCCAAGCCATAACCCAAAAGTGCTTCCTAATCATCGAAGCGGGAAACTCAATCCAAGGTAATGCCCTTACCCTTATCCACACACGAACCTATAAAAAGGTAAACAACGAGAGGGTAAGCAAAGCTTAGTGAGCACAATAATTATACATACACATATATAATCTACTTACTCGCACCACTTACACAACATCATATTCGAGTTTAACAATTCATCAAGCATGCTACATTAATAAGCATATACCAATAATTTACAATCCCACTAGTAGCTAATAGTACAATAGCATACGATTCATAGATTAATACTTCCAATACATAATTCACATAACCTTGGTTAACCAATTCGAACACGGGAAGCGGTACTTACAAGACCGTTGGAGTTCATAACGTCCACTAGTGTTACTTAGACACCGCGTAATCACTAGTCCCCGGGTGATGTCTTAAACACCGCGACTAACTCACCCTTACAACAATGTGGCGTCTTAAACACCGCGACGAATCCACACTTCATTCAATACAATGAGTGGTGTCTTAATCACCGCGACACTTCCACTCCCATGACATTGTGGTGTCTTAAACACCGCGACAATACCACAAGTCAATCATACCATGAGTAGTGTCTTAAACACCTCGACAATGCTACTCGTTACTTAGAATGTGGTGTCTTAAACACCGCGACAATACCACATTCGTGCAACACAAATAAATACATTATATACACATACGCATAATTATTCCACTCACCTTATGCCTTCGGTGATTATTAAACCAAGCTTGAATTCCAAGGTAACGTACCTATTTCACAAGCATAATTAATCAATCAACTTGGTCTAATCTCATAACACACACCATCCTAGGTCATCTTGACCCATTTTGACAACTAACCCTAAATTGGGTCGTTTTCACCAAAAACCCTAACACTTGGCACTCATGGCCTTCACGCACAATAGAACACTAGGTTTTAGCACAAAACACTAATACTGACCCATCTTGGTCCATTTTGACCCATTTGACTCGATAAAAGTCAACACACCCATTTTGGGTCATTTATGCCCAAATCACACCCATTTACACTTCCTCAAGGTGTTCTAACAACTTACTAGCCAATTAGGGTTTCATAACAACAATTTATACATTTAAAACCCTAGCTTACACATAATTGAGTCTACATGATCCAAATTACCCAAGAACACCCAATTTACTTAAAATGGGTCTTAATGTTCATCTTTAACACAAACCCTAACCCATACTCAAAATCAAAACAAGAATTGAAAGTTAAGGCATACCACAACTATCAAGATGTAGCAATTGACGAGATGAACAACTTTAGAACTTGGACTTTAGCAAGAAACCTTCTTCTTCTTCTCCAAAATGGGATCTCTCTCTCTAGAACTCACTTCTCTCTCTAGAATTGAATTAGGAAGATAAGGTTGGTGAAAAGGGGAGTAAATGAGCTCCCAAACAACTGAACCAAGCCTTAAAGTCGGCCTTGAAGTAAATTTCCCAAAATGCCCTTGATTTAAATTTAAATAAACAAGAGGGGCTGTCTGCACGATTTTGCGCGGCGCGCCATTAGGCCGCGCGGCGCGCAAATGGGCAGAAACTGGTTCCTAGCTCCTTTTGAAATATAAAACCAATCCCACAACAAAGTTAACTTCTATACATTATTTACAATAATTACACGGGTCTTACATTGCAAATCCATTTCAAGTGATCATCTAATCTCAAGAAATCTTTCTTATTTATAGTAATATATCTTTCCAATTCAAGGTAATACTCATATTCAAACTTTGATTCAATTTCTATAACTATAACAATCTTATTTCAAGTGGAAATCTTACTTGAACTTGTTTTCGTGTCATGATTCTGCTTCAAGAACTTTCAAGCCATCCAAGGATCCTTTGAAGCTAGATCTATATTTATCATTTCCAGTAGGTTTACCTACTAAAATTAAGGTAGTAATGATGTTCATAACATCATTCGATTCATACATATAAAACCATCTTATTCGAAGATTTAAACTTGTAATCACTAGAACATAGTTTAGTTAATTCTAAACTTGTTTTTAAATAAAGTTAATCCCTCTAACTTGACTTTTAAAATCAACTAAACATATTTTCTATATCTATATGATATGCTAACTTAATGATTTAAAACCTGGAAACACGATGAACACCGTAAAACCGGACATACGCCGTCGTAGTGAAACCGGGGGCTGTTTTGGGTTAGAAAAATAAAAACTATCCAAATCTTTGAATTGGAAGTTTGTTTTTAGGAAAAATGATATTTCATATGAACATGATACTATATCCAAAAATCATGGTTAAACTCAAAGTGGAAGTATGTTTTCCAAAATGGTCATCAACATGTCGTTCTTTCGACGGAAATGACTACCTCTTTAGTAAATGACTTGTAACCTGTATTTCCGATAATAAACTTATAATTTTTCTGTTTAGTTTCATAAATTACAGTTCATTATGAAACCTTAGCAACTTGAATCACTCAAAACGGATTTAAAACGAAGAAATTATGGGTAAAACAAAATTGGAAAATTTTACTTGTTGTAGCTACAAAAATTTTACAACAAATCTACACTAATCATATCCTAGCTAACTTATATTGTATTATACATGTATTCTAACATATATTATGTAATCTTGGGATACCATAGACACGTATACAATGTTTTGACATATCATATCGACTCATCTATATATATTATTTGGAACAACCATAGACACTCTTTATGCTGTAATGTTCGAGTTCGCTATACAGGGTTGAGGTTGATTCCAAAAATATATATACTTTGAGTTGTGATCTAGCCTGAGACGTGTATACACTGAATCGTGGATTGATTTAAGATAATATATATTGATTTATTTCTGTACATCTAACTGTGGACAACTAGTTGTAGGTTATTAACTAGGACTGCTAACTTAACAAACTTAAATCATAAAAACGTAATAAAAAATGTTGTGAATATATTTCAATCATACTTTGATATATATGTACACATTTGTTATAGGTTTGTGAATCAACCAGTGGCCAAGTCTTATTTCCAACGAAGAAAAAAATATGTGAAAGTGAGTTATAGTCCCAATTTTACAATCTAATATTTCTGGGATGAGAATACATGCAATTTTATAAATGTTTTACGAAATAGACACAAGTAATCGAAACAACATTCTATGGTTGGATTATCTAAATCGAATAAAGTTCTCCTGTGCTTTATAATCAACTAACCTTTCTCTTACCGATCCCACATATTCAGAGTGCACCACAGCTATGCCATTTGGAGTTGGAAATCGCAATTCTGCGTGTGGTGTTGAAGTAATTGCCCCAAATTTTCGCAGATTCTGCCTACCGAACAAAGCGTTGAACCTTGACCTGCCATCAAGTACTGTGAAGTCCACGATTTCTGTTCTAACCAGAGGGTGTGCTCCCAGCATTACATCCAATTTAATGTTACCAACTGCCCTCATTCATTTTCCCGTGATACCAGCAATCTTCAAGTTTGTGTAACGGAGTATGTCCTTTACGCTGAATGGATAATCTCTGAAACAGTCCAAATATAAGATGTCTGCCTCACTACCTATATCAGTATAGATTCTGGTAATGTGCTTGTTTGCAATTACAGCTGAGTAACCACAGGCTCTTCTGACAGTCGCCAATTTGGAATAGTATGAAACACAATGGGAGCATACATCCACTCCTCCGCCCTGTGTAGTGACCCGAAATTTTCCATGTTTATATATATTAAATGAAATTGATATTTACATGATTAAATGTTTCCAACATGTTAAGCAATCAAACTTGTTAAGACTTGATTATTTGAAATGAGTGTCATGTAGACAATTGACCACTCAAATTGACCGGCGATTCACGAACGTTAAAACTTGTAAAAACTATATGATGATATATATGTGTGTGTGTGTGTATATATATATATATATATATATATATATATATATATATATATATATATATATATATATATATAGGGGCAGGATCAAAGGGGAAGTAACCAATCGGGGGGAAGCGGGGGGAAGCAAAAAAAAAATTCATTTTTTGAAAAAACTTTATTCACGAACATTATAGATTCGATGAAAATAAGAACATTTAGAAAAGACACTTCATGATGAATGTTATTATTTTGGCGGGAAAACGATCGACAAAAATAACATTCAAGATAATATTGTTCGTGAAGAATGTTAACGGTTTTTTTTCTTTATGTTTTATGAAGTAAAATTTAGCCCGATTTAGAGTTTAAGGTTTAGGGTTTAGGGTTTGGTGTTTTGGTTTTATTCTATAAACCCAAAACACCAAACCCTAAACCCTAAACCCTAAACCGTTCGTGTTAAAAACTCAATTTAAATTCTAAATCTAAACCCTAAATCTAAACCCTAAATTTCTAAACCCTAATATCTAAACCCTATAAACCCTAATATCTAAATCCTAATATCCAAACTCTAATATCTAAAACCTCAACATACGCTCGAAAAACACGATAATTGTTATATATTACTTCTTCGAGCGTTTTTCCGCCAAAATAAAAATATTTATCACAAAGTGTCTCTATTAAATGTTCATATTTTCATCCCATCTATAATGTTTGTGAAAAAGTTTTTTCAAAAAAAGAAAAAAAAAGTTTTTACTTCCCCCCGCTTCCCCCCGATTGGTTACTTCCCTCTTGATCCTACCACTATATATATATATATATATATATATATATATATATATATATATATATATATATATATATATATATATATATATATATATATATATATATATAGTTAACCTGATATTATGATAAGTAAGTATATCACTAGGTATATTAACAATGAGTTATATACATAAAAATGAGACTACTAAGTTAAGAAACTCGAAACGATATATATAACGATTATCGTTATAACAACGTCTTACTAAATACATATGTATCATATTAAGATATTGTTACACTATATTTAACATGATAAAATGATAATTATATATATCATTAAGTATATTAACAATGAACTACATATGTAAAACAAGACTACTAACTTAAGAATTTCGAAACAATATATATACGTAACGATTATCGTTGTAATAGTATTTTAACATATATATATATATATATGATGTTAAGATATATTCATACACCATGTTATCATGTTAACATAACAATTTAACATCTCATTTAAGTATAATAACAATGAATTAATTACATTTAACAAGATCGTTAACTTAAAGGTTTCAAAATAACACTTACATGTAACGACTAACGATGACTTAACGACTCAGTTAAAATGTATATACATGTAGTGTATTTAGATGTATTAGTACACTTTTGAAAGACTTCAAAGCACATATCAAAGCACTTCTACTTAACAAAAATTCTTACAATTGCATCCTCATTCATTTTCATCAACAATTCTACTCGTATGCACCCGTATTTGTACTCGTACAATACACAGCTTCTAGATGTATATACTATTGTTATATACACTTCAATGATCAGCTCCTTAGCAGCCCATGTGATTCATTAAACATGTGGGAACCATAATTTGACAACTAGCATGAAATATCTCACAAAATTACAAAAAATATTATAAATCATTCATGAATTATTTACATGAAAACAAACTTACACATCCTTTATATCTAATCCATATACCAACGACCGAAAACACCTACAAACACTTTTATTCTTCAATTTTCTACATCTAATTAATCTCTCTCAATTTCTATCTTCAAGTTCTAAGTGTTCTTCACATATTCTATAAGTTCTAGTTTCATAAAACCAAGAACACTTTCAAGTTTGCAAGATTACTTCCAAGCTTTCTAATCCATTTCAAGTAATCATCCAAGATCAAGAAATCTTTGTTAATTACAATAGGTTATCTCGCTAATTCAAGGTAATACTCATATTCAAACTTTGATTCAATTTCTATAACTATAACAATCTTAATTCGAGCAGAAATCTTACTTGAACTTGTTTTCGTGTCATGATTCTACTTCAAGAACTTTCAAGCCATTCAAAAATCTTTTGAAGCTAGATCATTTCTTGTCACTTCCAGTAGGTTTACCTACTAAACTTAAGGTAGTAATGATGTTCATAACATCATTCGATTCATACATATAAAGCTATCTTATTCGAAGATTTAAACTTGTAACCACTAGAACATAGTTTAGTTAATTCTAAACTTGTTTGAAAATAAAGTTAATCCTTCTAACTTGACTTTCAAAATCAACTAAACACATGTTCTATATCTATATGATATGCTAACTTAATGATTTAAAACCTGGAAACACGAAGAACACCGTAAAACCGAACATACGCCGTCGTAGTGAAATCGGGGGCTGTTTTGGGTTTAAAAAGTATCTTAATCTTTGAATTGGAAGTTTGTTTTCTGGAAAAATGATATTACATATGAACATGATACTATATCCAAAAATCATGGTTAAACACAAAGTGTAAGTATGTTTTTCAAAATGGTCAACAAGATGTCGTTTTTTCGACGGAAATGACTACCTCTTTAAAAAATGACTTGTAACCTGTATTTCCGACTATAAACTTATACTTTTTCTGTTTAGTTTCATAAATTTGTGTTCATTATGAAACCATAGCAACTTGAATCACTCAAAACGGATTTGAAACGAAGAAATGACGGGTAAAACAAAATTGGATAAACTTGCTAGTTTTAGCTACGAAAATTTTGTAACAAATCTAGACTAAACATATCCTAACTAATTTATATTGTATTATACATATTATGTGATCTTGGGATACCATAGACACGTATACAATGTTTTGACATATCATATCGACCCATCTATATATATTATTTGGAACAACCATAGACACTCTATATGCAGTAATGTTTGAGTTGGCTATACAGGGTTGAGGTTGATTCCAAAAATATATATACTTTGAGTTGTGATCTAGCCTGAGACGGGTATACACTGGGTCGTGGATTGATTCAAGATAATATATATTGATTTATTTCTGTACATCTAACTGTGGACAACTAGTTGTAGGTTACTAACGAGGACTACTAACTTAACAAACTTAAATCATAAAAACGTAATAAAAAATGTTGTGAATATATTTCGATCATACTTTGATATATATGTACACATTTGTTATAGGTTCATGAATCGACCAGTGGCCAAGTCTTACTTCCGGCAAAGTAAAAATCTGTGAAAGTGAGTTATAGTCCCACTTTTACAATCTAATATTTTTTTTGGGATGAGAATACATGCAGCTTTATAAATGTTTTACAAAATAGACACAAGTATGCAAAACTACATTCTATGGTTGGATTATTAAACCGAATATCGCCCTTCAAGTCTGGTAACCTAAGAATTAGAGAAATGGCCCCTAATTGACGCGAATCCTAAAGATAGATCAATTAGGCTTAACAACCCCCATTCAGGTTATGGATGGTTTAGTACTTCGAGATTATTATACAGACGAGAGGTCATGTTTTGGGGATATTCTATGCATTAAGTTAACGTGGATTACCAGGTGTTCAACATATGAATGATTTTTTATCTCTATGCAGTTTACGAAATGCCTGATAGGAGATGTGTTATAAAAATGAAATTTTGTGGTCTATTATTATGATTTGATAATATATAGGTTAAACCTATAACTCACCAACATTTTTGTTGACGTTTTAAGCATGTTTATTCTCAGGTGATTATTAAGAGCTTCCGCTGTTGCATACTAAAATAAGAACAAGATTTGGAGTCCATGCTTGTATGATATTGTGTACAAACTGCATTCAAGAAACTTATTTTTGATTTAATATATTCTTATTGTAAACCATTATGTAATGGTCATGTGTAAACGGTATATTTTGGATTATCATTATTTGATAATCTACGTAATGCTTTTTAAACCTTTATCGATAAAATAAAGGTTATGGTTGTTTTAAAAATGAATGCAGTCTTTGAAAAACGTCTCATATAGAGGTCAAAACCTCGCGACGAAATCAATTAATATGGAACGTTTATAATCAATATGAACGGGACATTTCAGTTGGTATTCGAGCGTTGGTCTTAGAGAACCGGAAATTTGCATAAGTGTGTCTTATCGAGTTCGTTAGGATGCATTAGTGAGTCTGGACTTCGACCGTGTTTACTTGAAAAACGATTGCTTAACATTTTTGTTGGAAACTATATATTGTTAACATATAAATATTATGTGATATATTAATCTCTTAACGTGTTTGATATTGTGTGTTAGATGTCTACCTCTAGTACAAATCCCATTGACTCACCTAATAATAATGAAGAGTCGAATATAGCTTGGGAAGATTCACAAATTCCCGAAGAGGAACCGGAAGAGGAGGAACCGGAAGAGGAGGAACCGGAAGAGGAGGAACCGGAAGAAGAGGAACCGGAAGAAGAGGTTCTGGAGGAGGAAATATTAGGAACCATAGAAAAATAGATAAATAAAAGAAAATCCTCAAACAATGGACCAAAGTTAAAAATGGTCAACGGTGTTTCCGCCGAGGAAGAAAAATATTGGGAAGATTACCAATTTTCTGATGAATCGGATCCCGATGAGGATTCCGATGATGTTATAGAAATTACCTCGACCCAATTTGAAAAGACAAAAGAAAATAATAAGGGAAAGGGCATCAAAATAGAGAAACCTTATTCCAACCCCGATGAACTTTATATGTATCGTCAACACCCGTATTTCTTAAGTTGTAACAATAACCCGGGAACCTCTAAGCCACCAGGTTTTTCAAAACCATTTGTGAAAACAACGGCTCGTATTAGAGGAACATCATATATCCCTAGAAAATTAGCAAAACGAAACAGGTCCGAAGAGGAAGAAACTAGTGAGTCGGAATAAAGAGTTGTAATCATGAGGTGTAAAATATGTAAAATAAGTGTGCTTGTACTTTTCTTGTTGTATGTGAAAATTGCTTGTATTATTTGATAATTATCTTTTACGAATCTAACCCTCGTATATTTTTACAATATTAAAACAAAAATGGATGTTAAGGATAGACAACCAAAAATTTTAGAAGACCTACCCGGGGACATGATTGATGAAATCTTGTCTAAAGTCGGTCAGAATTCATCGGCACAATTATTTACAGCGAAATTAGTATGTAGAACATTTGATGAACGTTCCAGGCATGCCTTAGTTTATAAAAAGCTTTCATTTGAAAGATGGGGTATATCACATTGGGGACACCGTAAGTTACGCCGTGTTTTCTTTAAAGCGTTAAATGCGGGGAACCCAAATGCAATTTTACGCTACGGGTTAAGAACCTATTTTGACTCAACATATCCCAACATAGGACTTCGTGAGTTAGAAAGTGCTTCTAACATGCAACATAAAGAAGCATGTTATGCTTACGGGTTAGTGATGTTCGCTTCTCTCTAAAGTGAGAAAATGAACATCGGATTACAACTTTTAAATAAAACCTTTCCACAAGTGACGGATTCAGTAGTTGGGGTGAGAAACAAGGTTTTTAGATTATTACGGTGCTGTTGGACATTACGAAACCCTCGTCCCTTTGACGACCTTACAACATGCTGTCTTGTCAACAGCCACAACGGTTATGTTCCACAAGACCAAGGATGGGAAGTAGTCTTAGTAAAACCATAATGCATGACTTGTTTCTGGACTTATGAATTACGTGTTTTTATTGACTTTGCTGAACAACTTGCGTATTAACTAGGATTGTTGTCACAACTGTTTTGTATTAATGTTATTGTGTGCTATATTTCATACTATATGTATAATAGCGGTATTGTAAGTTTGTAAAATATTGTATAAAAGTTTGAACGCGAAATATTATTATAATCAGTTTTTCATATAGAATTGTAGTAGTTGAATTGTATATTAGCTACTAAGTATGAACTTAACGGGTAGGTACTACACGAATTAAAACTATAAAACGCTAATATGAAGAAAAAGCTTTTATAAATGAGTTCATATTATGCTACGAAATACTATTGACTACTCTTAATATTCTATATGATTAACTTAATTCTTTTGAGCTATTTTTGAAGGAAATGGCACCAACGACTCGTTAGAATTTGAACATGAGCGAGGAAGCCTTCCGTGTTTTCCTTGCAGCAAACATAGCAGCGGTACAGGCTGCAATGCAAAACAACAACAATAACTCTGAATCTAGCAATACAAATAAAGCCACAAGAAATCGTATAGGATGCTCCTACAAAGAATTCATTGCCTGTAAACCTTTGGAATTCGATGGAACCGAGGGTCCAATCGGATTCAAACGGTGGACCGAAAAGGTTGAATCGGTGTTTGCCATAAGTAAGTGTACTAAAGAAGATTAAGTAAAGTACGCTACGCATACCTTCACAGGTACTGCGTTAACATGGTGGAATACCTACCAAAAGTGAGTGGGACAAGATGCTGCGTACGCACTACCGTGGTCAGCATTCAAACATCTGATGACTGAGCAGTATCGTCCCAGAAACGAGGTCAATAAGCTCAAAGTAGAGCTTAAAGGATTACGAACACAAGGTTTCGACATTACCAAATACGAACGACGATTCACGGAGTTGTGTTTATTGTGCCCAAGAGCGTTCGAAGATGAAGAGGAGAAAATCGACGCATTTGTAAAAGGGTTACCAGAAAGGATCCAAGAAGATATAAGTTCACATGATCCCGCCTCCATACAAAAGGCGAGTCGAATGGCTCATAAACTCATAAATCAGATTGAGGAAAGAGTTAAAGAGCAGGCGGCCGAAGAAGCCAACACGAAACAAATCAAGAGAAAGTGGGAAGAAATCAGTGACAAGGGTCACAATTTTAACAATCAACACAACAATCACAACTACAATCGCACCAATTTTTTCAAACAACAAACGCAACAACAACAACCACCCCAGCAACAACTTCAACAACCGTTTCAACAACAATAATAACCACAACAACAACAATCCCAACAATAACAACAAGAGGCAGAAACCATGTCAGAGGTGTGAAGGATACCATCCGACTGGGCTCTGTACGGCAGTGTGTACTAAGTGTAAAAGAAAGGGCCATGGTTCGACAAAGTGCGAAATCTACGGATCAATGGCTAATGGAACAAATAATGCCGGAACAAGTTATGCCGACATTACCTATTTCGGATGCGGAAAGAAGGGCCATTACAAAAATGCGTGTCCAAATTAGGGGGATAATAATGGGCAAGGCCGAGGAAGAGTCTTCAACATTAATGCGGTTGAAGCGCGGGAAGACCCGAAGCTTGTTACGGGTACGTTTCTTATTGACAATACATCTGCTTATGTTTTATTTGATTCGGGTGTGGATAGAAGCTATTTGAGTAAGGATTTCTGTGCTAAAATAAGTTGTCCATTGACGCCTTTGGATAATAAATATTTACTCGAATTACCAAACGGTAAATTAATTACAGCAGATAAGATATGTCAGAATCGAGAAATTAAACTGGTTAACGAAACGTTTAAGATTGATTTGATACCAGTAGAGTTAGGGAGTTTTGATGTGATAATCGGCATGGACTGGTTTAAAAAGGAGAGAGCGGAAATCGTATGTTACAAAAATGCGATTCGCATTGTAAGAGAAAAAGGAAAACTCTTAATGGTGTACGGAGGAAAGAGCAACGCGAAGCTAAATCTTATTAGTAATTTGAAGGCGCAAAAAGTAATAAGAAAAGGTTGCTATGCCGTTCTAGCACACATCGAATAAGTCAAACCCGAAGAAAAGAACATCAATGATGTTCCCGTCGCAAAAGAATTTCCCGATGTATTTCCGAAAGAATTACTGGGACTACCTCTACACCGATCTGTTGAATTTCAAATAGATCTCATACCAGGAGCTGCACCAATAGCTCATGCTCCAGACAGACTCGCACCCAGCGAAATGAAGGAACTCCAAAGCCAATTACAAGAACTCTTAGAGTGTGGTTTTATTCGACCAAGCACATCACCATGGGGAGCTCCTGTTGTTTGTCAAGAAGAAAGATGGTACATTCAGGTTGTGTATCGACTACCGAGAGTTGAATAAACTTACCATCAAGAACCGTTACCCACTACCGAGAATCGACGACTTATTTGATCAACTACAAGGTTCGTCAGTTTATTCGAAGATTGATTTACGTTCCGGATATCATCAAATGCGGGTGAAGGAGGATGATATTCCGAAAACAGCTTTTAGGACGCGTTACGGTCATTACGAGTTTATAGTTATGCCATTTGGTTTGACTAACGTACCAGCTGTGTTCATGGACCTTATGAACCGAGTGTGTGGACCATATCTTGACAAGTTTGTCATTGTTTTCATGGATGACATACTTATCTACTCAAAGAATGATCAAGAGCACGAAGAACATTTGAGAAAAGTGCTAGAGTTGTTGAGGAAAGAAAAACTGTACGCTAAGTTTTCAAAGTGTGCATTTTGGTTGGAAGAAGTTCAATTCCTCTATCACATAGTGAACAAAGAAGGTATTCAGGTGGATCCGACAAAGATTGAAACCGTTGAAAAATGGGAAACCCCGAAAACTCCGAAACACATACGCCAATTTTTAGGATTAGCTGATTACTACAGAAGATTCATCCAAGATTTTTCCAAAATAGCAAAACCCTTGACTGCATTAATGCATAAAGGGAAGAAATTTGAATGGAAGGATGAACAAGAAAAAGCATTTCAATTGTTGAAGAAAAAGTTAACTACGACACCTATATTGTCATTGCCTGAAGGGAATGATGATTTTGTGATATATTGTGACGCCTCAAAGTAAGGTCTCGGTTGTGTATTAATGCAACGAACGAAGGTAATTGCTTATGCGTCTAGACAATTGAAGATTCACGAGCAGAATTATACGACGCATGATTTGGAATTAGGCGCGGTTGTTTTTGCATTAAAGACTTAGAGGCACTACATATATGGGGTCAAAAGTATTATATATACCGATCACAAAAGTCTCCAACACATACTTAATCAGAAACAACTAAACATGAGGCAGCGTAGGTGGATTGAGTTATTGAATGATTACGATTTCGAGATTCGTTACCATCCGGGGAAGGCGAATGTGGTAGCAGATGCTTTGAGTAGAAAGGACAGAGAACCTATGCGGGTAAAAGCTATGAATATAATTATTCGTACTAACCTTACTACTCAAATAAAAGAGGCGCAGCAGGGTGTCGTAAAAGAAGGGAATTTGAAGAATGAAATACCCAAAGGATCGGAGAAACACCTTAATAATCGAGAAGACGGAACCCGGTATAGAGCCGAAAGAATTTGGGTACCAAAGTTTGGAGATGTGAGAAAATGGTACTTGGGGAATCACATAAAACCAGATACTCAATACATCCCGGAGCGGGAAAGATGTACAAGAACCTCAAGAAACATATTTGGTAGCCTCAGTATAAAAGCCGATATTGCGAGATATGTAGGAGAATGTTTGATGTGTTCTAAGGTCAAAGCTGAACATCAGAAACCATCAGGTCTACTTCAACAACCTGAAATCCCAAAATAGAAATGGGAAAATATTACCATGGATTTCATTACTAAATTGCCAAGAACTGCAAGTGGTTATGATACTATTTGGGTAATAGTCGATCGTCTTACCAAATCAGCACACTTTCTGCCAATGAGAGAAGATGATAAAATGGAGAAGTTGGCGTGATTATATTTAAAGGAAGTTATCTCCAGACATGGAATACCAATCTCTATTATCTCTGATAGGGATGGCAGATTTGTTTCAAGGTTTTGGCAGGCACTACAACAAGCATTGGGGACTCGTCTAGATATGAGTACTGCTTATCATCTACAAACCGATGGGCAAAGTGAAAGGACGATACAGACCCTTGAAGACATGCTACGACCATGTGTTATCGATTTCGGAAACAGTTGGGATCGACACCTACCATTAGCAGAATTTACCTACAACAACAGTTACCATTCGAGTATTGAGATGGCGCCGTTTGAAGCACTTTATGGTAGAAAGTGCAGGTCTCCAATTTGTTGGAGTAAAGTGGGGGAAAGACAGATTACGGGTCCGGAGATAATACAAGTAACTGCGGAGAAAATCAACCAAATTCAACAACGATTGAAAACCGCCCAGAGTCGACAAAAGAGCTACGTGGACAGTAAAAGAAAAGATATAGAATTTGAGATTGGAGAGATGGTCATGCTTAAGGTTTCACCTTGGAAAGGCGTTGTTCGATTTGGTAAATGGAGGAAACTAAATCCAAGGTACATTGGACCATTCAAGATTATAGATCGTGTCAGACCAGTAGCTTCCTAACTTGAGTTACCTCAACAACTCACGGCTGTACATAACACTTTCCACGTCTCGAATTTGAAGAAATGTTTTGCTAAAGAAGATCTCACTATTCCATTAGACGAAATCCAAATCAACGAAAAACTTCAATTTATTAAAGAACCCGTCAAAATAATGGATCGTGAGGTTAAAAGACTTAGCAAAACAAGATACCAATTGTTAAGGTTCGATGGAATGTTCGTAGAGGACCCGAGTTCACCTGGGAGCATGAAGATCAGATGAAGAAGAAATACCCTGTAATGACCGGAAAATTTCCGACCAAATTATACTTATGAGATTAATATTTACATAAATTAAACCATACCAACATGATAAGCAATCCAAATTGTTGAGACTTGTGTTTTTGAAAAGAGTTTTACACAACGTTTGACTGTCCAATATGACCGATGATATCACGAACTATATAACATACGATAATTATACGTTTGTGTATATATATGTATTTATATATATTTACCATGATCTAAGGATGGTTTAACATCTCATTGTGTACTAATGACAATGAGTTATAAGTATATTTTGAAACTACTAACTTAAGTTTTCAAAACGATAACTATACGTAACATTCTTTGATATATATACTTATAATCTATAATGCTTATATATGTATCGTATATATAATGTATTTAATCACTTTTTAAGGACTTAAATACATAAAACAATATAAGTATATTCACAAAAGATAGCTATATTTGAATTCTCGTTCCGTTTCCTCAAGATTTCTATACGTATATCTAGGGTATATGTACCCGTATCATATCCAGCTTCTATACGTATTTACTATTGGTATATACACATCAAATCAACATCCTAATCAACATTATTACTGCCCTAGATATGAGGTAACTAGGATTTATCAAGTAGTATGAATTATTAGTAAGAAAACAAAATTATGAATCCTTTTCTTTCTTTATAAACTAAAAACGTTTTTATAAATGAACACCATTTCTTCACTCCATTTTCTCATATCTACACCCTCATTTATCTCTCAAAATACTCCTAACTTCATACATGATCATCTCCAAGCATTTTCTCCATCATTTAGCTTCAATTACAAGCCTTAAACACCATAAGAAAACTCTTTCAAGAACATATCAAAATAACCACCCATTTGAAGAAGTTTACTTCCAACCTTTTGATCTAACTCCACCACTCTTTGATTCCAAGATTATTTCTTATCATTTGCAGTAACTTTGTCCAAGTAACTTGAGGTAGTAACCTTGTTCATAATCTTATTCAATTCATATTCATATAGCTAACTTATTTTGTGGTATAAAATTTTAACAACAAGAACATAGTTTGAATGATTTCAAACTTGTTCGTAAACTAAATAGATCTTTCTAACTTGACTTTTAAAACACTTCAAGACCTGTAATATATCATAATGATATGCTAACCTAACAAGATATAACTTGGTTTTACAAAGAACATCTTAAAAACTGAATCTACGTCGTCGGAGTGCAACCGGGGGCTGTTTTGGGTTGGATAATTAAAAACCATCTTGAACTTTGAATTGGAAGTTCATGTTCTGGAAAAATAATATTTCTTATGAATATGTTAACACATAAAAATTTCATGGTTTAACTCAAAGTGTAAGTATTTTTAGAAAAATGATCATTAAATGTTGTTTTTATGATGGAAAATGATCACTTTCATAAGTTTCACCAAAGTTTGACCTATAACCTATGATTTTGAATGCAAACTAAGGTATTTTCAGTTCATATTCTTAAAATTTGACTCGATCCAAGGAAGTGGCAAGTTAAAACAACAAAAACGGAGTTGTAATGAAGAAACTACGACTAAAACAAGATTGGGTATCCGAAGCTAGTTTAGCTACGAAAATATTTGGAGAAAAAGTAAATTAATCATATCTTTTCTAATTAATATGATATTTTATATATAATTACTTATGATTTGATTTTATATATTTCAGGACCACCCGTAAACAACACGAGAAGATTAATCATAAGACCTCATGATTGTACGCAACACGTCATTTGACAACACGGTACTTTATGTACGCAACACATCATTTGACAACATGGTACCATGGGTCGAGATTAATTCTGATCAATATGAATACGATGGGGTCTTTATTTATTTTATTTAAGCAACTAATTGTGGACCACTAACATCGGACTGCTAACTACGGACTAAGAAAATATTAAAAGTATTAAAAGCATATATATATGTAACGATTACTTAAAAAGAAAATATGTTGATATATTATATATATGGTTAGGTTCTTGATATCTATCGGAGACCAAGTCGAATTAAATACCTTCAAGGCAAAAGTGAGTTTCATTTGCTCCCTTTTTAATTGGTTTTGCAATATATATTTTTGGGCTGAGAATACATGCGCTGCTTTTATAAATGTTTACAAAATAGACACAAGTACTTAAAAATATATTTTACGTTGAGTTGTACCACTGGCATATTTCCCTGTAGCTTGGTAACTACTATTTACATGGGTATTGTAAACGCGAATCCTGTTGATAGATCTATCGGGCCTGACAACCCCAACCGGACTGGACGACCAGTATTCAACGGTTGCACAGTACTTCGTTTTGGTGACTACACTTGGTACGGTGCAGTGAGATTTCATAATAAAGGGAATATGAGACGTTGATTAAATGTTAAGTATGGTTACCAAGTGCTCAACCACTTAGAATGCTTTACATACACTTTCGAGTGTATTATGTTTATGATTATGAAATCTTGTGGTCTATTAATATATTGAAATGATTTTTATGATAAACCTATGAACTCACCAACCTTTTGGTTGACACTTTAAAGCATGTTTATTCTCAGGTATGAATTAAGTCTTCCGCTGTGCATTTGATCAATATAAGGACATTACTTGGAGCTGATCATCGCAATGGGACCAAATGTTGATGACTTCGTCCAGGTGGATTAGGACGGGTCCTTTCATACCCGCACCTATTTCCAGAAGATTCGTCAACTCCTTCTACAGCTTAAAATTTCGGGATGAAATTTATTTAACGGGTAGGTACTGTAGTGACCCGAACTTTTCCATGTTTATATATAATAAATGAAATTGATATTTACATGATTAAATGTTTCCAACATGTTAAGTAATCAAACTTGTTAAGACTTGATTATTTGAAATGAGTGTCATGTAGACAATTGACCACCCAAGTTGACCGGCGATTCACGAACGTTAAAACTTGTAAAAACTATATGATGATGATGATATATATATATATATATAGTTAACATGATATTATGAAAAGTAAGTATATCACTAGGTATATTAACAATGAGTTATATACATAAAAATGAGACTACTAAGTTAAGAAACTCGAAACGACATATATAATGATTATCGTTATAACAACGTCTTACTAAATACATATGTATCATATTAATATATTGTTACACTATATTTAACATGATAAAATAATAATTATATATATATATCATTAAGTATATTAACAATGAACTACATATGTAAATCAAGACTACTAACTTAAGAATTTCGAAATAATATATATACGTAACGATTATCTTTGTAATAGTATTTTAACATATATATATGATGTTAAGATATATTCATACACCATGTTATCATGTTAACATAACAATTTAACATCTCATTTAAGTATAATAACAATGAATTAATTACATTTAACAAGATCGTTAACTTAAAGGTTTCAAAACAACACTTACATGTAACGACTAACGATGACTTAATGACTCAGTTAAAATGTATATACATGTAGTGTATTTAGATGTATTAGTATACTTTTGAAAGACTTCAAGACACATATCAAAGCACTTCTACTTAACAAAAATGCTTACAATTACATCCTCATTCATTTTCATCAACAATTCTACTTGTATGCACTCGTATTCGTACTCGTACAATACACAGCTTCTAGATGTATATACTATTGGTATATACACTTCAATGATCAGCTCCTTAGCAGCCCATGTGAGTCATTAAATATGTGGGAACCATCATTTGGCAACTAGCATGAAATATCTCACAAAATTACAAAAAATATTATAAATCATTCATGAATTATTTACATGAAAACAAACTTACACATCCTTTATATCTAATCCATATACCAACGACCAAAAACACCTACAAACACTTTCATTCTTCAATTTTATTCATCTAATTGATCTATCTCAAGATCTATCTTCAAGTTCTAAGTGTTCTTCATATATTCTATAAGTTCTAGTTTCATAAAACCAAGAACACTTTCAAGTTTGCAAGATTACTTCCAAGCTTTCTAATCCATTCCAAGTAATCATCCAAGATCAAGAAACCTTTGTTAATTACAGTAGGTTATCTCTCTAATTTAAGGTAATACTCATATTCAAACTTTGATTCAATTTCTATAACTATAACAATCTTATTTCGAGTGATGATCTTACTTGAACTTGTTTTCGTGTCATGATTCTACTTCAAGAACTTTCAAGCCATCCAAGAATCTTTTGAAGCTAGATCATTTCTTGCCACTTCAAGTAGGTTTATCTACTAAACTTAAGGTAGTAATGATTTTCATAACATCATTCGATTCATACATATAAAGCTATCTTA
Source organism: Rutidosis leptorrhynchoides (assembly GCF_046630445.1). NCBI lineage: Eukaryota > Viridiplantae > Streptophyta > Magnoliopsida > Asterales > Asteraceae > Rutidosis > Rutidosis leptorrhynchoides. Next base: position 62,657,094 of record NC_092337.1, read on the forward strand.
TTCGAAGATTTAAACTTGTAATCACTAGAACATAGTTTAGTTAATTCTAAACTTGTTCGTAAATAAAGTTAATCCTTCTAACATGACTTTTAAAATCAACTAAACATATGTTCTATATCTATATGATATGCTAACTTAATGATTTAAAACCTGGAAACATGAAGAACACCGTAAAACCGGACATACGCCGTTATAGTGAAATCGGGGGCTGTTTTGGGTTAAAAAAAGTATCTTAATATTTGAATTGGAAGTTTGTTTTCTGTAAAAATGATATTACATATGAACATGATACTATATCCAAAAATTATGGTTAAACACAAAGTGAAAATATGTTTTTCAAAATGGTCGTCAAGATGTCGTTTTTTTCGACGGAAATGACTACCTCTTTAAAAAATGACTTGTAACCTGTATTTCTGACTATAAACTTATACTTTTTCTGTTTAGTTTCATAAATTTTAGTTCATTATGAAACTATAGAAACTTGAATCACTCAAAACGGATTTGAAACGAATAAATGACGGGTAAAACAAAATTCTATAAACTTGCTAGTTTTAGCTACGAAAATTTTGTAACAAATCTAGACTAAACATATCCTAACTAATTTATATTGTATTATACATATTATGTAATCTTAGGATACCATAGACACGTATACAATGTTTTGACATATCATATCGACCCATCTATATATATTATTTGGAACAACCATAGATACTCTATATGCAGTAATGTTTGAGTTAGCTATACAGAGTTGAGGTTGATTCTAAAAATATATATACTTTGAGTTGTGATCTAGCCTGAGACATGTATACACTGGGTCGTGGATTGATTCAAAATAATATATATTGATTTATTTCTGTACATCTAACTGTGAACAACTAGTTGTAGGTTACTAACGAGGACTGCTAACTTAACAAACTTAAATCATAAAAATGAAATAAAAAATGTTGTGAATATATTTCTGATAATACTAAAAACGAACATATATTTCATAGCATTATCCCTCAAGAAAGAAAAGCTTTTAGTTGCAATTGTTCTATTTACAAGTGATATTCGTTTAAATAATAAAAGGTGAAGACAAAAGACAGATTCGAAGATTTGAAGATGCAAACGACCAAAAAGCTAAAAAGTGCAAAATACAATTCAAGTGCTTCAATTTATTGATAAGAAACGTCTAACAGTTACAAGAGTACGAGCCGCAAAACACAAAGTACAAGATATTAAATCGTACAAAAGGACGTTCAAAAATCCGGAACCGGGACATGAACCAACTATCAACGCGTGACACAACGAAGCTAAAATTACAAGTCAACTATGCACACAAATATAATATAATATATAAATAATTCTATAAATTATATATATATATTATATTTATATATTAAAATAAAAACCGTCGGCAAACAAGAAAACAAAAGTTTGGAGGAGTAAAATCCATGCGATCGCATGGCTGAAGATTCCAGGCCAGGTCCTATAAATTGCAAGTCTGGGCGACGAGTAATACACAGAATTCAATCTCTCTCACTCTCAATTTATATTTATATTTATATTTATATTTTAATTATAATTTTAATTTTAAGTTAATAATAATAAGGTTATAGTGGCGAATGTTATAAGTGTGTAAGTCAAAATTATGTCCGTGTAACGCTACGCTATTAATACTCATTATAAGTTATGTTCAACCTTTTTAAATTAATGTCTCGTAGCTAAGTTATTATTATGCTTATTTAAATCGAAGTAATCGTGATTTTGGGCTAAATATTAAAGACGAGATTATTAGGCTTTGTACTATAATTGGGGTTTGGACAAAAGACCGACACTTGTGGAAATTAGACTAAGGACTATTAATGGGCTTTATATTTGTTTAATTGAATGATAATTCGTTAATTTAATATAGAGATTTACAATTTGACGTATCTATAAATAACCATATACACTCCATCGGACACGATGGGCGGGATATTTATAAGTAATAATAATCGTTCATTTAACCGGACACGGGAATGGATTAATAGTCAATGGACTCATTAAAACATGGGTGGATTACGTACAAGGACACTTGGCGTAATTGTTAACAATGTATTAAAACCTTGGGTTACATGCATTCGATATCCTGGTGTAATTATTAAACAAAGTATTAAGACCTTGTTACAGTTTAAGTCCCCAATTAGTTGGAATATTTGACTTCAGATATAATGATAATTTGACGAGGACACTCGCACTTTATATTTATGACTGATGCACTGTTATGGACAAAAAACCGTATGGACATATTGAATAATCCAGGACAAAGAACAATTAACCCATGGTAATAAATTAAAATCAACACGTCAAATATCATGATTACGGAAGTTTAAATAAGCATAATTCCTTTTTATTTTATATCTTATCGCACTTTTAATTATCGTACTTTTAAATTATCGCAATTTTATTTACCGTCATTTTATTTATCGCACTTTAATTTATCGCATTTTATTTATCGTCATTTACTTTACGCTTTAAATTAAGTTATATTTATTTTTTAATATTTTACATTAGGTTTTAATTGCGACTTAAGACATAAAATCGACAAACCGGTCATTAAACGGTAAAAACCCCCTTTTATAATAATAATACTACTTATATATATATATATATATATATATATATATATATATATATATATATATATATATATATATATATATATATATATATATATATATATATATATATATATATATATATATATATTTATATTTTTACAATTATAGGTTAAAATAATTATAGCGTTAAACTTGTTTAATGTATCCTTGTGGAACGAACCGGACTTACTAAAAACTACACTACTGTACGATTAGGTACACTGCCTATAAGTGTTGTAGCAAAGTTTAGGAATATCCACTCTATAAATAAATAAATAACTTGTGTAAAATTGTATCGTATTTAATAATATTTCGCAATAAAAATATAACAATTTCGTATACGCTGCTGCACACATCAAGTATTTTTGGTGCCGCTGCCGGGGAACTCTTAAACGCATAAGCGAAACGCTATTAAAAAAAATTATTAAGCTTTTATTCATTTTTATAAAAATACGTCTTATATAATACAATCAAAAATATAAAATCAAGAAAAAGAAAAATATATATCTACATTTTTAAGTTTAGTTAAATTTAAAAAGTTTATATTTCTTTTTATTGTGAAAAGTTATAAAAATTGATAAGTAAATTTTTCTTATTTATAAGTTTTATATAAATATTTTACAAAAATATAAAACAAGAAAAAAAAATTTATAAAAGTAATCGGGCCTACACTGTAGCAGCTCAATATCTGAATTGGATCCACAGGCCATGCGACCGCATGGAATTAACAAAGAAACCTCATGCGATCGCATGAGGTAACCTGACACGACTGGTCTGATCATCGTACAACATTAATTACGGAGTATTATTAATTATTATTATTGTTAAAACCTAATTAAGGTTAAGATTTAATTATTATTTTTAATTAGGGTTTAGTTTTAATATTAATTAGTTTATTCTATTTTTATTTATAATTTGTGTTTTTTTTAGTTTAATTTAGTTTTATTAATTATAAAACTAATACTTTTATAAAATAATAATATAAAAATAATATTTTTATAAAAATTAGTAATTTTATCATTTTTAGTTTCTTTTTATAAATCATATATTTTAATTGTTTATTTCGTAATTTGTATTTTTATCATTCATAACTAGTTTTAAACTTAGTTTTTGCCGTAGTTAATTTATATTTCTAGATTTTTAGGCTTTGCCGTAAAATCCCTTAAGTAATTTTTCTTTAGATTAAGATTTAGGCGCTTTAAAATTTTATGACGTTGCTTATCGCTTTAGTTTTAAATAAATTTTAGTGCCTTTTTAAGTTATTGCCGTTTTGGATATAGAATTCCTTTTAAGCTTTAAATCCTTTAGACGCAACTTTTAATTTTTAATTTTTAGACTTTTAAGTTTTGACGTTTTACTTTCTTATTATTATTTTTCGACATTTATTTTTCGACGTTTTTCGACGCGCTCTTTTTCTTTCTTATTTCTCGATGCTCTAGTTTTTAGGACATAGAATTTTCTATTTCTTCTCTAAAATTTCAAAACGAAAAATTATTTTAAGTAGTTAAATTGATAGACATCCAAAATTTTCTGGTTCGTAGTAATAGTTGGATTTGTTAGTGGCGTGTTGTGGGCTTCCGATTTAAAGGGTCCTGGCTACCTGCTGCATCTATTGGCTATTCGAAACGTGGGCAAAATCGGAAAAGTCTATTAATTTGATAACTTATATAATTTTTATTTTTATAACTAATAGGATATTCAGGGCATCGAGCAAAACGGTCACCACCTTTCATACGTTCACCACCTGTAACTCGATCAAGACATTTAGCCAATATTGTCTCCATTGATTTTTCTTTAGAATCGTCATCTAGTCGACCAAGTACTCCAATTCAAATTTTCGATAATCCATTTTTTGAACCCGACCTCACAATTGAGAATCCGGAGGATATTCAGGGACAATTCAGAGATCCTGAACCCCTAATCATTCCTCCTGAACCACAAATTACTCATCCAGAGATTGTCGAGGAAGAAACCATTAAATCAGAATCTTCTAGTGATTCAGATTTAACAAATTCAATCATGGAAAATTTGGAACCTCTAAGTATGGAAGATCGAAGGAGAGCTAAACGCCCTGGCCAAGGTCATGCAATTACTCAACCAGACATTAATGCGCCAGATTATGAAATCAAAGGACAAATTCTACACATGGTAACTAATCAATGCCAATTTAGTTGTGCGCCTAAGGAAGATCCAAACGAACATCTTCGAACCTTTAATAGGATTTGTACTCTATTTAAAATCCGAGAAGTGGAGGATGAACAGATATATCTCATGTTATTTCCCTGGACTTTAAAGAGAGAAGCCAAAGATTGGTTAGAATCGTTACCTGAAGGGGCGATTGATACATGGTATGTCTTAGTTGAAAATTTTCTTAAACAATTCTTTCTAGCATCTAAAGCCGTGAGACTTCAAGGAGAAATAGTTACGTTCACACAAAAGCCAAATGAAACTCTATATGAGGCGTGGACAATATTTAGAAAGTTGTTAAGAGGATGTCCACAACATGGTTTAGACACTTATCAAATAGTACAAATATTCTACCAAGGATGCGACATTACTACAAGAAAAGACATCGATATAGCAGCTGGTGGTTCCATTATGAAGAAAACCGCAACTGAAGCTTACAAAATTATTGGTAACACTGCTTCCCACTCACATGAGTGGCATTAAGAAAAAGATATCATTAGATCATCTAAAGCAGCTAGAGCCGATTCTAGCCATGACTTTGATTCCATGTCCGCAAAGATAGATGCTTTCGAGAGACGAATGGAAAAGATGACTAAAGATATTCACGCTATACGAATTAGTTGCAAGCAGTGTGGAGGACCACATTTGACAAAAGATTATCTCAGTATTGAACAAACAATGGAACAAAGAGAGAATGTTTCATACATGAACCAAAGGCCTGGAAATAATTATCAGAATAATTATCAACCGCCAAGACCAATCTACAATCAAAATCATAATTATAACCGAAATGTTCCATACAACAACCAACAAGGTCCTAGTAATTAACAAGTATCTAATAATACTTACAATCAGCAAAGACCTATTTTTCCAAATAAACCACCACAAACCGATGATAAAAAGCCAAATTTAGAAGACATGATGTCAAAGCTAGTTGAATCTCAAACTCAATTTTTCACATCTCAGAAACAAACCAATGAACAAAATGCTCAAGCATTTAGAAATCAACAAGCTTCGATTCAGAATCTGGAACAAGAAGTAAACAACCTAGCAAGGTTAATAGTTGAAAGAAAACCGGAAAGTTTACCTAACGATACAAATGCTAACCCCCGGAATGAAACAGCTAAAGCCATTACCACGAGAAGTGGTATTATACTTAAACCACCTGAAATACCTGTAATTTCTGATGACGCTATTCCTACTACACAAAAACCACAATCTGATCAAGAAAACGAAAAAGAACCGGCAGTTGAAAAGGTTAATGAAGATAACACAGTTAAGGCTAAACCTTATGTTAAACCATATCAACCACCACTTTCTTATCCGAGTAAAATGAGAAAAGAAAGACTTGAAGTCGAGCAATCCAAATTCCTGGATATGTTTAAACAAATAAATGTCAATCTTCCTTTCATTGATGTGATTTCAGGAATGCCAAGATATGCCAAATTCCTGAAAGATCTAATCACAAATAGAAAGAAAATGGAAGAACTCTCGGCTGTTACAATGAATGCTAATTGTTCGGCAATGCTGTTGAATAAGATACCAGAAAAATTATCAGATCCAGGAAGTTTCACAATTCCATGTTTTCTGGGTAGTCTTAGTTCAATAGAAGCATTGGCAGACTTAGGTGCTAGTAGAAATTTAATGCCGTATTCACTATACGCTAAACTAGACCTTGGAGAATTGAAACCAACACGAATAAGCATACAACTAGCCGATCAATCAGTAAAATATCCTAGAGGGATAATGGATAACATGCTAGTTAAAGTTGGTACTTTAGTATTTCCAGTAGATTTTGTTATTCTGGACATGGAAGAAGATTCTCGAGTTCCTCTCATATTAGGAAGACCATTCTTAAACACGGCTAAAGCAATAATAGACGTGTTCGGTAAGAAACTGACCCTAAGTATAGAGGACTAGAGTGTTACCTTTTTTGTTGATAGAGCCATGCAACAACCGCAATCTGCAGATGATACATGTTATTATATTCAAACTATAGATTCACATGCAGAATTGTTAGAAGAATTTCCAGAATTACAAGGAATGGGAGAATGTTCTTTAGGAGAAGGAACTGAACCAATTGATGAAGCTGAAATGTTAGCCGCACTCATGGCTAATAATTATGAACCAACAACAGAAGAACTTCAAATGCTAAAAGAAGAAGACAGATATCGATACAAATCATCGATAGAAGAACCACTAACATTAGAGTTAAAGCCACTTCCAAACCATTTGGAATATGCTTATTTACATGGTGAATCCAAATTACCTGTAATAATATCGTCTTCTCTTACGGAAAATGAAAAATCTCAACTCATTTCTGTGCTAAAAGCTCATAAACCAGCTATTGCATGGAAAATTCATGACATTAAAGGAATAAGTCATTCCTATTGCACACATAAAATCCTTATGGAAGAAGGCCATAAAACCTATGTGCAACGCCAACGAAGACTAAATCCTAATATGCAAGATGTTGTTAAGAAAGAAATTATTAAACTGCTAGATGCAGGTTTAATTTATCCAATCTCTGATAGTCTATGGGTAAGCCCAGTTCAATGCGTACCTAAGAAGGGTGGCATGACTGTCATCACAAATGAAGAAAATGATCTTATTCCTACTAGGACTGTAACAGGATGGCGTGTTTGTATTGATTATAGAAAATTAAATGACACCACCAGAAAAGATCACTTTTCCTTACCTTTCATTGATCAAATGTTGAAAATATTAGCCGGGAATAGTTACTATTGTTTTCTTGACGGTTTCTCCGGATATTTTCAAACTCCAATAGCACCCGAGGACCAAGAGAAAACCACTTTCACGTGCCCTTATGGTACTTTTGCTTACAAACGCATGCCATTTGGACTTTGCAACGCCCTTGCAACCTTTCAAAGGTGCATGATGGCGATTTTCCACGACATGATAGAAGAATGCATGGAAGTTTTCATGGATGACTTTTCAGTCTTCGGTGATACTTTTGAATCATGTCTAGTTAATCTTGAACGAATGCTTATTAGATGCGAGCAATCAAATCTAGTTCTTAATTGGGAGAAATGCCATTTCATGGTTAAAGAAGGCATCGTTCTTGGTCATAAAATTTCAAAGGAAGGAATTGAAGTGGATAGATCTAAAGTAGATGTAATTGCTAAACTTCCACATCCCACCAATGTTAGAGGAGTTAGGAGTTTTCTAGGGCATGCTGATTTTTACTGGCGTTTCATAAAAGAATTTTCTAAAATTGCCACTCCTATGAATAAACTCCTAAAAAGGATGCTCCATTCATCTTTTCAGATGAATGCATCAAATCTTTTAATATTCTTAAAGAAAAACTCACTAATGTGCCGATCATGATAACTCCAAATTGGAATCTACCATTTGAACTCATGTGCGATGCAAGTGATTTTGCAATGGGAGCCGTTTTAGGACAAATGATTGAAAAACAATTTCAACCTATTTATTACGCTAGTAAGACGTTACAAGGAGCACAAACGAATTACACAACTACTGAAAAAGAACTTCTTGCTATTGTCTTTGCTTTTGACAAATTTCGTTCATATCTCGTTCTAGCAAAAACGGTGGTCTATACTGACCATTCTGCTCTTAGATATCTATTTTCGAAATAAGATGCTAAACCACGATTAATCCGTTGGATCTTACTCTTACAAGAGTTCGATATTGAAATCCGAGATAAAAAGAGAGCAGAAAATCTCGCCGCTGATCATCTTTCTCGTCTTGAAAATCCAGAATTAGAAGTTCTAAATGAATCGGCTATACAAGACAACTTTCCTGATGAATATCTATTGAAGCTAGATTATAATGAAATTTCATGGTTTGCAGACTATGCAAACTACTTAGTATGTGGATTCCTTGAAAAAGGGTTGTCATACCAAAAACAAAAGAAATTCTTTAGTGATATAAAACACTATTTCTGGGAAGATCCACATTTGTTTAAAAGTTGTCCCGATAGAATAATATGCCGATGTGTATTCGGGGATGAAGCTAGTCAAATCTTAAACCATTGTCACACAGTACCAACATGAGGGCATTATGGGTCTCAACTCACAGCAAGAAAAGTCTATGACGCTGGATTCTATTGGCCTACAATTTTCAAAGACGCACACCTTCTTTGTAAATCCTGTGATGCTTGTCAAAGGGGCGGAAAAATAAGTCAACGTGATGAAATGCCACAAAATATCATTCAAGTATGTGAAGTATTTGACGTTTGGGGTATTGACTTTATGGGTCCATTTCCAAAATCTCATAATAATCTCTACATTCTCGTTGCTATTGATTATGTATCTAAATGGGCGGAAGTACAAGCTCTCCCAACTAACGATGCACGAGTTGTAGTCAACTTCTTAAAACGTCTTTTTGCTAGGTTCGGAACACCGAAAGCTTTAATAAGTGATCGGGGTACTCATTTTTGTAATAATCAACTTGAGAAAGTTCTCAAAAGATATGGAGTAACTCATAAAATCTTGCTTATCATCCACAAACAAGTGGACAAGTTGAAAATACCAACCGAGCATTAAAACGTATTCTAGAGAAAACTGTAGGATCAAATCCGAAGGAATGGTCCATGAAATTGGACGATGCACTCTGGGCTTTTAGAACAGCCTACAAAACTCCAATTGGCACCACACCTTTTAGACTCGTTTACGGAAAATCATGTCACCTTCCAGTAGAAATTGAGCACAAAGCATTTTGGGCTTTGAAGACATGTAATCTTGATTTGCATGAAGCTGGATGTCTACGGTTAAGTCAATTAAATGAATTAGAAGAATTAAGACATGAAGCATACGAAAATTCGTTAATCTATAAGGAAAGAACGAAGAAATGGCATGATAAAAGAATCAGAAGTTCAAAAGAATTTAAAGAAGGAGATAGAGTTCTTCTTTTCAATTCACGATTTAAGTTATTTCCTGAAAAATTGAAATCTAGATGGTCTAGACCATTCATAGTCAAAAGAGTTTTCCCGTACGGAATAGTAGAATTGATAAGTTCAAATGGGATTGAATTTAAGGTTAATGGTCACAGAGTTAAACATTACATAGATAATCCAATGGAAGTTGAAGATGAAGTTAATCACAATTTCGACACCACAACTAACTAAGTGTGGGAAAATTCAAATCTTTTTAGGGTAATATATATTTCTATTAGAGTTAGATTTTCTGTTTTCGTGTAGTTCTCTAGAATGGAATCCGAATGGTCTTTCCCTAGCAGACCCTAAAGAACTAGTCTTCTCCCTCCATTCTGAATTTTTATTTCTTTTAGGTTTTACGAGATGAAGAATTCCTTTGATCTGAACCATGGTCTACTACTACATGCTATGATTACTAAACGTAATAATAACATCTTCCCGAGTGAACTGGTATCATTCATCAGAGGCAAAATGGACGAAGTGAGAAAAGAACTCAGGAAAGATCATCATAAGACATATTTTGGTAAAGGAAAATCAAAATCCGCAACAAAAAGAAGAGCACGACACCTTGAAAGATGTCATAAATGCGGAAAATGGTCACACGAAGGTAAATGTTCGAACAATCAAACATATTCAAATACCGAATTTGTTACTCTATGCAGAGAAGGACCGTTCATATGTTTAGAAGAAAAGTTATTGAAGAATCGAGGTTACGCCTACATAGCTATGGAAAACCAAATCACACGACTCTCCTATGAGTTGGCTAAAGCAAGTCTCTGAGAATTCTATCTCACAGATAAGTATGTACAAGTGTAAACCTGAGAGAATTTATAACCCTTCCCCACACTTGAGATCATGCAATGCCCTCATTTGCATGAAATCAGACTCTAATTATAAATTCATGAGGGTGATTAGTGCAGAAAAGTAGTTAAAGATACCCAGTTTTGTAATTACAAAGCTCTTCGAATGATAGATGGCGCGCCTCATCGTTCATTCCTTCTTGTTTTATCACACATGCTTTTTTTCAAAAACGGCTGCTTTTCTGAACTGTTTACTAATATTTGAAAAAGCATCTTTTACCCTAATCATGCATTTTTATTAACGAGTTATGCACTAACCCGAACCCCTAATTTAACGTTATGTGGGGTTAAACTTCCCCACACTTAGCTGACGACATGTGAAGTCGGTAGAATAAGTTCCAAGAATTAAAATAGTGAGCCAGTTATTTACATCTCGGGTGGTGTATAATATATCAATGGGTTTAAAGTTTAGACTCACCCGATCGTCACTACTTAATTCTTTTTTAAGTGTAGCTTTTAGTAAATGGATATGTCTCTTTTCTGGTTCTTGGTCAAATGGATCGATACACACCGACATACATATTATAGGGTGGAAAATTCCTAACATTTCCTTCCGATCATTCTCGGGATAAAAGTTTTCACCTCTATTACCCAATTGGGTAAAATCCGAGGTGTCAATATCTATTACAGCTCGTAGTTCATCTTCGGTAGATGACTCGTCTATTGAGAATATTGGGTTAGAAGGTTGTGGAATGGTGAATTTCAGGATTGGAGTAGATTCTTCTTCATTAACGGTACTTATCGGTCCCACCACTTTGGTCTCGAGGGTAAAATTTTCAACGTTATCGTTTTCCCAAGAGTACCAATTTGTCACCCTTACTTCTTCTTCTTCATCCATTGATGGATCGTTGATTTCGTTGGTAGAGGCTAATGTGTCGATATGTGGTGAAATTGGTAAAACTGAATAAAAAGTATCATCGGGATAGTTGGTGATTTCGGAGCTCTCGAATTCATCAAAATTCGATGATATGAGATTTTCTTGCACAATACTCCTTAGATCAACAGGTGTGTAATCTGATAGAGTTTCAGCTTGCCTATTTACAAACTCTCTCATTTGTTCATTTTGAGCATCAAGTTCTTCGAGTTTGATTTTCATATTGTCTAATAAATTTTCAGGCACATAATTTTCCTCGTCTTCTGGTTGTTGAGTTTGGATATATTCTTGGAAATAATCCTAATTAGAATTGTATTCCTCATAATCGTTCCATTCAGGTTCCATGGGTGCATAATTTTCCATAGGAACGTAATAATAACATTCCCATGTTGAGTGATAATCTCCACAGATTTCACAACCAGTTATTGTTTCGTCATTCGTGATCCAAGATTGACCGAACGAATTGTCATCAATACCCGTTTGAGAGTATTTATTAAATTGATTTCGGATGTCATAAAGAGTTTCCAAGGCCTTGTTTTCAAAATTTTCCATTTTATTGCGATGGCCAAATTTTAGCTACAATGTGGTGCATTCACTAATTATCCTATTAGTTATAAAAAGATAAAAATTATTTAAAGTTATCAAATTAATAGACTTTTCTGCTTTTGCCCACGTTTCGAATAGCCAATAGATGCAGCAGGGAGCCAGAACCCTTTAAATCGGAAGCTCACAACTCAGCCACTAACAAATCCAACTATTACTACGAAGCCGAAAATTTGAATGTCTATCAATTTAACCGCTTAAAATAATTTTTTGTTGAAATTTTAAAGAAATTATAGAGAAGAAATAGAGAAAATTCTAAGTCCTAAAAACTAGATCGTCGAGAAATAAAAAAGAAAAAGATTGCGCGTCGAAAAACGTCGAAAAATAAAAAGGTGAAAAATAAAAAGAAAGTAACGCGTCGTAACTTAAAAGGCACTAAAATTTTAAAATGGCGTCGCAAAATTTTAAAGCGCCTAAATCTTAGTCTAAAGAAAAGGCACTTAAGGGATTTTACGGCAAAGCCTAAGAATCTAGAAATAAAAATAAACTACGGCAAAAACTATGACTTAAAACTAAGTACGAGCGATAAAATACAAATATTACGCTAAAACAAATAAAAAGATACAAAATATAAAAAATAATCTTAAAGTTGTAAAAAGTACAATTTTTATAAAAATATTATTTTTATATACTTATTTTATAAGAGTATTAATTTAAATATATAAATAAAACTAATTAAAACTTAATATAACTAAATAATTAAAATTAAATATTAATTTAATTAAAACCTAAATCTTAATTAATTAATAATAATAATTATTACACCGTATTAAATGCGATTATGGTTTCTGGTCTGGCAGGTCAGGGCGGCTCCGCGAGTCGTGGAGTTTTAAGCCTGCAAACTCCGCGAGTTGTGAAGTTTGAAAAACGTGTTTTTTTTTAAATTTTATATTATTTTTCTAAAAATATATATAAATATATTTATACAAAAATAAATTAAAAATATAGCGTTTCGCCGAGTCCCCGGCAGCGGCGCCAAAAACTTGATGTCGTGCAAGGTGTACGTGAAATACTATATATTTTTAATATGAAATACGATACGATTTTACACCAGTTTTAATTATTTATTTACAAAATGGATATACCTAAACCTTGCTACAACACTATAGGCAGTGTACCTAATTGTAGAGTAGTATAGTTTTTAGTAAGTCCGGTTCGTTCCACAGGGAGCGGGCTTATTGCACAATATATAAAAGGGGGTTTACCGTTTAATGACTGGTTTGTCGATTTTATATTTTAAGTTACAATTAAAACCAAATGCAAAATAAAAGTGCGATAATTAAAAAAGTACGAAAATTAAAGTGCAATTAAATACAAAGATAATAAATAAAAGTGCAATTAAATACAATAACAATAAATAAAAGTGCGATAATTAGAAGTGCAATTAAATATGAAAATAAAGGAATTATGCTTATTTAAACTTCCGTAATCATGATGTTTGACGTGTTGATTTTAGTTTATTCCCATGATTGTTCTTTGTCCTGGATTATTTAATATGTTCATACGGATTTGTCCATAATAGTCCATCAGTCATAAATATAAAGAGCGAAAGCCTTCATCAAATTATTCTTATTCCCGAAGTCAAATATTCCAACTAATTGGGGATTCGAATTGTAACAAGGTTTTAATACTTTGTTTAATGAATACACCAGGTTATCGACTGCGTGTAAACCAAGGTTTTACTACTTTGTTAACAATTACACCAATTACCCTTGAATGTAATTCACCCCTGTTTCAACAAGTCTATTAACTATTAATCCAGTTCCGTGTCCGGTAAAATGAATAATTATTGGTATTTATAGATATCCCGCCCACCGTACCCAGTCAAGCGTATGTGGTTATATATAAATACATCAAATTATAAGTTTGTATATTAAATTAACAAGGTATTGTTTAGTTAATATAAAACCCATTAATAACCTATAGTCTAATTTCCACAAGTGTCGTTCTTTTATCCAAACCCCAATTATGGTACAAAGCCCAATTACCCAATTTTAATAATTTTAGCCCAACATCATGATTACTTCGGTATTAAATAAGCATAATAATAACTTAAGTACAAGACATTAATTTAAAAAGGAGAACATAGCTTACATTGATTATTTATCGCGTAGTGTTACACGGACAGAGCTCCGACCTTAAAACCCGTAAAAATAACTTTTACATAACCCAAACTAATCTAATATAACACTAATCTATACTATATATATATATATATATATATATATATATATATATATATATATATATATATATATATATATATATATATATATATATTATACTACGGAGTATTATTATTATTATGTTATTTAAACTCGCAGAATTCGTGGCCTTTTAAAGGGATTTTTGATTTTTCAAACTCCACGAGTCGTGGAGTTTTTGGCCTTCAAACTCCGCGAGTCGTGGAGTTTGATTTTCCAGCTCACATCAATTTGGATTTTAGCTTTGCCGACATAATATATAAATAAATATAATATATAAATAAATAAGTTTAAGAATTATTTAAATATTATATTATATTTATGTACATAGTTGACTTGTAATTTTTAGTCCGTTGCGTCGAGCGTTGAGAGTTGACTCAAGTCCCGGTTCCGGATTTTCGAACGTCCTTGCGTATTATTTTATATCGTGTACTTTGCGTTCCACAACTTGTACTCTAATCATTTTAGACGTTTCTCATCAATAAATTGAACCACTTGGATTGTATCTTGTACATTTGAGCTTTTTGGTCATTTGCGTCTTCAAATCGTCGTTTTCGCCTTTTGTCTTCGCACTTATTTAATATAAACGATTACAACTTAAAATAGGACAATTACAACTAAATAATTTACATATTGGGAGGATATTGCTACTAAATATATGTTCATTTGGAGTACTATCAATAACCTAGATTGATGCTATTTAATATGATTTGAAGCCAAAAACTTCAAAAATTTTAGAAATCTAGGGTTTGTGTTCTTGAGCAATTTGGGGCTTTTTGATATAAACAGGTTATGGCCGAATTTTGTCATGAATTATTGCTAAATTAAGTAGTGTAACATGTTTAGGTAGCTAAATGATCCAAACTTTGATCCTAAACATGATTTTTGAGAATTAAAGTGGACTTTTCAAGTCGAAAATTCATGAACTTGATTAATTTGATATAAATGCCATTTGAAACTTGTTCAATTGCTAGTAATGATTATTTTGACATGTTATTTGAGTAGAATGCTTATAAACTTTGTAAACATTTTCATATATGCTTATTTGAAAAAGTGTAGAATTGATAAAAATATGAAAATGAGCATGAGTTTAATATGGATTAAACATGTCATTGTAATTGTTTCAAGTTGTTATTTTGCTAACACTAATGCATATTTGGATGCACAAATTTTGTGTTTATTGTGTTTTGTAGAAATATACCGAATATGGCGGTGCATCATCATCCAGACAACCTGAAAACGAACCACAGCCAGAAATGCAATATGAGCCACAATATGAACCTGAACCTGAACAGGAACAACAACAAAAACAACAATATCATAATGATCAACACATACCATATTATGATCCGGAACAAGAATATGTTAATGCCTACGTACAATTTCCGATTCATCCAATAATAGAACACCCAATGATTCATGAAGAGCTGTTGCATTCCAATTTGAGATTTGATCAAAGCTGGAGAGCTTACCCGACGTACCAAAGTAACAAATTTAAACTGGTAATGAAAAATGTAGAAGTACCGAGGGTAATCGATTGGGAGTCTTTGGAAAGGGTCCAACTAGCTAACCCAGTTAGACTGCTACTGATCCAAAGGTATGGGAACTCTTCTTTTCTTGATTGGGAACGTTTATTCACCATTCATAGGCCTGTATATAAGGAATGGTGTGTTGAGCTTATGAGTACTATATCACTTGATACAGATGTAGTTAGGTTAGACGATAGGAACTTTCTTAGATTTTTACTTGGCCGTAGGATGTATAGGATATCCATGCTGGACATGGCCAGGGCTTTACAGATTTACACTCCCACTGAATTACTATTGCCTGATTGTACAAATTTGATTTATCATGGTGAAAGGGTAGATAGAAATTTTGACGCTGACGCCGTCTGGAGGCGTATGTCAAATTATAATGTTTTTACGCGGGGAGGAAGACACTCCTATTTAGATATTAACAAAGCAGAGCTTCGTATTATACATAGATTTTTAGCTAATTCGATTACACAAAGAGGTAACAACAAGGAGAAGATGACCCTACACGATTTATTTTACCTTAAGTGTATTTGAAACACTAGAAGCTTTGTTAATATCCCCTACTGTGTTGGTTTTTATCTGTCCAAAATGGTGGAAGGTATACAGGACGGGGGAATAATAGGAGGAGGTATTTTTGTTACTCTCATTGGAGAGTATTTAGGTGTAGATAGGGAACAAGGGGGTCCACTGATGGTGTGTAGGGAACAGGATGAGACTTTAGGATTGCGGGTCTATCAAGGTGCAAAGGTATTAAAGAGCAGATGCAATCAGGCAGTACCATATCAGGGCCCTCATCCACAGGTAGAGAGAGGTTCAGATGAGGAAATAGAGGAAGTGGATGACATTAGGGATGTCATTAGGGAGGCTGTTACTGACGTTTACCAGCATATAGATGAGGTAGAAATGATAAACGAGGCTAGACATAGTTAGTACGAGCAGTGGCACACCGAAAATGTATACGAGCATTCCATGCAACGACAGCATGATAGATGGCACTATCATCAGCATCAGATCATGAGCCAGCTATCATCTCAGGTACCAAATAACTACTTACCGACCCGACCTGCTTACTATCTGCCACACCAGCCTGATATGCGACCACCATTTACTCTCTACGACCCCAACCAAGCCTATCAGCACACCTATAACCAACCGTGGAACCCGACCGATGACATGAACTGGAACCCCAATCCAGATTGATACAGTTTGTGACGACCCGGGAATTTCCGACTAAATTTAAACTTAATCTTTATATGATTTCGATACGATAAGCAAAGTCTATAATGTTGAGTCTTGAAAATTTTGGAACTACGTTCATATATGAAATTGACCTTCGACCATTCCCGACGATTCACGAACAACTATATATATATGATTACTACTTGTAAATATATAAGATTATACTTAAAAATTTATTTATATATATATATATATATTTAATATATTTATTTATGTAATGAAACCTAATACTAAAATGTATTTATATATATACATATAGTATATTGAAAATGATTGAATTCGAGCCTGTTTAGTAAACGGTTGTAATATTCGTTGATGTTCCGATTGATATTAAGCAAATTAAATTCAAACATATATAATTTTAAAATAAAAGGTGATCCGAAAATGAGTTCTATAAATTTTTGACTTACTAAAAATATATTTAGGACATAGTTATTAAGTTTTAACACTTTTTATATTTCACCCATAAATGAGAGGGACAATTGATGTAATTTTTATTTAACAAATTAAAGATCGAATTTTATACCATAATGACCAAAATAAATAAATATAGTTAACCTAAAATTTTGGGATTTTCTGTGGACTTTTATCCGCCACTAGTTTAACGACGGGCCACGATTTAATATTCGCATTTAAAAACTGTCGGCAAGTATATTCTCAATTCACACGTTTTTTTTTGTTTCAATTGATATTATAATTATTAATATTATATTTATGATTGTTAAATGTCTCCTACTACATTCATTTTCATTATACAAACAAATGGAGTGCAGACAATTAAACCGATGGCATAACTATTGGCGTACTGTGCTAAATTTGTGGTTGTTCCTTGATTGAAGCTATTTACATAACTAAATACATACAGATATAATGAGATAGAGAAATCCACCCCACTTGCATCCTAATTCTTTCTTTCTTTTTACAACACAAAGAAAACTCATTTCACTATCTTCCTTCCTTGTAATTTTTTTTTTTTTTATGAATCACAAAATCATAACAAGCCTTAATCGCCGGTACCACCTCTGTGATCATCACCATTACTACTTATTTCGGTTTGAACCAAGTCGCCACCACCATGGAACAAGACCACTCATTTGGTTGTTTCTCTTCACTGTACAACAACACCATCGTGAGTCACCCTCGCAACCATCTTAAACCATCACACAAACCTGCAAACCCATATTCTGTTGCTGTTACGGGCTGTTGGCCATCACTTCTCACCATAACTGTTTTGTTACCATAAGCCACCTAAAACCCACCACCATCCGTCACCTTTTGATCACACAAACCACCATCAAACCCATCATTCATACGGGTTCAATTGTTGTTGTTACTTTCTTTTGTAAACCAACACACACACACACACACATGTATCCGTTTCTGTTTTAGTTCAATACAAACACCACCATATGAACTACAATCACGAACCCACTATGATCATCTTCATTAAACTATTATAACCACTCGATCAATATCAAACCATCTTGTTTCTGCAGCTACGCGCGTGTCACCTATTTTGTCTAATTCTGGCGAAGTGTGGAAGGTGAAAACATGATGTTATTATTTTCTAGTGAGTGCTCCTTATTTTCTTTCTTTATAGCCGACACTCAACAAACAACCAACCAACCCCACTTGGGAATTAATGAAAAAGGAAATTGATGTTACAGAAATTCCTTGTGGGTCACCATGTGCTATATATATATATATATATATATATATATATATATATATATATATATATATATATATATATATATATATATATATATATATTTTTCCTTTGTCATGAACCTTGTTGGACCAGCGTGGATTGTTTTAACACTTGGGCCGAGTATATATTCAACTGGACCGAGAGTTATTGGACCGAGCTGTCTATTTTCTTGGACTAGCTAGTTGGGCTATTAGTTGGGCCGTTATACTTTAATTCTATTTCGGATTAACGAGTAGATAATCATAGGATGAAAGTGATAATGCACGATGTTTAGATAAGATGATGATAATAGGTTAAGATAGTAACGATCGAATGATGAGGGATACGGTTATGATAGTAGTGGTATGATTTTTTTGGGAAAATATTATAATGATGATTATGACGAATAAAATATTGATGGTAGGATAAAATCAAACAAAGGTGTTCTAGTTATGTTGTTAAAAGATGATGATGATAATATGATTAACGAATGATACATAAAATCATGATGTCAGTATGATAATAAATAAGGACGATGATGAAATTGTGATGAAGATGATAAGTTTCATTCATATTAAATAATTAGAAAGGAGAATTAATACCAAAACAACCTAACAGTTCAATGGTTGGAGGTGTAATGGTTAAGCGAGAAGTCTTGGGTTCGAGCATGCGCGAGGGCAGCTATTTTTTTTTTTAAAGCTTGATGAGGTAGTTTTTCAATACTAAAAATTGTTATTATTACTATTACTATTAACATTCCTATTATTAAAAGTATTAAAATTATTATTTTTATAAAAATTATCACTTTTTAATAAGATTACCTTTACTATTAAAATTATTATTATTAGTATCATTTATGGAACTCATAAATCATTAAAATAATAGATATATCACTAATAATAAATATATTGTTCGATTACAACTATACGTGTTAATATATATATATATATATATATATATATATATATATATATATATATATATATATATATATATATATATATATATATATATATATATATATATATATATATATATATATATATATATATATATATATATATATATATATATATAAATGATATAGATTCATGAATCCGAGGCTAACTCTGCATTGTTCAATATAGTCATATGTATTTTAACTACAAAATACAATTGGTGAGTTTCATTTGCTCCCTTTTTAAATGATTTTGCAGTATATATTTTTGGGACTGAGAATACATGCGCTGCTTTTATAAATGTTTTACGAAATAGACACAAGTACTTAAAATTACATTCTATGGTTGGATTATTAAACCGAATATCGCCCTTCAAGTCTGGTAACCTAAGAATTTAGGGAAATGGCCCCTGATTGACGCGAATCCTAAAGATAGATCTATGGACCTTGACAAGTCCCATTCGGGGTACGAATGCTTTAGTACTTTGAGATTATTATACAAACGAGTGGTTCTATTTTGGGGATATTTTATGCATTAAGTTAACGTCGGTTACCAGGTGTTCAATCCATATGAATGGTTTTTATCTCTATGCAGTTTGCGAAATGCCTGATATGAGAATGATGTTTATGAAATATGAAAATCTTGTGGTCTATTAAAATGATGGAAATGATTATTTATGTTAAACTAATGAACTCTCCAACCTTTTGGTTGACACTTTAAAGCATGTTTATTCTCAGATATGAAAGAAATCTTCCGCTGTGCATTTGCTCATTTTAGAGATATTACTTGGAGTCATTCATGACATATTTCAAAAGATGTTGCATTCGAGTCATTGAGTTCATCAAGATTATTATTAAGTCAATTATAGTTGGATATATTATGAAATGATATACATGCCGTCAACTTTTGATGTACAGCAAGTTTGTCTTTTAAAAACGAATGCAATGTTTGTAAAATGTATCATATAGAGGTCAAGTACCTCGCGATGTAATCAACTATTACGAATCGTCTATAATCAATATGGACTTCATCCGGATGGATTAGGTCGGGTTGTGAAAGTTGATATCAGAGCAGTGGTCTTAGCGAACCAGGTCTGCATTAGTGTGTCTAACTGATAAGTCGATAGGATGCATTAGTGAGTCTGGACTTCGACCGTGTATGCATGTCAAAAGTTTTGCTTATCATTTCTAGTAAAAAATCATCTGCTTATCATCCTTAGAAAATTACCTGCTTATCATTATTAGTCTAGACACGTCTTGCTACATTAATTGCATGAGTAGTGTATAGACAAAATTCATATCTTAGCGTATCTGCTAAATCATATCTTATCGTATCTATTACTTTAAACTTTGCCTGACATATCCCGCAAATTCCTCCGTAATCTATGAAATCTTTTGATCTGTATATATATATATATATATATATATATATATATATATATATATATATATATATATATATATATATATATATATATATATATCCTATGTAAATAGAATACCACCTGATAGCCGGAAAATCATTTTATATCGAAAAATCCTTTATCCAATCGTACGAAATGGAATTTGTCATCAGTTCAAGTCCCTCGAATTCCGAAATGGAATCCTACTCAAGCTTCGAAAGCAGTGTGACCGGAATGGATCAACCAATCAGTCATCATCTATTCTGGATGAATTGGGGATGGGTTCGTAGCCTCCTCAATCATTGGAGACAAGAAGAAGGCGATCCTTTCCATCCACCACATTGCCCTCTTGACGAAGAACCTGAAGCACTTACCGGCGAACATGTCCAAAACACCATTTTCTCTCTCATTTCCAGGGTATCTCGTCACGATTATATACTATACCAAATTCTAGATCATATTTATCTACTCGTCCGAACCGACAATCACCCCGGTGTAATAGAAGAAGTCAACGAGCTTCGCGCTCGGGAAGTGGCTTTGGAGAATATGGTGCAAAGGTTACAAACACCAGCAGCAGCACCAGAAGCATAACCAGTATCACCACCACCAACAACAACCGCATCGCAAACCTCAACTTCACAATCTGTCACACTAACATCAACGTCATAAGCACCATAGATACCAAGGAGTACCAACAACAATGAACGATGAAGTATTAATTCATAACTTCATTGAAGAAATAATCTGCGAAGAATATGTGGTTTCTAAAAGTTTTAGAGATTACTTATTCTAGCTCAAACCGAAAAGTAAATGAGATTAATATCATGTTAACTCATTAAATCCATGATTACATCTGAAGAAAATATATATGTATATATATTTTTTCATAACGATTGTAATTAAAAATTCTTTTGTACAAACTGTTAATGATGAAAATATTTTAACGGGTAGGTAATACCCTAGGAATATTTAGATTTCACATTAATAAGTTACACTATACATTCTTCGAATCAGATTCAATAGTCATTTACTATCCTACTTACATCCACCGATATACAAATCCGTTCACCACAGAATAACCATATTCATCCAATTTCATATTGGGATTTTGATTTATCAGAATCCAACAAGTGGCATAATAAAGAAAACATTTGACAAAATAAAATTTGTTAGAAACAAACAAATTAACTATGAGAAATTTTGTTAAGAATCCACGCTAACTGTTCCTAGCTAATTGTTCCTAGCTAACTGATTACATTTTATTTATCGCAATTTAATTATCGCAATTTATATTCTTGCAATTTTATTTATCGTCATTTAATTTCTGTTATTTACTTTACGCACTTTATTTATCGTTATTTAATTTCTGTTATTTATTTTACGCACTTTAAATATCGGGACACGTATACAAGGTTTTGACATATCATATCGACGCATTTATATATATTATTTGGAATAACCATAGACACTCTATATGTAGTAATGAACGAGTTCTCTATATAGGGTTGAGGTTGATTCTACAATAATATATATAATTTGAGTTGTGATCGAGTCTGAGACATGTACACGGATCACGATACATATTAAATAATTCGAATATTATATATTAAACTATATATGAATTATTGGACTGTTAATTGTGAACTATCGACTGTGGACTAATAACATTGGACAATTAAAATAAATTAAAATATTGATTATAATATATGAAACTAAACAATTCTTCAAGTTTGCCACTTGATTTCATCTTAAACCTCATTTGTATCTTGACGATACAATCTGCGTTCAAACCTTTCATGATTCTTGACAACACTTCAGTCGAGAGAACGAACCAACCGCACTCCATCTATGGAAGAAAAGAATGATGAATATAGATATGCATTTGAAAACACTCAGAACCTGAGTAAAACGTTTAACCCGTATCTGTGTTAGCTCCTTTAGCATTATTATTACCCAAAATAACCTTACAATTCCTTTTCAAGGTAGCAAATTTTGTCACAACTCCAGCAAGTCAACTTCGACTTTTCAGTAGGACTAGCCTTACTATAACCTTGATATATATGCGTGCTCTTTTATTGTTACCGGGGAGCCTTTCATATTCTATCATATTACCAGCAGACGTACCAGCAACCTCGTTGCTTATTGGTTTAAATATCTCCGATAAATCATTATATTTATTTATTGAAACCCTATCATATACTCATCCGCATCTTGTAACGAGAACTGCCATACCAATTATCGGGAATCAACAAACAGTACTTTGAAAACGCACAGCATATCTACATCAACAGTTATATGTGTAACATTTATCTTTTAGAATTATGGTCTTTCATTCTGAAATTCTGAACAGCACTCAGTCTACAAACCAATACTCTGAATGTTGAAAAAGCTGAATGAAGCAGCAGAAACTGTAGACAACCGTAAACGACCTTAATCGTCAAAAGTTTAATGATAAATAATAGTATGTTGGAAAAGCTCAGAAAAGTTGGAACTGAAAAACGGATTGAGCTAACCATGAAGGAGACCAAGGACAAATACAAGGACCATACCCTATATTCAAAGAATCCAGATAATTCTGGATTCGTTGAAATCTTTAGAGGATATCTTGCTCCGAAGTCATCTTAAAATCTTGCGGAAAATCTTTCTCCATCAACCATCGAACTTAGAAATTCCAAAATATCATCATCAATATCTTCGATATTTCTGAGGATATTTTCATAAATATTCTCGTCCGAAATTATATACCTCTTCGTGCTTCCTGTGTTTCATTATATTGGAAACTTCTGTAAAATCTAAGTTTAATTTATGAATAAGTTCTGGAGAAATGTAAAGAAATTGATGCATGAATTAGTATAATATAATGACACTTGATCAACATGATTATATTACAGTAAGTCATGCTGAGTTTCTAATGGAACGTGATGATTCACAGATCATATCGTCATCACGTGCCATGTTACATAACTCTTTCATTCAAATTAACTTCTGAACATATCAAGAAAATATATTCTTGATAGTTCCATTCTCAGTGATTCTGGTAAATTGACAAATCAAATCGTGCTATTACATTCTTTCTTGCTTAGAACATTAAGATCATTCAGAACTCCATACCTACAAATTCTGGACCAATACTTTCGAAAAGAAAACAAAAGAATGAAGCTCCGAAATAGAAATGGGAGTATAATTTGCAGCAAATAGGAGAGAGCATTAACTGTGAATAACAATGATTATAGGAGACAGAAGCAGGGACATCGAAATATAAGAGAAAATATAAAGCCCAATAACAACACGGAGATTACAAATCGTGGATATTAATACGAATAGGAATATAAAGACACGGTAGAATTAAGAATAGTATCACCCCAAGGTAATAGTAGAAGTAAACAAATTTTTCTGGTGGAAGATTGAAAAGAAGGATGACAGAAGTGATAATTAGAAAAATATCAAGGATTAGAACTAGATTAAGCATTTTCACAATATTTTGGATGTATGAAATAAGAAAGAAAGTAGAGGAATGGTGACAATAATGGAAAGGAAAAGCTTAATTTATAATGGAAATATCAGACAGAGTAATCGAGGCAGATCACCGTATTTAATTACGGAGATCTTAATTTCCTTACTCGCCGAAAGAATCAAATATTTTAGATTTCGAAGATTTTCTTTAAATCCCTTGAATTCCGGAATTCAACCCTGACTCTGTCAAAAGTTAAGATGAATCTTTACTTTCCTATTTCACTCTTTGGTGATAGCTTCATTCGTACTCTTCGAGTAATCGAATTATTTTATCTATATTACTCAATGATGATAAAACTCTATTTATCAACACATATTCGCCATAAAAACATTTTTATTGTTAGCCATGACCACCACACTCAAATTTCGGGATGAAATTTCTTTAACGGGTAGGTACTGTGACAACCCGGGAATTTCCGACTAAATTTAAACTTAATCTTTAATAAGCAAAGTCTATAATGTTGAGTCTCGAAAATTTTGGAACTACGTTCATATATGAAATTGACCTTCGACCATTCCCGACGATTCACGAACAACTATATATATATGAATACTACTTGTAAATATATAAGATTATATTTGAAATTTTATTTATATATATATATATATATATATATATATATATATATATATATATATATAT
This sequence comes from Rutidosis leptorrhynchoides, assembly GCF_046630445.1. Taxonomy (NCBI): domain Eukaryota; kingdom Viridiplantae; phylum Streptophyta; class Magnoliopsida; order Asterales; family Asteraceae; genus Rutidosis; species Rutidosis leptorrhynchoides. Next base: position 62,682,324 of record NC_092337.1, read on the forward strand.
ATATATATATTTAATATATTTATTTATGTAATGAAACCTAATACTAAAATGTATTTATATATATACATATAGTATATTGAAAATGATTGAATTCGAGCCTGATTAGTAAACGGTTGTAATATTCGTTGATGTTCCGATTGATATTAAGCAAATTAAATTCAAACATATATAATTTTAAAATAAAAGGTGATCCGAAAATGAGTTCTACAAATTTTTGACTTACTAAAAATATATTTAGGACATAGTTATTAAGTTTTAACACTTGTTATATTTCACCCATAAATGAGAGGGACAGTTGATGTAATTTTTATTTAACAAATTAAAGATCGAATTTTATACCATAATGACCAAAATAAATAAATATAGTTAACCTAAAATTTTGGGATTTTCTGTGGACTTTTATCCGCCACTAGTTTAACGACGGGCCACGATTTAATATTCGCATTTAAAAACTGTCGGCAGGTATATTCTCAATTCACACGTTTTTTTTGTTTCAATTGATATTATAATTATTAATATTATATTTATGATTGTTAAATGTCTCCTACTACATTCATTTTCATTATACAAACAAATGGAGTGCAGACAATTAAACCGATGGCTTAACTATTGGCGTACTGTGCTAAATTTGTGGTTGTTCCATGATTGAAGCTATTTACATAACTAAATGCATACAGATATAATGAGATAGAGAAATCCACCCCACTTGCATCCTAATTCTTTCTTTCTTTTTACAACACAAAGAAAACTCATTTCACTATCTTCCTTCCTTGTTATTTTTTTTTTTTTATGAATCACAAAATCATAACATGCCTCAACCGCCGGTACCACCTCTGTGATCGTCACCATTACTACTTATTTCGGTTTGAACCAAGTCGCCACCACCATGGAACAACACCACTCATTTGGTTGTTTCTCTTCACTGTACAACAACACCATCGTGAGTCACCCTCGCAACCATCTTAAACCATCACACAAACCTGCAAACCCATATTCTGTTGCTGTTACGGGCTGTTGGCCATCACTTCTCACCATAACTGTTTTGTTACCATAAGCCACCTAAAACCCACCACCATCCGTCACCTTTTGATCACACAAACCACCATCAAACCCATCATTCATACGGGTTCAATTGTTGTTGTTACTTTCTTTTGTAAACCAACACACACACACACACACACATGTATCCGTTTCTGTTTTAGTTCAATACAAACACCACCATATGCACTACAATCACGAACCCACTATGATCATCTTCATTAAACTATTAGAACCACTCGATCAATATCAAACCATCTTGTTTCTGCTGCTACGCGCGTGTCACCTATTTTGTCTAATTCTGGCGAAGTGTGGAAGGTGAAAACATGATGTTATTATTTTCTAGTGAGTGCTCCTTATTTTCTTTCTTTATAGCCGACACTCAACAAACAACCAACCAACCCCACTTGGGAATTAATGAAAAAGGAAATTGCTGTTACTGATAATGCTAAAAACGAACATATATTTCATAGCATTATGTAGTGACCCGAACTTTTCCATGTTTATATATATTAATTGAGATTGATGTTTACATGATTAAATGTTTCCAACATGTTAAGCAATCAAACTTTTTAAGACTTGATTAATTGAAATAGGTTTCATATAGACAATTGACCACCCAAGTTGACCGGTGATTCACGAACGTTAAAACTTGTAAAAAAACTATATGATGACATATATATGGTTATATATATAGTTAACATGATATTATGATAAGTAAACATATCATTAATTATATTAACAATGAACTACATATGTAAAAACAAGACTACTAACTTAATGATTTTGAAACGAGACATATATGTAACGTTTATCGTTGTAACGACATTTAATGTATATATATCATATTAAGAGATATTCGTACATCATAATATCATGATAATATAATAATTTAAAATCTCTTTTGTTATTATAAACATTGGGTTAACAACATTTAACAAGATCGTTAACCTAAAGGTTTCAAAACAACACTTACATGTAACGACTAACGATGACTTAACGACTCAGTTAAAATGTATATACATGTAGTGTTTTAATATGTATTTATACACTTTTGAAAGACTTCAATACACTTATCAAAATACTTCTACTTAACAAAAATGCTTACAATTACATTCTCGTTCAGTTTCATCAACAATTCTACTCGTATGCACCCGTATTCGTACTCGTACAATACACAGCTTTTAGATGTATGTACTATTGGTATATACACTCCAATGATCAGCTCTTAGCAGCCCATGTGAGTCACCTAACACATGTGGGAACCATCATTTGGCAACTAGCATGAAATATCTCATAAGATTACAAAAATATGAGTAATCATTCATGACTTATTTACATGAAAACAAAATTACATATCCTTTATATCTAATCCATACACCAACGACCAAAAACACCTACAAACACTTTCATTCTTCAATTTTCTTCATCTAATTGAACTCTCTCAAGTTCTATCTTCAAGTTCTAAGTGTTCTTCATAAATTCCAAAAGTTCTAGTTTCATAAAATCAAGAATACTTTCAAGTTTGCTAGCTCACTTCCAATCTTGTAAGGTGATCATCCAACCTCAAGAAATCTTTGTTTCTTACAGTAGGTTATCATTCTAATACAAGGTAATAATCATATTCAAACTTTGGTTCAATTTCTATAACTATAACAATCTTATTTCAAGTGATGATCTTACTTGAACTTGTTTTCGTGTCATGATTTTGCTTCAAGAACTTTGAGCCATCCAAGGATCCATTGAAGCTAGATCCATTTTTTCTCTTTTCCAGTAGGTTCATCCAAGGAACTTAAGGTAGTAATGATGTTCATAACATCATTCGATTCATACATATAAAGCTATCTTATTCGAAGGTTTAAACTTGTAATCACTAGAACATAGTTTAGTTAATTCTAAACTTGTTCGCAAACAAAAGTTAATCCTTCTAACTTGACTTTTAAAATCAACTAAACACATGTTCTATATCTATATGATATGCTAACTTAATGATTTAAAACCTGGAAACACGAAAAACACCGTAAAACCGGATTTACGCCGTCGTAGTAACACCGCGGGCTGTTTTGGGTTAGTTAATTAAAAACTATGATAAACTTTGATTTAAAAGTTGTTATTCTGAGAAAATGATTTTTATTATGAACATGAAACTATATCCAAAAATTATGGTTGAACTCAAAGTGGAAGTATGTTTTCTAAAATGGTCATCTAGACGTCGTTCTTTCGACTGAAATGACTACCTTTACAAAAACGACTTGTAACTTATTTTTCCGACTAGAAACCTATACTTTTTTTGTTTAGATTCATAAAATAGAGTTCAATATGAAACCATAGCAATTTGATTCACTCAAAACGGATCTAAAATGAAGAAGTTATGGGTAAAACAAGATTGGATAATTTTTTCTCATTTTAGCTACGTGAAAATTGGTAACAAATCTATTCCAACCATAACTTAATCAACTTGTATTATATATTATGTAATCTTGAGATACCATAGACACGTATACAATGTTTCGACCTATCATGTCGACACATCTATATATATTTCGGAACAACCATAGACACTCTATATGTGAATGTTGGAGTTAGCTATACAGGGTTGAGGTTGATTCCAAAATATATATAGTTTGAGTTGTGATCAATACTGAGATACGTATACACTGGGTCGTGGATTGATTCAAGATAATATTTATCGATTTATTTCTGTACATGTAACTGTGGACAACTAGTTGTAGGTTACTAACGAGGACAGCTGACTTAATAAACTTAAAACATCAAAATATATTAAAAGTGTTGTAAATATATTTTGAACATACTTTGATATATATGTATATATTGTTATAGGTTCGTGAATCAACCAGTGGCCAAGTCTTACTTCCCGACGAAGTAAAAATCTGTGAAAGTGAGTTATAGTCCCACTTTTAAAATCTAATATTTTTGGGATGAGAATACATGCAGGTTTTATAAATGATTTACAAAATAGACACAAGTACATGAAACTACATTCTATGGTTGAATTATCGAAATCGAATATGCCCCTTTTTATTAAGTCTGGTAATCTAAGAATTAGGGAACAGACACCCTAATTGACGCGAATCCTAAAGATAGATCTATTGGGCCTAACAAACCCCATCCAAAGTACCGGATGCTTTAGTACTTCGAAATTTATATCATATCCGAAGGGTGTCCCGGAATGATGGGGATATTCTTATATATGCATCTTGTTATTGTCGGTTACCAGGTGTTCACCATATGAATGATTTTTATCTCTATGTATGGGATGTGTATTGAAATATGAAATCTTGTGGTCTATTGTTACGATTTGATATATATAGGTTAAACCTATAACTCACCAACATTTTTGTTGACGTTTAAAGCATGTTTATTCTCAGGTGAATATTAAGAGCTTCCGCTGTTGCATACTAAAATAAGGACAAGATTTGGAGTCCATGTTTGTATGATATTGTGTAAAAACTGCATTCAAGAAACTGATTTCGATGTAACATATTTGTATTGTAAACCATTATGTAATGGTCGTGTGTAAACAGGATATTTTAGATTATCATTATTTGATAATCTACGTAAAGCTTTTTAAACCTTTATTTATGAATTAAAGGTTATGGTTTGTTTTAAAAATGAATGCAGTCTTTGAAAAACGTCTCATATAGAGGTCAAAACCTCGCAACGAAATCAATTAATATGGAACGTTTTTAATCAATAAGAACGGGACATTTCAGTTGGTATCCGAGCGTTGGTCTTAGAGAACCAGAAAATTTGCATTAGTGTGTCTTATCGAGTTTGTTAGGATGCATTAGTGAGTCTGGACTTCGACCGTGTTTTCTTTAAAAATGATTGCTTAACATTTTTGTTGGAAACTATATATTTTTAACATATGAATATTATGTGATATATTAATCTCTTAACGTGTTTGATATTATGTGATAGATGTCTACCTCTAGAACAAGTCCCATTGACTCACCTAATAATAATGAAGAGTCAAATGTAAATTGGAATGATTTGTGGACTGATTCACAAGTTCCCGAAGAGGAACCGGAAGAAGAGTCGGAACCGGAAGAAGAATCGGAACCGGAAGAAGAATCGGAACCGGATGAAGAAATAGAACCGGTGGGGGAAATAATAAAACGGTTAAGTAAAAGAAAATCCTCAACCAACCGACCAAAGTTAATTATGGTCAATGGTGTTTCCGTCAAGGAAGCAAAATATTGGGAGGATTACCAATTCTCCGATGAATCGGATTCCGACGAGAATTTCGATGATGTTATAGAAATTACCCCAACTGAATTTAAAAAGGCAAAAGAAAATAATAAGGGAAAGGGCATAAAAATAGAGAAATCTAATTCCAACCCCGATGAACTTTATATGTATCGTCAACCCCCGAAGTCCTTAAGTTGTAACAATGACCCGGGAACCTCTAAACCACCAGGTTTTTCTAAACCAATGTGGACAACGATGGCTCGTATTAGGGGAACATCATATATCCCTAGAAACTTGGCAAAACGAACCAAAACCGAAGAAGAAGAAACGAGCGAGTCGGAATAAGATAGTTGTATTCGTGTGGTGTAATATATGGAATATAGTATTCTTATGCTTTATGATATATGTAAAAATTGCTTGTATTAATAAGTATTTTTTTTATGAATCTAACTCTTGTCTATTTTACAGTTTAAAAACACAAAATGGATAGACAACCCAATATTTTAAGAGACCTACCCGGAGACATGATTGATGAAATCTTGTCTAGAGTCGGCCAGAATTCTTCGGCACAACTATTTAAGGCGAGATCAGTTTGTAAGACATTCGAAGAACGTTCCAAGAATGTCTTGGTTTATAAGAGACTTTCGTTTGAAAGATGGGGGATATCACATTGGGAAACACATAAGTTACGATGTGTTTATTTTGACGCATATATTGCGGGGAACCCAAATGCTATTTTACGCAACGGGTTAAGAAATTATTTTGACTCAATATATCCGAATATTGGACTTCGTGATTTAGAAAAAGCGGCTAACATGCAACATAAAGAAGCATGTTATGCTTACGGATTAGTAATGTTCGCTTCTCACCAAAGTGAGAACAAGAACATCGGGCTACAACTATTAAACAAAACGTTTCCACAAGTGACGGAGTCGGTAATTGGGGTAAGAAATGAGGTTTTTAGATTATTACGGGACTGTTGGACATTACGTAACCCTCGTCCCTTTGATGACGTTACAACACGCTGTCTTATCAACGGCCATAACGGTTATGTTGCACAAGACCAAGGATGGGAAGTAGTCCTAGTAAAACCAGAATGCATGACTTGTTTCTGGACGTATGAATTACGTGTCTTTATTGCCTTTGCTGAACGACTTGTGTACTAGCTAGAATTGTCTTCACAACTATCTTGTATCAAAGTTATTGTGTGCTATATTTCATTCTTTATGTAAAATAAGCGGTATTGTAAGTTTGTAAAATATTGTATAAAAGTTTGAACGCGAAATATTATTATAATCAGTTTTTCATATAGAATTGTAGTAGTTGAATTGTATATTAGCTACTAAGTATGAACTTAACGGGTAGGTACTACCCGAATTTAAACTTATAAAATGCTAATATGAAGAAAAAGCTTTTATAAATGAGTTCATATTATGCTACGAAATACTATTAACTACTCTTAATATTCTGTATGATTAACTTGTTCCATTTAACTATTTTGAAGGAAATGGCACCGACTACTCGACACACCGTGAATATGAATGAAGAGGAATTCCGTACTTTTCTAGCTTCAAACATAGCCGCAGTACAGGCTGCGCTACATACCAACAATAACCTTGGATCTAGCAGTACAGGAAATCGTGTAGGATGCACCTACAAAGAATTCACTGCCTGCAAACCTTTGGAATTTGATGGAACCGAAGGACCGATCGGATTGAAACGGTGGACCGAGAAGGTTGAATCGGTGTTTGCCATAAGTAAGTGTACTGAAGAGGACAAAGTGAAGTACGCTACGCATACCTTCACAGGTTCTGCGTTAACATGGTGGAATACCTATCTAGAGCAAGTGGGACAAGATGATGCGTACGCACTACCGTGGTCAGCATTCAAGCACTTGATGAACGAGAAGTACCGTCCCAGAACCGAGGTCAATAAGCTCAAGACAGAACTTAGAGGGTTACGAACCCAAGGATTTGATATTACCACGTACGAAAGACGATTCACAGAATTGTGCCTATTGTGTCCGGGAGCATTCGAAGATGAGGAAGAGAAGATCGACGCGTTTGTGAAAGGATTACCGGAAAGAATCCAAGAAGATATAAGTTCACACGAGCCCGCCTCCATACAACAGGCATGTAGAATGGCTCACAAACTAGTGAACCAGATTGAAGAAAGAATTAAAGAACAGACTGCTGAAGAGGCCAATGTGAAGCAAGTCAAAAGAAAGTGGGAGGAAAACGGTGATAAGAATCACCAATACAACAACAACAGCAATTACAACAATAATCGCAACAATTATCCCAACAATCGCAACATCAATCGCAACTACAACAAACGGCCCAACAACAACAACAACAACAACAACAACAGCAACTACAACAATCATCCCAACAACAATAATAACCGCAACAACAACAACAATCAGAAGCAGCTATGCCAAAGGTGTGAAAAGAATCACTCGGGGTTCTGCACCAAATTTTGCAACAAGTGTAAAAGAAATGGTCATAGCGCGGCGAAGTGTGAGGTCTACGGACCAGGGGTTAATAGAACGAAAGGAACAAATGGTGTCGGAACGAGTAATGGCGGAGCAAGTAGTGTCGGAGCAAGTTATGCCAATGTAGTTTGTTATAAATGTGGAAAACCAGGCCACATTATTAAAAATTGCCCGAACCAGGAGAACACGAATGGACAAGGCCGTGGAAGAGTTTTCAATATTAATGCGGTAGAGGCACAGGAAGACCCGGAGCTTGTTACGGGTACGTTTCTTATTGACAATAAATCTGCTTACGTTTTATTTGATTCGGGTGCGGATAGAAGCTATATGAGTAGAGATTTTTGTGCTAAATTAAGTTGTCCATTGACGCCTTTGGATAGTAAATTTTTACTCGAATTAGCAAATGGTAAATTAATTTCAGCAGATAATATATGTCGGAATCGAGAAATTAAACTGGTTAGCGAAACATTTAAGATTGATTTGATACCAGTAGAGTTAGGGAGTTTTGATGTGATAATCGGTATGGACTGGTTGAAAGAAGTGAAAGCGGAGATCGTTTGTTACAAAAATGCAATTCGCATTATACGAGAAAAAGGAAAACCCTTAATGGTGTACGGAGAAAAGGGCAACACGAAGCTACATCTTATTAGTAATTTGAAGGCACAAAAACTAATAAGAAAAGGTTGCTATGCTGTTCTAGCACACGTCGAGAAAGTACAAACTGAAGAAAAGAGCATCAATGATGTTCCCATTGCAAAAGAATTTCCCGATGTATTTCCGAAAGAATTACCGGGATTACCCCCACATCGATCCGTTGAATTTCAAATAGATCTTGTACCAGGAGCTGCACCAATAGCTCGTGCTCCTTACAGACTCGCACCTAGCGAGATGAAAGAACTACAAAGCCAATTACAAGAACTTTTAGAGCGTGGTTTCATTCGACCAAGCACATCACCGTGGGGAGCTCCTGTTTTGTTTGTCAAGAAGAAAGATGGTACATTCAGGTTGTGTATCGACTACCGAGAGTTGAACAAACTTACCATCAAGAACCGCTACCCACTACCGAGAATCGATGACTTATTTGATCAACTACAAGGCTCGTCTGTTTATTCAAAGATTGACTTACGTTCCGGGTATCATCAAATGCGGGTGAAAGAAGATGATATTCCAAAGACTGCTTTCAGAACACGTTACGGTCATTACGAGTTTATGGTCATGCCGTTTGGTTTAACTAATGCACCAGCTGTGTTCATGGACCTTATGAACCGAGTGTGTGGACCATACCTTGACAAGTTTGTCATTGTTTTCATTGATGACATACTTATTTACTCAAAGAATGACCAAGAACACGGTGAACATTTGAGAAAGGTGTTAGAAGTATTGAGGAAGGAAGAATTGTACGCTAAGTTTTCAAAGTGTGCATTTTGGTTGGAAGAAGTTCAATTCCTCGGTCACATAGTGAACAAAGAAGGTATTAAGGTGGATCCAGCAAAGATAGAAACTGTTGAAAAGTGGGAAACCCCGAAAACTCCGAAACACATACGCCAGTTTTTAGGACTAGCTGGTTACTATAGAAGGTTCATCCAAGACTTTTCCAGAATAGCAAAACCCTTGACCGCATTAACGCATAAAGGGAAGAAATTTGAATGGAATGATGAACAAGAGAAAGCGTTTCAGTTATTGAAGAAAAAGCTAACTACGGCACCTATATTGTCATTGCCTGAAGGGAATGATGATTTTGTGATTTATTGTGATGCATCAAAGCAAGGTCTCGGTTGTGTATTAATGCAACGAACGAAGGTGATTGCTTATGCTTCTAGACAATTGAAGATTCACGAACAAAATTATACGACGCATGATTTGGAATTAGGCGCGGTTGTTTTTGCATTAAAGACTTGGAGGCACTACTTATATGGGGTCAAAAGTATTATATATACCGACCACAAAAGTCTTCAACACATATTTAATCAGAAACAACTGAATATGAGGCAGCGTAGGTGGATTGAATTATTGAATGATTACGATTTTGAGATTCGTTACCACCCGGGGAAGGCAAATGTGGTAGCCGATGCCTTGAGCAGGAAGGATAGAGAACCCATTCGAGTAAAATCTATGAATATAATGATTCATAATAACATTACTACTCAAATAAAGGAGGCGCAACAAGGAGTTTTAAAAGAGGGAAATTTAAAGGATGAAATACCCAAAGGATCGGAGAAGCATCTTAATATTCAGGAAGACGGAACCGGGTATAGGGCTGAAAGGATTTGGGTACCAAAATTTGGAGATATGAGAGAAATGGTACTTAGAGAAGCTCATAAAACCAGATACTCAATACATCCTGGAACAGGGAAGATGTACAAGGATCTCAAGAAACATTTTTGGTGGCCGGGTATGAAAGCCGATGTTGCTAAATACGTAGGAGAATGTTTGACGTGTTCTAAGGTCAAAGCTGAGCATCAGAAACCATCAGGTCTACTTCAACAACCCGAAATCCCGGAATGGAAATGGGAAAACATTACCATGGATTTCATCACTAAATTGCCAAGGACTGCAAGTGGTTTTGATACTATTTGGGTAATAGTTGATCGTCTCACCAAATCAGTACACTTCCTACCAATAAGAGAAGATGACAAGATGGAGAAGTTAGCACGACTGTATTTGAAGGAAGTCGTCTCCAGACATGGAATACCAATCTCTATTATCTCTGATAGGGATGGCAGATTTATTTCAAGATTCTGGCAGACATTACAGCAAGCATTAGGAACTCGTCTAGACATGAGTACCGCCTATCATCCACAAACTGATGGGCAGAGCGAAAGGACGATACAAACGCTTGAAGACATGCTACGAGCATGTGTTATTGATTTCGGAAACAGTTGGGATCGACATCTACCGTTAGCAGAATTTTCCTACAACAACAGCTACCATTCAAGCATTGAGATGGCGCCGTTTGAAGCACTTTATGGTAGAAAGTGCAGGTCTCCGATTTGTTGGAGTGAAGTGGGGGATAGACAGATTACGGGTCCGGAGATTATACAAGAAACTACCGAGAAGATCATCCAAATTCAACAACGGTTGAAAACCGCCCAAAGTCGACAAAAGAGCTACGCTGACATTAAAAGAAAAGATATAGAATTTGAAATTGGAGAGATGGTCATGCTTAAAGTTTCACCTTGGAAAGGCGTTGTTCGATTTGGTAAACGAGGGAAATTAAATCCAAGGTATATTGGACCATTCAAGATTATTGATCGTGTCGGACCAGTAGCTTACCGACTTGAGTTACCTCAACAACTCGCGGCTGTACATAACACTTTCCACGTCTCGAATTTGAAGAAATGTTTTGCTAAAGAAGATCTCACTATTCCGTTAGATGAAATCCAAATCAACGAAAAACTCCAATTCATCGAAGAACCCGTCGAAATAATGGATCGTGAGGTTAAAAGACTTAAGCAAAACAAGATACCAATTGTTAAGGTTCGATGGAATGCTCGTAGAGGACCTGAGTTCACCTGGGAGCGTGAAGATCAGATGAAGAAGAAATACCCGCATCTATTTCCAGAAGATTCGTCAACACCTTCAACAGCTTAAAATTTCGGGACGAAATTTATTTAACGGGTAGGTACTGTAGTGACCCGAACTTTTCCATGTTTATATATATTAATTGAGATTGATGTTTACATGATTAAATGTTTCCAACATGTTAAGCAATCAAACTTTTTAAGACTTGATTAATTGAAATAGGTTTCATATAGACAATTGACCACCCAAGTTGACCGGTGATTCACGAACGTTAAAACTTGTAAAAAAACTATATGATGACATATATATGGTTATATATATAGTTAACATGATATTATGATAAGTAAACATATCATTAATTATATTAACAATGAACTACATATGTAAAAACAAGACTACTAACTTAATGATTTTGAAACGAGACATATATGTAACGTTTATCGTTGTAACGACATTTAATGTATATATATCATATTAAGAGATATTCGTACATCATAATATCATGATAATATAATAATTTAAAATCTCTTTTGTTATTATAAACATTGGGTTAACAACATTTAACAAGATCGTTAACCTAAAGGTTTCAAAACAACACTTACATGTAACGACTAACGATGACTTAACGACTCAGTTAAAATGTATATACATGTAGTGTTTTAATATGTATTTATACACTTTTGAAAGACTTCAATACACTTATCAAAATACTTCTACTTAACAAAAATGCTTACAATTACATTCTCGTTCAGTTTCATCAACAATTCTACTCGTATGCACCCGTATTCGTACTCGTACAATACACAGCTTTTAGATGTATGTACTATTGGTATATACACTCCAATGATCAGCTCTTAGCAGCCCATGTGAGTCACCTAACACATGTGGGAACCATCATTTGGCAACTAGCATGAAATATCTCATAAGATTACAAAAATATGAGTAATCATTCATGACTTATTTACATGAAAACAAAATTACATATCCTTTATATCTAATCCATACACCAACGACCAAAAACACCTACAAACACTTTCATTCTTCAATTTTCTTCATCTAATTGAACTCTCTCAAGTTCTATCTTCAAGTTCTAAGTGTTCTTCATAAATTCCAAAAGTTCTAGTTTCATAAAATCAAGAATACTTTCAAGTTTGCTAGCTCACTTCCAATCTTGTAAGGTGATCATCCAACCTCAAGAAATCTTTGTTTCTTACAGTAGGTTATCATTCTAATACAAGGTAATAATCATATTCAAACTTTGGTTCAATTTCTATAACTATAACAATCTTATTTCAAGTGATGATCTTACTTGAACTTGTTTTCGTGTCATGATTTTGCTTCAAGAACTTTGAGCCATCCAAGGATCCATTGAAGCTAGATCCATTTTTTCTCTTTTCCAGTAGGTTCATCCAAGGAACTTAAGGTAGTAATGATGTTCATAACATCATTCGATTCATACATATAAAGCTATCTTATTCGAAGGTTTAAACTTGTAATCACTAGAACATAGTTTAGTTAATTCTAAACTTGTTCGCAAACAAAAGTTAATCCTTCTAACTTGACTTTTAAAATCAACTAAACACATGTTCTATATCTATATGATATGCTAACTTAATGATTTAAAACCTGGAAACACGAAAAACACCGTAAAACCGGATTTACGCCGTCGTAGTAACACCGCGGGCTGTTTTGGGTTAGTTAATTAAAAACTATGATAAACTTTGATTTAAAAGTTGTTATTCTGAGAAAATGATTTTTATTATGAACATGAAACTATATCCAAAAATTATGGTTGAACTCAAAGTGGAAGTATGTTTTCTAAAATGGTCATCTAGACGTCGTTCTTTCGACTGAAATGACTACCTTTACAAAAACGACTTGTAACTTATTTTTCCGACTAGAAACCTATACTTTTTTTGTTTAGATTCATAAAATAGAGTTCAATATGAAACCATAGCAATTTGATTCACTCAAAACGGATCTAAAATGAAGAAGTTATGGGTAAAACAAGATTGGATAATTTTTTCTCATTTTAGCTACGTGAAAATTGGTAACAAATCTATTCCAACCATAACTTAATCAACTTGTATTATATATTATGTAATCTTGAGATACCATAGACACGTATACAATGTTTCGACCTATCATGTCGACACATCTATATATATTTCGGAACAACCATAGACACTCTATATGTGAATGTTGGAGTTAGCTATACAGGGTTGAGGTTGATTCCAAAATATATATAGTTTGAGTTGTGATCAATACTGAGATACGTATACACTGGGTCGTGGATTGATTCAAGATAATATTTATCGATTTATTTCTGTACATGTAACTGTGGACAACTAGTTGTAGGTTACTAACGAGGACAGCTGACTTAATAAACTTAAAACATCAAAATATATTAAAAGTGTTGTAAATATATTTTGAACATACTTTGATATATATGTATATATTGTTATAGGTTCGTGAATCAACCAGTGGCCAAGTCTTACTTCCCGACGAAGTAAAAATCTGTGAAAGTGAGTTATAGTCCCACTTTTAAAATCTAATATTTTTGGGATGAGAATACATGCAGGTTTTATAAATGATTTACAAAATAGACACAAGTACATGAAACTACATTCTATGGTTGAATTATCGAAATCGAATATGCCCCTTTTTATTAAGTCTGGTAATCTAAGAATTAGGGAACAGACACCCTAATTGACGCGAATCCTAAAGATAGATCTATTGGGCCTAACAAACCCCATCCAAAGTACCGGATGCTTTAGTACTTCGAAATTTATATCATATCCGAAGGGTGTCCCGGAATGATGGGGATATTCTTATATATGCATCTTGTTATTGTCGGTTACCAGGTGTTCACCATATGAATGATTTTTATCTCTATGTATGGGATGTGTATTGAAATATGAAATCTTGTGGTCTATTGTTACGATTTGATATATATAGGTTAAACCTATAACTCACCAACATTTTTGTTGACGTTTAAAGCATGTTTATTCTCAGGTGAATATTAAGAGCTTCCGCTGTTGCATACTAAAATAAGGACAAGATTTGGAGTCCATGTTTGTATGATATTGTGTAAAAACTGCATTCAAGAAACTGATTTCGATGTAACATATTTGTATTGTAAACCATTATGTAATGGTCGTGTGTAAACAGGATATTTTAGATTATCATTATTTGATAATCTACGTAAAGCTTTTTAAACCTTTATTTATGAATTAAAGGTTATGGTTTGTTTTAAAAATGAATGCAGTCTTTGAAAAACGTCTCATATAGAGGTCAAAACCTCGCAACGAAATCAATTAATATGGAACGTTTTTAATCAATAAGAACGGGACATTTCACATTATTCCTCAAGAAAGACAAGCTTTTAGTTGCAATTGTTCTATTTACAAGTGATATTCGTTTAAATATTAAAAGGTAAAGACAAAAGACAGATTCGACGAATTGAAGACGCAAACGACCAAAAAGCTCAAAAGTATAAAATACAATCAAAGAGGTTCCAATTATTGATAAGAAACGTCTCGAAATTACAAGAGTACATGATTCAAAACGCAAAGTACAAGATATTAAATTGTACGCAAGGACGTTCGAAAATTCGGAACCGAGACCAGAGTCAACTCTCAACGCTCGACGCAACGGACTAAAAATTACAAGTCAACTATGCACATGAATATAATATAATATATAAATAATTCTTAAAAATTATATATATACTATATTAATATTTAAAATCATCGGCAAACAAAGAGCCAAGGATGAATGAGCTGTAAAAACGAACTCCGCGACTTGCGGAGTTCGAAGGCCAAATGTACCGCGAGTCGCGGAGATTACCTGGACGAAAATTCCTATAAAAGCAAACGAATTCTGATCATTTTCATAATCCATAATCTATCTCTCTCTCAATATATACGTAAATATATATATATAATTTATATTTAAATTTTAATTTTAATTTTAAATCCTAATAATAAGGGTATGTTAGCAAATGTTGTAAGGGTGTAAGTCGAAATTCTGTCCGTGTAACGCTACGCTATTTTTAATCATTGTAAGTTATGTTCAACCTTTTTAATTTAATGTCTCGTAGCTAAGTTATTATTATGCTTATTTAATCCGAAGTAATCATGATGTTGGGCTAATTACTAAAATTGGGTAATTGGGCTTTGTACCATAATTGGGGTTTGGACAAAAGAACGACACTTGTGAAAATTAGACTATGGGCTATTAATGGGCTTTATATTTGTTTAACTAAATGATAGTTTGTTAATGTTAATATAAAGATTTACAATTGGGCATCCCTATAAATTACCATATACACTCGATCGGACACGATGGGCGGGGTATTTATATGTACGAATAATCGTTCATTTAACCAGACACGGGAATGGATTAATAGCCACTAGAATAATTAAAACAGGGGTGAAATTATGTACAAGGACACTTGGTATAATTGATAACAAAATATTAAAACCTTGGGTTACACTCAGTCGACATCCTGGTGTAATTATTAAACAAAGTATTAAAATCTTGTTACAGTTTAAGTCCCCAATTAGTTGGAATATTTAACTTCGGGTATAAGGATAATTTGACGAGGACACTCGCACTTTATATTTATGACTGATGGACTGTTATGGACAAAAACCAGACGGACATATTAAATAATCCAGGACAAAGGACAATTAATCCATGGGAATAAAATTAAAATCAACACGTCAAACATCATGGTTACGGAAGTTTAAATAAGCATAATTCTTTTATTTCATATTTAATTTCCTTTATTTTATATTTAATTGCACTTCTAATTATCGCATTTTTATTGTTATTGTATTTAATTGCACTTTTAATTATCGTACTTTTTAATTATCGCAAGTTTATTTTATCGCACTTTTATTATTCGCAATTTCATTATCGTTATTTACTTTACGCTTTAAATTAAGTCTTGTATTTATTTATTATTTTTACATTTGGTTTTAACTGCGACTAAAGTTTTAAAATCGACAAACCGATCATTAAACGGTAAAAACCCCCCTTTATAATAATAATATTACTTATATATATATATATATTTGTATTTTTATAAAATTAAACTAATATAGCGTTAAGCTTTGTTTAAAGATTTTCCCTGTGGAACGAACCGGACTTACTAAAAACTACACTACTGTACGATTAGGTACACTGCCTATAAGCGTTGTAGCAAGGTTTAAGTATATCCATTCTGTAAATAAATAAATATCTTGTGTAAAATTGTATCGTATTTAATAGTATTTCCTGCTAAAATATAAAGCTATTTTATATACACCTCGCATAACATCAAGTTATTTTTGGCGCCGCTGCCGGGGAAGCTTAAACGCCGAAAGCGCAACACTAAATATAAAAAAAAAAGATTTTTATTTTTAGTTTACTTTTATTAAAATTCACTTTTGTAAAAATACGTTTTAAATATTCGAAAATATAAAAAGAAAAAAAACAAAAATTTATATATTTTTAAGATTTTGTTAAATATTTAAGTTTTATAAAGTTTCTTTATTTTTATTTTATAAAAATATAAGTTTTATTTAAGTATTTTGTTTTTATTTAAAACATAAAAACAAAAACCGAAAAAAAAAAACGCGTCGAATTTTAAACTGTACCTGAGTTGAAATTTGGAACCCCGCGACTCGCGGAGTTTGCTGCTTTGAATACCGCAACTCGCGGAGTTCTCTCTGACGCGCCTGACAGAACCCTAATCAGCATTTATTACGGAGTAATTATTATTATTAATTTTTAATTAAAAACCTAATTAGGTTTATAGTTTTTAATTAGTTTTTAGTTTTTATTATTATTTTGTATATTTAGTTTATTTAGTTAATTAAATTGTAAAATTAATAGTTTTATAAAATAAATAATATAAAAAATAATATTTTTATAAAAATTGTAATTTTTACAACTTTTTGTATATTTTTATATTTTGTCCCTTTTTAATTGTTTTAGCGTAACTTTTGTATTTTTCGCTCGTATTTAGTTTTAATTCATAGTTTTTGCCATAGTTATTTTTACTTCTAGATTTTTAGGCTTTGCCGTAGAATCCCTTAAGTGCTTTTTCTTTAGATTAAGATTTAGGTGCTTTAGAATTTTGCGACGCCTTTTTAAGTTTTAGTACCTTTTTAAGATATTGCCATATGAAATATAGTTTTTCCTATAAGCCTTAATATTTTTAGACGCCTTTTACCTATGTATCAATTATCATTCCAATTAGTAATCTCAATTTGCGATTATAATTTTAAGTTAGTTGTAGTGATAAGGTTGGGTTAGTCAAATGTTTTTAAGTTTTATAAGTTTCTTTTATTTTTCCGTCGCCTTTTATTTTTCTTTCTTATTTTTCTTTTTCGATCTTTTTCCGACGAACTCTTTTTCTTTCTTATTTCTCGCCATTCTAGTTTTTAGGACATAGATTTTTATTCTACTTCTTATCTAAATTTCTTAAAATTACGAAAATTTATTTTAAGTGGTTAAATTGATAGACATCAAAATTTTCTGGTTCGTAGTAATAGTTGGATTTGTATGTGGACCGGGTTATTGGAGCCAAACAGTCCTCAATTATATTGAGACCAAACGAATCCTGCCCCTCTGCTGCATCTTTTGGCTATTCGAAACGTGGGCAAAATCAGAAAAGTCTATTGATTGGATAACTTATTATAATTTTTCTTTCCTTTTAAAAACTAATAGGATATTCAGTGAATGCACCGAGCAAGACGTTCATCACCTTTTGTACGTTCACCACCTGTAACTAGATCAAGACATCTAACTAATATTGTCACCGTTGATAATCCATTTTTTGAACCCGACCTCACAATTGAGAATCCGGAGAATATTCAGGGACGATTCGTAGATCCTGAACCATTAAATTTTCCTCCGGAACCACCAATCATTCAAACAGAGATTGTTGAGGAACGAACCATTAAATCAGAATCCTCTAGTGATTCCGATTCAACAAATTCAATTATGGAAGTAACAGAACCATTAAGTATGGAAGACCGAATGAGAGCTAAACGCACTGGCCAAGGTCACGCAATTACTCATCCAGAAATTAATGCGCCAGATTATGAAATCAAAGGACAAATTCTACACATGGTGACTAATCAATGCCAATTTAGTGGTGCGCCAAAGGAAGATCCAAATGAACATCTTCGTACCTTTAATAGGATCTGCACTCTATTTAAAATAAGAGAAGTCGAGGATGAACAGATATATCTCATGTTATTTCCCTGGACTTTAAAAGGAGAAGCCAAAGATTGGTTGGAATCGTTACCTGAAGGGGCGATTGATACATGGGACGTTTTAGTTGAAAAATTTCTTAAACAATTCTTTCCTGCATCTAAAGCCGTAAGACTTCAAGGAGAAATTGTTACGTTCACACAGAAGCCAAATGAAACTCTATATGAGGCTTGGACTAGATTTGGAAAGTTGTTGAGAGGATGTCCGCAACATGGTTTAGACACCTGTCAAATAGTACAAATATTCTACCAAGGATGCGACATCACTACAAGAAAAGACATAGATATAGCAGCTGGTGGTTCTATTATGAAGAAAACAGAAACTGATGCTTACAAAATTATTGATAACACTGCTTCCCACTCACATGAGTGGCACCAAGAAAAAGATATCGTTAGATCATCTAAAGCAGCTAGAGCCGATTCTAGCCATGACTTAGATTCCATTTCTGCAAAGATAGATGCTGTCGAGAGACGAATGAAAAAGATGACTAAGGATATACACTCAATACGAATTAGTTGTGAGCAGTGTGGAGGACCACATTTGACAAAAGATTGTCTCAGTATTGAATTAACAATGGAACAAAGAGAGAATATTTCATACATAAACCAAAGGCCTGGAAATAATTATCAGAATAATTATCAACCGCCAAGACCGATTTACAATCAAAACCAGAATTATAACCGAAATATTCCGTACAACAACCAACAAGGTCCTAGCAATCAACAAGTATCCAATAATAATTACAATCAGCAAAGACCTAATTTTCAAAACAAACCACCACAATAAACCGATGATAAAAAGCCGAATTTAGAAGATATGATGACGAAGCTAGTTGAAACTCAAACGCAGTTTTTCACATCTCAAAAACAAACTAATGAACAAAATGCTCAAGCATTTAGAAATCAACAAGCTTCTATTCAAAATCTGGAACAAGAAGTAAGTAACCTAGCAAGGTTAATAGGTGAAAGAAAACCGGGAAGTTTACCTAGTGATACAAATGCTAACCCCCGGAATGAAACAGCTAAAGCCATTACCACAAGAAGTGGTACAACACTTAAACCACCTGAAATACCTGTAACTTCTGATGAAGCTATTCCTACTCCACAAGAACCACAACCTGATCAATATAAGGAAAAAGAACCGGTAGTTGAGAAGGTTAATGAAGATAACAAAGTTAAGGATAAACCTTATGTTAAACCATACCAACCACCACTTTCTTACCCGAGTAAAATGAAGAAAGAGAAACTTGAAGCCGAGCAATCCAAATTCTTAGATATGTTTAAACAGATAAATGTAAATCTTCCTTTCATTGATGTGATTTCAGGAATGCCTAGATATGCTAAATTCTTGAAAGATCTAATCTCAAATAGAAAGAAAATGGAAGAACTCTCGGCTGTTACTATGAATGCTAATTGTTCAGCAGTACTGTTGAATAAGATACCAGAAAAACTATCTGATCCAGGAAGTTTCACAATTCCATGTTTTCTGGGTAGTCTTAGTTCAATAGAAGCATTAGCAGATTTAGGTGCTAGTATAAATTTAATGTCGTATTCACTATACGCTAAACTAGACCTTGGAGAATTGAAACCAACAAGAATAAGCATACAACTAGCCGATCGATCAATAAAATATCCTAGAGGGATAATGGAGAACATGCTAGTTAAAGTTGGTACTTTAGTATTTCCAGTAGATTTTGTTGTTCTGGACATGGAAGAAGATTCTCAAGTTCCTCTCATATTAGGAAGACCATTCTTAAACACGGCTAAAGCAATGATAGACGTGTTCGGAAGAAACTGACCCTAAGTATAGAGGACGAGAGTGTTACCTTTTCAGTTGATAGAGCAATGCAACAACCGCAATCTGCAGATGATACATGTTATTATATTCAAACTATAGATGCACATGCAGAATTATTAGAAGAATTTCCAGAATTACAAGGAACAGGAGAATGTTCTTTAGGAGAAGGAACAGAACAAATTGATGAAGCTGAAATGTTAGATACACTAATAGCTAATGGATATGAACCAACAACAGAAGAAATCCAAATGCTAAAAGAAGAAGACAGATATCGATACAAATCATCGATAGAAGAACCTCCGAAATTAGAGTTAAAGCCACTTCCAAACCATTTAGAATACGCTTATTTACATGGTGAATCTGAATTACCTGTAATAATATCGTCTTCTCTTACTGAAAATGAGAAATCACAACTCATTTCTGTGTTGAAAGCTCATAAACCAGCCATTGCATGGAAGATTCATGATATTAAAGGAATAAGTCCTTCGTATTGCACACATAAAATCCTTATGGAAGAAGGTCATAAAACGTATGTGCAACGCCAACGAAGGCTAAATCCTAATATGCAAGATGTAGTTAAGAAAGAGATTATTAAACTGCTAGATGCAGGTTTGATATATCCAATCTCTGATAGTCCATGGGTAAGCCCAGTTCAATGCGTGCCTAAGAAGGGTGGCATGACTGTCATTACAAATGAGAAAAATGAGCTTATTCCTACTAGGACTGTAATAGGATGGCGTGTGTGTATTGATTATAGAAAATTAAATGACGCCACCAGAAAAGATCACTTTCCCTTACCTTTTATTGATCAAATGTTGGAAAGATTAGCCGGAAATAGTTACTGTTGTTTTCTAGATGGATTTTTCGGATATTTTCAAATTCCAATAGCACCCGAAGATCAAGAGAAAACCACATTCACGTGCCCTTATGGTACTTTTGCTTACAAACGCATGCCATTTGGACTTTGCAACGCCCCTGCAACCTTTCAAAGGTGTATGATGGCGATTTTTCACGACATGATAGAAGAATGCATGGAAGTTTTCATGGATGACTTTTCAGTCTTCGGTGATACATTTGAATCATGTCTAGTTAATCTAGAACGAATGCTTATTAGATGCGAACAATCAAATCTAGTACTTAATTGGGAGAAATGCCATTTCATGGTTAAAGAAGGCATCGTTCTTGGACATAAAATTTCAAAAGAATAAATTGAAGTGGATAGAGCTAAAGTAGATGTAATTGCTAAACTTCCACATCTCACCAAAGTTAGAGGAGTTAGGAGTTTTCTAGGGCATGCCGGTTTTTACCGACGTTTCATAAAAGATTTTTCTAAAATTGCCACTCCTATGAATAAACTCCTAGAAAAGGATGCTCCATTCATCTTTTCAGATGAGTGTATCAAATCTTTTAATATTCTTAAAGAGAAACTCACTAATGCGCCGATCATGATAACACCAAATTGGAATCTACCATTTGAACTAATGTGCGATGCAAGTGATTTTGCAATGGGAGCCGTTTTAGGACAAAGGATTGAAAAACGATTTCAACCTATATATTATGCTAGTAAGACGTTACAAGGAGCACAAACGAACTATACAACTACTGAAAAAGAACTCCTTGCTATTGTCTTTGCGTTTGACAAATTTCGATCATATCTCGTTCTAGCAAAAAAGGTGGTCTATACCGACCATTCTGCTCTTAGATACCTATTTTCGAAACAAGATGCTAAACCAATATTAATCCGTTGGATCTTACTCTTACAAGAGTTTGATATTGAAATCCGAGATAAAAGAGGAGCAGAAAATCTCGCCGTTGATCATCTTTCTCGTCTTGAAAATTCTGAGTTAGAAGTTCTAAATGAATCGGCCATACAAGACAACTTTCCTGATGAATATCTATTGAAGATAGATTATAATGAAATACCATGGTTTGTAGACTATGCAAACTACTTAGTATGTGGATTCCTTGAAAAAGGATTATCGTACCAAAAACGAAAGAAATTCTTCAGTGATATAAAACACTATTTCTGGGAAGATCCACATTTGTTTAAAAGTTGTCCAGATGGAATAATACGCCGATGTGTATTCGGAGATGAAGCCAGTAAAATATTAAACCATTGTCACACAGGACCAACAGGAGGGCATTATGGGCCTCAACTAACAGCAAGAAAAGTTTATGATGCTGGATTCTATTGGCCTACAATTTACAAAGACGCACACCTTCTTTGCAAATCCTGTGATGCTTGTCAAAGGGCCGGAAAAATAAGTCAACGTGATGAAATGCCACAAAATGTTATCCAAGTATGTGAAGTATTTGACATTTGGGGTATTGACTTTATGGGTCCATTTCCAAAATCCCATAATAATCTCTATATTCTCGTAGCCATTGATTATGTATCTAAATGGGCGGAAGCACAAGCTCTCCCAACTAACGATGCACGAGTAGTAGTCAACTTTTTAAAACGTCTTTTTACAAGGTTTGGAACACCGAAAGCTTTAATAAGTGATCGGGGTACTCATTTTTGTAATAATCAACTTGATAAAGTTCTTAAAAGATATGGAGTAACTCATAAAATCTCCACCGCATATCATCCACAAACAAGTGGACAAGTTGAAAATACCAACCGAGCTTTAAAACGTATTCTAGAGAAAACCGTAGGATCAAATCCGAATGAATGGTCCATTAAATTGGAGGATGCACTCTGGGCTTTTAGAACAGCCTACAAAACTCCAATTGGAACCACACCTTTTAGACTTGTTTATGGAAAAGCATGTCATCTTCCAGTAGAAATTGAACACAAAGCATTTTGGGCTTTGAAGACATGTAATCTTGATTTACATGAAGCCGGACGTCTACGATTAAGTCAACTAAACGAATTAGAAGAATTAAGACATGAAGCATACGAAAATTCATTAATCTATAAAGAAAGAACGAAGAAATGGCATGATAAAAGAATCATAAGTTTAAAAGAATTTAAAGAAGGAGACAGAGTTCTTCTTTTCAATTCACGATTCAAGCTATTTCCTGGAAAATTGAAATCAAGATGGTCTGGACCATTCATAGTCAAAAGAGTTTTCCCATACGGAACGATAGAATTAATAAATTCAAATGGAATTGAATTTAAAGTTAATGGTCACAGAGTTAAACATTACATACATGGTCCAATGGAAGAAGACAATGAAGTTAATCACAATTTTGATACCACAGCTAACTAAGTATAGGGGGTTTATGTATTTCTGTTAGAGTTAGATTGTCTGTTTTTGTGTAGTTCTCGAAAATGGAACCCGAACGGTCTTTCCCTAGCAGACCCTAAAGAACTAGTCTTCTCCCCCCATTCTGAATTTTTATTTTTTTTAGGAAATGAAGACTGCCTGTGAACTAAACCATGGTCTAATGCTATACGCTTTGATCACTAAACGTAATAATGACACACTTCCGAGTGAAATAGTATGAGTAATTAGAGAAAGATTGGACGGAGTTAGAAAAGAATCCAGATGCGAAGATAATAAGTTACAATTTGGTAAAGGAAAATCAAAATCCGCAGCGAAAAGAAGAGCACGACACCTAGAAAGATGTCACAAATGCGGAAAATGGTCACATGGAGGTAAATGTTCAAATAATCAAACCTATTCAAACACCGAATTTGTTACTTTATGCAGAGACGGACCGTTCATATGTTTAGAAGAAAAAACACTGAATGCTCGAGGTTACGCCTATGTAGCCATGGAAAACCAATTAAACCGACTATCTTATGAATGGGATAGATCATATAACTAAGAAATCTATTTCACAGGTATGTTTGTACAGTTTTTATTTTATTTTTTTATTTTTATTTTTAACCTTTTGATAATAAACGCTAATTTGTTCGCTATAAAGTATTAAATTGGTATTGAATAAAATTAGGTTTGGCGACCGAAATTATTGATATCATTTAAAAATTTATTACATCACTGCGAAATTTAACGTTTATTCTTAAGGTATAAATATCTTTAATCAATCAACCCAAAATATTTCAAAAATTCGTCATGCGTTAAATTAGGTCATGGAACCAAAATTACTTTACCGAAAAGAGGGGCGCATATTTTTGATAATATTTGATTGATTAAAGTGGGATAAAAAGCCAAAAAGATTTTTAATTTTATTTTTACCATGTTTTTAAAATTAATATATAAATCTTAAATTAATATTGTAAACTTTGTAAAATCAATATATTTAAAATTGTAAATATTTGAAAAATTAATATAAGTTTGGTGTGAATTTATAATATGAATTTTTAAATTAAGTTTGGTGTGAATTTTTAATTTTTAAAATATGAATTTTTAATTTTATGCATTTCAAATTTTAAGTTTGGTGTGAATTTTTAATATTAATTTTGAATTTTATATTTAAATTGTGTGAATTTTAAAACAAAAATTTACTTTATCTCATTAAGTTAAAAATATGATTTTTAAAATTCGTCGTAAGTTGAAGACTAGGTCTTTGAACCGAAATTGCTTTACCCAAGGGAGGGACGAGAACTTTTATTATCATTATTTTTAACCTTATTGAATTAAAGTATGCCAAAAACATTAAAAAACCCCAAAAATCTTAGCTTTTAAAACAATCGCTACAAAAAGATAAATTTTAAAATTTTGTCGAAGGACGGACTAGGACATCGATCCGAAACGACCTCGTCCTAAATAACAAGGGAAACAAAATTTTAAAATTAATTACTTAATTGTTTTAATTAGTATAAGATGTTAAAAAAAAACAAAAAAAAACAAACAAACTCCGCGACTCGCGGAGTTTGAAGGTTCAAACACCGCGACTCGCGGAGGGACCAAAACTAAGGAAAAAATAAAAACGCAAAAACTGATCAGTTGAACATCCCCACACCACAAATACTGCGAAACAAAGCCGAAAAAACCCGAAAAAACACTCCCAAAATCACAATTTTTAACCGTTAATCATCAAAACTTTTACTAAAATCATGTTGAGAAGGATGCTATCAAGGAATTACTCAAGAAAAATGGTAAATTTCTACACCTAAACACCATTTAATCCGAAAATTAGTGTTCTTGAGCAATTTTATATTCAATTCGATTTTGATGCTTTTTAGTGTAATTATGCTTAAATTGCTTATGTATTATGCTTGTATAACCTAGATTGATGCTATTTAACATGATTAGAAGCCTTAAACTTCAAATTTTGAGTAATCTAGGGTTTGTGTTCTTGAGCAATTTGGGGCTTTTTGATATAAACAGGTTATGGCCGATTTTTGTCATGAATTGTTGCTAAATTAAGTAGTGTAACATGTTTAGGCAGTTAAATGATCCAAACTTTGAGCCTAAACATGATTTTGAGAATTAAAGTGGACTTTTTCAAGTCTAAAATTCATGAACTTGATTTTTGAGAGATAATGCAATTTGAAACTTGTTTAATTGCTAGTAATGATTATTTTGACATGTTATTTGAGTTGAATGCTTATGAACTTGGCGAACATTTTCATATATGCATATTTGAAAAAGTATAGATTTGATGAAAATATGAAAATGAGCTTAAGTTTGATATAAATTGATCGTGTCATTGTAATTATTTTGATTGATGATTTTGCTGACACTAATGCATATTTGGATGCACAAAAATTGTGTTTGATGTGTTTTGCAGACTGAAGGGGGTGAATCTTCATCCCAAGCTCGCAATGCTCCTGCTGAGAATGCGGAACAACAGGAGGTGGATAACTACTACAAACAAGATATACCTCATCCAGTCATGACATTTTCTGATATGCACTTGGAAGATTTGCACCCGAACCTGAGATTTGACAGACTTTGGATAGATTATCCAAAATACCAAAGGGGTTTGCATACTCTTCATTCTAAAGTTGTTGAGGTACCTAGGGTCATAGAATGGGGACCATTAGAAGCTGTAGAATTGGCCGGGCCAATTAGGGAATTACTTGCACAGAGGTATGGTAATTCTACTTTTAACGACTGGGTACGTTTATTCACCATGCGTAGACCTGTATATAAAGTATGTTGTGAAGAATTGTTGTGTAGTATAGAATTAAATGATCGGGTAGCTAGTTTAACCGATCGATCTTTTATTAGATTTTTGTTAGGAGGTTCGATGCGCCACATGTCTTTACTAGACATGGCTCAGGCTTTACGTATATATACGCCTGAGGAGTTAGCATCTGCCGATTATAGAGGGTTGATACTAAATGGTAGAAAGATAGATGAAAATTTTGATACACATGGTGTATGGAGTCAAATGACAAGCCATCACCGATTCAAAGGGGGAAATTACTCTTATTTGGATATAGATAGAGCTGAATTAAGAGTAATTCATAGGTTTTTAGCTAATTCGATTATACAAAGAGGTAAGAACAAGGAAAAGGTAAATGAACGGGATTTGTTTTACCATATGTGTATTCGAGACCCACAAAGCGCTGTAAGTATACCTTATTGTGTGGGTTATTATTTATCAGCTATGGTTAGGGGGATGAGACCGCGTAGCATAATAGGAGGTGGTATATTTATTACTTTGATTGCTGAATATCTCGGTGTGGATATAAGTCGGGGAGATTATTAGTCGAAGAACCAGAACCCCGCGAAACAATAGGTTTAAATGTATACCATGGTGCGAAAGTTTTGAAGAGGCGAAATAACGCCGCAGTACAATACCATGGTAGACATCCACAGGTTGAGAGAAACCAACAGCAAGGTAATGTAGGAGGGGGAAATGAAATGCAAGAAATGCAAAGGTTTATAGCTTCACAGGAGTACGAAAATGCTAGACATAGAGCATTTGAAGATTGGCAAGTTCATCAAAACCAAATCATAGCTTATTGCCAACATATAGGTAGAAACTATATTCCTACTCCAAAGCCCATATTCCCTCCCTGGTCTATAGAGATTCAACCACCGTATCCTACGTATAACCCAGCCGAAGCATTTTATAGCACCTATGGTTATGTATGGAACCCCTACTGGTATCAGTATCATCCCTAGTCTACTTAGTTTTATTTATTTTGTAATTTGTAATGTTGATACGTTTAATACTTATGTTAATATTGTAATAGTTGTTATAATTTTCTAACTTTTATTCTTAGATTTTAATAATTTTTGAATGTGGGGTAATATACCAAACTTCAAAAATATGTATATATGTTTGCAGTTTATCTTATGTACACAACAGGGTAAAACAACGCATTTTCAAAGACTGGCATTAAGTTCAGCAAAAGCAACTAATTTTGACGACAAGATGTAAAATATATGTGAAATAACAACAAGACGGAATGAACAAATGATGTGCACCATTTATCATTCAGCAAACAAACGCCAATATATTTGGAAACTTTGGTAAAATTTAATCATTTTCACACAAATCACCCTCAATAATTTAAATTGTTACTGATTTCTTGTAAATGAGGGCATTGCAAGATCTTAAGTGTGGGAAGGGGTTAAATTCTTTCGGATTTTTAAAAATTTTTATCATAAACACTTGTTTACCATTAAAAATACTAGTAAAGCAATAGTTGTATTAGAATCTAGTGCTCTCTGATAATAAAGAACAGCCCTAGTCTTATATACTGACTACCTAATTCTAGTAAAAATTTTCAAAATTTTCAATTAAATGAACTCAAAATCATGTTTATACATATTTATGAACGATAAAACTAGGTTTTAACACCGAAATTATTGTTACCTCGAAAAGGACATAAATTGAGAAACAAACCAAAATGTTAAAATTCATTTAAAATGGAATAGAGGACAATAAAAAGGAAAATAAAAGCCAAGTGTGGGAAAATTCTCCAAGTTATTCAAAACATATGTCACATATTTTTGTACAAATAACTGAAAATACTTTTGCTTTGGACTAAACTAAATTTTTTTTACCTGATTTACTGTAAGAAAGATGGATCTACACGATGAATCAATTCCATCATTAAAAGGAAGTAAAATCTTCCGAAAAAGACACGCGCTTCTTGATTTAGGTCAAGAAGTTGTCGTCCAGACCAGCTGTAGGTTGACGAAAAATCTAGAAAAGTCATCACTAAAATCAGCAGGAAATCCACGGACCTCAGCATTAAACAGGGTCGCCAAGTGGTCATTTTTATCCTAACCATGAGAAGGATTTATCTCGTACAATGGGGGGCACCGTGCAAATTAGTTGGATAAGACTAATGAATCAGATCCCCAGAAAGGATAATCTCCTTAAAGATTAAAAATCATCTTTTAAGCCTGATATTACTCAATCCTAGAGATTGACCTTAAAGATTGAGAATTCAAACTCATGGAATTCAATGATATCTAAACTCGAGCTTGAACGAGAAAATATTTTGATAAAATTACAAACCGATTGGTTTTCTAAAAACCCATTTTCAATGCGTTCATTACCATTGAACGTAAAATCCTAGGAATTCACCTGGAATTCATTAGGTCACCTGAACCAAATCGGGTGTCAACCGTAAGAACGGTGGTTTCATAGCATGGTCAATGAAAGGACCCGTCCTAATTCATCTGGACGAAGTCACCAACATCTGGTTCCATTGCGATGATCGACTCCAAATAATGTCTTTAAAGTGAGCAAATGCACAGCGGAATGTTTCTTTCATACCTGAGAATAAACATGCTTTCAATTGTCAACCAAAAGGTTGGTGAGTTCATAAGTTTATCATAAAACAATAAAATTCATCATTTTAATAGACCACAAGATTTCATATTTCCAATTCTCATAAACATACGTCCCATGCATAGAGACAAAATATCATTCGTATGGATTGAACACCTGGTAACCGACATTTACAAAATGCATATAAGAATATCCCCATCATTCCGGGATCCTCCTTCGGACATGATATAAATTTCGAATTACTAAAGCATCCGGTACTTTGGATGGGGCTTGTTGGGCCCGATAGATCTATCTTTAGAGTTCGCGTCAATTAGGGTGTCTGTTCCCTAATTCTTAGATTACCAGACTATATAAAAAGGGCGATATTCGGTTTAATAATCCAACCATAGAATGTAATTTTAAGTACTTGTGTCTATTCCGTAAAACAGTTATAAAAGCAGCGCATGTATTCTCAGTCCCAAAAATATATATTGCAAAAGCCTTTAAAAGGGAGCAAATGAAATTCAGACATATAAATATTGTAAAACAGTTAATAAAGCATTTGCATGTATTCTCAGCCCAAAAATGTAAACAGTAAAAGGGAACAAATGAAACTCATGCATATAAATATAGTAAAATAGTTAATAAAGCATTTGCATGCATTCTCAGTTCAAAATATAGATTGCAAAAGCAATTAATAAAACAGTTATAAAAACATCGCATGTATTCTCAGTCCTAAAAATGTAAAGAGTAAAAGGGAATCAAATGAACTCACCTAATGTATTTTGTAGTAAAAATACATAGAACGACATTGAACAAGTATAGGGTTGGCCTCGGATTCACGAACCTATATCATTTGTATATAAATTAAAATGTATAATCATAATCGAACAAGTTTATATATTATTTTAAATTATATATTATACATATTTAGTTTGTGTATATATTCAAAATATTTAATATCTATATATATTTAGTTTTATTAATATATATATATATATATATATATATATATATATATATATATATATATATATATATATATATATATATATATATATATATATGGTTAGTATTATATAAAAAGTATCATTAGTTTGTTATATGTAAGTATTTATATAGATATTGTTATTATGTTTGATATGTAGGTATGTAAACTATTAATATAATTATAATATATGTATTAAGTATATCTTAGGTACAAAATAGCTATTTGTAACAAATTGATAGTTTTGATAATAATGATTTATTAATAATAATAACTATATTGTTTAAATTGATACTTATGTTAATAATAATAATAGTAAAACTAATAATTACTAAAAAATGATATTAATACTTATTATTAGTGAAAAATAATAATAGCTTATATTGTTTTTATAATATCAATAATAATAATTCTAATCATATTCATAATCTTCGTGTCGAATTTATATGATAACGGCTATAGTTTCTTATATCATTAATTTGTACCTATAATCATAATTTTTACATGTATTCGTATACTTACAATTATTTTCTATAATCTTTATCCTATTATCTTTTATTATATATTTATGTTATGAATAGGCTTAATATCTTTGAAATCATAATAATAATACTTTTAATTATTCTAATACACATATTAATGATATTAATAATAATAACAATTAACAACAACAATAATTTATAATAATAATAATAACAATGATAATAATAATAAAGATTTTTGAGATTAAAAACTACCTCATAAAGCCTTTTAAAAAAAATAGTTGCTACAAGTCGGGCTCGAACTCGAGACCTCTCGCTTAAACACCCATACGCCCAACCATTGCTTCGATGATTACTTTCTATTTTTATCCCGCTAGATTATCTATTTATTATATACGAAACCGCTTACTTTTCTTCCTAAATTAAATCCCAAAATATCATCATCTAACCAAATCATCTTTTATAATTATCATCATCATAACCATGATCATCACTATACATTATCAAGATCTTCATCACCCTACTCGATGTAGCTTCACCGTGTATCATCATATACATCAACATATCATAACACCCATCATCATCATTAACTATATATGTATCATCATTGTAAAACATCTTAACTCATCATTAACATCTAACAACATCATCACCACAAACCCGATCACGTAATCATCTTCTTCGTTCCTAAGTTTTCTTCTTCATCGTGGCTATCATCTTACCATCAACATATATACACGACATCATGTAAATCCCTCAGCCAAATTAGGAAAACTAGTATATCTCCTAATGTCCAAACAAGTTAACAGCCCATTTATCACACAAATTCACTGCCCAACACTACACATAAACACATAGCCCAAAAGTGGAACCGGGATTAGAAATAGAAAACTTGTAGCGATGGCCCAAGATAAAAAGAATTGACAGTCCATTCAGTGGATATCAATTAACAGCTCACGAAATTAATAAAGAGGTTTTCGTTGGTTTAATCTCAGCCATCGAATTAATACGTGTTTAAACAAATCGCTAGTGGGGTGTTGGGGGTGTCGGCTGGGGATAAAACAACATGTCATCATCATACTTTAATCATTCTAACATAATCATTATCATTGCATCATGTGTAATCATCATCAAGGTCATCATTTTAATTACCTTTGCGGTTTCAAGATCAGAAGCAAAGCATACGCAACAGTTTATATATTTGTGGTTTGTTCACGGTTTCAAAACAGAAACAAGTGGCAGATGATGATCTTCGAACAATTTAAGAGAGAGAGAGGGAGATGGATAGCGTGAGATGTAGAGAGAGAGGTGGTTTGAGGATAGTGATACGGCTGTTTTTGGAACAGAAATTAGAAGCAGGATAGTAGTAACACGAAGAAGGAAGGAAGAGAGAAAGAAGAAAAAAAATCATGATGATGGTTTAATCGAATATGATCATAAAGGTGGTGTATAACAATGGTGTGGGTTTGGTTGTGTTGGTCGAACTAGGAATAACTAGTTGGTTCAACAGTGGCGGTTGAAGCTTGATCGAAGTGGTTTTGGTGATTCGAAACAAAAACAATGGTTTACAACACTAGTGGTCTACACGACTCTCTTGATTCTCATTTTAAAAGTTATCGTGTTTCAAATATTGTGGTGAAGATCATGGTACCCGAAACCGTCATGAAGGTTTGAATTTTTGAGAGTCTTTATTTATTTATTTGTATTAAATTTTGAGAGGGTTGATTATTGAGAAGTGAAGTAATGATTCATGGAGGTAGTTTGGTTGATGAGTGTGTGTGAGCTTTATTCCATAGTTTTTGTTTTTTTTTTCTTCAATTGCAGGATAATGTGGATATGTAATGTGATATCTAACAATTTTCACAGTATATGATTCGATTGTATTTGTTTTGTAGTTAAGATTGTGTCGACAAGCAATATTCAGTCAGTAGAAGAAAAATATAAACAAAGTAAAAGCAGATTGTTGATAATCCAATTTGGTACGACCGAATGTGATGTATAACAGATTGAGGACAGATACAAAAATTTGTTACAGTTGATGGAATACAGAATCGTACCTTTTTCCTTGTTTTATATATATATATATACAATTAATATTAGTAATTATTATATAAATATTAATAATAATAATACTTATAATTAATAATAGTAATAATAATAATAATAATAATATAGATAAAAATATTTATCAATAATAATAATAATAATAGTATTAATGATAATAATCAGTTGTGTCTTAATATAAATAACAATACTTAACATAATTGTTTTAATAGAAATTAATACTAGTTATAATAATACAAATAATATTCATATACATATATTTCAATACTTAGTATTATTTTACAAATTTCATATAAAAGATTAACAACATTTATTATATAAATATATTTATTTATCTATATACTTATCTATTTACAGATAGTTGTTCGTGAATCGTGTAGAGTGGCCGAGGGTCAATTGAATATATGAAAATCGTTTCAAAATTTTCTAGACTCAACATTACATACTTTGCTTATCGTGTCGGAACCATATAAAGATTAAAGTTTAAATTTGATCGGAAATTCCCGGGTCATCACAGTACCTACCCGTTAAAGAAATTCCGTCCCGAAATTTGAGTGAGGTCGACATGGCTAACAATAAATATGTTTTCCTGACGAATATGAGCTGATAAATAGAGTTTTTATCATTATTGAATAATACAGATAAAATAATTTGATTATTCGAAGAGCACGAATGAAGCTATCACAAAAGATTGAAATGAAGAAATAGAGATTCGTCTTAGCTTTTGACACGGTCAAGGTTGAATTCCGGAATTCAAGGAATTTGAAGAAAATCTTCGAAATCTAAAAGATTTGATTCTTCGACGAGTAAGGAAATTAAGATCTCTATAATTAATGCGAAAATCTGCCTTGATTTCTTTATCTGGTATTTTCACTGTAAATGAACTTCTTCCGTTCCATTACTTTCACCATTCCTATACTTTCTTCCTCTATTCCTACTTCTAAAATATTGTGGAAATGCTCCATCTAGTTCTGATTCTTGATATTTTCCTATCTATATATCTGTCATCCTTCTTTTCAATCTTCCACCAGAAAATCTGTTTACTTCTACTATTGCCTTGGGATGATACTATTCGTAATTATACCGTGTCTTTATATTGCTATTCGTATTAATATTCACGATTTATAACCTCCGTGTTGTTATTGGGCTTATATTTTCTCTTATATTTTGGAGCTCTTTGCCTTTTTATTCTTCTCTCGACTCCTAGTAAAACGAGCAACGGTACAGAATTCATAGATATGAATTTCGAAATGAACATAGTTAATCTTCTAAGAAGGAAATGGTAATAGCACGATCTTGATTCGTCAAATTACCAGAATATCCGGGAAAGATGGAACTATCAAGAAAATATGTTCTTGATATGTTTATATATCAGATAAAATGTAAGAGTCGTGTAACATGGCACATGATGATGGTACTGAGAATCATCACGTTTCATTAGAAACTCAGCATAAATTATTGTAATATAATCACATTGATCAAGTTTCATTATATTATACTAACTCATGCTTCAGTTCCCAACATTACTTCAATAACATTCATATTTTAAACTCGAAAGTTTACAGAATATAGAAACTAACAGTTTCTATATGATGTAATACTGATAACACGAAGAGATTAATGATTTCAGATAAGAATAGTTATAAAAATATCTCCAGAAATATGGAGGATATTTATAATGAAAGATACGATAATATCTCGGAATATCTAAGATCAGAGGATGATAGAAACTATTGTCTGTAAGGGTTTAGAGTAAAGAGCAAGATATTCACTAAAGACTTTAGCAGACATTGAATCATTTGGATTCTTTGAAGTCAAACTTATTCTTTGTGATTTGTCCACGGCTTTCTTCATAGTTTCGCATAATCTGCTTTTCGGTACTAAATTTTCTATTGAATGTTTCCAATATAATGATACACAGGAAGCACGAAGAGGTATATAACTTCGGACGAGAATATTTATGAAAATATCCTCAGAAATATCGAAGATATTGATGATGATATTTTGGAATTTCTAAGTTCGATGGTTGATGGAGAAAGATTTTCCGCAAGATTTTAACATGACTTCAGAGCAAGATATGCTCTAAAGATTTCAACGGATCCAGAACTACCTGAATCCTTTGAATATAGGATTTGGTCCTTGTATTTTTCCTTGGTCTCCTTCATGGGTAGCTCAATCTGTTTTTCAATACCCAATTTTCTATCGAGCGTTCCTAACACTCCTTTCTCTATCATCAAACTTTTGGCCGTTTAGACCATCTACCATATTTCTGTTTCCTCTGCATTTAATGCTATGATATCTGAATCATCGGTTATTAATCCAAGGTGGTTTCAGGAGAATTGTATTTTTAGATGATTAGACGCTGATGGTAATATGGTGGAATATGGAAGGTTCCCTGGTAACAATAAAAGAGCACACTTATATATCAAGGTTATGGTAAGGCTAGTCCGACTGAAAAATCGAAGTTGACTTGTTGGAGCTGTGACAAAATTGGCTAATTTAGAAAGGAATTGCAAAGTTATTTTCGGTAATAACAACACCAAAGGAGCTAGCACCGATATGTATTGAATGTTTAATCAGATTCAGAGTATTTTTCAGGTGCATAACTATATGTATAAATCTTTTCTTCCGTAGATGATGTGCGGTTGGTTCATCCTCTCGATTGAGGTGTTTTCAGGAATTATGATAGGTTTGAACGCAGATTGTAATCGTCGAGATACAATGAGATTTAAGATGAGATCAAGTGGCAAACTTGAAGTATTGTTTAGTTTCATATGTTATAATCAATATTTTAATTCATTTTAATTGTCCACTGTTGGTAGTCCTCGGTTGATTAGTCCACAGTTAGCTAGGAACAGTTAGCTAGGATTTTGTTAGTGTGGATTCTTAACAAAATTTTCTCATAGTTAATTTGTTTGTTTCTAACAAATTTTATTCCATCAAATTTTTTTCTTCATTATGCCCCTTGTTGGATTTCTGATAGGTCAAAATCCAAATATGAAATTTGAATGGAAATGGTTATTCTGTGGTGAACGGATTCACTTATCTGTGGATGTAAGTAGGATAGGAAATGACTGTTGAATCAGATTTGAAGAATGTACAATGTAACTTATTAATGTGAGATCTAAATATTCCTCGGGTATTACCTACCCGTTAAAATATTTTCATCATTAACATTTTGTACGAAAGAATTTTTAATTACAATCTTTATGAAAATATACTTACAGATATATATTCTTCAGATGTAATCATGGATTTAATGAGTCAATATAATATTAGACTCATTTGATTTTCGATTTGAGCTCGAATAAGTAATCTCTAGAACTATTAGGAACCACATATTCTTCGCAGAATATTAATGAAGTTATGGTTCAATACTTCATTGTTCATTGCTGTTGGTACTCCTTGGTATCTATGATGCGTATGATGTTGATGTTCGTGGGATAGATTGTGAAATTGAGGCTTGGGATACGAATGTTGTTGTTGGTGGTACTGTGGGTGCCGGTAATGTTGCTGAAGCTGGTACATTTTGCACCATACTTTTCACGGCTACAACTCGGGTGTGAAGCTCGTTGACTTCTTATATTACTCTGGGATGATTGTCGGTTGAAATGAGCGGATGAATAAGGTTTCGAATTTGAGATAGTGTATAATCATAGTGAGATATTCGAAAAATAAGGGTGAAAATGGTGTTTCCAATAGGTTCACCGGTAAGTGCTTCAGGTTCTTTTCCAAGAGGGCAATGTGGTGGATGGAAGGGATCGCCTTCTTCTTGTCTCCAATGATTGAGTAGACTACAAACCCATAAGATGAAATGGGGATGGCTGATTGATGGATTCATTCTGGTGACGCTGCTTTTGAAGCTGGAGTGGGACTCCATATCGGAATCCGAGGGACTTGAATTAGTTGTGAGTTCCATTGCGTACGATTGAATAAAGGATTTTTCGATATGAAATGATTTTCGGATATCGGATGATATTCTAATTACATAGAATACCTATACATAGTACAGAAGATCCCGTAGATTACGAAGAGAATTAAGGAAACGTGTCAGATAAAGTCTACAGTAACAGATACGCTAAGATATGAATTAGCAGATACGCTAAGATATGAATTTTTGTCTATACACTATTCATGCAATCAATGCAGTAAGATGTGTCTAGACTAAGAATGATAAGCAGGTAATTTTCGACAAGAGATGATAAGCAAAACTTTTGACATGCAGACCAGGTTCAAGTCCAGACTCATTAATATAACCTAACAACTACTAGGTCGAAGTCCAGACTTCACTAATGCATCCTAACAACTACCTGTTAGACACACTAATGCAGACCTGGTTCGCTAAGACCACCGCTCTGATACCAACTGAAAGGACCCGTCCTAATCCATCTGGACGAAGTCACCAACATCTGGTTCCATTGCGATGATCGACTCCAAATAATGTCTTTAAAATGAGCAAATGCACAGCGGAATGTTTCTTTCATACCTGAGAATAAACATGCTTTCAAGTGTCAACCAAAAGGTTGGTGAGTTCATAAGTTTATCATAAAACAATAAAATTCCTCATTTTAATAGACCACAAGATTTCATATTTCCAATTCTCATAAACATACGTCCCATGCATAGAGACAAAATATCATTCGTATGGATTGAACACCTGGTAACCAACATTCACAAAATGCATATAAGAATATCCCCATCATTCTGGTATCCTCCTTCGGACATGATATAAATTTCGAATTACTAAAGCATCCGGTACTTTGGATGGGGCTTGTTGGGCCCGATAGATCTATCTTTAGAGTTCGCGTCAATTAGGGTGTCTGTTCCCTAATTCTTAGATTACCAGACTATATAAAAAGGGCGATATTCGGTTTAATAATCCAACCATAGAATGTAATTTTAAGTACTTGTGTCTATTCCGTAAAACAGTTATAAAAGCAGCGCATGTATTCTCAGTCCCAAAAATATATATTGCAAAAGCCTTTAAAAGGGAGCAAATGAAACTCACACATATAAATATTGTAAAACAGTTAATAAAGCATTTGCATGTATTCTCAGCCCAAAAATGTAAAGAGTAAAAGGGAACAAATGAAACTCACGCATATAAATATTGTAAAATAGTTAATAAAGCATTTGCATGTATTCTCAGTTCAAAATATAGATTGCAAAAGCAATTAATAAAACAGTTATAAAAACATCGCATGTATTCTCAGTCCCAAAAATGTAAAGAGTAAAAGGGAATCAAATGAACTCACCTAATGTATTTTGTAGTAAAAATACATAGAACGACGTTGAACAAGTATAGGGTTGACCTCGGATTCACGAACCTATATCATTTGTATATAAATTAAAATGTATAATCATAATCGAACAAGTTTATATATTATTTTAAATTATATATTATACATATTTAGTTTGTGTATATATTTAAAATATTTAATATCTATATATATTTAGTTTTATTAATATATATATATATATATATATATATATATATATATATATATATATATATATATATATATATATATGGTTAGTATTATATAAAAAGTATCATTAGTTTGTTATATGTAGTATTTATATAGATATTGATATTATGTTTGATATGTAGGTATGTAAACTATTAATATAATTATAATATATGTATTAAGTATATCTTAGGTACAAAATAGCTATTTGTAACAAATTGATAGTTTTGATAATAATGATTTATTAATAATAATAACTATATTGTTTAAATTGATACTTATGTTAATAATAATAATAATAGTAAAACTAATAATTACTAAAAAATGATATTAATACTTATTATTAGTGAAAAATAATAATAGCTTATATTGTTTTTATAATATCAATAATAATAATTCTAATCATATTCATAATCTTCGTGTCGAATTTATATGATAACGGCTATAGTTTCTTATATCATTAATTTGTACCTATAATCATAATTTTTACATGTATTCGTATACTTACAATTATTTTCTATAATCTTTATCCTATTATCTTTTATTATATATTTATGTTATGAATAGGCTTAATATCTTTAAAATCATAATAATAATACTTTTAATTATTCTAATACACATATTAATGATATTAATAATAATAACAATTAACAACAACAATAATTTATAATAATAATAATAACAATAATAATAATAATAAAGATTTTTGAGATTAAAAACTACCTCATAAAGCCTTTTAAAAAAAAATAGTTGCTACAAGTCGGGCTCGAACTCGAGACCTCTCGCTTAAACACCCATACGCCCAACCATTGCTCCGATGATTACTTTCTATTTTTATCCTGCTAGATTATCTATTTATTATATACGAAACCGCTTACTTTTGTTCCTAAATTAAATCCCAAAATATCATCATCTAACAAAATCATCTTTTATAATTATCATCATCATAACCATGATCATCACTATACATTATCAAGATCTTCATCACCCTACTCGCTGTAGCTTCACCGTGTATCATCATATACATCAACATATCATAACACCCATCATCATCATTAACTATATATGTATCATCATTGTAAAACATCTTAACTCATCATTAACATCTAACAACATCATCACCACAAACCCGATCACGTAATCATCTTCTTCGTTCCTAAGTTTTCTTCTTCATCGTGGCTATCATCTTACCATCAACATATATACACGACATCATGTAAATCCCTCAGCCAAATTAGGAAAACTAGTATATCTCCTAATGTCCAAACAAGTTAACAGCCCATTTATCACACAAATTCATGGCCCAACACTACACATAAACACATAGCCCAAAAGTGGAACCGGGATTAGAAATAGAAAACTTGTACCGGTGGCCCAAGATAAAAAGAATTGACAGTCCATTCAGTGGATATCGATTAACAGCTCACGAAATTAATAAAGAGGTTTTCGTTGGTTTAATCTCAGCCACCGAATTAATACGTGTTTAAACAAATTGCTAGTGGGGTGTTGGGGGTGTCGACTGGGGATAAAACAACATGTCATCATCATACTTTAATCATTCTAACATAATCATTATCATTGCATCATGTGTAATCATCATCAAGGTCATCATTTTAATTACCTTTGCGGTTTCAAGATCAGAAGCAAAGCATACGCAACAGTTTATATATTTGTGGTTTGTTCACGGTTTCAAAACAGAAACAAGTGGCAGATGATGATCTTCGAACAATTTAAGAGAGAGAGAGAGGGAGATGGATAGCGTGAGATGTAGAGAGAGAGGTGTTTTGAGGATGGTGATACGGCTGTTTTTGGAACAGAAATTAGAAGCAGGATAGTAGTAACACGAAGAAGGAAGGAAGAGAGAAAGAAGAAGAAAAATCATGATGATGGTTTAATCGAAGATGATCATAAAGGTGGTGTATAACAATGGTGTGGGTTTGGTTGTGTTGGTCGAACTAGGAATAACCAGTTGGTTCAACAGTGGCGGTTGAAGCTTGATCGAAGTGGTTTTAGTGATTCGAAACGAAAACAATGGTTTACAACACTAGTGGTCTACACGACTCTCTTGATTCTCATTTTAAAAGTTGTCGTGTTTCAAATATTGTGGTGAAGATCATGGTACCCGAAACCGTCATGAAGGTTTGAATTTTTTAGAGTCTTTATTTATTTATTTGTATTGAATTTTGAGAGGGTTGATTATTAAGAAGTGAAGTAATGATTCATGGAGGTAGTTTGGTTGATGAGTGTGTGTGAGCTTTATTCCATAGTTTTTGTTTTTTTTTCCTTCAATTGCAGGATAATGTGGATATGTAATGTGATATCTAACAATTTTCACAGTATATGATTCGATTGTATTTGTTTTGTAGTTAAGATTGTGTCGACAAGCAATATTCAGTCAGTAGAAGAAAAATATAAACAAAGTAAAA
This sequence comes from Rutidosis leptorrhynchoides, assembly GCF_046630445.1. Taxonomy (NCBI): domain Eukaryota; kingdom Viridiplantae; phylum Streptophyta; class Magnoliopsida; order Asterales; family Asteraceae; genus Rutidosis; species Rutidosis leptorrhynchoides. The sequence continues at coordinate 62,722,679 of NC_092337.1, forward strand.
GCAGATTGTTGATAATCCAATTTGGTACGACCGAATGTGATGTATAACAGATTGAGGATAGATACAAAAATTTGTTACAGTTGATGGAATACAGAATCGTACCTTTTTCCTTGTTTTATATATATATATACAATTAATATTAGTAATTATTATATAAATATTAATAATAATAATACTTATAATTAATAATAGTAATAATAATAATAATAATATAGATTACAATATTTATCAATAATAATAATAATAGTATTAATGATAATAATCAGTTGTGTCTTAATATAAATAACAATACTTAACATAATTGTTTTAATAGAAATTAATACTAGTTATAATAATACAAATAATATTCATATACATATATTTCATTACTTAGTATTATTTTAAAAATTTCATATAAAAGATTAACAACATTTATTATATAAATATATTTATTTATCTATATACTTATCTATTTACAGATAGTTGTTCGTGAATCGTGTAGAGTGGCCGAGGGTCAATTGAATATACGAAAATCGTTTCAAAATTTTCTAGACTCAACATTACATACTTTGCTTATCGTGTCGGAACCATATAAAGATTAAAGTTTAAATTTGATCTGAAATTCCCGGGTCATCACAGTCAAGGACAGGACCTTGTGCCAGACCGAAAAATTATAAGGGTGAGCTTTACTATTGCTCCTACCAAGGATAGTAATTGCGTCCGACACGTTATAGACCATAATTAAAAGCATGTCAGGGGACATTGCCTTAACAGTTGCTTGTTCAACGCTTTCTTTTACAACCGGACGGTAGTTTACCGAAAGGTAATATACGGGATAAGTAAACTGGACGTGTTGCTTTCCAAATACAAGGTTAGCAAGTGGGTGACACAAAACCATAAGTTTTGAGCTAAAATTTTCAAATCTGAAACCCACCAAACCCACAAAAATATTTTGCAAACACCGGTGAAGGGTTATTCCGGAAAACTTATCTAGGGTAAAAGCTAGATTTAATTTTCAAAAGATCAAATGTTTTCATAAAGATCTAATTTCCTTAATGGATCTAAATTTTTATAGTCATGTGGGACTGTAAACCATATCGTTACTACCATTGTTTATACCGCCGTATAGAAATCACTGATGTACAAAGTGTGAAGAATAAAGAAGTGATTCTAGTATTTCAAGACTATATTGCTTGAGGACAAGCAACGCTCAAGTGTGGGAATATTTGATAATGCTAAAAACGAACATATATTTCATAGCATTATTCCTCAAGAAAGACAAGCTTTTAGTTGCAATTGTTCTATTTACAAGTGATATTCGTTTAAATATTAAAAGGTAAAGACAAAAGACAGATTCGACGAATTGAAGACGCAAACGACCAAAAAGCTCAAAAGTACAAAATACAATCAAAGAGGTTCCAATTATTGATAAGAAACGTCTCGAAATTACAAGAGTACAAGATTCAAAACGCAAAGTACAAGATATTAAATTGTACGCAAGGACGTTCGAAAATCCGGAACCGGGACCAGAGTCAACTCTCAACGCTCGACGCAACGGACTAAAAATTACAAGTCAACTATGCACATGAATATAATATAATATATAAATAATTCTTAAAAATTATATATATATTATATTAATATTTAAAATCGTCGGCAAACAAAGAGCCAAGGATGAATGAGCTGTAAAAATGAACTCCGCGACTTGCGGAGTTCGAAGGCCAAATGTACCGCGAGTCGCGGAGATTACCTGGACGAAAATTCCTATAAAAACAAACGAATTCTGATCATTTTCATAATCCATAATCTATCTCTCTCTCAATATATACGTAAATATATATATAAATTATATTTTAATTTTAATTTTAATTTTAAATCCTAATAATAAGGGTATGTTAGCAAATGTTGTAAGGGTGTAAGTCGAAATTCTGTCCGTGTAACGCTACGCTATTTTTAATCATTGTAAGTTATGTTCAACCTTTTTAATTTAATGTCTCGTAGCTAAGTTATTATTATGCTTATTTAATCCGAAGTAATCATGATGTTGGGCTAATTACTAAAATTGGGTAATTGGGCTTTGTACGATAATTGGGGTTTGGACAAAAGAACGACACTTGTGGAAATTAGACTATGGGCTATTAATGGGCTTTATATTTGTTTAACTAAATAATAGTTTGTTAATGTTAATATAAAGATTTACAATTGGGCATCCCTATAAATTACCATATACACTCGATCGGACACGATGGGCGGGGTATTTATATGTACGAATAATCGTTCATTTAACCAGACACGGAAATGGATTAATAGCCACTAGAATAATTAAAACAGGGGTGAAATTATGTACAAGGACACTTGGTATAATTGATAACAAAATATTAAAACCTTGGGTTACACTCAGTCGACATCCTGGTGTAATTATTAAACAAAGTATTAAAATCTTGTTACAGTTTAAGTTCCCAATTAGTTGGAATATTTAACTTCGGGTATAAGGATAATTTGACGAGGACACTCGCACTTTATATTTATGACTGATGGACTGTTATGGACAAAAACCAGACGGACATATTAAATAATCCAGGACAAAGGACAATTAACCCATGGGCATAAAACTAAAATCAACACGTCAAACATCATGGTTACGGAAGTTTAAATAAGCATAATTCTTTTATTTCATATTTAATTTCCTTTATTTTATATTTAATTGCACTTCTAATTATCGCATTTTTATTGTTATTGTATTTAATTGCACTTTTAATTATCGTACTTTTTAATTATCGCAAGTTTATTTTATCGCACTTTTATTATTCGCAATTTCATTATCGTTATTTACTTTACGCTTTAAATTAAGTCTTGTATTTATTTATTATTTTTACATTTGGTTTTAACTGCGACTAAAGTTTTAAAATCGACAAACCGGTCATTAAACGGTAAAAACCCCCCTTTATAATAATAATATTACTTATATATATATTTGTATTTTTATAAAAGTAAACTAATATAGCGTTAAGCTTTGTTTAAAGATTTTCCCTGTGGAACGAACCGGACTTACTAAAAACTACACTACTGTACGATTAGGTACCCTGCCTATAAGTGTTGTAGCAAGGTTTAAGTATATCCATTCTCTAAATAAATAAATATCTTGTGTAAAATTGTATCGTATTTAATAGTATTTCCTGCTAAAATATAAAGCTATTTTATATACACCTCGCATAACATCAAGTTACAGAAATTTCTTGTGGGTCACCATGTGCTATATACATTTTTTTTTCCTTTGTCATGAACCTTGTTGGACCAGCGTGGATTGTTTTAACACTTCGGCCGAGTATATATTCAGCTGGACCGAGAGTTATTGGACCGAGCTGTCTATTTTCTTGGACTAGCTAGTTGGGCTATTAGTTGGGCCGTTATACTTTAATTCTATTTCGGATTAACGAGCAGATAATCATAGGATGAAAGTGATAATGTACGATGTTTAGATAAGATGATGATAATAGGTTAAGATAATAACGATCGAATGATGAGGGATACGGTTATGATAGTAGTGGTATGATTTTTGTGGGAAAATATTATAATGATGATTATGACGAATAAAATGTTGATGGTAGGATAAAATGAAACAAAGGTGTTCTAGTTATGTTGTTAAAAGATGATGATGATAATATGATTAACGAATGATACATAAAATCATGATGTCAATATGATAATAAATAAGGACGATGATGAAATTGTGATGAAGATGATAAGTTTCGTTCATATTAAATAATTAGAAAGGCGAATTAATACCAAAACAACCTAACAGTTCAATGGTTGGAGGTGTAATGGTTAAGCGAGAAGTCTTGGGTTCGAGCCTGCGCGAGGGCAGCTTTTTTTTTTAAAGCTTGATGAGGTAGTTTTTCAATACTAAAAATTGTTATTATTACTATTACTATTAACATTCCTATTATTAAAAGTATTAAAATTATTATTTTTATAAAAATTATCACTTTTTAATAAGATTACCTTTACTATTAAAATTATTATTATTAGTATCATTAATGGAACTCATAAATCATTAAAATAATAGATATATCACTAATAATAAATATATTATTCGATTACAACTATACGTGTTAATATATGTATATATATATATATATATATATATATATATATATATATATATATATATATATAAATGATATAGGTTCGTGAATCCGAGGCCAACCCTGCATTGTTCAATATAGTCATATGTATTTTTACTACAAAATACAATTGGTGAGTTTCATTTGCTCCCTTTTTAAATGCTTTTGCAGTATATATTTTTGGGACTGAGAATACATGCGCTGCTTTTATAAATGTTTTACGAAATAGACACAAGTACTTAAAATTACATTCTATGGTTGGATTATTAAACCGAATATCGCCCTTCAAGTCTGGTAACCTAAGAATTTAGGGAAATGGCCCCTGATTGACGCGAATCCTAAAGATAGATCTATAGACCTTGACAAGTCCCATTCTGGGTACGAATGCTTTAGTACTTCGAGATTATTATGCAGACGAGAGGTTCTGTTTTGGGGATATTCTATGCATTAAGTTAACGTCGGTTACCAGGTGTTCAATCCATATGAATGATTTTTATCTCTATGCAGTTTGCGAAATGCCTGATATGAGAATGATGTTTATGAAATATGAAAATCTTGTGGTCTATTAAAATGATGGAAATGATTATTTATGTTAAACTAATGAACTCACCAACCTTTTGGTTGACACTTTAAAGCATGTTTATTCTCAGGTATGAAAGAAATCTTCCGCTGTGCATTTGCTCATTTTAGAGATATTACTTGGAGTCATTCATGACATATTTCAAAAGACGTTGCATTCGAGTCATTGAGTTCATCAAGATTATTATTAAGTTAATTATAGTTGGATATATTATGAAATGATATGCATGCCGTCAACTTTCGATGTAAAGCAAGTTTGTCTTTTAAAAACGAATGCAATATTTGTAAAATGTATCATATAGAGGTCAAGTACCTCGCGATGTAATCAACTATTACGAATCGTCTATAATCAATATGGACTTCGTCCGGATGGATTAGGTCGGGTTGTGAAACAGTTCCCGTTGGTGATTTTTATCTTTTATTATTTTATTTACTTATGTTTAAAACATATAATATTGTGATACTTTTATGTAATTTTTAACATTTTTTTTTATTACTAATATTTCGTATTTATAATTTGAAAGTGGGATGTTAAGTCCCATTTCAAATTACCATGCATGTTATTATTTGTATATATGTATATTGTCAATTGTACACAACAGGGTAAAACAGCGAACTTTCAAAGACTGGCATTAAGTTCAGCAAAAGCTACTAATTTTGACGACAAAACGAAAAACAAATGTGATGTAACAACAAGACGGAATGAACAAATGATGTGCACCATTTATCATTCAACATAAACAACAATAATTTTGGAAACTTTGGTAAAATTTAATCATTTTTCTACGCTAATTACCCTCAATAATTTAAATTATTGCCGATTTCTTGCAAATGAGGGCATTGCAAGATCTTAAGTGTGGGAAGGAGTTAAATTCTTTCGGATTTTTAAAATTTTAAATTTAAACACTTGGTTACCATTAAAAATACTAGTAACGCAGTAGTTGTATTAGAATCTAGTGCTATCTGATAATAAAGAACAGCCCTAGTCTTATATACTGACTACCCAATTCTAGTAAAATTTTTAAAAATTTTCAAATAAATGAATTCAAAATTATGTTTATACATATTTATGAACGATAAAACTAGGTGTTAACACCGAAATTATTGTTACCTCGTAAAGGACATAAATTGAGAAATAACTCAAAACGCTTGAATTCATTTAAAATGGAATATAGAAAAATAAAAAGGCAAAGAAAGAAAAATAAAAGCCAAGTGTGAAAAAAATTTACCAAGTTATTTAGAACATATGTCACATATTTTTGTACAAATAATTGAAGATACTTTTGTTTTGGACGATATTAATCAGTTTTACCCAATTTATTGTAATATAAATGGAATTTAAAAGGAAGTAAAGTCTTCCGCGAAAAAGACACGCGCTTCTTGATTCAGGTCAGGAAGTTGTCGTCCAGACCAGTTGTAGAGTCTACGAAAAACCTTGAAAAGTTTTCTCTAAAATCAGCTGGAAATCCACGGACCTCAGCATCAAACAGGGTCGCCAAGTGGTCAGACTTATCCTAACCATGAGAGGATCTGTCTCGTACAATGGGGGCACCGTGCAAATTAGCTTATAAGACTAATGAATCAGATCCCCAGAAAGGATAATCTCCTTAAAGATTAAAAATCAGCTTTTAAGACTGATATTACTCAATCCTTGAGATTGACCTTAAAGATTGAGAATTCAAACTCATGAAATTCAATGATATCTAAACTCGAGCTTGAACGAGAAAATATTTTGATCAAATTAAAACCGATTTGTTTTTTGAAAACCCTATTTTCAATGCGTTCATTACCATTGAACGTAAAATCCTAATAATTCACTGGAATTCATTAGGTCACCTGAACCAAATCAGGTGTCAACCGTAAGAACGGTGGTTGCATAGCATGGTCGAAGACAGGACCTTGTGCCAGACCGAAAAACTATAGGGTGATCTTTACTATTGCTCCTACAAAGGATAGTAATTGCATTCGACACGATATAGACCATAATCAAAAGCATGTCACGGGACATTGCCTTAACAGTTGCTTGTTCAATGCTTTCCTTTACAACCGGACGGTAGTTTACCGAAAGGTAATATACGGAGTAAGTTTACTGGACGTGTTGCTTTCCCAATACAAGGTTAGCAAGTGGGTGACACAAAACCGCAAGTTTTGAGCTAAAATTTTCAAATCTGAAACCCACAAAACCCACAAAAACAATTTGCAAACACCGGTGAAGGGTTATTCCGAAAAACTTATCAAGTGTAAAAGCTAGATTGAATTTTCAAAAGATCAAATGTTTTCATAAAGATCCAATTTCCTAAAGGATCTAAATTTTTATAGTCATGTGGGACTGTAAACCACATCGTTACAACCATTGTTCATACCGCTGTATTAAAATCACTGATGTAAAAAGTGTGAAGAATAAAGAAGTGATTCTAGTAAAGTTATATTCAAGTTCTATATTTTGAGGACAAGCAACGCTCAAGTGTGGGAATATTTGATAATGCTAAAAACGAACATATATTTCATAGCATTATCCCTTAAGAAAGACAAGCTTTTAGTTGCAATTGTTTTATTTACAGGTGATATTCGTTTAAATAATAAAAGGTGAAGACAAAAGACAGATTCGAAGATTTGAAGACGCAAACGACCAAAAAGCTAAAAAGTGAAAAATACAATTCAAGTGGTTCAATTTATTGATAAGAAACGTCTAAAAGTTACAAGAGTACGAGCCGCAAAACACAAAGTACAAGATATTAAATAGTACGAAAGGACGTTCGAAAATCCGGAACCGGGACATGAACCAATTATCAACGCACGACGCAACGGAGCTAAAATTACAAGTCAACTATGCACACAAATATAATATAATATATAAATAATTCTATACATTATATATATATATATATATTATATTTATATATTAAAATAAAAACCGTCGGCAAACAAGAAAATAAAAGTTTGTGAGCTGTCCCAGGGGGCCATGCGATCGCATGGCCTGGAGGAGTAAAATCCTTGCGATCGCATGGCTGAAGATTCCAGGCCAGGTCCTATAAATTGCAAGTTTGGGCGACGAGTAATACACAGAATTCAATCTCTCTCACTCTCAATTTATATTTATATTTATATTTTAATTATAATTTTAATTTTAAGTTAATAATAATAAGGTTATAGTGGCGAATGTTGTAAGTATTTAAGTCGAAATTCTGTCCGTGTAACGCTACGCTATTAATACTCATTGTAAGTTATGTTCAACCTTTTTAAATTAATGTCTCGTAGCTAAGTTATTATTATGCTTATTTAAATTGAAGTAATCGTGATGTTGGGCTAAATATTAAAGACGGAGTTATTGGACTTTGTACTATAATTGGGGTTTGGACAAAAGACCAACGCTTGTGGAAATTGGACTAAGGACTATTAATGGGCTTTATATTTGTTTAACTGAAAGATAATTCGTTAATTTAATATAGAGATTTACAATTTGGCATATCTATAAATAACCATATACACTCGATCGGACACGATGGGTGGGATATTTATAAGTACTAATAATCGTTCATTTAACCGGACATGTGAATGGATTAATAGTCAATGGACTCATTAAAACAGGGGTGGATTACGTACAAGGACACTTGGCGTAATTGTTAACAAAGTATTAAAACCTTGGGTTACACGCAGTCGATATCCTGGTGTAATTATTAAATAAAGTATTAAGACCTTGTTACAGTTTAAGTCCCCAATTAGTTGGAATATTTGACTTCAGATATAATGATAATTTGATGAGGACACTCGGACTTTATATTTATGACTGATGGACTGTTATGGACAAAAATCATATGGACATATTGAATAATTCAGGACAAAGGAAAATTAACCCATGGTAATAAATTAAAATTAACACGTCAAACATCATGATTACGGAAGTTTAAATAAGCATAATTCATTTATTTTATATCTTATCGCACTTTTAATTATCGTACTTTTAAATTATCGCAATTTTATTTACCGTCATTTTATTTATCGCACTTTAATTTATCGCATTTTATTTATCATCATTTACTTTACGCTTTAAATTAAGTTATATTTATTTTTTAATATTTTACATTAGGTTTTGATTGCGACTTAAGACATAAAATCGACAAACCGGTCATTAAACGGTAAAAACCCCCTTTTATAATAATAATACTACTTATATATATATATATATATATATATATATATATATATATATATATATATATATATATATATATATATATATATATTTATATTTTTACAATTATAGGTTAAAATAATTATAGCGTTAAACTTGTTTACTGTATCCCTGTGGAACGAACCGGACTTACTAAAAACTACACTACTGTACGATTAGGTACACTGCCTATAAGTGTTGTAGCAAGATTTAGGTATATCCACTCTATAAATAAATAAATAACTTGTGTAAAATTGAATCGTATTTAATAATATTTTGCAATAAAAATATAACTATTTCGTATACGCTGCTGCACACATCAATTTCGATCATACTTTGATATATATGTACACATTTGTTATAGGTTCATGAATCGGCCAGTGGCCAAGTCTTACGGCAAAGTAAAAATCTGTGAAAGTGAGTTATAGTCCCACTTTTACAATCTAATATTTTTTTGGGATGAGAATACATGTAGCTTTATAAATGTTTTTCAAAATAGACACAAGTACGCAAAACTACATTCTATGGTTAGATTATTAAATCGAATATCGCCCTTCAAGTCTGGTAACCTAAGAATTAGGGAAATGGCCCCTAATTTACGCGAATCCTAAAGATAGATCTATTGGACTTAACAACCCCCATTCAGGTTATGGATGGTTTAGTACTTCGAGATTATTATACAGACAAGAGGTTCTGTTTTAGGGATATTCTATGCATTAAGTTAACGTGGATTACCAGGTGTTCAACATATGAAATATTTTTTTTATCTCTATGCAGTTTGCGAAATGCCTGATAGGAGATGTGTTATAAAAATGAAATCTTATATATATATATATATATATATATATATATATATATATATATATATATATATATATATATATATATATATATATATATATATATATATATATATAAATCTTGTGGTCTATTATTATGATTTGATAATATATAGGTTAAACCTATAACTCACCAACATTTTTGTTGACGTTTTAAGCATGTTTATTCTCAGGTGATTATTAAGAGCTTCTGCTATTGCATACTAAAATAAGGACAAGATTTGGAGTCCATGCTTGTATGATATTGTGTAAAAACTGCATTCAAGAAACTTATTTTTGATGTAATATATTCTTATTGCAAACCATTATGTAATGGTCGTGTGTAAACGGTATATTTTAGATTATCATTATTTGATAATCTACGTAATGCTTTTTAAACCTTTATCGATAAAATAAAGGTTATGGTTGTTTTAAAAATGAATGCAGTCTTTGAAAAATGTCTCATATAGAGGTCAAAACCTCGCGACAAAATCAATTAATATGGAACATTTATAATCAATATGAACGGGACATTTCACCCTGCGCTCTCCGCGTTCCTCATACTCTTCACCGTCATTCCAGATAACCTTAATGTGCCGCTCAGGGGTTGGATCCCTTTCATCTTTTATCTCCTCTCTCCTGTTCCAATCATGTCGTCCACCGTGTCACACCCTTCCTTGTCAAGCGAAACGCTTATTTGGATCATTCCTCCCATACTGTTTTCCTGGTAACAGATGGTTCAACTCACCAGCTTAATCTTAGAAATGATTTCCCTCATCAATGACTTACAATTATTAGTGTCATGCCCGTATGCCTTGTGGAAATCACACCACCTATCACTCTGTGGTCCCTGATGCTCCTCCATTGGTGGTGGAGGGTTAAAGGTTTCCTTAATAGGTTCAGTGAATAAGATCTCCTTTGGAGTTTTTGTTAAAGCCATGATGAGTGGATGCCTGTCTAACGGTTTTTGATGATAGTAATTGTCATTGGGTGATTATTTCCCCGCCAACCATGTTGTTGTCGTTGATAACCATTATCATACCCACGTTGCCTCTGACAGTTGTCATTCATGTTCCGCCCCCCGTTCTGCTGCCTATACTTCCTCTGGTAATTATCAACTCTTGGATGCCCCATTTCACCAGCCCTCAAATGCTTTTGTGCAACAATAAATGTTTGGTGCAATGTTTTTGGGACATCATAACGCAACGCATGAATCGAACTTGCAAATTGTCGCTGATCAAGACAGAAAATAAAACCAGAAACAAGCTGAGACTCTGATATATCAGGTATTTTCTGACACTCAATAGTGTAACGCTTCATGAAATTGCTTAATGATTCATTCTGGTGTATAGTGATTTCATGTGCATCTAAATGCGACAATGTGCAACTTCTCAGACTTTGATATTGCATAACAAACTTTGCTCTTAAATCAAGAAAACTGGTAATACTTCTGGGCGGAAGACTTGCAAACAACTCTTGCGCCATCTTCTGTAATACCATGGGAACATATGACACGCAGTTTCATCTTTCCAGTGTTTTAGTCGCAAAACACCTTCAAACATATTAAGAAAATCTTCTGGATTAGTTGTTCCATCATAAACACCGATCGACGGAATCCCCAAGTTTCTTGGTAATGGATATTCTGCAATTCGAGTGATAAAACATTGAGTTGATTCTGCCATTGCTGGTGGTTTGATGGCCTCATCTCCTATAATTAAAGCAAACAAATTGTCTACAGTCATTGCACGGATAGCGGGCTGCGCTAACTTCTGCTTATACCTTGATGGTGCCGTTTTGGTTAAAATTCCATCTAACAACTTTCCTGCCATCTCCTCAGTCATAAAGAACTGCTCTTCTTCTTCTTCTCCATAGTTCAATTCATTCTCTACAAAACCTTCATCATTGCGTTCATGCTCAGTATCATCCACCAAAGTATTCAACTGTTTGAATAGTTTGAACAATTGCTGTTTAGAAATTGACTTTCTTTTGCTGGTATGCTTAACATTCACATCAGATGTTCCCTTAAAAGAAACAGTGTGTGTTCCTCGCCTAGCTTTCCACACTCCTCTACTAGAGCCTCCCATCAGTGGTTTCTTCAATCGTGGTATGGTTTCATGCACATGCTCTTCTGTTGCACCAGTGTGCAATGGATCCCCTTCTTCGATTGAAGTTTCTTCCAGAGTTAGTTGATCCACTGGTATATTCTCAATGATATTGTCATTGATTGGTTCGAGTTCTGCTCTTGTTGAAGTGGTTTCAGTTGCCTTTGTGCTCTTGGTATTCTTGTTGGTCTTTGAGACGGATGGCACCATATGTTGGTATGATTTTTCGTATAGCGGGTGTAAGGTACCAGTACAGAATAATATCCGCCTAGCATTGAGCGATTGGATGTTGATTGATGTTTGCCCTCGGAAAGTAATCCTTGCATACCCGGAACACGGATGAGAGATCTGTGGGGTGACCTCAATCAATCTTTAGATCAATCTATAATTGATCCATCTAGCGTTATGTTGCTAAGCGGTTAATGTTTTAGAGTGAGAAAGAACTGTGTGAGAGAGAGATAGTGCACTTCTCTCTGACTGAAGTTCAGATGTGAAATGTGGTGACCCAAGGGGTCTATTTATAGGCGTAGAATGTCCGAAATTCTCGAGAAACACGTGTCAAACGCTGATTAATTTAGTTATGCGAAATATCTGGAATGCCTGTGGCGTGTGCTGACGTGGCTACGTGCCGCTCACGCGCTAAACTAAAGGGCTTAAAGCATATAAGCTGCCTGCAGGGCTTACGCATGACGCTGGGCGGCCTGCTGTGTGCTAAACGGCAAATGCTAAAAACTTCCAAATATTGTTATCTTTTATGCTCTTTGATCCATTCTGTTGTATAAAACGATGCTTTTATGCGTGTATCCCCTAGGATACACCATTAACTGATAATATGCATAACTGCACACCTCAATTAAGAAGGTCAAGTAGACAGACTAATCTTCCTTCAAAATTCAAAGAATATGTACTTAACAATAGTGTTAAGTACAGTATCAATGATTACTTGAACTATTCTAAGTTGGGGTCTGAAAATTTCTGTTTTGTCACAAATTTAAATAAAGGTCATGAACCTAAATCATTCAAAGAGGCTTGTTATGATCAAAACTGGGTTAATGCCATAAATGAAGAAATGGAGGCTTTAAATAGAAACAATACTTGGATTTTAACTAATTTACCTGAAGGAAGAAAACCTATTGGTAGTAAATGGGTATATAGAATTAAGTATAAGTCAACAGGAGAGATAGATAGATATAAAGCTAGATTAGTAGCTAAAGATTTTAACCAAAGAGAAGGTTTAGTTTTTGATGAAACTTTTTCTCCTGTTGTTAAAATGGTTACTGTTAGACTTATTTTATCTATTGCTTGTAAAAATAATTGGTCTTTATATCAAGTTGATATTAATAACGGTTTCCTTTATGGTGACTTAACAGAAGATGTTTACATGTCTTTACCTAAAGGTTATTTTGATAAAAGTGATACCAGAGTGTGAAAACTTGTTAAATCCTTGTATGGTCTTAAACAAGCTCCTAGAAAATGGAATGAAAAATTTTGCGATGTTTTGTTTAAAATATGGTTTTAAACAAAATGTGAATGATTATTCTTTGTTTGTCAAGATTAATGGTAGTGACTGTGTATATTTGCTTGTTTATGTTGATGACATAATCATTATTGGTAATTCTGATACTGTTATTAGTGAATGTAAATTTTTTCTTAAAACTAAGTTCAAAATTAAAGATTTAGGTAAACTTAAGTATTTTCTTGGTTTAGAACTTGTTGAAATTGATAATTGTTTTGTGCTTTGTCAAAGGAAATATTGCTTAGAAGTTGTATCGGAATTTGGTTTGTTGGCTAGTAAGCCTGCTGTTACTCCTTTTAGAATCTGGTATTGTTTTTTCTAATAAAGATGATTATTCTAGTTCTGATTTGTTGCTTGATAATATAAGTGAATATCAGAAGTTAGTTGGTAAATTGATCTATATAACTTTAACAAGACCAGATATTGCTTATTTTGTACACTGTCTTAGCCAATATATGCATGCTTCTTTAAATTCTCACATGAAAGCTGTCTTAAGAGTTTTAAGGTATTTGAAAGGATCACGGAATTACTATTAAAATGTTTAGTAACATCACTTTATCTGCATTTGTTGATTCTGATTATGCTAAAAGTAACATGTTGAGAAAGTCAGTAACTGGTTTTTGCATTTATCTTGGTGAAAATTTAGTATCTTGGAAAAGTAAAAAGCAATCTATTGTTTCTAGGTCTTCAGCTAAAGCTGAATACAGAGCACTTGCCTCTGTTTCTTGTGAAGTAATTTGGATTTTACAAATTTTAAAAGATTTAGAAGTTGAAGTTGATTTACTTGTTAAAGTTTTTTGTGATAGTAGATAAGCTTTACAAATTAAAAAAATCCTGTGTTTCATGAAAGAACTAAACATTTTGAAGTTGATTTACACTTTGTTAAAGAAAAGATTAGTTCTGGAAATTTGAAAACACATTTGATTACTTCCTCAGAATATGTTTCAGATATTTTTACAAAAGGTTTAAATGAAACACAACATAATATGTTGTGTGATCAACTTACACTGCTCAACATTTTTTAAAATGTTTAGATTAAGGGGGGATATTGAATTATACAAATTTAATCTAAACATTTTTTATTGTTTTAGTATTTATTTCTTGGTTAAGTTTGTGCAGGGACTGAAGTTGTCATTTCTGGAATTGAAGTTTTGTGGCTGAAGTGCAAAAAGGGAAAGTTTAGTGTTTGAAGCATCAAGACTTCAAAGGCCTCTCTGCAAATTAACTTATTTATATACATTTTAATTTATTTCATATAATTTATTATTGTGATCTGTGTCTGGATTCTATTTTCTCACTCTATTCATTTTAGGGTTTTGATCTTGATTCTTCAAGTTTGTATTTACTGTGAGTGTTAATCAGGTTCAAATCTGTTATGGTTTGTATATTGGTTCATAATCATTTTTGATTGTGAATCTTGTTTAGTTGATTTTAGCTTCCTGTGATTGGAAGTTTCTTTTTCCCGTGATTGAAAGGTTTATTTGTTTGTTTGTTCAAAAAACTACAAATCTCACTAAATAACCTTTAATATATAACACTCTATTTTATATTTGTTTGTGTTCAAAGTTGACTAAAATACACTTTATTTAACTAAATCTTCCAACACAAACAAATATCAAAGATTCCAAAAGGCCTTTTGGTTTGATGGCATCAAAGATATCCAATCAAAGTAGAGAATGCCGCACAAAGAGAGCTTTGTGGGTGAAAGCCTCGAGAAAACGCTATGACTTATAATGTACGGAAGACCAGTGGCTTATAATGTACGGAAGACCAGTGGCGGAGGGATATAGAGCATGGTGTGGTCAAATGACACCAACAGATAAAAAAATAAGCTACTAGTTATGTAATATTTTAGGTAAAATTTGTGGATTCTAAACAATTGACACCAACCAAATTTTTATACATTACACTATTCCATATATAAAACTCACGACCCAATTATTTTTTATTACAGTCATTACTCCAATACTCCATTAGCCCACTAGCCCAATTCTATTATATTAACATGAAGTAATACTGAGCAATTGCAATTACGGAGTAAATAATACGGAGTAAAATTGCCTGGGGTTAAGGGGTTCATACGGAGTAAAGAAAATGACCAAATTGAATTTGTCGCTAGCAAAGGAGATTAGGAGAAGACGATAACCGCTACAAGTGTAACCATCAATTCTCAATTAAGTTTTTAATCTCAATTTAGGTATCAATATATCTTTTAGTCTGTTACTTGTATTTTTTTTGTTATCTAAAATTTTAGGGTTTATTATTTACTTACTTTTTTAAGTATTATGCTTAATTTAATTTGAGTGTTTGATAATCTTGATTTACTTGATATTATCATCATATTATGAATTGTTTATGTTACTTATTTGTACAATTTATTTAATGTTGATTTTATAGAGATGCAAGGCACACTTGATAACTTTGTAAGAAAAAGAAAACCATCCAATATGGGAGAACCTTCAAGCGCAAATGTTTTCAACAAAATTCCAAGATCTAACTCTATTCCTTCAAAGACAAAAGAAATTGATATAACTAATCTTCCTTGGGATCCCGCAGACAGAAAAAATATATTAGACTATGACCCTAATAAAAGAGATGAAATTAGGAGACTTTATTTGCAAAGAGGACCTTTTCAACCACGTGGTCATGTGTGTCCGGCAAAAAAAGTAGCGTCCGCTAATAGACGTTTTGTCCTAGCTTGGTTTGATGAATATTGTTGGTTAGAGTATAGCGTAAAGGCGGACAAGGCATTTTGTTTGTGGTGTTACTTATGTAGAGATCATGTAGATAAACAATGTGGGAGTGATGCATTTGTGACCGATGGATTTAGCAATTGGAACAAAAAAAATAGATTCAGTGTTCATGAGGGTGATGTAAATAGCTTTCACAATAGAGCACGTCTAAAATGTGAAGATTTAATGAAGCCAAAGCAATCTATAGCTGTTACTCTTAATAAGCAATATGATATTGAGAAGCAAGAGTATCCAATGGATTTTAGTCAAGCTGATAGAGATCATCTTAAGCGTGAACTTGATGTCTACTATGTGATTATGCGGCGCGATGAACAATGCCAACCTAAACGGGATTAGCGACCTAGCTAGATTGATGGTTAAAACTGAAAAAGATATATCATTTCGCTATGTCTACCGGTTATTAAAGCTTGCCTTGGTTTTGCCTGCTGCAACTGCAACAGTAGAGAGGTGTTTTTCGACAATGAAGCTTCTAAAATCAGATTTGCGTAATCGAATGAATGATGATTTCTTAAACGGTTGTCTTCTTGGTGCCATAGAAAGAGAAGCGCTTGCTAGAGTTAAAGATGAAACAATTATGAATCGTTTCCAACGAATGAAATATCGTAGGGGACAATTGTAATACTAAAGTAAGTAGATTTCTTATTTTTGTACTTGATCGTAGTTTTTCGATTATTTTTGCTACGTAATACATTTCATTGCCATTTTATGACACCATCCACTTATAATCCTGGCTCCGCCACTGCGGAAGACGACACACAACATAGAACATATGCTAAAATAACTTAGCTGACAAATTACACCATTTAGGTTGATGAAGAATCATCAAGTAAAAGTTACAATCACTTTCAAAGATAAACCAGAAATGTTAAATTGGTAGTAGGGTGACCACGCAGACCACTTGAATGATTCTCATATGACTACCATATATGTTGGATGCCTTCTTATCTTCTTTTTCGATCAATGGATTCAAGAAAGCATCCTTTGACGACATTATATATATCTCCATCGACAGAATATTTGCAGATTGTGTCTTTGTCTAATATATGTTCCAAAAAGCTTCTAATTACCTTTTACAATTACGGGAAGTTAGAACAAATTAATTGTATCTTACATTCTTTCTACACTATGATTTATAGTATAGATACTACTATAATATAATAGGTATAAAACAATCATTCTTTCACAGTTTCACTTAACGTGTCATACACGCTCCAAATGTCAAGTTCTTAATTATCCATACGTACTGTAAGGATATTTTAGGATTCAAACAACGTAGGTGATTAAGTACAATCACCCACACCCACAATGACAAATGAAAGTAATATGTGAAAATTAAAGAACACGAGATATAACGTGGTTATATGTAATCAATGTGATTACTTTATTCCACGGACCAACTAAAAAGTATATTATTGATAAAATTCGTGTATGTCGGTTATGAGATACATAGGCTCTATTTATAGATTGAAATGAATCCAAATAGCGAAGAAACAAGGAGTACGTCCAAGTTGAACCCAATTCTGCCCGCCCAGGGCCTTTCTCGCGATCGTGAACTTCCAGGCTAAATATCCCTCGCGTTCATGAGCTTGTGATCGAGGACAATTTCCTGTCGCGAGCTTGAACTTTCCCTTTCGCGAAACAAACACGTCGCGGTCGTAACATGCCTTTCCAAGCAGCAACACTTCGTTTTCTGTTCCTTTGTTTGATATTCTTTACCATCCAACAATGTCCCACTTGAAGGATAATCTAAACAAACTCAATCTTCGCCAACCCAATACTTCAACAATCCAACCAAGAACGTTAAACCACCATTTATACCACTAAACTCCATTTGGGACACCTACACTCCTATCACATTCGTCGGATAAGCAGACTTTCGATACAAGGTCTTCAACACTACTTGTTAGAATCGAAATATCAACCCTTCAACTCTCTAGTCGGTCTTCTTCTCTCATCAATTCATGAGAAGACCAGTTGAGGCTATGCAAAACCTCAAATTCTCCGCCGTCACCACCTTAGTAAACATATACGCAGGATTTTTCGTACCAAGGACTTTTTCCAAAACTAAAGTACCATCATTTATGAGTTCACGAACAAAACTATAACTGAGCTTGTTGTGTTTCGTACGACTATGAAACACCGGATGTTTCCTAAGATGAACCGCACTTTGATTGTCACAATATAAGACGCTATAGTCTTGCTTTTTCCCCAATTCACACAAGAAGTTTTTCAACCAAACTAACTCTTTAGCGGCTCCTGCCGTGGCCATATATTCGAATTCAGTTGTCGATAAAGCAACAATTCTTTGTAATCTAGATAACTAACTAACCACCGTCTTATCAAGCGTGAACACATAATCCGTAGTGCTTCTACCCAAATCATCACATCCACCCAAATTAGCATCCACATAACCCCTAAGTATTGCATTGCATTTAGTGAAGCACAATTCCATACTAGAAGTACCTTTCAAATACCGAAGAAACCATTTTACCGCTTCCCAGTGCCCTTTCCCCGGATTAGACATGTAGCGACTAACAACTCCCACCGAATGTGGAAATCCGGTCTCGCACAAACCATGGAATACATATAACACTACGTATGACCTATCCATACGGAACCTTTTCCATCTCCGCTTTGTCTTCCTTCGATTTAAGTGATTGAATCTTCAATAACTATATCGTGCTACTCAAAGGCATAGAACGAGCCTTTGATTTATTCATATTGAACTTCTCTACTACTTATTTAATATATTTGGATTGAGACAAGTATAGAGAACCTTTCACACGATCACACAATACTCATACCAAGTATTTTTCTAGCACCATCAAGATCTTTCATCTTGGACACACGGGAAAGTAGTCCCTTCAACTTGTTAATTTCGGACATGTCAAATCCCGCGAGTAACATATCATCAACATATAACGATAAGATTATGTAAGAGGACTTGAATTTCTCCAAGTATCAACAATGATCCGCTTCACAACGCATGAACCCATTCCTCTTCATAAATTCATCAAAATTCAAGTACCATTGTCGAGGTGCTTGCTTCATACCATACAAACTTTTATGTAACTTACAAACCCACTTCTCTTTACCCTTTACCTCAAATCCCGGGGTTGCTTCATATTGATCTCCTCATCAAGATCATCGTGTATGAATGCGGTCTTCACATATAGTTTCTCAAGATGTAAGTCCTCATATGCAACCATACAAAGTACCAAACGAATACTAGTCATTTTAACTACCGGTGAAAATATCTCGTTGTAATAAACCCCTTCCTTTTGTTAAAAGTCTTTAACCACCAACCAAGCCTTGTACCTTTTCTTGCCATCCACCTCATTATTAATATAATACACCCATTTGTTTTGCAACGCACTTTTGTCATGAGGTAGTTTCACTAGTGATCAAGTTTCATTCTTCTCAAGTGATCAAATCTCTTCTTTCATGGAAAGCTCCCATTGTATGGGTTGTTTGGATTGTACCGCCTCAAAATTACTTTCGGGTTCACCATTTTCAGTGTAAAGGGTGTAGTTTGTTGATGAAGAATACCTAAGATTATGATTGGGCACTCTAGTCGAGCGTCTTGGTGTATGAGGAATTGGAATGGTTGAACCGGTTTCATTAGCATCATCCTCATCACTGAGACTCGCACTATGTTCGAGATTATCACCGCTTTTCGAACCATATCCATCATTGTCACGTTCCGAACTCTCACCATTATTCAGATATTCATTGTTTCCCAACCTCCCACTAGAACCTACAATATTATCAATAGAAACATCGTCAAAAGTAACATAATTCGGTTTAGGTTCCACCATTTCTGATTTTCAATAAATCGAGTCTTCATCAAAAGTAAAATCGCGAGAACGAATTACTTTCCTACCCTTGTTATCCCAACATCGGTAACCCATTTAATCCGAATCGTAGCCAATGAAAGTACAATTCTTTGACTTAGCCACAACTTGTCTCTATCTGCATCTTTGGTCTTCAAATAAGCATTACATCCAAAGATCTTAAGATGATCATAACTCATCTTTTACCTTGCCATTCTTCCTCGGAAATTCAGAAATCCAATGGTGTTGAGGGTCCCCTATTGATCAAGTACTCCACCGTATTGACCACATCCTCCCAAAACATCTTATGCAAACCCGACATGTAGTCTCATACTCTTAGCCCTTTCATTCAATGTATGATTCACACATTTGGAAACCCCATTGTGTTGCAGTTTCTCCGATACCGATTTCAATATCTTAATACCGAGCTTTGAAAAATGGCCTTTAAATCCAAAACTACCATATTCTCCTCCTTTATCTGACTTCAAGCACTTGACTTTTAGATTAGTCTCATTCTCTACCATTTCTTTCCACTTCACAAAAATATCAAACACATCAGATTTAGATTTAAGAAAAGAAACTCATACCTTTCGAGTGGAGTCTTTAATGAAGGTGACATAAGCGAGAACCTTCGTGTAATTCTACATTCGCTGGACCAAACACATCCATATGAACTACTCCAATTGCTCCAATTTGGGTGCATTCCCCGATTTTCCAAAAGTCACCTTCCTTTGCTACCCATAAACACATGGTTCGCAAGACCCAAGCTCTACCTTTTTAAAATTCGGAATTCTCTCACTCGAAACAATCATCTTCATACATTTCTCACTCATATGCCTGATTCTTCAGTGCCATAGAGTGGACTCGTCTCTAACATCAATCATAGCAACCACTGTGTCTTCATCATATACCTCAACCATGTAAATTGCTCCCCTTTTATGTCTACGAGCCACGACGCAACTACCCTTAACCACCTTCCATTGGCGGATTTTAAAAGTAACCGCATTACCTTCCTCATCCAATTGAAAGACCAAGATAAGCTTCCTTTTTAACTTAGGAATGAAACTCACGTCTTTCAAAGTCCAACTAGATCCAAAAATAGTACTCAATATAACATCTCCAATGCCCTCAATCTCAAACCTTTTGTTGTTTGCCAATCTTACCTTACTTCGATACGACCGAAAATTCTTCATCACCCTCATAGTGGGAGAAGCGTTAAAAGAATCTCCCGAATCTAAAATCCAAGACTCCGCTTAGTTTTCAACACTATACAAAAGTGCATCATCCGTATCCACCGTGGTCAAGTTCACACCTTTAGTAGGAGCATTCCTACAATTACGTTTATAATGCCCCTTTTGATTGCAACCCTAACAAATAGTTTCACTTTGGTCCTTAGAAGGATACCTCTTCTTAGATTTCCTCCTACCCGCTTTTCAAAAAAAAAAAAGATTTCCTCCTACCCTTCCTTTCATAGTGATCAATTTTCTTACCGCGATTGTCGGTATTTAACAAAGAACAAGTCAATGATTCCCCCGAGTTTCTCCTACGATTGTCTACACCGAGAATCAAATCCCTAAGTCAAACTCTTGCTTAATATTTCACACAGAACTACTAACCGTGGTAACCGTACCAGACCAACTTTCCGGTAAAGATGAAAGCGAAATTAACGCCTTTAGTTCATCATCAAACACAATTTCAACCGATGCTAGCCTCGAGATAATATTGTTGAACTCGTTGATACGATTTATTGTGCTCATACCTTCCTTCATCTTCGTATTGAACAATTGACGCATAATAAAAACCTTATTAGCGGCATTAGGTTTTTCATACATGTTTGAAAGAGACTTCAGTATTCGTCTCATTCATAATGTTTCCAATAACGTTCTTAGAAAGTGCAAGATGAACCACACCCAAGGCTTGGCAATCCAATAACGTTCAATCAGCATCACTCATGCCTTCGGGTTTAGCTTCCGATAAGGGTTGGTGAAGTTTTTCTAGATACTAGTAGTCTTCGATTTGCATCTTCCAAAAAGCAAAGTCTATTCCATCAAATCGCTCGATCTTAAATTTTTCGTCTTTCGCCATCGTTCCCAAACTCGGAGCCTAAGCTTGGATACCAGTTGTAAGGATATTTCAGGACCCAAAAAACGCAGGTGATTAAGCACAATCACCCACTCACAATGACAAACGAAAGTAATATGCTAAAAATTAAAGAACACGAGATATAGCGTGGTTATATGTAATCAATGTGATTAATCTACGGACCAAACTGGAGAGTATATTATTGATAAAATTCATGCATATTAGTTATGGGATACATAGGGTCTATTTATAGAGTGAAAGGAATTCAAATCGCGAAAAAACAAGGAGTCCAAGTTAGAACCCAATAATGCCCGCCCAGGGCCTTTCTCGCGATCGCTACCTTCCAGGCTAAATATCCCACACGTTGGCGAGCTTGTGATCAAGCACAATTTCCAGTAGCGAGCTTGAACTTTCCCTTTCGTGAAACAAGCATGTTGCGGTCGCGACACTCCTTTCCCGGTCGCGAGGTTTGGTGCAGCAACAACACTTAGTTTTCTTGTTCCTTTGTTTGATATTCTTCACCATCCAACACGTACTATATTACGTTAGATACTTTATCGATATTAGATACTCTTCTGAGAGAAGTTAAGCGTATGTGAGTGATTTTAATGTCATTTTACAATCATATTAATTAATTATAATTAAACTTAACAATGGGTAAGGATAATATGGAGTGCACACTCTTTCAAGCTAACTTGACACTATCGCAAAAATAGCAGGATGAAGGGGTAGCATCCCAATGTGGGGTTTGTAGCATCCCCTACCGTACCCCATATATTGAAAACTTACATTCAACTACTTTTCCCGTCAAATATACAATCCGACATTCTCCCTCAAAAATGAAAAATAACACCCTTTCGTTTTAATGCCAAAATAACTGAATTTTAAATAAATTAATAATTCACTTGGCTTTCATAAACGAACACACAAAATTATTCAAACAATTCTAGAATATATAGTTTTTTATTTTTCTTACCTACGATCAAATCATTGTTTTCATCTTATCTCAATTGAGATTTCATGAAACCAAGGCATGATAAGACCGAAATACTTAATTGAAAAAGTGATAAACGATTCAAGAAGCAATTAGGATTATCAATTCACACATGTTTCTAGTCAGGAATATATAATTTTTTTCATCCTGGATCGTCACATATTATAACCTCTAATTATTAGGTTTAAATTTGCACTTGTTTGTTGTTTTGGCAAAAAGCTAGAACCACATAAATAACATGGAAACTTTCAGCAGAAACCTTAAAGCACCCAAAGAACGAAAGAGCAACAAACCCGACAAGCCTCTCCAAAAACCAACCACAACTACAACCAACGAATCTACCTACCTATCTATAGGCGGGCCGAGCCTACAAACACAAAAGAACCTACAACATAAAACAACCAACCAAAACCAAATTCTTACCAACAACAAAACAAAGAAGCTAGCAACAGAACAAAAAAAAAGCCTTTAAGCAAGTAAAGCCAACATCCCTGGGAGAAGAAACTAACTGCCAACAAACTAACTAAAACTCAAAACAGAAAAAATATCATGATGACCAATCAAACGATAACAAGTTTTTCAGCCTCTATAGAAACTTTTATACTATTCGTCTCGGGTTTTAGGCGCTTGTTTTCTACTTGTTCAAAACGAATCGACATCACACTTCCCTTCCACTTGTTTAAACTTGCAGTTATCTTGTACATATGATGATCAATAATGTGAGTAAAACATAATTAATTAGTGATGAAAACTACATTTTTGGTGACCATGTCCTTTTTGTCACTATTAACATGTTGTTAATTAAACTATGAAAGTTACGTTCGTTTACCAGGACCAACATTATATTGCCTAACTATACCTATGGCATCATTGCTGAGTGTACTAGAATCAACAAGTTTGTTGGCAACAATTGAAGAATACAACTTAACGAAGCAATAGATTCTTGATGAATTATGATGTACTATCTAACTCGATAAAATGTATATCTAACTGCTATATGGAAAATCATGCAGGGGCGGTTTTTAATGGGGACAGGCGGGGGCAGCCGCCCCCAGTGAATTTGCAATTTTCAGTGTAAAATTTTTGAATTTTTCGACTTTGCCCCTAGTGGATTTTTTATTTTGCCCCAAAACCTACATATTTTGCCCCAAAACCTTTAAATTTTGTCCAAAAATCTCTAAATTTTACCCCAAAACCTTCAAATTTTGTCCACACATGTTAAAATTTTGCCTCAAAACCTCTATAATTTGCTTAAAAACCTCTATTTTTCCCCCAAAATCTCCATATTTTGCCCAAAAAATTGCCACGGTTTTAATTTTTTTTTTTTTTGCCACCGGTGACTTGAAATCCTGGTACCGCCACTGAAATCATGACGACAAAAAAATATTGTAGATGAATTTTCATCGCACGAAAGTGAAAGTGTAAGACCTTCGTACGAAAGACAAGTGTTTCGCACGAAGAAGAGCTGACACTATATAAATAAGGGTTACATGTTTCATTCTTATGTTTCACACTTTTTAGTAAACCTTAGCAGTATTCTCTCCAAGTTTTTCGACCAAAATCATTCCCAATACAAATAAAAGACTGATAATGCTAAAAACGAACATATATTTCATAGCATTATACCTCAAGAAAGACAAGCTTTTAGTTGCAACTGTTCTATTTACAAGTGATATTTGTTTAAATAATAAAAGGTGAAGACAAAAGACAGATTCGACGAATTGAAGACGCAAACGACCAAAAAGCTCAAAAGTACAAAGTACAATCAAAGAGGTTCCAATTATTGATAAGAAACGTCTCAAAATAACAAGAGTACAAGATTCAAAACGCAAAGTACAAGATATTAAATTA
Organism: Rutidosis leptorrhynchoides; assembly: GCF_046630445.1. Taxonomy (NCBI): domain Eukaryota; kingdom Viridiplantae; phylum Streptophyta; class Magnoliopsida; order Asterales; family Asteraceae; genus Rutidosis; species Rutidosis leptorrhynchoides. The sequence continues at coordinate 62,747,481 of NC_092337.1, forward strand.
TACGCAAGGACGTTCGAAAATCCGGAACCGGGACTAAAGTCAACTCTCAACGCTCGACACAACGGACTAAAAATTACAAGTCAACTATGCACATGAATATAATATAATATATAATTAATTCTTAAAATTAATATATATATTATATTATATTTAAAAACCGTCGGCATAAGAAAACAAGCTCCTGTGAGCTGGAAAAAGGAGGCAAAAAGCCATGCGATCGCATGGTGGTAGGTGACATGCCACATGCCTATAAATTCGCGTGTTATGATCTAATATATCCATCCATCCAACTCTCAACGTGTGTGTGTGTGTGTGTGTGTATATATATATATATATATATATATATATATATATATATATATATATATATATATATATATATATTTTAATTTTAATTTTAATTTCTAATAATAAGGGTATGTTAGCGAATGTTGTAAGGGTGTAAGTCGAAATTCTGTCCGTGTAACGCTACGCTATTTTTAATCATTGTAAGTTATGTTCAACCTTTTTAATTTAATGTCTCATAGCTAAGTTATTATTATGCTTATTTAAATCGAAGTAATCATGATGTTGGGCTAATTACTAAAATTGGGTAATTGGGTTTTGTACCATAATTGGGGTTTGGACAAAAGAACGACACTTGTGGAAATTAGACTATGGGCTATTAATGGGCTTTATATTTGTTTAACTAAATGATAGTTTGTTAATTTTAATATAAAGATTTACAATTGAACGTCCCTATAAATAACCATATACACTCGATCGGACACGATAGGCGGGGTATTTATATGTACGAATAATCGTTCATTTAACCGGACACGGGAATGGATTAATAGTCACTAGAATTATTAAAACAGGGGTGAAATTATGTACAAGGACACTTGGCATAATTTATAACAAAGTATTAAAACCTTGGGTTACACGCAGTCGATAACCTGGTGTAATTATTAAACAAAGTATTAAAACCTTGTTACAGTTTAAATCCCAATTAGTTTGAATATTTGACTTCGAGTATAAGAATAATTTGACGAGGACACTCGCACTTTATATTTATGACTGATGGACTGTTTTGGACAAAAATCAGACGGATATATTAAATAATCCAGGACAAAGGACAATTAACCCATGGGCATAAAATTAAAATCAACACGTCAAACATCATGATTACGGAAGTTTAAATAAGCATAATTATTTTATTTCATATTTAATTTCCTTTATTTTATATTTAATTGCACTTTTAATTATCGCACTTATATTGTTATTGTATTTAATTGCACTTTTAATTATCGTATTTTTTAATTATCGCAATTTTATTTTATCGCACTTTTATTTATCGCAATTTCAGTATCGTTATTTACTTTACGCTTTAAATTAAGTCTTTTATTTATTTATTATTTTACATTAGGTTTTAACTGCGACTAAAGTTTTAAAAATCGACAAACCGGTCATTAAACGGTAAAAACCCCCCCTTTATAATAATAATATTACTTATATATATATATATATATATATATATATATATATATATATATATATATATATATATATATATATATATATATATATATATATATATATATATATATATATATATATATATATATATATATATATATATATATATATATATATTTGTATTTTTATAAATTAAACTAATATAGCGTTAAGCTTTGTTTAAAGATTTTCTCTGTGGAACGAACCGGACTTACTAAAAACTACACTACTGTACGATTAGGTACACTGCCTATAAGTGTTGTAGCAAGGTTTAAGTATATCCATTCTATAAATAAATAAATATCTTGTGTAAAATTGTATCATATTTAATAGTATTTCCTAGTAAAAATAAAGCTATTTCATATACACCTCGCATAGCATCAAAGACCCATGTGTCGATCTAATCCATTACATAGACAATAGGTTTGATTTATTCGATCCCGCGAGAATTATTTATTCAATTAATTTTTTTTATTGATTTCTGCTCGGTAACTCATGTATACGTTTGGATCTAAGATCATAATTCGTTCAAAAAAGTGGTATTAGAGCCTTCATTGGTAAGATGGTCTAAGACTTTCGTGCGAAAGTCCAATCAGTATAAATTTGAATTTAACTTAATGATCTTGTTACCTAAACAACCAACAATTATATAAACATGTACTAAACACAATCATTTAAGTAACGTATAAACAACTATCCAAAAGTCCATTGCCCATTTACATAATTGTTCGGTCCCAAATGATTGAAATAAATGCACAAACTCGAATACGAACTAGGGACAAATACAATATGCACTAACAAGTGTAAATGACTCTAAAACAATTTTTCCGTTTGACTAGATATGTTTTATTTTCAATTAACTTGACAAGGAGTATATTTGACTCAGAAGACATCGAACAATGCACATCAATCATCATACATGGGTGTTGTTATAGGTAACTTCAGGTTGTGACCAGGCAATGACCCCCTGTTGTGTATGAAGATGATCAAGTTTGGTTTGCACAAAAAATTTCGATTGTGACCATCTTAAAATGTCATGACCCGGTTATGACCGGTTAAGGTCACGACTAGGCCGTGACTTGATCATGACTAGGATTTTCCGGTTGTCACATGTCACACACACGTGTGAAGTATGACGTGGTGATTCTTGCTTTGACGTATTTTCAACTCAATGGAAAATCATGGCGACGAAATTACAACAGTGTAAATGTCTCTAAAACAACTTTCCCGTTTGACCAGAAATCTTAGCACTAAAGACTTATAAATGGATCCGATTCCTTATTGAAAAGACAAGCTAGAATAACATGACGTGCAAGAATATTTGGACGTATATGATATTCAAACATATCATGTGATTAAGCATCATGTTCTTGACTTAGACTTCCGTATCATAAGGTTCACATTAATTCTTTGAAACTTTATCTTGTTAAAAAAAAAAAAAAAAAAAAAAAAAAAAAAAAAAAAAAAAAAAAAAAAAATATCTGGTACGTGTATGTATTTAAGTACTCTATATATATACACATATTGATGAACCTTTTAACACATATTGTGAAGTATTATATAGCTAGTAACATTGATTAATTAATCATGGTGCATGGATACAAGACGCGTGCACGTGGAATTGGCGAAGATGGAAAGACGGAGATGACGATCGCACAATTTATAAAATATGTAGACGACACACTCGATACAAATAACGATGGACTTATTAGCAGAGACGAACTTAAGCAAGCAGTTCGCAAAAATGGAGGTTGGTTTGCGACGTTGAAGAGTAAACATGCAATGAAGATTGCAGATGCAAATGGCGACGGTTTCATTGATACGAACGAGATCCCAAAGCTAGATGAGTTTGCTGACAAAGTGCTTAATGTGAGGATCGTAAAATACTAGGCGGCGTCGATGATCGTTTATATGTTATGGTTAATAAACAATCATCATCTTCTAATTTCTATTAGATGATAGCGATGTATGTATCTATATAATCATGAATAATAATGTTGTGGTTGATCGCCCAGTGAAAAAGAAACAACACTCGGTATTTAATTGTGAGTGAGTTTGTTTGATATCGTACATATATTTCTTAGTTATCAACTTAATTATCATAATTTATTTAAGCAGCTCTTAAACATTTGTATTTTAACCTTTTACTCTTCTAATAATACTCAATTGGTGTGTGAGGATCAAAAAAGTGTGTGTGAGAATCATCCCCCTTATAAAAAATTGTAATTAATATTAATAAATATGTAAATTTGGGAAAATTGTTCACATAACACTTTCTCGTATATAATCTACATACATCTTTAAAGTTATTTAAATCTTCCAAATGTATACATTTATCTTTTAAATTAAATTATTAATTATTTATTATTACTGTATTTATTTTTGTTTACGACGTCATCTAGCTTAAAAAATTACCGTAGAAGACAAAAAACGCCCAAATTAAAAATTAGGGCTTGCTGAATGCTGACCGGATAACACCGTTAACAAATTAATCTCATTCTGCCATACTCAAATTCATCACTCACAAAGATCAGTAGACTAAAAATGAAGGATCTTTTACTTTCTTGTAAACGATAAGATTGTATCAACTTGTTAGAACCGGTGAAACTAGGTATATTTTCAAAACCCTTCCTTGTATTACTGGCATTGTGTTTCATATTTTGTTTTATTGTTTGTAAGTTTATGTAAGTTATTTTTAGTTGTTTACTGTAGCATGTGTCTATGTTTATCTCAATTCTCAATTCTTAATTATAAACAAGACTAAAGTTCCTACTGAAAAAAACAAAATTAGTTATGAAATATTCTGCTTCTGCTCTGCTTCACTGTCTGCTTGTCGGGTTGGCTGGCTGACTTCAAATGAAATCATGACCCGACCCGTTTAGTTATCTGTCTTGGCAGGTTAACGGGTTGGAATCACAAACGTGTAACCTGTTTATCTGAATGGTTCAAAGGGTTGTAAACTTGTTGGATTGAAATTTATAAATTACACTCGTGATTACTGAATTTTCTTTTTTTTTTAAGGGAAACTCACACACCTAACACGAATTTTTTCACGAATGTATACAAATGTCCACCCTATACTTGTGTGGTTCGAGGGTTAACTCGATACCTAAAGGACAATGGACCTTTGGTTGGCGGATTCAACCATAGCCAGAACACAACTCGTATGTTAAACGGGTTTGAACCACCAACAACGTTAGACCCAACCATAACCCGTGAATTTTCATGGGATGCAGAGGCGGAAGATAGTGGATGGCGGAAGGGGTGCTCGCCCCGTCCGGCTCTAAAAAAAAAAATTACACTAAATTTTTATTTTTTACTAAAAAATAAGGTTTTTTTTAGTGTCTACCTTGTCACTAGTTTTACCCCCTCTTTAGTCGGGTTCAAGTTCCGCCACTGATGGGATGTTCATGTCGTGTCAAGATATGTCACCCCAATACTCAATTCGCTAACCATTTACAGATTTACTATTTTATATTACCTTGTTCAGTAGTGTTTTACCTAGAATAGAAAAACAAAATGAAGTTATGTGGATAATTAAACTTATCAAGTTATGAATTATCAAGTCCAAAGTTAATGAGTACTACATATGCCTCTAGATCCAACGCTTGTATGAGCTTAGTCACAAAAACAATCCGTCTTTTTCCTCAAAAAAGTAGAAAAGTTTAGTTACTTATTATACATGAATATTAAAAAAAAAAAAAAAAAAAAAAAAAAAAAAAAAAAAAACTTGACATAAGATGACTTGAAAATAAAATTATTATGATTCTGCAAATCATGAAGTATTCATTATATTAGACTGCTAAGAAAGTAATTGAACATCGTCAAACTTTACTCGTATAGCAGTTTTGTAGTAGTTTCTTACAATTTTTGTATTTGTTATGAGACTATATAGGTGTGCATTTAGGATCACCACTTTGATGACCGTCGCGTATGGCAGATTATGAAAACAGTCACCAAAATTATTCCACACAAAGTGAGACCGCGTTACAAACAATAAATACCATAATCCAGCTCCATTTCGAGAAGACTCTAGAAAAGAAACGAGCCATTGACCAACAAAAAAAGGAACTATGGAAGCTGTTTCAGCTCTTTTTCTTATTCCTAGCCCTCGTTTTCACGGGCCTGGTCCAGGCCCGAAGCCTCAAGTGCCGCTACTGCTGGATGCCCATTGGGCTACTCACCTTTTCTCATCTGGTCTTTTATGTGTCGGTGGCTCAGACCCTTCGGTGCATCAATGGGTTTAAGTATCAAAGGAGATGCCATAAATTGACTCTTAGGGTAGCTAATGAGCGGGCTAGGCAGATGAGTATGGGTGCGGTGAATAACAATGGTGGTGGTGGGGAAGATGTTACTGGTGATGAGTTTGAGATACATTAGCAGGAACCACCTAAGAGTTACTTTATTAAGTTCAAGAGGAATTGGGGTCTATATTTTGGGTTCTTGATTTTAATCTCTGTGTATATGGTATCTTCATCTGTTGTTGTTCTTTGTTTCTGAATGTTTATGGTAGTCTAGTGTAGGCCAAGTATTTTTAGTTGAAAAGTTGTTGATTGTATCTCAAAGATTGTGTGGAACATGGTGACCTCAGAGATTATTAAAGTTTATGGAACTTGTTTGTCAGTTTTTATAGTTGTGTTTTCTGAGAGAAACAAATTATAAAAATATAGCAAAGCTATCCATAAAATAGCATTACGGGTTATTTTAAAATATAATCCTAGACATAAATAAAGACACTCATTTTGAAACGGAAAAACTACAAATGGAGGTCTCTAATGTTATATCTCATGAAACCTTAGCTAATGTAATAATAATAACACAACTGTTAAGTTATATTTTTCGCAATAAAAAAAATCTTAAAGATGTAAAATTAAACTCCCCATTCCCTACATAAAAATAAATATTTTCAAAATCCAGAGAATTGATTGTTTTGTATGTAAAATATATTGTTACCATGCAAGTATGCAACTAATCCATAAAGTGAACAGAGCTTCAACAATCATTACAAAGCAAGCAAATTTAATTAGACACATGGTGAAAACAGTATTATATACACAATGCAATCACAAATTTCACAACAATAAAAATTAAAAATATTCGACGGAATTGGATATTTGAAGGATTGATACATGTATGGAAAATGATCGGATCCTGGGTTCTAATTTTCGGTTTCCGGGTCGGGTCAGTCCTAGCCCCGTTGATTCCTGTTTAGTCTTGATCATAAACAGCCATATATTAAACCCATTATATCAGGTGACTGTATACAAGACTACTGAGCATGATGATATTAAAATGTGAATGAAACATATATTGACCACAAAACCCATCAAATAACCCCATTTATAAGCAAACAAAAACTCATTCACTAGTCACAACCAACAATGAATCCAGTTTCAAGGGTATACTAGTCTTTTAGTCAAACAACCCAATCACAAATGCAAGGTTATGTAAGAAACAAATAATATCGTTACATGAATTATGAGTCAATCTAGAATTATTAAAACTAAACACCGTTGTAAAAGTTAGATATATGCAAACTATAGGGCCGTTGCAATCGTTCATTCAACAAATATATATAACACTAATGTGATTTTTTTAAAATATAGAGAAAAATCCTCATGAACCGCCAATCTTTGTCACAACTCACTAGTTAAAAAGAATTTTAGAAAGGTCAAAAGTCAATGCCCCTTGAGATGGAAAAGTAACTTATCTTGAAACTAATCTTGTTCTTTAAATATATCCTGTGCTCATAAACAATTGTAAGTATTTGTAGGGTACATCGGTAATTTTAATCACTTCCACTACGGCATCGTCCACCTGACAAAAAAGAAAGTTGAATTGATGATTAGTGGCAAAAAGCATTATAATTTTATAAAGAATCGAGGTGACAATTCCGACCCATATACTAATGAATGGGTCAATTTGAGTAATGTCTTACTTCTCGATGTTAATCTCCCTTCCATGGCGTCTTTCTTCTGTTGGCAGCTTACACAAAGGAAAGGACCATCCCAGGGCCTTAACTTGCCGTTTGTATTCGAAAATCCATGGTGTATTGAAATGCCTTCTCCGGGTTTCATTTCCACTTGACATACGGCGCAAACAAATAACCGGAAAACATTACAGAGCGGGTATTTGGTATCTAAACTGCAAACCAGATAAAAACATAAAACGAGTCAAACTTACAGATACCGGTCAACTAATACACAATTTTTAACTCTATTTTAAAGGGTGTTTGGATTCTCATCCGGTAACTGATACTGTGTCTTGTAGTTGCTATAATCAGTTTGACTCCTTTACTCCCATGTCACAAGACATGTATCCATTTGCAAAAGATATGTCTAATATATACAAAATATTTAAATATATAGCTAATAATTATTTTGATTATTACAACTTCAAGAATCAAAAACATGTCCAAACACTATCTATTATGGATATGTTTGGCGCGGATCTTTTAGCTTTTATGAAAAAACTCATATTTAATAAAAAGCTTTGTTTGGTTAAAGGAGCTTAAAGCTTTTAGATAGAGGGAAAGCTACTAGAACTAACGTTTAGCTTTCAGCTTCTAGCTTTTTGTGATTTTACTATTTATTTAACAGATTCAACTACTCTACCAAACACAAAAATATATCTAAAAAGCTAACAGCTACAAGATAAAAGCTACCAGCTACAAGCTAAAAGCTACCAACTAGTTTTGCCAAACATACCCTATATTTCCCTTCATAACAGCTAATTATCAGATTACGACTATTTAAAACCGCATAGAAATGTGTATAGTAAAGAAGTAAAAGACGCTAGCTAGAGTACACCAACCGTTCTGAAAGCATAGCAGATCCTTCTTCCAAAAGTTCCTCCACCAAATCCGGTTCATAAAATCCTTCTTCATCAGACTGGGGTGGGGCCTCTGTACTCTTCTTTTTAAACATGGCCTTCAATACTCCCTTACCTGTCTTCTTTGGAGGTGGTACAGGAGGATTTGTCTTTTCAGGAGGTAGTATATCAACCACTATACAAGTTGTATCATCTCGTAGTCCTTTTACTTGTACAGCTTCCTGCATATGGTAATTGTAGGATTAAAACTAGATGTTCATGTAAGGCTAATGTACATTTATGACACAATATGTGGGCCCCATACTTTAACAATATGTGCTGCAGCTGCTTCGGGTGCCAAACCACGAGAGCACTCTAGAGCGTCTTCAGCTGAAAGAGCATCCCATACACCGTCACTTGAGATTACAAGCCTCCCACCAGCAGACGATAGCTGCAACTCACACATTAAAATTACACTCAATATTTAAGACATAATTACTGAGATAGTCCCCGTGGTTTCACTAAATTTCCGGAAATAGTCCCTAAGGTTTTATTTTGATCTACTTGCACCTCGTGGTTTTCAAAATGTTACTAAAATGGTCCTCTTGTTACTAAGATAGTCCCTGTGGTTTCACCAAATTGCTGAAACCACAGGGACTATTTCAGCAACATTTTGAAAACCATGAGGAGCAAGTAGATCAAAATAAAACCCTAGGGACTATTACAGCAATTTGGGCGAAACCGCAAGGAATATCTCAGTAATTATATCAATATTTAATTATGTTCACATCTAAATTTAGTACATCAATAACTATATTATCCTATGAATAACTAACCTTCACTTGCTTTACAAAAGGGACGGGAACGATGAACTCCCCAACATCTCGATCGCCAATAGATCGTGAAAGGCATAAGCCACCCGGCCAACATCTCAAAGGGCCAATCTGGGAAACACATGAGAACAGAACAGAGTAAAAATCTGGTTTCCAACTTTCCATACATACACAACATTCCATTAACAGAAATATGGAAAAAGGATAATGAGAATTAAAGATGTATAAAACATATTCAACTAAAGAATATAACTAATAAGCCCAAATGGATATACATGTAGGTAAATATCCATTCTTCTACAATTTATTTCCAAATCAATCAGAATCAGAACATACCATAAAAATAAAGTATAAACTTGTAACAGTTAATATAACATTCGAAAATGAAATTAACAAATACAGCAAGGAAAACGGATAATACCTCTGTACCACCGCCAGTATTAAGTCGACCAACCTCACCGCCACTTGCAGTAACACGCTCTCTCCTATTAAACAAAATAAGATGAATAATAATAAATATATAGAATAATGTTCGATTCAAATTCACAAACGGAATGCATCTAACAAATTTTGTTGACTTACTCTTCTTCATTGGTGTCAAGTCTATGGTCGGCTGAAAGATAATACATTGCACCATCGGCGGATTCGAGTACGCAGCGTGAATCCCCAACTGATGCTACTGTCACTATTGATCCCTCGATGATTACAAAGGTGACAGTTGTCCCTGACATGTGGGCTACAATCATAACAATATGTTATGCATATGCATATTAGAAACCATATAATCCATGCATGCACAAACATAATACTCCGTACAAACAAATCTACAAGCAGAAGAATCTTATAGATGATTAAAAAACAAAAAAAAAAAAAACAAAAAAAAAAAAAAAAAAATTGGCATATGCTACGATTTTAATTGTATCCTACTGTGTGCATCATCAAGAAGTTGAACAAAAATATACGAGAAGTATTTAAGTGCTAATCGGTTGCTCTACACTCCATATTGGAACTGGAACCATGAATTTATCACTGACTTAGGAAATAATATAAAAGACTAGAAACTCAATACAATAATTCGAATCGATGTTATAGGCGGCAAACAGGTTATAATTAGCACCTTAGACCATGAAGTGGAAACCTATGTTCCTTATAAGATATTAAGATGAGTAGGTCTTTATAAGGTAAGTTTTTTTCTCATTCAAATCACTGACAACATCATACTAATTTAAGAGGTTCTATGTACCAATAATAGCAAAAGAAAAATAAAATTTATATGCTAAGCCTACATTATTATACTTCAAGCCTGATATACAAGTATACATGACCACAAATTACCTCAAAAGATCTAATCAAATCCATCCCTAACATGTAATTTCGGAAGGATTAACAGAAGAGACTTGTGTATACCTTTCTGTTGAAAATCTTTATCCGTTTTAACAAAACCGGCAACCAAAGCCCTCGGTAACGCTGCCACCCATTCCTCGCGATTAAGATCAGGCAGAATAGCACACAAAACATTATTCAAAAGATTCTCCTTAGTAAATATAGCTGCTGCTGCTCCATTATGTCCATCAAAAATCTACAATATTAACATCAAGTAAGCGCACTACACGATAAATGATAACCTATCATATCAATTAAAGGAAACGAAAACTTTAAAGTAAGTCAATAATATTACCCCAAAAACAGAATAAGTAGCAACACCATCTCCTAACACGCGTTCACAATCAGTCTTAATCAACGCAAAATCTTCCCCTTTTTTGGATTCATTAGCTTCACCACTAACAATTTCAGGTCTATCAGCTTTCTCATTCACTAATTCACGTTTCAATAACACTGATAACGGTACATGTTCCCTCTTGTGAACGGACATTTCTTCGAAAGTCCAGATTTACAATTTCAACCTTCATACACACTTAACAGAAATCATATAAATTAATTAAAAATAATAAATAAATAGTAACAAAATTATAGATAACACGTTTTAACCTAAAATCTACATACACTTATAGATAACTAAATCATGTAGCAATAGATACGATCGAACAATGTAGATTCACAAAAACACAATAAATAATAATAAACACTTACATAGATTCGAACAAATTGATTAAATCGTGGATACAGAAGGATAAAAGGTGTGATTCGATTCGATATACAATTAAGAATTTCCGCGCGAGAGAAGATGGAAGGTCTGTGTGTGTGTGATAGCTGTGATTTTAATTTTAATTTTAATTTAATTTCGACTTTGATTTGATTTTGATTTTGATTTTGTTGTTGATTTTGAGAATTTGGTTTTCATGATGTGCGAGCGTGTGCTAGTACATAAAGCGCGTGAATTGTGAGTTGTCACTTTTATCTGTTATTTTTTATTATTATTAATTTTTTTTTTTTTTTACCACTGAGTTTCCTTTTTTATAGGTGAATAATTTTTAATTTCATATTTTTCTTAAAAAGGTTAAAAGAAGTGATGAACGGTGATTTATTAATGAATTTATTAAATATATATAAATTGCATACTTAATAAATAAGTTGGAGGAAAATTTTCATGATAGCTATTTATGCAAATTTAGGTTGGTAACAAAATATAAAAATATTGAAGTATATCACATTTAAAAGATATGTTATCTTAACTACTTTTTTTACATTTATATGGCTTTATAAAACTTTTGCCATCACCATTTAGCCAGTCACATTTAAAAGGCATGTTTCTGTCATGAAATAAGTCATATTTTTTTTATGTTTATTTTATTTAATTTATTGAAAATGACTACTTTGACTCTATTGCCATCAAATAGCTATCATGAAAATTTCGTTGGATTAGGTAATGTTGTTGTTGTGACTACTTTGACTCTATTGCCATCAAATTTTTGTTTTTTGGGTATAAAATCTTTTTGCCAAAAAATAAACTAACTTCTGACATTGTTACTTACCTTCGGCACCAAGTTTTCTTTTACGTTTTTAAATGCAAAATAATGACAATACTCAACAAAATACAAAATTTTGCTATTAAATGATTCAAAGACTAAACAATAACATTCAAAGCTATATAAACTCTGTAACCAAAGCAAATTGTTTCCTAAAATTCCCTTTATAAATAAAAATTTCACTTTTTATAATCATATGATATCATGATATTTGCAGTAGAACTAATATTTCGACGAAAGATATCCGCGCACTGGCCATGGGAGAACATGCGTCCAGCCATAATCGCGACGAATGGCAAGGGTAGGAATAGTATAAATGCATATGAATATATAACCACTAGCGTATACATACATGTTCTAACATTGCGTATATGTTTGCAGAGATGAAGATGAAGAAAGTGCACACCGCGGAGGAGATTGCGGCTATCTCTTTCCGCAAGCAGAATGTTAACGAACCTCTTGAGCAGGAGAGGACTGGCGAAAACGCGGAGCCCGAACCCGCCACCTCGGCCAATAAGCGCAAGGCTACCGAAGCCCCCCAAACTAAGCAGAAGAAGAAGAAACTCACTCCCAAGCAAAGGGAGGACATGCGGAATGACAATTTTGTCCCCGTCGATCCAGCGTCCGCAGATCTACCTCCTCCCACCGGTAAGCATCTCTTTTCTTGCGTAAACACCGCACAATTAACTGCATGTGCTAACGAGTTACTGATTTGCAGAGCATATCGAGGAGACGCATCACACGCCACCGCGAGGCAATCCGGACCTTGAAGCCACCGCCACGTCAAGAGACAAGGCAATACATCTTGATTCTGATACAACACCAACCCCACCACACGGTAGCTTCCGATTGGCGAATCTGGCGCAGCTCACCCAGTCCTCTGCCGAGAAAGCCGCAGAGCAATCCGCCTTTCTGCAACAAATTTTCCCTGCTGAATTTCGCGAGCAACTAGCCGCACTGCCCTTCAACCAAGCGTACAACGCCTTTGTCCAAAACGGCCTTGTGTTCTTTGGCATGTTTGCGGATCAAGCCCGTCGTTCCACTAACCTATACCAAGTGGCCGTTCGGAAAGAAACAGAGCTTGGATTGCTGCAGGCGGGGGTAGATCAGGTTAAAAAAGACAGGGATGCCGCGGAAGAGGCGCGCAAGGCGGTGGAGGTGACTGCGGCGGAAACAAAGACCGCACTGATTGAGGAAAGGAAGAAAAACCGCGAGTTGGTTGGTGCGGTTGACCAGGCTAGGGGGAGACGGAGCGCCTGCGGTTGGAACTAGAAAGGGTGCGCGGGGAAATGTGTCACACCCCCCAAAATGGACCAGGGGTAATTGTGACCAATCATATCATAACACATTTGTATAAACGAGAACGACTCTATATGAGACTTTTTAAATAAAACCTTTGTTAATAAAACAGCGGAAGCAGTAATACATGTTTACATTATTATTAAAACGTAAAATAAATGTTTATGAACTAAAATATAATATGCGATGTGGACTCCATGCAAGCATCAAATCTATCATCACAAAGTTGCAAACAGCTAGCTCAATCATCACCTGAGACAAAACATGCTTAAAGTGTCAACCAAAAAGGTTGAGTGAAATTCACAGGTTTATAAATAATATCCAAAGTTTTAGACCATAAGATTTAGTTTAAAGTTGATTGATATAGAAATATCAATCTAAAAGTGTTGCTGCATTTTGTAATATCGCTACTAAACAAGTTTACCCTATGACACTTTGTACTGTCAGTGTCGTGGAATCATTATTATGTAACCAAAGACCAACGGTCGAATGGTTAGAGACGTTACTCTCAATAGGCCTACTCACAATAATTAAGTTTGCATTTAAACGTAGCAATTGACGATATTACGGTAGGGATTTAGCATGAATCAAAGCATGACAGCATAGTTAACAATTTAGTACTTGTGTCTAAGTGTAAAACAGTTATAAAGCAAGCATGTGTCTCACACCAAAAGTTGTAAAATAGTTATGAAACAGTAAAAAGTGGGGCTATGAAGTTCACCTTAGTAGCACACGAAAGAATTGAACGGAAGGACGTGACCGAGATCTCAACCTAGAGATAGAACGTATGATCAGACATTGCCTAACAGACAATAGTATATAGTACTATATTGATAGTAATGGTTCACTAAAGAATTTCCATTTTCGGAAGGTTACTATTTATGGAAAGTTTTCACTTATAGTAATTTTTCAATTTTAGAAAGTTCGGGTTAATCTTTAGCAAGATGTTGTACAACTCTACTCAAACTTCGTTGCTATCAAATAAGTCAGGAATGACCAGATGTAACCGGGGGCCCAGGATTCTTGACCAGAATCTAAGTCATGGCATTCGAGATCCACAAGCTTACCCATAAATGGCAACCTAGACATCATTCACTTACGACCGTGAGTAGCGATGAAGTTCACATGAATTATACATTATCTTTGATTAACCTTCACTTTAAGTGTATACACATAACGAATTATTAATGTACTTAATAATTATATATGTGATAATATAACCTAAGTTTTATTTAATATTTAGTTATTATACCTTAGTATGTCTTATATATATTAAATATAATTACCTTTAAATAAATACCTAAATTACTTCAAAAATAATAGTGTTTTATTAATCGAACATTATTCAAAAATGTCTAAATAATAAATTAAATATCTAAAAATTACATACATAATTTTTATAGTCTTAGTTAATCATATAGATTAGTAGAAAAATTTAAGAAAATGTTTTTATTATATTTTTGTATTTATTTTTGTTTTTACCCTTAATGTATTCACAAAACAATTTTAATTCTACATAATTACTAAATAAACCCAAATAATTATTTTTATAATTTTTATAAGTTTCTATTAGTCTAATAACCTGTAGAAAAATATTTAAAAAAATATTTTTTTAATATTTTATATTTATTCTTAATTTACCTTCGAATTACATAATAATAGAGTTTAATTATATAATAAATAAAAATTCGACCCAAGTAATTATTTTTATAATTTTTTCAGATCTATATAAGTTTTAAAAACTCAGAAAAAAATTATATATATTTTATTTTTGGTTAAAAGTATTTATTACGAATTTTACATTGTTTTTACGTTTAAACACTACATAATTCGTATTTAATTATAAATAATATTCCATAAATTATCAAAATTATTTTTATGCATCATAACACTTATAATACTAATTATAACATATAAACATAATTAATTTCGAATTTTACAAAGAATATACAATAAATATAAATATAAATATAAATGACAATATTGAAAAAATTAATAAAAATAGAAAGTACCTCAAATTTTCTTCAAGGTTTTGAGAGAATAACTTAAGTTTTTGTATTTGGCAAGAAAAAATGAATGAGAAGCCATGTATTTATAGGTAAAAAATGGTTGGTGAAAAGAAAAAAAAATAATAAAATAAAGGTGCCAATTTTGACAAAATAATAAAAACATGTTAAAAATGTTTTTAATAAGCTTTTATTTTTGAAAATATTTAGTCAAAATTCATGGGCTCATTATTTAATTTATAAAAAAAATCTTATTTCTTTTTATTTTTATTTTTTTTATAAGCTAAAAATATATATAATGATTAAAATAACTTATCATTTAATTAATAATTATGTTACATATAGTTTTAAATATAATACGCATTAATATTAACTAAAGTTATTTTATATAATTAGTGTAAACTTTAGTTAACAGAACGTGTCGACTAAAAATAAATATTTGATCAACGTCGAATTTAATTATATATTACGTATGGATAACAACCCTATAGTCAAATTAGTCAATTCATGCATGGAAATATGAGGGTTGTTATAGTACCTACCCGTTAAAAGAAATTTCGTCTCGAAATTTAGTTGTTGCCATTAATCGGTGTTGTTCGTACATAGACGAGGATATTTACGTTTTATTTGGTTTTCACGTTCCCAGGTATGCTCGGGGCCTTGCGTGAATTCCAACGGATAGAATATTGTTCTGTTTCAAGAATTAAAATCATACAAACCATAATTTCTACAAGTTCTTCTACGAAGTGCATTTTATTATTAATGCGGAGATCATTCAAAATGATGATGTTATACAAGTCATTTCAGTAAATTGGATATATAAAATGTGTTATGAATAATATCGAGCTCATTTAAACCTTGAGCGTTTATGCCACCACGCTAGGGTAGACAAAATAGAAAGGAGTTCATGAAAATCATAGTCGAGAAATTTGATAGAGATTGTCATTCTTTACAACAAGAATGATGAATATGAGTTGAAAATATTGTTTTATCAACATTGGGTAATATGGATAAAACGACTCGATTATAGGAAGAGTATAAATGAAGTTATCTTAAAAGTTTGAAATAAGGAAATATCAGTTTGCCTTAACTTTTGACATAATTAAAGGTGATTTCCGGAATTCAAGGGATTTAAAGGAAATCTTTATAATCTGTATAAGATTTGATTCTCCGATAATTAAGGAAATTAAAATTGCCTTGATTGTTGTGTCTAGAATTTTGCTATAAATTAGCTTCTTTTTTTTCATTATCTTCACCACTTCTATACTTTCTTTCTCGATTCATACTTCCAAAGATTGTGAAAATGCTCCATCCAGTTCTTATCCTGGATACTTTTCTGACTATCATTTCTGTCATTCTTCTTTTTCATTTACCCCAGAGGAATCTGTTTACTTCTACAATTACCTTGGGGTTATAGTGTTTTTAATTCTCACGTGTCTTTATGTTGCTATACGCATTGATATACACGGTTTGTAATTTCCGTGTTGTTATCGGGCTTTATATTTTCCCTTATATGTCGGAGCTCTATGCTCTTGTTTTTCCTTCCCGACTTCAAGTCAAGCGAATAATGGTCTAGAATTCGTAGGTATGGAGTTTCAAATGATCATAATATACAAAGCAGAAGGAAAGGTAATAGCACGATTTGATTTGTCAAATTACTAGAATTACTAAGGATAGAACTATCAAGAATATATGTTCTTGATATGTTCAGAGATTAAGTAGAATGTAAAAGTCATGTAACATGGCAAATGATGATTATAAAGTCTATGAATCATCATCTTCCATTAAAAATTTAGCATGACTTGCTGTAATATAATCATGTTGGCCTGACATCATTATATTATACTAACTCATGCTTCAATTCCCAACACTACCTCAAATCATTCCAAATTTAAACTTGTATGTTATAGAAATATAGAAACTAAAACAGTTTCCTTTATTATGTAACACATAAAGTGCGAAGTGATAAATAATTTCGGACAAGAGTAGTTATGAATGTATCTTCAGAAATATGGAGGATATTTATAACGAAAGATACGATGATATCTTAGAATTTTCTAAGATCAAATGATAACGAGAAAAATTCTTCTGTAAGGATTTAGAATGCGTAAGGAGATCTTTTGTGATTTTCATCAGAAATCGAATCATCTAGATTCTTTGATTACAGGTTTAATCCTTGTGATTTGTCCACGGTCTCCTTCATGGTTTGCTCAATCCGTTTTTCAGCACCAAATTTTCTATCGAGCGTTCCCAATACCCCATCTACAATTTTGCTGTTTCCTCTGCATTTAATGCAGCCATATTTGAATCGTCGGTTATCAATCTGAGATGGTTTCAAGAAATTTCGTTTTTAGATGATTGAACGCTGATTGTGATCGTCAAGATTCAAAGGATGTTTTCAAAAATTTTGAATTTGAAGTGTTTAAGCGTAAGATGCATCCTTCAATGGATCTAACAGTTGACGAAGAAATGTTTGTGATTTTCAAAAGTAAGGAATGGTAAGTTCGGTGGTTTGATGTGATAATTCATCATAGAATACGAATGAATATAATTCATGAATGTAGTGATCTTTAGGAAGATTGCACTTGCTAAAGCTTTACTTGGATTTCGATATGTCCAAATCAGAATAGGTAATTAAATTTGTATGAAAATGGTTGTTCTTTAGTGAACGGATACATATATGGATGTAAGTAGTATAGTTACTAATTATTGAATCAGAATTTGAAGAATGTACAATGTAAGATATTGATGTGAGATATAAATATTTCTCGGGTTTTACCTACCCGGTAAAATATTTTCACAATTAACAGTTTGTTCAAAAGAATTTTTAATTACAATCTTTATGAAGATATACGTACATATATATTTTCTTTCAGATGTAATCATGGATTTAATGAGTTAATATAATATTAAACTCATTTGATTTACGGTTGAAATGAGAATTAATAATCTCCAAAACCTTAGAGATTTAATAATCATCGCAGAATCTTTCTTTAATGAAGTTATGAATCAATACTCCATCGTTCATTGTTATTGATATACCTCGGTATATGATGTTGATGCTCGTGGAATTCTTGTGAAATTCACAAGGCACGAATGATGTTTTCTAAAGAGTTTTGAGTACATCGAAAATGAAAGTGTAAAATCAAACATGTATTTGAATAATACACTTGATTTATTATGAAAATGGAGTTTAGTGTGCTGAAGCAGTGATTAACGATTGTTAAGTCATTAACGAAGGATGTACATCATAGCATATTAGTGATATGAATTAACCGAGTAGTATTTACTAGTTAAGATTCACACGTAATAGCTTAGTACGAAAATATTTATTATTGTTTCAAACCATATATATATAAAGTATACATATATAATTCTTCAGGAAGAATGAGTCAATACATCTTAACTCATTATTACTAATATTCCTTGGTATCTATGGGGCGTATGATGTTAATGTTTGAGGTACTGAGTGTGATGTTGAGGCGTGGAATGCAGATGTTTTTGTTGGTGAAGCTGATGCTGTTGGCGGTGATGCTGATGGTACTGGTGGTGCTGGTTATGCTGCTGGTGCTGCTGCTGGTGCTCGTAGGTTTTGCACCATATTTTCCAAAGCCACTACTCGAGGGCGAAGCTCGTTGACTTCTTCTATTATTCCGGGATGATTGGAGGTTCGGACAAGGGGATGAATAAGATCTGAAATTCTAGATATTATATATTCGTGACGGGATATCCTGGAAATGAGGGTGAAAATAGTGTTCCGAACGGGTTCGCCGGTAAGCGCTTCAGGTTCTTCGCCAATAGGGCAATGTGGTGGGTGAAAAGGATCACCTTCTTCACTTCTCCATTGATTAAGTAGACTACGAACCCACCCCCAATTCATCCAGAAAAGGTGATGACTAATTGGTTGGTTCATTCCGGTTACACTGCCATTAGAGCTTGAGGAGTTCAAGGAATCAAGTGAGAAATCCATATTATCTGATCAGAATAAGGGTTTTTGTTATAAGATGAGTGTTGAATATTGAATGATATATTTGTCTTCTTGATATACGTATATATAGCAAAAAGATTTCCGTAATTTACGGAGGAAATTTAGAAAAAGTGTTAGACAAAGTCTATTAAGATAGATATGATAAGATATAATAAGATATGATGTGTCTATACTCCAATAATAGCAGTATGACGTGTCGAGATCATAAAATGATAAGTATGTAATCTGATAATCTTTCGATTAAAGACTTTCACTTCGTAATGGCCTATTCAGGTCTACGGCTTGAGCTATAGGATCCTTTAAATCGATAATCCAAACCCTTCTATTCTAGAGTTTCGTAGACGCCATCCGTCAAGAAAATTCAATGATAAAAAAATAACGAGAAATCAAAGATTTAAAAGTAATGAATATGAGTAGTGATGACATTATAATGTCTTTGAGATAACTCAATGACATTTTCTGGTTCACAAACTGATGCATAAAGGCATAAAGCATATAGGTACGTGATATAACAAGGAGGTTATATACGTTTGAGTATGAATAGTAATAAATATAGGAGTTTCAAAAATCATGGATAACATTTCATGTAATACATATGTAATACACAAAACTATGATAGATGACATAGGAATGTCGAGAACGGTGTCGCATTTAAATGTGGTGGCGGAATTGAATAGTACTTAGGAAAGTGAGCAGAGTTCTTAGGTTGGCTCGGAATTCTAAGATA
Source organism: Rutidosis leptorrhynchoides (assembly GCF_046630445.1). Classification (NCBI taxonomy): domain Eukaryota; kingdom Viridiplantae; phylum Streptophyta; class Magnoliopsida; order Asterales; family Asteraceae; genus Rutidosis; species Rutidosis leptorrhynchoides. The sequence continues at coordinate 62,767,565 of NC_092337.1, forward strand.
AGTAAAGTTTCTAAAGTATAGTGTAGCATTTAACAGTTAAAGGCAACAATTAAAGGCACTATAGTCAAAGAAAGTTGTAGTCCTACATTGCTAAGGTACCTAATTGTATAAGGCACACATAAGATGCAATCCTGGTTCTCTACAACAATCTGCTCTGATACCAATCTGTCACACCCCCCAAAATGGACCAGGGGTAATTGTGACCAATCATATCATAACACAGTTGTATAAACGAGAACGACTCTATATGAGACTTTTTAAATAAAACCTTTGTTAATAAAACAGCGGAAGCAGTAATACATGTTTACATTATTATTAAAACGTAAAATAAATGTTTATGAACTAAAATATAATATGCGATGTGGACTCCATGCAAGCATCAAATCTATCATCACAAAGTTGCAAACAGCTAGCTCAATCATCACCTGAGACAAAACATGCTTAAAGTGTCAACCAAACAGGTTGAGTGAAATTCACAGGTTTATAAATAATATCCAAAGTTTTAGACCACAAGATTTAGTTTAAAGTTGATTGATATAGAAATATCAATCTAAAAGTGTTGCTGCATTTTGTAATATCGCTACTAAACAAGTTTACCCTATGACACCTTGTACTGTCAGTGTCGTGGAATAATTATTATGTAACCAAAGACCAACGGTCGAATGGTTAGAGACGTTACTCTCAATAGGCCTACTCACAATAATTAAGTTTGCATTTAAACGTAGCAATTGACGATATTACGGTAGGGATTTAGCATGAATCAAAGCATGACAGCATAGTTAACAATTTAGTACTTGTGTCTAAGTGTAAAACAGTTATAAAGCAAGCATGTGTCTCACCCCAAAAGTTATAAAACAGTTATGAAACAGTAAAAAGTGGGGCTATGAAGTTCACCTTAGTAGCACACGAAAGAATTGAACGGAAGGACGTGACCGAGATCTCAACCTAGAGATAGAACGTATGATCAGACATTGCCTAACAGACAATAGTATATAGTACTATATTGATAGTAATGGTTCACTAAAGAATTTCCATTTTCGGAAGGTTACTATTTATGGAAAGTTTCCACTTATAGTAATTTTTCAATTTTAGAAAGTTCGGGTTAATCTTTAGCAAGATGTTGTACAACTCTACTTAAACTTCGTTGCTATCAAATAAGTCAGGAATGACCAGATGTAACCGGGGGCCCAGGATTCTTGACCAGAATCTAAGTCATGGCATTCGAGATCCACAAGCTTACCCATAAATGGCAACCTAGACATCATTCACTTACGACCGTGAGTAGCGATGAAGTTCACATGAATTATACATTATCTTTGATTAACCTTCACTTTAAGTGTATACACACAACGAATTATTAATGTACTTAATAATTATATATGTGATAATATAACCTAAGTTTTATTTAATATTTAGTTATTATACCTTAGTATGTCTTATATATATTAAATATAATTACCTTTAAATAAATACCTAAATTACTTCAAAAATAATAGTGTTTTATTAATCGAACATTATTCAAAAATGTCTAAATAATAAATTAAATATCTAAAAATTACATACATAATTTTTATAGTCTTAGTTAATCATATAGATTATTAGAAAAATTTAAGAAAACGTTTTTATTATATTTTTGTATTTATTTTTGTTTTTACCCTTAATGTATTCACAAAATAATTTTAATTCTACATAATTACTAAATAAACCCAAATAATTATTTTTGTAATTTTTATAAGTTTCTATTAGTCTAATAACCTGTAGAAAAATATTTAAAAAAATATTTTTTTATTATTTTATATTTATTCTTAATTTACCTTCGAATTACATAATAATAGAGTTTAATTATATAATAAATACCAATTCGACCCAAGTAATTATTTTTATAATTTTTTAAGATCTATATAAGTTTTAAAAACTCAGAAAAAAATTATATATATTTTATTTTTGGTTAAAAGTATTTATTACGAATTTTACATTGTTTTTACGTTTAAACACTACATAATTCGTATTTAATTATAAATAATATTCCATAAATTATCAAAATTATTTTTATGCATCATAACACTTATAATACTAATTATAACATATAAACATAATTAATTTCGAATTTTACAAAGAATATACAATAAATATAAATATAAATATAAATGACAATATTGAAAAAATTAATAAAAATAGAAAGTACCTCAAATTTTCTTCAAGGTTTTGAGAGAATAACTTAAGTTTTTGTATTTGGCAAGAAAAAATGAATGAGAAGCCATGTATTTATAGGTAAAAAATGGTTGGTGAAAAGAAAAAAAAATAATAAAATAAAGGTGCCAATTTTGACAAAATAATAAAAACATGTTAAAAATGTTTTTAATAAGTTTTTGTTTTTGAAAATATTTAGTCAAAATTCATGGGCTCATTATTTAATTTATAAAAAAAAATCTTATTTCTTTTTATTTTTATTTTTTTTATAAGCTAAAAATATATATAATGATTAAAATAACTTATCATTTAATTAATAATTATGTTACATATAGTTTTAAATATAATACGCATTAATATTAACTAAAGTTATTTTATATAATTAGTGTAAACTTTAGTTAACAGAACGTGTCGACTAAAAATAAATATTTGATCAACCTCGAATTTAATTATATATTACGTATGGATAACAACCCTATAGTCAAATTAGTCAATTCATGCATGGAAATATGAGGGTTGTTATAAAATGGATGACGCGGTGACTGGCTGCGAGCTGGCAGAGGCAGACTTGTTAAAGCTTCGCACCGCCCTCCCTACCATTGCGCAAAAGGTGATGGACTCGAACCCAGTATCCGAAAAGTTCAATGCCTATGTTGACGCGGTGAAGGACCATGACCGCAATAAGGTGATGCTTGAGGTGATCCAGGGCTGCGACCTTATGCTACCATACCCCCAGGTTGTTCAGAAATACTTGAAGGAGGGTACAGCTGAGGCGCTCCTTGAAGCTGAGCAGTCCATCCTTGTCCCCTTAATAAACGCTTTCGCTGCGGATCCAAATATGTCAGTTGATGGGTTCCTCAAGGAGGATTTATAATTGTAACGCTTTAAACACTTGCGCCGTAAGTCCTGTGCTTAGACAGGCAATTTGTAATTATAATTTTTGAGCCCTAAGTTCCATGTTGGGCAGGTATTGGAAACAATTTTTATTTTTAATAACTTAGTTGTATTATATATTCTTGTGTCATGCATGCGTCATGTATTAATTGTTTATATATCGCGAATCAAAACAAAGGACGAATCGCATGCCCATGCGCATAATTAACCAAAACTCATGCGCACACGCAGGTACTGCGTAAAATAAACCAATACTTTAGCAATTTTACCTTTAACAGTTTAGACTCAAAAGCTACTGCGTTATCGCTTTGTCATGTTCTAGAGGTGCACTTTAGCTGTATGGTAAGCAATGCAACTAAAAACAAACCAATGCTTTTATTCTCAAGAGTTCCTCATGCAAACCAATGCGAGAGTAATAATGCACAAGCAATCCAATGCTTGTATTTTTAAGTCGACTTGGCAGCCATCTAGTCTGCGTGGCGCTTGGTTAGGGGAAAACCAATTCCCTTCACCTGCCGTTAATGTCTAGCCTCGTAACCAAACAGGCTTCTGCCGCACGGGGGCTAGAGGACACCCCTTAAGTAGACAGGAACCGCATACAAAAAATAAAAATATATACAAAGGTATGCGCGAGTAAATATTTTAATTGGCATTAATCATGATTACAACCGCGACACATCCAAATGGACGGAAATTACGCAAGGAAAAAATAATGTGCTAAAATATTTGGAGTGATCAAGTCCAACCAACTACATGTAACATTTCTTCAACAACGTCGCATGCCAAGTGCGTTTCACAGGTTTTCCATCTAATGTCGCGAGATGGTATGCCCCGGTGTTGCTTGTTCCCACTACCTTATATGAAACTTCCCAACGGGGGCCCAACTTCCTAGTATCTTCCGCATGACTCGCATCATTCTGACGCCAAACTAAGTCCCCGCACTTATAAGAGCGCGAACGCACACGCTGATTGTAGTACTTTGCAATTTTCTGCTTATTATTGGCTTCGTTTATCGCCACAGAAAGTCTGTGTTATTCCAACAAATTAAGATTTTTCCGCAAAGCTTCTGAGTTATTCTGCTCGTCGAAATTCTGTATGCGGAACGTTGGTACACCAATCTCTGCGGGCACAACAGCTTCTGACTCATAGACCAAACTGAACGGAGTCTCACCAGTGCTTGCTTTGGGTGTTGTTCTATGTGCCCATAAAACCTTTGGTAGTTCATCCACCCAACCAATGCGACCATGACCCAATCTGGCTTTGATTCCAGCCACTATATCCCGGTTGGTGACTTCGCACTGGCCATTCGCCTGCGGATGCGCAACGGATGTAAACGTTTGCTTAATATTAAGCTCCGCGCACCAACTGCGAAAAGGATCCCCCGCAAACTGCGTACCGTTATCACTAACGATTTCGTTTGGTATGCCGAATCGACAAACAATGTCCTCCCATACAAAATTTCGCACCTTTTTTCCTGAAATTGTTGTTAGCAGTCGCGCTTCAACCCACTTCGTGAAATAGTCAATTGCAACAATCAAGAATTTGATGTTTTCTGCGTGTGCAGAGTATGCGTAAGATACTGATGTAAGTAGCATATGGTATAAAATAAATGATAATATTACCTCGGCCTTTCGGAAATAGTCCGACTATGTCAATTGCCCATTTGCAGAATGGCCATGGTGACGAGACTGGGATCATTGGGTGCGCAGATGCTCTGCTGATAGGCGCATGTATTTGGTAAGATTCGCATTGTTTAACTATGCGCGCAGTATCTGCGTACATAGTGGGCCAATAATAACCTAGCCGCATAATTTTTGACACAATAGACCTGTGCCCTGAATGAAGAGCGCATGCACCCTCATGCACCTCGCGTATAACTTCCTCTGCCTCTTTTGGACCAATGCACATTAAATACGGCCCTAAATAATTTTTTCGATATAAGACCTCACCTTCAAGGGCGTACAGTGGTGCCTTAGTGCGGACTTTCTTTGCATCAACAAAATCTGCAGGTGATGTGCCATCTCACAGAAAAGCAATGATGGGTGTCATCCACGTCGAGATGGATTCCTCAACAGGTGCCACTAAAGGCATCATAACAATAGACTTCGCAAGTAGTTCTTATATAAGAACTTTCTTCCCCAGATGATCAAAGGCCAAAGCAGCCAATTTTCTAAGCGCATCGGCCTTCTTATTTTGCCCCGCATTACGTGGGAGATTTGAAAAGCCTCAAACTGGTCAGCGAGGTTATGAACAAGCGATAAATATTGCTGCATGGCTATGCCATGCGCTTCAAAGTCTCCGCTGACTTGACTGCATACAAGCTTTGAATCCACATAAGCGTGCAGAATTTTAACATTTAATTTATGCGCAATACGTATACCTGCTAACAAAGCCTTATATTTTGCTTCGTTGTTTGTAACAGTGAAATTGAACCGCAACGCATATGTGTGCTCTTCGCCATCTGGGGCAGATAAAATTACACCTGCACCCGCGCCAGCTGCGCTGCACTCACCATCAGTATATAACTCCCATGATGACAAGGGTGGTGTAGGCGCATCCTGCTGCTCAGCCGATGCCTCAACATCCGCAGGCAATTCTGCTAGGTAATCCGTAAGTATTTGACCCTTAACCGCGCTTCGCGAAGAAAATTTTATTTCATGTTCTCCTAACTCAACTGCCCATTTAGCCATTCGGCCAGAAATCTCAAGTTTATATAGCACCTAAAAGAAAAATGATTGCGTTAGTCAATACGGTAGCCCCGGACATTGCCGCAAATTTGGTTTTTACCAACCTGCTTGATCGGTTGATCAGTTAGAACCACAATTGGATGTGCTTAAAAGTACCAGAGCAAACGCCGCGTCGTGTGGACTAGTGCATATACTAGCTTTTCTATTGGTGTATAGTTTACTTCGCTTGCTGTCAGCGTCTTGCTTACGAAGTATACCGGCATTTGTGTCTGAGAAAACCTCAACGTTACTTGTCCACGAAATAAATAATTCATATAAGTAAAAGAGAATTGATTACCTTTCCGCGATCTGCGATAAGAACCGAGCTGATAGCTTCTTTCGATGCCGCAAGGTACAGCGTAAGCGTTTCTCCTGATACCGACGCGGTGAGTGTTGGTAATTCAGCGAGCACCTTCTTCATCTCCTGAAAAGCTGATTCTGCTTCCTGAGTCCATGCAAAATCTTTTTTCTTTAAACAATTCTTCAAAGTATTGAAGAATGGCAGCTGCCTCTCTGAGGATTTCGACAGAAACCGCGTGATCGCCGCGAGTTTTCCGATTAGACTCTGCACATCTTTATTTGTTCTTGGAGATGGTAAACTATCAATGGCCTCAATCTTTTTGGGATTCTCCTTTACTCCCCGCGCCGTCACCACATGACCTAGAAACTTTCCTTCCTCTTCCCCAAAATTGCATTTGAGCAGGTTAAGCTTCATGTTGATCCTGCGCAGAGACGCAAATGTTTCTAGGATGTCTGCGAGCATCTCTTCTTCGGTGTTACTTTTAATTACCAAGTCATTGATGTATGCTTCAAGATTTCTACCAATTTGGTGCTTGAAGGCTGCGTCAATTACGTGCTGATAGGTTGCGCCTGCGTTCTTTAATCTGAAAGGCATCTTCATATAACAATAAATACTCTGCGGCGTATGAAAAGCAGTTTTGTCCTCATCTTCCGCAGCCATTAAGATTTGGTGATAACCCTTGTACGCATCCAGAAAACACTTGTACCGAAAACCTGATAATGATTCTACCTTCCAGTCTATCTCCGGGAGAGGGTAGTTGTCCCTGGGGCACGCTTTATTGATGTCTTTAAAATCGACACACATCCGCCAATTGCCGTCAGCCTTTTTCACCAACACAGGATTAGCAACCCATTTCTGATACCGCACTTCCCGCAGAATGTTTGCTTTGACAAGGTTATCTACTTTTGCGTATAACCAATCACTGCACTCAAGATCCATATGCCGCTTCTTTTGTCTGACGGGTGTGAGTGATGGATTAACATTCAACTTATGCTCTGCAATATCACGCGGAACCCCGGTCATGTCTGACTCTTGCCATGCCAAAACATCTGCGTTTGCGGATAATATTCCATGCAACTTGGCCTTAGTTTCGGCTGACAAGCCTGCGCCGATTTTGATACGCTTATCCGGGTGCAAACGGTTAGCTATGACCGTATTGCTTGCAAGTTGTTCTCCCATGCTGGGAATGTTTACAGGCACAACTGAACCACATAACTCGATAGCTTGATGTGACGCAATCGTGTCAATTCCTCCCATTGTAGGAAACTTAATCAAGCCATGCACTACCGATTGTATAATATTAAAAAGTCGTATGAAATTTCTCCCTAGTAGCGCATTGTAACGCGAAGTCGAACGAACCACATAAAAGTTAACTAACTCGTGTCTGACCTAGCGGCCATTAGCTTTCTCCAGAGAATCCTGATAGCGTAATATCGGGCTGGCGTAACTGCGCTTTAACTTCTGCAGGAAGGAAACGATAGCAATGCTCATACATAATGTCGACGCCACTCTCGGTGTCAACATGCATGCGTTTGATCTGTATTCCGCAATTAGGAATGCGACACTTGATGATAATGGGCTCGTTAACTGTGTCGATCGATATTACAGGAGGGAATGAAATTGGAATTAGCTCCCAATCCTGGTAGTCATTGTATTTTCTTCGCTGGCCAACTTTGTCTGTGTCAACCATATTTATGGTTACATCGGCGCTTTTAGCTTTATCTGTTTTTTTGCCATACGAATGTTTTGGTTTTTGAACCTTCTTCTGCAGCCTTTCCCTTATCCTTCTTTGGTGGCTTCAGGTGATCCAATTTACCAGAGCGCAGTGCTTCAAGCACTCACTCCATTAAGTTTTTACACCGATTAGTGTCATGTCCGTAATCGTCATGAAACTCGCAGTATTTTGTTTTATCCCGCTTGCCGAATTCTGTCAGCGGAGTTGGAACCGCAAAGGTTGCGCATACTGGTTCGGTTGCCAAAATTTCTTTCGGTGTTTTAGACAAGCTTTTGAGCAGCGCATAATTCTGATTATTAATACAGTGCTGATTATTGTTTCGATAATTACCACTTGATCGCCCTTTATCATTTATGATAGGACCACCGCTAGGATACTGATGTGTTAAGACGTAACCTTTAAAATGTAGACAATATGCTTAATAATTAACACATAATACAGGCAACTAAAATCCGATCATGTAGTAACTAGCAAGTAAATTGACCAGTTCGATCCACAGGGAAAAGTTTGTTTTAAGGACTTCAAAAACAGTTAATTATTCTAAGAAAAATGGGAGTTTTAATTGTAGAATTGTTAAGTAATAAACGTGAAATAAAATGAGATAAATAACAAGGATGAGAAGGCGGTGTTTACTTCAATGCTTGATAAATGATAAGGATTGTTCTTTTATACTTAAACCCGTTATTTTGTAGTTACAAGTAAATGGTTCATATCAATCTCACAATATCTATAAGCCGAGAACTATAAACTTAGTAAATTCACATAAACCTTGTCATTAGTTCTTCTTTACCTATGTTAATCAATAAGACTCTTCCTTGGTTGAATTCACATAAAAGCTAGTTTATTAAGATCACTCTAAATAAACTATACTATTGTAAAATCTAGTTACCATTCAATTACCATCCTACACTCACATGTAGATGTCTAAATCACTAGGTGTTGAAGTACTAGCCATGAACATTGATAAACTCACATAAACCAATTCATAACTTGTATAGTTGAACTAGAGTAAATGGATACTTACAACAATGGATCTATGGAAGAACATAATTGATTTAGATTGATTAGATTAATTAGACCCAACCCGATTAAACTCACGTAAAACCTAAATTACAACAATCACATGAGGTAAATTCATGACTATGTAGTTCTAGTACTTATTCAATTACTGATCAAAACATATAGCAAAGTCGTCAATTAAGTATATGTTTACCCGTCTAGATTACTAAAAGTATTGAAGCATAGATTGTGTTCCTAGTGTCACATGTAGTTAACAATCTATGTAATTGAAGAAAAGTACCAAACTAGCATAACTATGGTTCTTTTGGTTGGACATGGTAATTTAATCAATCAAACATCATTGTAACTTAAATAACATTAAAAGATAAAACAATCCCAAACCATAAATCTTACAATAAAGTAAACACACAAGGCTTTAGCCAATCATAATAATGAAGGTTACAACGATACAATCGAAACAATAGGAATTCATAATCTTATCACTAAAATAAATGAAACCGAGAGTACCTATCGTAGCGTATGATCCCTTCTTCAATCTTGATGCTCAAAAGGGTGAAGAACCCTTTAGAATGGCTGAGGAAGCCCCCCTTCTCGGACTACTACTGATCTATATTGTGGTGTCTCAAATGTGTAACCAAAGCTCTTCTTAAATAGGCTCAAAAGTTAGGTAAAATGGCCAGAAATGCATCAGATGCGCCGCATCTAAAGGTGATGCGCCGCATCCCTTTATTTTTAGTGGTTTCCAGCTCGTTTTAGGACCCAGAACTGTCGGCAGGACCTCAGATGCACTGCATCTGAGTTAGATGCACCGCATCTGGGTCAGATGCGCCGCATCTGGCACAGATGCGCCGCATTTAAAGCTGCCGGGACTATTTTGCCTCATATGCGCCGCATCTATAGCAGATGCGCCGCATCTGGTACTGTTTATTGGTAATTTTCCAATATTATGTTGTAGAGCTCTGAGTTACGGACGTCTAGGCTCTGGATTCACCCTTTTTCGAGTTCGTATGACCGAGTTATGGCCAAAACGGTGCAGGTGCGAATAATCTTCTAAAATCAGCAATATTTTCCATAAGTCTTCGCTTCAACACTCGCAATGGATTATACACACATTTTAACTTATTACAATACACAAGTACAACAATTACATACAAAATGATACAAAATTGGATCGAAATAACGAAAACAAATATGTATAATTTTGGCGTTATCAAATCCCTACACTTAAACCTTGCTTGTCCTCAAGCAAGACTTACAAAAACTAAAATATATTACGATGAACACACACATTTCTAAAAACACACACGAATCACACTCACACTTTTTATTTATTTCACAATGTAACGCACGTACGCGTTTTGAGTATACACACACATTTAGAGTACACACGCGAATTGAAATCACACCAAAGTCGAAAGGTGGTTTTAAAGTCCCACATTTCTTAAAAATTTGGATCCTTAGGGAATTTAGGACCTTTGCGAAAAACCTTTGATATTTTGAAAAATAGTCATGTTAGTTTTTACACTAACAAGTTTTCCAGTTTTAACCTCAAAGTCCGGTTGAGGGTAGCTGAAAACCGAAGCCTCAGTCGGCGTTTAACAAGCTACTCGCCCCCATGATTGAAGTATCATGGAACTTGAAACCGAATGTCCTAAAAATGGTTTTTCACAATATAGTTCATAAAATAGCATAAGTTTTAGAAGAAACTATATCGTGTCCAAATATCATCGGTGAACCATGAGTTTGCACACCTCAATTTGTTATGGCATATGTATGTTGACCGCGATCAACATAGAAGCAGTTGATCTTTACGGAGATCATCCATGTGGGGATTAGATTCATTAGTCTTAAAAGCTAATTTGCAATGTGCCCCCCCCCCCATTGTACGAGACAGATCCATCTCATGGTTAGGATAAGTCTGACCACCAAAAACCCTGTTTGATGCTGAGGTGAGGTGGATTTTCAGCCGATGATAGAGATGACTTTTCAAGATTTTTCATCAACCTACAGCTGTTCTGGACTACATCTTCTAACATAAGTTAGGAAGTGCGTCATTTTGGAAGAATTGACTTCCTTAATTCAATGAGTATTGGATTTGATTTCCGATTCAACAAAGTACTATAGAATCCTTGCGCGAAGTATGTGATATAGCGTGTTGATCATTTCCTTAGTTGGCTATTTCTTGAGTCTTTTATACAAAATAAATTCATGCAAATGAATTTATAAAGTTAAAAAATTTCACATTTTAAGCCATTTTAAACCATATTTTTTTTTTTTTTTTGTAAAACCCACATTTTAAGCCATTTTAAACCATGTTTTTGTAAAACCCGAAAGAATTTACTCCTTCCCCACACTTAAGATCATGTAATGCCCTCATTACATGAAATCAGAAAAATTGTAAATTCGAGAGGGCAAATAGTATGAAAGAGAGTTAATACTTTCTAGGCTTTAGGCCGAAGATCACGGGATGATGGCGCTGAATTGGCTGTCACAATAAGAACATCATTCATTCCTTAAACGCTATCACAAACCAATCATCATGCAAGTATTTTGCTGAACTTCATGCCGGTCTTTGAAAATTACAGCACATAGCACAATACTCATCTTATATGGTGCATATTTATTAATGAGTTGTGCACCAAACTTTACCCCTTCTTTTAACACCTAATGGGGTCATTCTTCCCCACACTTATCGGACGACATGTAAAATCAGTGGAAAAAGTTCCACGAATAAGTAACGTGAGTCAGTCAGTAACCCCTCGGGTGGTATACAATATATCATATAATTCCTTTTTCAATTTCTTGAAAAAGGAATACCTAACCCGAGAGTCAACACATGACTCTCTCCTAAGTGCGGCTTGCAGCAAAAATTTTATTCTTTCAGGTGGATCATGTCCAAACGGATCATCTTTTAATATATTCCAAGTGCTAACCTCGTGAGGATATACAAATTCCACATGAGAAGGTGACTCCTCAAATGGTTCCACTATATTAGACTCCTCATCGTCGATGATCTTTTATGAATCCATTTCTTCGACCTCAGTAGTTAAAACGTCATCATCATCACTATCCCATCCCTATCGCCTGCAATTCCCCTTCATCAATTCCTGGATAAAGCATTGCAAATGTGGACATAACTGGGGTGGTAGGTGGTATAATAATGGTACGCTCAACACTTTCTACCTCGGGTATCTGCGTATTACCCCTCGAATCAGCTAGTGAATTAGCCGGAAAAGTGTCCGGCTCCCTTTCTTCAATTTACTGAAGTAGACAGCTCATGGTCCTCTGTAAACGCTCAATGGATTCTTGTTGGCCAGCTAGTGTTTCTTGCAAATTTTGGCTCCGTTCAGTCTCGTTTCTCATGAAGTCTAAAATTACATCTCCTAAATTCGACTGACTCTCCTCTCCTTCTTGAATTTGAAAGTGTTGTTGAGATGAATCCCAGGATGAGTTACCATCTTCATAATAATCCCATGGTTGGTCCATAGGGGTATAATGATACATAAGACTATCATCACACTCCTCGAGCATATAGTAACCTTCATAAGTCTCACAAACACCTCTTGGTTCCACCCTAGCTTCACAAGAACCCATATACCAATCTTCATTCATACCCATGTAAACTGACTATTCACCTGATTGTTGGACATCATACATGGCTTTCGAAATCATATAATCATACCCAGCCAAATTATACCTGTAACCTAGCTGCAATCACACCACAAAAGAAAAACAAAACAAACAAAAAACAAAAATAAAGCAGGTAACTTTCGTGAAAATAACCTCCCACGAAAGGATCGAATAACTAAAAGTCTATTAAAATCTTTTAAACAAAACCGCTCCCCGGCAGCGGCGCCAAAAAGTTGATGTGTTAAGACGTAACCTTTAAAATGTAGACAATATGCTTAATAATTAACACATAATACAGGCAACTAAAACCCGATCATGTAGTAACTAGCAAGTAAATTGACCAGTTCGATCCACAGGGAGAAGTTTGTTTTAAGGACTTCAAAGACAGTTAATTATTCTAAGAAAAAGGGGAGTTTTAATTGCAGAATTGTTAAGTAACAAACGGGAAATATAATGAGATAAATAACAAGGATGAGAAGGCGGTGTTTACTTCAATGCTTGATAAATGATAAGGATTGTTCTTTTATACTTAAACCCGTTATTTTGTAGTTACAAGTAAATGGTTCATATCAATCTCACAATATCTATAAACCGAGAACTATAAACTTAGTAAATTCACATAAACCTTGTCATTAGTTCTTCTTTACCTATGTTTAATCAATAAGACTCTTCCTTGGTTGAATTCACATAAAACCTAGTTTATTAAGATCACTCTAAATAAACTATACTATTGTAAAATCTAGTTACCATTCAATTACCATCCTACACTCACATGTAGATGTCTAAATCACTAGGTGTTAAAGTACTAGCCATGAACATTGATAAACTCACATAAACCAATTCATAACTTGTATAATTGAACTAGAGTAAATGGATACTTACAACAATGGATCTATGGAAGAACATAATTGATTTAGATTAATTAGACCCAACCCGATTAAACTCACGTAAAACCTAAATTACAACAATCACTTGAGGTAAATTCATGACTATGTAGTTCTAGTACTTATTCAATTACCGATCTAAACATATAGCAAAGTCGTCAATTAAGTATATGTTTACCCGTCTAGATTACTAAAAGTATTGAAGCATAGATTGTGTTCCTAGTGTCACATGTAGTTAACAATCTATGTAATTAAAGGAAAGTACCAAACTAGCATAACTATGGTTCTTTTGGTTGGACATGGTAATTTAATCAATCAAACATCATAGTAACTTTAATAACATTAAAAGATAAAACTATCCCAAACCATAAATCTTACATTAAAGTAAACACACAAGGCTTTAGCCAATCATAATAATGAAGGTTACAACGATACAATCGAAACAATAGGAATTCATAATCTTATCACTAAAATAAATGAAACCGAGAGTACCTATCGTAGCATATGATCCCTTCTTCAATCTTGATGCTCAAAAGGGTGAAGAACCCTTTAGAATGGCTGGGGAAGCCCCCCTTCTCGGACTACTACTAATCTATATTGTGGTGTCTCAAATGTGTAACCAAAGCTCTTCTTAAATAGGCTCAAAAGTTAGGTAAAATGGCCAGAAATGCATCAGATGCGCCGCATCTAAAGGTGATGCGCTGCATCCCTTTATTTTTAGTGGTTTCCAGCTCGTTTTAGGACCCAGAACTGTCGACAGGACCTCAGATGCGCCGTATCTGGCACAGATGCGCCGTAGACTATTTTGGCCTCAGATGCGCCGCATCTATAGCAGATGCACTGCATATGGTACAGATTATTGGTAATTTTCCAATATAATGTTGTGGAGCTCTGAGTTATGGATGTTTTGGCTCCGGATTCACCCTTTTTCGAGTTCATATGACCGAGTTATGGCCAAAACGGTGCAGGTGCGCATAATCTTCTAAAATCAGCAATATTTTCCATAAATCTTCGTTCAACACTCGCAATGGATTATACACACATTTTAACTTATTACAATACACAAGTACAACAATTACATACAAATTGATACAAAATCGGATCGAAATAACGACAATAAATATGTATAATTTTGGCGTTATCAGATACCTTCCGCGAGAATTACTGCCGCGGCTTTGATCACGCGAACGATCATCATCGTCCTTCTTTTCATTGCGCGAGCTAACGGTAGGAATATCGTTACCTTCGCCACTCCACATATAATCGTGGAATTCTTTAAGTGCTTCAGCATAAGTTGTTGGCACCGTATGGCGCAAACGCCTAACCAACGTTGGGTGACGCTCTGAATTTATACCATGTATGAGTCCAAAAATTTGTTGCTCTGGCTTAAGATCTGGTATGCGCAGGCACTCATTAGTATACCTTGTGAGAAATTCACCCAAAGATTCCTTGGATTTCTGCACAATATCGTGACATTCAATATGAGTGCGTTTGCGTGGCCTCTGATTCTGATACTGCAGCAAAAACTTCGTCCACAGATCCATGAACCCGGATATGCTATCCCCCGGGAGTTTATTAAACCATTCGTGAGCAATGCCCAGCAGCGTCATGGGAAATATCTGACACGCAACCGGATCCACCCAACCTTAGGTTCGCATTGCGCCCTCGAAACGCTGCAGGAAATCATCTGAATCAGTTAAGCCATTGTAAGTACCTAAAGTGTGAGGTATCTTTGGAGCTGATGGAAACGGATATGCAGTTATATGCGGAGGAAAGTTATCAAAAGTGGTTGGCATCTCAAAAGGTGGTTTGACAGGATCTCCTTTTAGCCCTGTGAAGAAACATTTCATCATATCCTAAACAAAGTCAGGCTGTGAAAACAAGTGAACCATGTCAGCAGGTGCAGCCTGCATAAATTGACCTGCAAGATTTGCATGTCCCTGTATATTTTGCCAAGGTTGCACCGACGTCTGCAGATATAACCAAGGTTGTTGCGTCGAAAAAGAGGGAAGACCTGACGGCGCAGAGTATACAGGTGGTTGCAAAGGGACCGAAACCTGTGGCACAGATATCTGCGAAACCTGAGGGTATGCTGTTAAGAGCCCAACTGTATGCGCAGTGCTTTGCTGTTGCGCAGTTATTGGCGTCCAATGAGAGTTTGAGTCTGGAATGACACCAAACCTCCAACTATTAAGTAATGCCTGCGCATCTGCAGGGGTCAGAAACTACGATACTGGACGCGGCGGTTGCCAAGGTTGCAATGGTGTAAACGACGAATTTTGCTGAACACTCTGCGTCTGCAGAGGGATTGAAACCGTGGTACTGTAAATACGTACCTGGCCGCAGCATACCACAATCGGACCTACTGTTTCACAGATAGTGCCTACCAAGATGACCCTTGGATCCACCGAGGAAAAATCCAGCCGCGTGGTTGTGACTGGTGAGTTTGCCATTGGCAGTGTAATTCCATCCTGATATATCAGCTTGTACCTTTGGAAAGGCTCGCCGGACACTGGTGGAGGGTAAGGCGTATATCCCGCCCCCTAGTAATAGCCTGCGTCTGCTGATTATCAGACCGCGTGTTTTGATTATCTATTTGAGTACGTTCTGATGAGTCCCCGGAAGTCATGATACTGTAGAAGAGACAAAAATTTCAGAAATTTTGTGAATAATGAGCCTTATAATTCAAAACTTTCTAAAAGAAAAAACAATTAAACATGTCTTGAATTAGTTCGACTCTCAATGAAAGCACCACTTGATCATGCATATATTTTCCATAGGGTCTATATGCCTGTTCAATACGTAAAAAAGGGGGGGTTTAAGGATCTTAGAACAAGGCTCTCCGGACCGGCTACCGTGAATAACCCTGGCCGACATGATGATGTCGGCGGAGTGGCCAAGTGATTAAGTCCACCTTCGATAACGGTCGTTGATAAGAAGGCCCCTAGCAAGGTTGTAGGTGCAAGCTAATAAGAAACTAATCTGTAAACCTTGAGAAGATGAACGATGATAGCTTGTTACGTAGGATGTGTAGTAGGTGGTGGTTACGTAATGTTAGTTGTTCCTAGAATGATAATTAGGGTTTGTATATATAGGCAAACCCTAATTCTAGAACCATCCAAGATAATGATAATCTCGTCCATAAATAACTCCCCCGAATCATGGATATAAATATGGAAAAGATATCGACTTGATGACCAAGTAACCGCCGTACCGGGAACAAAGGCATTCGATACATCACCGCATGCCGCATACCGCATACAAGGTACATGCACACACATGCTAGAGAGTGCCCGCATACGTATGGAATGCCCATGCGGGTTGCGGTATCATTATATTCCAACGGCTATTTTTTATATTTTTTTTCCAAATACACTCCTATATAAACACCCATTTATCTACCATTGTACATACCATTTCATATCATTTTTACACATTTTTAAACACAATTTCTTCCTAAATTCTTTCAAATTCTACCATGTCTTCTTCCAAAAAATCGAAATCTAAAAGCAAAGGCAAACGCCCAATGGTTCAAGACTCGAATGTCGGAAACGACATGTTTCAATTTTGTCTTGAACAATCGCAACAAAATGCGGAATTTTCTCGTTTTACAAATTCAAATCCCTCTAATCCCTACACGGGTATGTTTACAAACATTCATACCCAACAAAATCAACACCAACAATTCTTTACTAATTATCCAAAATTTCCAACTCATCCACCTCAACAACAATCTCAACAAACATCATACTATCCACGACTTCAAGACGAATCCGATGATGATGAAGAAGTGTGATGTTATGCGAGGTGTATACGAAATAGTTATATTTTTATTGCGAAATACTATTAAATACGATACAATTTTACACAAGTTATTTATTTATTTATAGAGTGGATATACCTAAACCTTGCTACAACACTATAGGCAGTGTACCTAATCGTAAAGTTGTATATATATATATATATATATATATATATATATATATATATATATATATATATATATATATATATATAAGTAGTAGTATTATTATTATAAAGGGGGGTTTTACCGTTTAGTGACCGGTTTGTCGATTTTATGTCTTAAGTCACAATTAAAACCTAATGTAAAATATTAAATATAAATACAACTTAATTTAAAGCGTAAAGTAAATAACGATAATAAAAGTGCGATAATTTAAAGTGCGATAAATAAAATGACGATAAATAAAATTGCGATAATTAAAAATACGATAATTAAAGGTGCGATGAGATATAAAATAAAAGAATTATACTTATTTAAACTTCCGTAATCATGATGTTTGACGTGTTGATTTTAATTTATTACCATGGGTTAATTGTCTTTTGTCCTGGATTATTCGATATGTCCATCTGGTTTTTATCCATAACAGTCCATCAGTCATAAATATAAAGTGCGAGTGTCCTCGTCAAATTATCCTTATACCCGAAGTCAAATATTCCAACTAATTGGGGACTTAAACTGTAATAAGATTTTAATACATTGTTAATGATTACACCAGGTTATCGACTGTGTGCAATCCAAGGTTTTAATACTTTATTAACAATTACACCAAGTGTCCTTGTATGTAATCCACCCCTGTTTTAATGAGTCCATTGACTATCAATCCATCCCCGTATCCGGTTAAATGAACGATTATTAGTATTTATAAATATCCAGCCCATCGTGTCCGATCGAGTGTATATGGTTATTTATAATTACCTCAAATTGTAAATCTCCATATTAAATTAATGAACTATCATTCAATTAAACAAATATAAAGCCCATTAATAGCCCATAGTCCAATTTCCACAAGTGTCGGTCTTTTGTCCAAACCCCAATTATGGTCCAAAGCTCAATAACCCCGTCTTTAATATTTAGTCCAACATCATGATTACTTCGGCTTAAATAAGCATAATAATAACTTAGCTACGAGACATTAATTTAAAAAGGTTGAACATAATTTACAATGAGTATTAATCGCGTAGTGTTACACGGACAGAATTTTGACTTACAAACTTAAAACATTCGCCACTATAACCTTATTATTATTATCTTAACTTAAAATTAAAATTAAAATATAAATATAAATATATATATTGAGAGAGTGAGATTGAAGTATGATATGGTGTACTAAACTCGTTCGAAAATTGCTGAATTTATAGATGTGGCCAGGCTTTTGGGGCCATGCGATCACATGGACTTCCTTTGCATATGCCATGCGATCGCATGGTGACTTGGGATAGCTCACAATCTTTTGTTTTCTTGTTTGCCGACGGTTTTTATTTTAATATATAAATATAAAATATAATATATATATAATTTATAGAATTATTTATATATTATATTATATTCGTGTGCATAGTTGACTTATAATTTTAGCTCCGTTGCGTCGCGCGTTGATAGTGGTTCATGTCCCGATTTCGAATTTTCGAACGTCCTTGCGTACGATTTAATATCTTGTACTTTGCGTTTTGCGGCTTGTACTCTTGTAATTTTGAGACGTTTCTCATCAATAAATTGAACCACTTGGATTGTACTTTGTACTCTTTAGCGTTTTGGTCGTTTGCATCTTCAAATCGTCGAATCTGTCTTGTGTCTTCACCTTTTATTATTTAAACGAATATCACTTGTAAATAGAACAATTGCAACTAAAAGCTTGTCTTTCTTGAAGGATAATGCTATGAAATATATGTTCGTTTTTAGCATTATCAAAGTGCCCGAAATGCCACAAGATGAACCCGTACCCGATGAAGAACACGATGACGAACCCGTGCCCGATCCGCGAAGCAAGAAAGTTAGGTGTCCGAAAACACCTTGGACCGACTATGAAGCCAAGGTGTTAGCGGAGCGGTATGTTTACGTTTCCGAACATCCGGATGCGGGAAACAATCAAACTTATAATTCTTTTTGAGGTGAGGTCCGAAGACAATACAATTCTTTGGTTCCGGAAAAAAGGCGTGTGGATCAAATAAGTGGTAAATGGGCTAAAGTTCAAAGAGATGTGAAGATTTGGATTGGAATTTATTCCAAACTTGAGAAAATGTGAGAAAGTGGTTGTTCGGGTGAAGACATTATGTGCGCGGCCCGAAAACAATTCAAACATACAACCCGAAGAAATTTCGCATTTGAGGAGGCGTGGCGTGTTTTAAGGGATTGCCCAAAGTTTATGTCAAGTGAGGGTGTTACGGCTACAAACAAAAGAAAACAAGCCGATCCAATTCCAACCGAGGCAAGTTCAAACCCGATTCCGAAATCGAACTCGAACCCCGACCCAAGTCACTTTGAAAATTTACTTAAAGATACCGACCCCATCCGACGCCCTCCAAGTCGCGCCAAAAGTCAATTCGTACTCGTCCGATGACGCGAGTCGTATGTCATCCGACGAAGTTCGGATAAAGATAGCTCAATCCGCCGAAGCTTCTCAACTCTCCGCGAATAAAACGATGGAAAAACTTTGTGAAGAAAGCGAGATGAGAACAATGTTGAAAAGTTTGAAGCTTCTTTCCAAACCGGTTTCACGCGACTTGCCTCCCGACGAATACGAAATGATGATGAATTATCGAGCGAGGATTAAGAAAAATATATACGCGAACGAATTGGCACCCCCAAGCGACGACTAGTTTTTTTTATTGTATTCACACTTTTTTTTTTTAATTTCGTACTGCTTTTTTTTTTTTTTTTAATTTCGAACTGTTTTTTTTAATTAATTGTATTGTGCTTTTATTTTAATGAAAATGTAGTTTATACTTTATGTTTGTTTTTAATTATTTAAATGTTAGAAAAATAAAAAAAAAATATAAAAGAAGGGTGTAACTGTTATGAGTGTTTAGTCCTGGGTTAGTCCTGGTTAGTCCTGGAAAGGAAGCGCTGAGGTGGCAGACCTGAACTTAGATGAAGGTCTTACTCCCTTGGGAACACTCTTAGAATGTTAATTACTACATAAACGTTGGCCGATTTTGGATTGGAATATGACCCCTAGCTTTTATGAAGTAGCTTTAGAGATACAAACTACAAATTACAGCTTCGATCTTCGTAGAAACTTTACAGGCTCGAAATGTGAATGGCTTCGGTTTGCAGCGAAGTAACTCATTTCCCAATCCTCCACATTCTTTGGGACACAAACTTCAAACGAGAATTGATCAAGTGTGCTGCCGTAAGAATTGTCTTCTCGCAAGGCGAATAGACGAATATAAGAATCTTTTAGTGTATCGTTTATAATTTCCTCATCACTAACTTGTTGGTACTCCATGGAACCGGACACAATGAAATGATCGTTTAAATCAAGAGCCATTCTTTTGGAGTTTGGGTGCTGGTTTGAGCTAGAAACTGTTTCCTTACATTGGCCAACTGGCTCTGGGGTCTGAATGTAGGGGGCTAGCCCAATATTGTTGATTCGGTTTGTGAGTTGTTGCACTTTTGTAGCATATATTGATGCGGCATTTGCTAGTAGCTTGATTACTGCCGCCTTGTACTCCTCTGCGTGATGCAAGTAATGACCTGCATACGTTTATGCCCCTTAATTAGAATCCTCCAAGTGTGAAGATTGGTTGTTAGTTGCTACTCTAATAGTGGTGTACGGTTACTAGTTTGTTTTTCATTTATTGGTGTACGATGATAAGTGGGCTTTGCCCTTTTTGTATGGTGAATGATAATTCCACTTGTGGATTTGATAAATCTACTTTTATTATGTAATAAACCGTTGTACTGTACATCCATGTTAAGCATTATTGTGTGTGAATTTATCAAAAGTATAAGTGGATTTATCATTGACATTTTTGTATGGGTAGTGATATAGTAATATATTCACTTACTCTTTTATAAATGAACTCATTATCATGATGTATTTATACTGTACAAACAGTTATGCATTATAAAAATGGATCAATATCACCACACTTTTTTGTATCATTCTTTAATTTTTGGCCCTTACATTTTTTTTTAAAGAAAAATGATAAATGTAGCCTTAAGGGCTACGTTTAAGCATACCATAAATATTATAATTCCCTTTTTATAACTCAGACATGCCACGATTAATATTATTGTCAAAAATATATAAGGAAAGTTGATATTAAAAAATGAATAATTATACTTTGTAATTAATTAAAGAGAGTTTACAAATCTAATTATAGTAAGCTTAAACGTAGCCCTTAGGGCTACGTTTAGCATTGTCCTTTTTTAAATATCGATCCATTGGTTGCCACATTTTGTAATTGGGTCAAATCATCTTTTTGTTGGCTTACCTTTGATAATATATATTCCTTGTTTTTTGTCGAAAAAAAATATATATGAAAAGTATAAATTTGCATTTATGGCAATTTCAAAAGCCTAAACACTAAAAAATTTATCCGTTTACCGTTTTAGTTCCATAAGCACAATTTGTTTGCGTTAATATGCTTTTCTAAAAAAATGTACTAAAGTTAGGAGCCGACCTACATGAGGTGAGCTACTCCATTTGACTAACGTAACATCGGCACCAAGACTTTGTAATCGTTGAGAAAAATTGCAAATAATTTGATAAGGCACAAGATCATCACTCTCAGAACACAAAATGAGATATGGTGCTCCCATGGACTACATAATTTTAATCATAACAAACAATAACAGAAATGTTAACATAAAAGAACTTTCCATTTGAAATTATAAAAAGGATTAAAGCTACTAAATAGCTTTATACTTTTATTTTGTTCCAATGTAAGCTATATACCAAAAAAAATACTAGTGTAAGTCACATATTTTTAAAAAGTGTTCTAATGTAGGCTATTGGTGACCGGTTACCTGTGTGCATTCCCTAGGGCTAACATACGTTAACAAGAAGCATTTATAGATCGAAATGATTAGAGTTTCAGGTTCCTGATTACTCCTTCAAGCTTCATGTTGCATCAAATCTTGTTAAAATCCATCCCTGAATAGCAGATCGAAAAGTCAAAGTTGATGAGATTTTAGTCAACAATTCAATTGGAACGTTCTCGAATTTTCAGGTCTTCATTTTAGTTCACGAGTGTTAGGTGATGAAATCGGAACAACTTTCTTGAAGAAATCGTATCCTAAAAATGCCTAAATGTTAACGTCCGTTAATTTCAGGGACTGCACACGCGGGTAACCGGTTACCCATATCCTACATTAGAACACTTTTTGAAAGTATGTGATTTACAATGGTATTTTTCTAGATATATAACTTACTTAGAACAAAAATAGAAGTATAAAGCTATTTGGTAGTCTTGACCCTTATAAAAAAGGTGTGGTGTGGTAACGAGAAGGCCAAACTTACTGCACTCGAGTAGAGAGTCTGCCAATATTCTGCTCGTTGCAACTCCAAATTAGTAAGGAATAATGCGTCTAAACCAGAAGATATACCATTGAAAAACCACGTCGCAAAAGTGGGAGGATGAGAAACTTTAAGAATGGACGGATGAAGAAAAAACCGGGTACCCACAGCAGTTGTAAAATCAGCAGGAGTTGAGTCGAAAATTTGGCCGCAAACACACTCTCTAACCAATTGATATTCATCCTTTTATTACAAATTTATGTTAACCAGTAAGCCAAAACACAGCTATAAGGAACAATTTCTTCATTAGAACGTGAAACTTACCTTATTTTCATGAGTTTTGCATATGCCGTTGATTAACTACATGAAAAGATACAGATTAAATACTACTTATAAAACCATAAAACTAGAAACTAACGTTTAAGTTAGTAAAAATATAATAGGGATTTGTATCTGCAAGTGATCATATTCACCTGTAAAACTTTGTACATACAAGCTTTTGGACCACCAGAAAAAGAAGCAAAAACAACTGGGCATGGTTCTTTTTTTAGCTCCTTAAAAAAAAAAAAAAAATAGGAAAAAGATATATAATTAGTACAAAAACTACAACCTTACTCAATTTAACAGAGAAATTTTATAATTATTGATAAGCTATTACGCAACTAACCTTAACGAGTTCAGTTAGGATGTCCATTGCAAATGAAGTGGCCTTATTCGGGAATAACCTAAAAATCTCCACAGATTAATCTCACGACGCAAAGATGAAAGAAATAGCATTACAAAAACAGGTCAAAACACATAAGCACGTGATAGAATATATTCTTTAAACCTGAAAGACTTTGTTGCCATGGTCATCACATAATCAATAAATTTGTTTAAAAGAAATTGAAAGCAAGAGCAACAATAATCAGAATATTAAAGGGAGCATTAAAAATAAAATTTTACATTAAAGATTTTCCATGTTCAGACTACTCGAACGAGAATAATGAATTATACGGTATATGTATTTACTAATAACTGGATTAATTAAAGAACATACAAATTAAGAAATTGAGAGTGGCAAACAAGAGACTTCCAACCAAGAGAAGAGTAAAGATTAACATAGTTTTTCAGGTGTTTATCCTGACTTGACATCCATGCGAATACAACCACTATTCCTTTCTTCAATCCTCGTTTCGATTCGTCTTCAATTCTAGATCCCCAGTAAAATCTATTTCCAAATCCCCACATGTTATTCTCAGTTTACAATATTTGTTTTCTCTCTGTAGTGTGACAGGAATTTGTAAAGTTTATCATCCGAATTATGTTTTACTTCATTTTTATTGTGTATGTTTGTCTCCTTTTCAGTATGGGATCATTTATAGGCTAGCACCCTCATCAAATATTAGTAATTATTAGTATTAATAGTATTAATTATATTGATGATACCAAGAAGGAATGTAGTTCTTGTATGTTTTTACAATGTAACAAGGGGATTGTCTTATTTATATACATACAAAATGACACTTTACAATAGTCTTGTAAATAGAAGTTATATGGGCTCTTAACCTTATGTGTAATTTACAAGACTATTGTAAAGTGACATTTTGTATTTTTTTTATATTTAAGACAACTTTCTTTTGTAACTTAACTATAAACCCATAACTGTTACAAAAATATAAATTATTTATCATCATAGATGGGAAGTGTATGACCGTGAGTCCGTGACACCATCAATTACTTATTCAGTAACATATATACTATAGTATCAACAAATTCGTGTACATTATTTTGCAGGGCGTTTAACACGCTCCAAACGGTATAAAATATAGCCGCCGTTTGTTTACAACGTTCGAATTTGAGGCACCAACCAACTAGAACACACACTACATGTCAAACACACTCCAAACCTTCTTTGTGCTTCACATAAGCACGCCAGAAGTTAACAAAGGGCTTTTGGCCTAGAGGTATCGAGGAGTCTCCTGATATTGAAATCATGGGTTCGAGTCCTCTTTAGGACATTATTTGTGAAAAATTATATAGGGAGTGTGAATTTGTCGTTTTAAAAAAAGCACGCCGGAAGTTATGGCCACCAACATGCTGCGCTACGGAGTGTCGGGTGGCGTGTTGATATAATTTTGAACCCCATAACCAGAAGCGTCTTCGGGCAGGGATAAGATGGGCAACCTATGAGAGCCCAAATTTTTTACTATATATATAGTTTTCTTAAAATAATCAATTAAATTAAATAGTAAAAAATTCTCAATTAGGGTCGTAATAGTGTAAATTTAAATAGTTAAATACTTTGTAAATATAATAATAAATAATATTTAGTAATTTCTTTTTATATGTTGTAAAAAATTTAACATTATAATTGTCTATTTTAATTTTCGCAAAAGGCCTTCTAAATTGTTGGGCGGTCGTGCCCATAACACGAGTTACAAGCGGTGTTGCAAAAATTGGAAAACTCGGCCGATTTCTCGGGGAGAAATCGGTTTGACCTCCCTGCCGAGAACTCGTTTTGGAATCGGCCAAAAAATCGGTCAACGACCAAAAATCGGTCAAATCTCGAAAAATCGGTCAAATCTCGGAAAAATCGATCAAATCTCGAAAAAATTGGTCAAATCTCGGTAAAATTGGTCAAATCTCGGAAAAAACTCGGTAAAATCTCAAAAGTCAACGAAAGTCAACCGTCGATAACTCCCCAAGTTCTCGTTTTGGAGACCTTGCCGAGAACTCCCCGAGAACCGATTTCTGCAACCTTGGTTACAAGTGGTCATAAATATATCTCGTAATCGGTCTCGGCCACAATCTCGTTGATTAAGTAATTTGTATCTCTGACCGTTAAAGATGTTGATCAAAATTACTGCACTACCCTTTATGAATCCGATTTATCTATATTTTAAGAAACATTTAACCCCTTTTACCACACTATAAAAAAAAATTAGGGAGATTTCCTGATATCTAGAGACGAAGAAAGAAAACCTAAATTGAAAAACTTATAAACCCTGAACTGGTTACATCTTTGGAGGTAATGCAAATTTTTTTGAACGACGATTTTTGGATCACCGGATCATTTATTTCAACGATCCTCATCATTCATGTGATGGCCCCGTCAAAACACTTAACGGCTCCGTCACTTGGTCCCACAGCTTGATCTAACTTAAATGAATTTAACAAACGGCATTGCATTCTTTTATTTCAAAAGTTTTCCAAAAAGGAAAACATACCAAAATATGTAGTTTAAAAGTAACCCAACATATTAATAATCCAAAGTTGACACAAAAACATTGTCAACAACCCACAAGTATTAATTATTCAAAAACCGTATGCAAGCCAAAGTTTCATAAATTGTTTCATAAAAATCTGCCCAAATGCATGCAGACTCTTCTAAACACAGCGGAAGCATCACATAAACTCAAGTACCTGTGAAAACATGCGAGTAAACTGTCAACACAAAGGTTGAGTGAATTATAGGTTTAAATAATTGAATAAACTTTAGACCACAAGATTTAAAAATGTTAGAAAACATTAAACATTATTCCATTATCGATGAGCCACCTGGTAACCACTTAACCCTTTATTTACCCTTGCCAAACACAATAAAAATATACACTGGACAGTGTATCTACAGCAAAATACGAAGTACTAAACATTCCGATTATAAATTGCTAGCGCGACTAGCTCGAAATAGGGTTGTCAAACCCAATAGATCTATCCGTAGGATTCGCGTTCACCGGTAGAAAGCAATGATTACAGTTACCAGACTAGGGAATATTTTTGTCCAACTCACAATTAATAATTTAAATTTAATTGTCACTTGTGTCTAAACGTGAAATAAAATGCATGTAATCACATCTCAAAAATATACTTCGAAAAGTATGTAAAAACGGGACTATAACTCACCTTAATAGTAATGAAGTAACCAACACAATTAAGCGAACAGCAAATGTAGTACAGTGATCAGGAATGATCACAACGTCGACCTATAAATAAAGCAGGTCGATATAAATAACTAACTTAGGTCAAGTCTTAGTATGATAGCTATTGTACATGTTGCAAGTAGTCATAGAACAATACTCAATATGCATCGGTTTGATCGGAACAGCTTACGGACACACACTTTCTATTTTTAGCAGGTTTCCATTTTTAGAAAGTTTCTATTTTTGGAAAGTTTCTATTTTTGGAAAGTTTTTATATTAGGAAAGTTTATAAGTTAGGAAATTTTCCTTAATTAGAAAGTCAACAAAAGTCAACTGAAAGTCAAAGTCAACCGAAAGTCAACTCAAAAGTCAACCTTGGTCAAACATAGTCAACGTTAATTTTAAAAGTATAAGTTATAATAATAATATAAGTTATAACGTTTATTAAAGTTAAATATGTCTAATTATGTCATGACATAAGTTTAATTAAATTAAAATGAATTATTAAAGTTAATATAAGTTTAAATGATATAATTAATATAACATAAGTATTTAATTAATTAATTAAATATTAGTCATAATGTAAGTATTATTAATTAATAATAATTTTTAAATCATATCATAAGTATTATTAATTAATAATGAATTATTAATCATATCATAAGTTTCTAATTATAATTATTAAATCATAAGTATTTAATAATTAAATTATAATTAAATAATAACTAAGTCTTATAATAATTAAATAATTATTTAATCCTTATTATAAGTATTATTATAATAATCTCATAATATAAGTTTAATACTTATCATAAGTATTTTTCCATTAATAATGAAGTATTATTAATCATGTGTTTAATTAAAAAGTTAATTAAATCATAAATATTAATTAAATGATATAATAAATATATATATCATAAGTTGTAAATAATAATAATTACTTTTTTTATCATAAGTAATTAAATGATAATGAAATCCATTATTTATATCATAAGTTTCATAATTAGTCAAAAGTTTTAAATCAAAAGTTCATCGGGTCGTATCCTGAGCCCCGGGTGTCGGTTTTTGGCGAGCCTTACATATATCTCCGCCTAAGCAAACCACCCGATACTTTGGTACACTCAAGAACACCCCAAGAACAGTCCACAAGTCGTGATGTACAGCCAACACACTACTTGCAACTTCAATTCAATCAAAAACATGTTTTAGACGTAACGGGTGATTCGTGGCTCGGATTGAGATGACCCGAACATGAAAGTTTTCCCCACCATCATTCCTAACACACTAACACACCCTAAAGTCACCAAATATGGTCACAAAGTCAGACCAAACCTGGTTCATACCAAAATCACATTCAATCTTAACAAAATACCACTTTGATCATAACTAGGGTTCCGGGAATCGAAACGACATGAATCCGGTGTCTAAAATTAATGTCTTGATGAGAGGAACTCATTTATATACTCTATTTTATGATAAACATCAGTTACAATATCAGAAACACACGAAAAAGCTGCTATCCCAATTTTATCAAACCGAAAACATATGTTTACGAGTAATTCTATGCATACAAACACCATTACAACAACAAGAAATCATCATACTATTAATATGTAATCAAAATACAGAAATATAAAGAAAAATCAAAAGTTCTAGGGTTAGGGTTTATACCCTAATCAAGAAACGAGAAGTATAATCGCGTAGAGAACGGAACGAGGAACGCGTTGGTGTATAACAATCCTTGATCCAAGTAATAAAAATTGATGAAGATGATGATGTTTGTGTGGTGTTGGGCGACGGCAAGGGGAAGAAAAAAGGGAGGAAGAGAGCAAAAATAAGATTAGGTTTGATTAGAAAGTGGGAAGTAAAAATTAAATGGAAAAAATAGAAAAATCAAGGGAGTATACTCCCTCCCTTGATGGGTCAGCCGAATGGGGTCATGGGGGTGGGTCCCATGGCCCAAATTTGTTAAATGTTAATTTCCTTATGGCCCAAAAGCCCGAACGAACCCCGAAACGCGAAAACACGCTTACGGGATTAAAATTTCGGAGAGATAACAAACGCGCGACGAAAAATAAATATAAATACCCTATATAATAATATGATCTTAAAATATCATATTTAAAATAATTAGGATTTAAATATCCCAAAAACGCGACCGTTGATTTGAAAACCGAAAAGATTCGCCGGATAGAAATCCGCGACACGTAGAAACGTATAAATTAAAATATGAATACAATTATTCACATAACACTTAATAATTAATATATTATTATTAATATAATAATATAGGTCATGGAATGACATAGCACAATTAACAGTTAACGGTCGTTAAATAATTAACGGAAAAGATAACGGAAAAAGTAGGGTCGTGACAGTACCTTCCCGTTACGGCAATTTCGTCCCGAAATTTAAGCAGGTGCAGGGGTTGACTCAGCATCTGAGAACAAATGCGGGTACTTCTGCTTCATCTGATCTTCACGCTCCCAAGTGAACTCGGGACCACGTCTGGCGTTCCATCTAACCCGGACAATAGGAATTCGGCTCTGCTTAAGAGTCTTAACTTCTCGATCCATAATTTCAACAGGTTCCTCAATAAAGTGTAGTTGCTTATCAACATGAAGTTCTTCCAGAGGAATAGTCTTGTCGGCCTCGGCCATACACTTCTTTAAGTTCGATACATGAAAAACATCGTGAACAGCACTGAGTTCTTGTGGCAACTTCAAACGATAAGCCGCCGGTCCAACTCTCTCAATAATCTCAAACGGTCCAACAAAACGAGGACTTAGCTTTCCCCTCTTACCAAAACGGATCACACCCTTCCAAGGTGAAACCTTTAACATAACACGATCACCAACTTGAAATTCCACATCTTTCCTTCCCCTATCGGCATAACTCTTTTGCCGACTTCTAGCGGTTCTTAACCTTTCCTTAATCTGTACAATCAATAACTTCTGGACCTGTGAGTTGAGCATCCCCAACCTCATTCCAACAGACAGGAGACCTACACTTCCTACCGTACAGAGCTTCAAACGGTGCGGCTTGAATACTTGCGTGATAACTGTTGTTATAAGAAAACTCAGCTAGCGGCAAATATTTATCCCACACATTACCAAAATCAATAACACACGCTCGCAACATATCTTCCAACATCTGAATGGTCCTTTCACTCTGACCATCCGTTTGAGGATGATAAGCGGTGCTCATATCTAATCTAGTTCCCAAGGCTTCGTGCAAAGATCGCCAAAACCTCAATACAAATCGACTGTCTCGGTCCGAAATAATGGATACAGGAACACCATGCCTAGAAACAATCTCCTTCAAGTACAAACAAGTGAGCTTCTCCATTGAATCTGTTTCCCTGATCGGCAAAAAGTGAGCCGACTTAGTGAGTCGATCTACAATCACCCAAATAGTGTCATAGCCACCCGCAACTCTCGGTAACTTAGTAATAAAATCCATTGTAATTCCTTCCCACTTCCACTCGGGAATCTCGGTTGTACCAACAGTCCAGACGATTTTTAATGTTTAGCTTTAACCTTAGCACAGGTCAAACACTTAGCCACATACATAGCCACATCACCTTTCAAATTTGGCCACCCATACAGCTCCTTAAGATCATGATACATCTTTCCCGAACCAGGATGAATAGAGTACCTAAACTTATGAGCCTTATCTAAAACAAGTTGTCGCAGTTCACCAAACTTCGGAACCCAAAGACATCCTGCAAAGTACCTAGTACCATCTGCTCGAATCTCAAATTTCTTAGCCATACCTCTTACGTTCTCTTTCACAAAATTCTCTTCCTTTAAGGCTTCTTGTTGTGCCTCAAGAATCTGCCTTGCGAGGTTTGTTCTAATTGTCATACTCAAGGCCCTAAACTTGCGAGGTTCAGCCCTTTCTTTATGACTCAACACATCCGCAACAACATTGGCCTTACCCGGATGATACAAAAGTTAACAATCGTAATCATTTAACGTCTCAATCCATCTTCGTTGTTTCATGTTTAACTGTTTCTGATCGAGGATATGTTGAAGACTTTTGTGATCTGTGTACACAGTACTCTTGACCCCATACAAATAATGTCTCCAAATCTTAAGTGCAAAAACAACGGCCCCCAACTCTAAATTATGAGTTGTATAGTTCTGCTCGTGAATCTTCAACTGGCGTGACGCATACGCAATGACTTTCTTTCGCTGCATTAAAACACAGCCAAAGCCCTGACGCGAAGCTCACAATAAACAACAAAATCATCATTACCCTCAGGTAGTGACAATATCGGAGCGGTAGTCAACTTCTTCTTTAAAATCTGAAAAGCAGTCTCTTGTTCATCCTTCCACTTGTACTTCTTCCCTTTATACGTTAAAGCAGTCAGAGGTTTTGCAATACGAGAGAAATCTTAAATGAACCTTCTATAGTAACCTGCCAATCCTAGGAACTGACGAATCTGGGTAGGAGTTTTCAGAGTTTCCCACCTTTCAATCGCCTCAATCTTAGCAGGATCAACTTGTATCCCTTGTTTACTAACAATGTGTCCAAGGAATTGAACTTCTCGTAACCAGAATGCACACTTAGAGAACTTAGCGTACAACTCTTCTTTTCTTAACAGATCAAGCACTAACTTTAAATGTTCTTCGTGCTCTTCATCACTCTTCGAGTAAATGAGGATGTCGTCGATGAACACAATAACAAACTTGTCCAGATAGGGTCTACACACATGGTTCATGAGGTCCATGAACACAGCAGGTGCATTCGTCAATCCGAACGGCATAACAAGAAACTTAAAGTGACCGTAACAGGTGCAAAAAGCAGTTTTCGAAACATCAGATTCTTTAACACGCAACTGATGATAGCCGGAACGAAGATCAATTTTTGAATAAACATATGAACCCTGAAGCTGATCGAACAGATCATCAATTCTCGGAAGGGGATAACGGTTTTTAATAGTAAGCTTGTTTAACTCACGATAATCAATGCACAAACGAAAAGAACCATCCTTCTTCTTAACAAACAGAACAGGAGCTCCCCAAAGGGACGAACTAGGATGAATAAAACCTTTGTCCAACAACTCACGGAGTTGACTTGACAATTCTTGAAGTTCAGAAGGCGCAAGACGATAAGGAACACGTGCTACATGAGCAGCACCGGGAACAAGATCAATTTGAAATTCTACCCCGCATTGCGGCGGAAGGCCAGGTAAATCTTCGGGAAATACCTCAGGAAAATCTCTAACAATATGAACATCTCCAACACTCTTCGTTTCTCTTTCGGAATCAACAACATGGGCTAGAATAGCATGACAGCCTTTGCGAAGATGTTTAAGAACCTTCAGACATCTAATAAGATTTAACTGTCGGCACCTCTTATCTCCAAAAACCATCAGCGGCTCTCCAACCACATTAGTAATATGAATAGCTTTATCATAACACACGATCTCAGCACGATTCGCAGATAACCAATCCATTCCAATAACAACATCAAAACTACCAAGTTCAATCGGTACCAAATCTATCTCAAAATCTCTACCAGCTAAACTAATGTTACACTTACGATGCACAGTCTTAGCAGTGAGTACCTTACCATTAGCTATTTCAACAACATAAGTATTGTCTAAAGGAGTTAACGGTGTTTTGATTTTTGGACTTAATTTACTCGACACAAAACTTAAATCAGCCCCTGAATCAAATAGTACATAAACTGATAAATCGTTGACCGAGAACGTACCAGTAACAAGTTTAGGATCTTCCTCAGCATCCCTGGCGTTAATGTTGAACGCTCTACCACGCGCAGTCTCTGTAGTCTTCTTGTTAGGACAGGCATCACGGAAATGCCCCGGCTTCTCACACTCGTAACAAACTCTCGGATTACCACCATTATTCGACTTTCCATTACCATTACCATTACCATTCCCACCTCTATTACCAGCATTATTACCATTATTACCACCTGCAGCAGGAGTAGCAGAACCCGGCAGAAGCACCGTACAATCCTTAGCAATGTGTCCCTGTTTGGAACACCTCTTGCAAGTCACGGTACAGAAACCATCATGAGGCTTGTAACAACGTGGACACACACGCTGGCTACGGTTATTCGAACCAGAAGTATCCTGCTTTTTCTGCTGACTCTGGTTTTGATTGCGGTTATTATCCCACTTTCTCTTCCCATTATCAGCTTTCTTAACAGCCTCTTCACTGGGTTCGGTTACAGCAGCCTTGCTTCTTCTTAAGATCTTATCATTCAACTTATGAGCCATAGACATCGCGGCCTCAATAGTCCGGGGCTCACTAGATTCAACTCCATGTTCAATTTTCTCGGACAACCCATCAATGTAAGCTTCAATCTTAAGATTCTCATCGGCATAAACATTAGGGCACAACAAAGTCAACTCAAAGAATCTCTGCTCATAGGCATCTAATTCGGTGCCCTTCATTTTTAATTTTTTAAGTTCAACCTCTAACTTCTTAAGCTCACCCCTAGGACAGTAGCGGGTGATCATTGTTTCCTTGAAATTATTCCAAGTTAGCCCATAAGCCACATCGTTTCCCAAACTGTTAACCAAGTTGTTCCACCAGGTCAATGCACTATCCTTCAAAGTGCAACTAGCAAAATTAACCTTGTCCTCCTCTCGGACTCGACTAACCCTGAAAATAGACTCGATTTTCTCGAACCAGCGGGTAAGTCCTATGGGTCCTTCTGTACCACTGAATTCCTGTGGACGACTTTCCATAAACGTTTTGTGGGAGCATCCCACCTGATTGTTGTTCGTATTAGCATTTGCATTGGCATTCGCTGCCATCGCAGCAGCTATCCCTTCGGTAACAAGTTGGATACGGGCTTCGTTGGACTCTCTAGGAGGCATGATATTCAAAACAGAATAACACATCCCTTAGTACTAAGAATAATACCAGTGTTATAAAGGAATAGATTGAACACAAAAAGATTAACCATTAAAATAATAGTCAGTAACCACTATGAGTAATAACATGACAGTTATGATTGTTATAGAAATAACCACCACATGCATACATATTTTATGATAACATCATATAACATACATAGCACCTAACATACATGATCTACATTACGCATAATATAACATGCCAAGAGTCACAACATCAGAAATAAAATGTGATAATGATAATAGATGTCATAAAAATAACCATCCATACATAATGAAAAACATCCCATAACAAAACCTTAATAAAATCCTCGGCAAAACGCCGTACATAACCCAAAAATGTATGTATGAAAGGACATTAAGTTTTATGAAATAAGTAATCAATCATGAATCATCATATCACATCTGCTTAGAGCGGGTGTGATAAGCTGGGCCAGCATGAGTCTCAGCAGAAGGCTCATACTTCCGCAACTTTCCTTTCACTTCTTCCAACTCTGCCTTCAAACCACGAACCGTGCTCTCTAGAGCCTCGAACCTAGCGTCAACTTCACGGTTACGCTTACGATTCTCGAACCCCACATTGTTCTTGAAGCTAACAAACGAATCCATACTAGCTCGAATCTGGTCCATCATCTCGTTATGTGGCAAAGTACGCATACAATCACTAAGAGCATTAATACGAGTCACTTCATTGTATGCCCTGTTCATATGAGTAAGGGTGGAAAAGTAGTAGTGAACAGGATCATCGATCATAGGTTGACCAGCACGACGTCTGGCAGCAGCCGGAGGAGCAGGAGCAGCAACTGAGTTATCGCTCGAAGTCGACATCTGCAAACAATAAAACCACAAACCATATACCAAATAGGAATAAATGCTAATGATATAACTCAGACGAAATGAAATGCATAATAATGCTATAGCAAAAGGGTCGGGCTGTAGACTAGACTCTAATGCACCCTAAGAACCACGGGTTGACCACATTAAGACTGCCTAGTTCCCTACAACCAGAGCTCTGATACCAACTGTGATGGCCCCGTCAAAACACTTAACGGCTCCGTCACTTGGTTCCACAGCTTGATCAAACTTAAATGAATTTAGCAAACGGCATTGCATTCTTTTATTTCAAAAGTTTCCCAAAAAGGAAAGCATACCAAAATATGTAGTTTAAAATTAACCCAACATATTAATAATCCAAAGTTGACACAAAAACATTGTCAACAACCCACAAGTATTAATTATTCAAAAACCGTATGCAAGCCAAAGTTTCATAAATTGTTTCATAAAAATCTGCCCAAATGCATGCAGACTCTTCTAAACACAGCGGAAGCATCACATAAACTCAAGTACATGTGAAAACATGCGAGTAAACTGTCAACACAAAGGTTGAGTGAATTATAGGTTTAAATAATTGAATAAACTTTAGACCACAAGATTTAAAAATGTTAGAAAACATTAAACATTATTCCATTATCGATGAGCCACCTGGTAACCACTTAACCCTTTATTTACCCTTGCCAAACACAATAAAAATATACACTGGACAGTGTATCTACAGCAAAATACGAAGTACTAAACATTCCGATTATAAATTGCTAGCGCGACTAGCTCGAAATAGGGTTGTCAAACCCAATAGATCTATCCGTAGGATTCGCGTTCACCGGTAGAAAGCAATGATTACAGTTACCAGACTAGGGAATATTTTTGTCCAACTCACAATGAATAATTTAAATTTAATTGTCACTTGTGTCTAAACGTGAAATAAAATGCATGTAATCACATCTCAAAAATATACTTCGAAAAGTATGTAAAAATGGGACTATAACTCACCTTAATAGTAATGAAGTAACCAACACAATTAAGCGAACAGCAAATGTAGTACAGTGATCAGGAATGATCACAACGTCGACCTATAAATAAAGCAGGTCGATATAAATAACTAACTTAGGTCAAGTCTTAGTATGATAGCTATTGTACATGTTGCAAGTAGTCATAGAACAATACTCAATATGCATCGGTTTGATCGAAACAGCTTACGGACACACACTTTCTATTTTTAGAAAGTTTCTATTTTTAGCAGGTTTCCATTTTTGGAAAGTTTCTATTTTTGGAAAGTTTCTATTTTTGGAAAGTTTCTATTTTTGGAAAGTTTCTATATTAGGAAAGTTTATAAGTTAGGAAAGTTTCCTTAATTAGAAAGTCAACAAAAGTCAACTAAAAGTCAAAGTCAACCGAAAGTCAACTCAAAAGTCAACCTTGGTCAAACATAGTCAACGTTAATTTTAAAAGTATAAGTTATAATAATAATATAAGTTATAATGTTTATTAAAGTTAAATATGTCTAATTATGTCATAACATAAGTTTAATTAAATTAAAATGAATTATTAAAGTTAATATAAGTTTAAATAATATAATTAATATAACATAAGTATTTAATTAATTAATTAAATATTAGTCATAATATAAGTATTATTAATTAATAATAATTTTTAAATCATATCATAAGTATTATTAATTAATAATGAATTATTAATCATATCATAAGTTTCTAATTATAATTATTAAATCATAAGTATTTAATAATTAAATTATAATTAAATAATAACTAAGTCTTATAATAATTAAATAATTATTTAATCCTTATTATAAGTCTTATTATAATAATCTCATAATATAAGTTTAATACTTATCATAAGTATATTTCCATTAATAATGAAGTATTATTAATCATATGTTTAATTAAAAAGTTAATTAAATCATAAATATTAATTAAATGATATAATAAATATATATATCATAAGTTGTAAATAATAATAATTACTTTTTTTATCATAAGTAATTAAATGATAATGAAATCCATTATTTATATCATAAGTTTCATAATTAGTCAAAAGTTTTAAATCAAAAGTTCATCGGGTCGTATCCTGAGCCCCGGGTGTCAGTTTTTGGCGAGCCTTACATATATCTCTGCCTAAGCAAACCACCCGATACTTTGGTACACTCAAGAACACCCCAAGAACAGTCCACAAGTCGTGATGTACAGCCAACACACTACTTGCAACTTCAATTCAATCAAAAACATGTTTTAGACGTAACGGGTGATTCGTGGCTCGGATTGAGATGACCCGAACATGAAAGTTTTCCCCACCATCATTCCTAACACACTAACACACCCTAAAGTCACCAAATATGGTCACAAAGTCAGACCAAACCTGGTTCATACCAAAATCACATTCAATCTTAACAAAATACCACTTTGATCATAACTAGGGTTCCGGGAATCGAAACGACATGAATCCGGTGTCTAAAATTAATGTCTTGATGAGAGGAACTCATTTATATACTCTATTTTATGATAAACATCAGTTAAAATATCAGAAACACACGAAAAAGCTGCTATCCCAATTTTATCAAACCGAAAACATATGTTTACGAGTAATTCTATGCATACAAACACCATTACAACAACAAGAAATCATCATACTATTAATATGTAATCAAAATACAGAAATATAAAGAAAAATCAAAAGTTCTAGGGTTAGGGTTTATACCCTAATCAAGAAACGAGAAGTATAATCGCGTAGAGAACGGAACGAGGAACGCGTTGGTGTATAACAATCCTTGATCCAAGTAATAAAAATTGATGAAGATGATGATGTTTGTGTGGTGTTGGGCGACGGCAAGGGGAAGAAAAAAGGGAGGAAGAGAGCAAAAATAAGATTAGGTTTGATTAGAAAGTGGAAAGTAAAAATTAAATGGGAAAAATAGAAAAATCAAGGGAGTGTACTCCCTCCCTTGATGGGTCAGCCGAATGGGGTCATGCGGGTGGGTCCCATGGCCCAAATTTGTTAAATATTAATTTCCTTATGGCCCAAAAGCCCGAACGAACCCCGAAACGCGAAAACACGCTTACGCGATTAAAATTTCGGAGAGATAACAAACGCGAGACGAAAAATAAATATAAATACCCTATATAATAATATGATCTTAAAATATCATATTTAAAATAATTAGGATTTAAATATCCCAAAAACGCGACCGTTGGTTTGAAAACCGAAAAGATTCGCCGGATAGAAATCCGCGACACGTAGAAACGTATAAATTAAAATATGAATACAATTATTCACATAACACTTAATAATTAATATATTATTTTTAATATAATAATATAGGTCATGGAATGACGTTGCACAATTAACAGTTAACGGTCGTTAAATAATTAACGGAAAAGATAACGGAAAAAGTAGGGTCGTGACAATTCACACGTAACACACACGTTCGGGCGGAAACCCGAACCCGATCAATGGTACCCGAGAACACATCCATACGGGCAGTGTCCGGGTAAAGGTCCGTAAACGGATCTAGTAAAACCTCCCAGCTAGGGATGGCAATGGATACCCGATCCAGTGGATATCCATCCGATCCACCAGATTATTCGTGGATATTGTAGAGACCCGTCCTAATCCATCCTGACGAAGTCCATATCAATTATAAACGATTCACAATACTTGATTTCATCGCGAGGTACTTGACCTCTATATGATACATTTTACAAACATTGCATTCGTTTTTGAAAAGACAATCTTTCATTTACATCGAAAGTTGACGGCATGCATACCATTTTATAATATATCTAACTATAATTGACTTAATAATAATCTTGATGAACTCAACGACTCGAATGCAATATCTTTTGAAATATGTCATGAATGACTCCAAGTAATATCTTTAAAATGAGCAATTGCACAGCGGAAGACTTCTTTCATACCTGAGAATAAACATGCTTTAAAGTGTCAACCACAAGGTTGGTGAGTTCATTAGTTTATCATAAATAATCATTTCATAATTTTAATAGACCACAAGATTTCATATTTCCGTTTCTCATAAACATACGTCCCATACATAGAGACAAAAATATCATTCATATGGATTGAACACCTGGTAACCGACATTAACTTAATGCATAGAATATCCCTAAAATAGAACCTCTCGTCTGTATAATAATCTTGAAGTACTAAAGCATTCGTACCCCGAATGGAACTTGTCAAGGTCCATAGATCTATCTTTAGGATTCGCGTCAATCAGGGGCCATTTCCCTAAATTCTTAGGTTACCAGACTTGAAGGGCGATATTCGGTTTAATAATCCAACCATAGAATGTAATTTTAAGTACTTGTGTCTATTTCGTAACTAATATTTATTAGTAATCAATTCACGATGAACACAAAATCAAATTTCAAGTTTTTGATCGTTTAAGGTTAAAGTTATAACATAAAATGTGTTTTAAAGTCTCCCTAGAAACTTTAGGAATCATTAATTTAATCAAATACGTTAAAACAATTACGAATTTCATGAAGAACAAAAATATTTGACTTTTGGAAATTAAGCTTTGACTCATAAATTTGAGATTAATAAAAGTAATTGGAGTATGAAAACTTACACATAGTTTCATTAGATCGTTCCTAACAGAACTGCATCTCTAGATTTTGAATTAGATTCGTGATTGAAGCTTTTCGAAAAATGGAACAAGAACAGAGGGAAATAAACTGTTTTCTTTATTTTCTGTTAAGTTTTACAATTTGCAGCATGTATAATATAAAGTGTCATCGAACAATTGATGTATAAACATGATTTGATTTGTTGAAATTGACTGGTATCAAGAATCAAACAAGAAGGACGATTTCCATCAGGAAGAGATAAAAAAAATAATAAAAAAAGAGCAGATAGGGGAAACGGATTTGATTCGTACAATCCTGTGATTTTAGCATCTAAAAATATAGATAGAAAACAAAATTATAAATAGTAGATGTTGATCTCCCACTAGTTTGCATCTATACGTAATATATCTGTAATCTATATAATTAGTCTAAATTCTTAATATTTATATATCTCAATATTCATATGTATTTATAAATTACCTGTATTTATGTATTTGTATCTATATATTATAGTTAATCTTATCTTATTCATTATTATTAATAAATATAACTATAAAAATAATACTTTTACTATTATAACTAATAATAATACAATAGTAACAATAATTATATTATTATTAATGCTAATGATAACTATAAAATTTATAACAATAATATAATAACCATAACTAAACTTGTGATTATATTTAATATTATAATTAATTAATTCTGTAATATCTAATAATTATATCATATACCATATGATTACATCTATTGAATATTTATCATTTATACATTTTATAAATATTTTAATATAATAGTTATTAATAGAAATCTTTTATATCTATAACTATAAATATATATAATAATGTCATATATCTATTTATATATAATTATTTTAATAACAACTTAATTATTTCATACCTTATTTTACATATTTAATTTTAATGTTTAAATTAAATTTTACTACTTCAAATTATTATTATTATTATATATATATATATATATATATATACATATTTATTTACAAACGATTGTTCGTGAATCATCGAGAATAGTCAAAGGTCAAATTAATATATGAAACAGTTTCAAAAATTTTGAGACTCAACATTACAGACTTTGCTTATCGTGTCGTATTAATATAAAGATTAAGTTTAAATTTGGTCGGAAATTCCCGGGTCGTCACAGTACCTACCCGTTAAAGAAATTTCGTCTCGAAATTTGAGTGAGGTGGTCATGGCTAACAATAAAAATATTTGCATGACGAATATGAGTTGATAATTAGAGTTTTATCATCATTGAGTAATATGGATAAAACAATTCGATTATTTAAAGAGTACGAATGAAGCTATCACAAAAGATTGAGTTAGAGATTTAACTTTTGACGTAGTCACGGTGTATTTCCGGAATTTAAGGAATTTAAAAGAAAATCCTTGGAAATCTATAAGATCTGATTCTTCGGCGAATTAGGAAATCAGGATCTCTCTAATTAAATGCGGAGATCTGCCCTGATTTCTTTATCAGATATTTCACTATAAATTAACTTCTTCCGTTCCATTACTTTTACCATTCCTATACCTAATTCCCCAATTTTCAAAGTTTATGAAAATGCTTAATCCAGTTCTAATCCTTGTCTTTATCCTTACTATCACAATAATTATTCTCCTTCTCCAACTTCCGCCAGAGGAATCTGCTTACTTCTACTTTGCCCTTGGGGTTATAGTACTTATAATTCTCTCGTGTCTTTATGTTGCGATAAACATTGATATACATGGTTTGTAATTTATGTGTTGTTATCGATCTTTATATCTCCCCTTATATTTCAATGTCCCTATTTCTGTTTCCTATAATCATTGTCATCCACAGTTAATACTTTCTTTTATTTGCTGCAATTTATACCCCAATTTCTATTTCGGAGTTTTTGTCCCTTCATTTCTTCTTCTTGCAATTAAGCACCGCTTGTAATGATTCAAAATTCACAGATATAAATTTTGGAATGAACATTGTTAATGTTTTAGGAAAGAAACGGTAATAGCATAATTTGACTTGTCAAATTTCCAGAATTCAAGGAAAAATAGGACTATCAAGAAAAATATGTTCTTGATATGTTTATAGATTGGACAGAACGTAAGAGTCGTGTAACATGGCACATGATGACGTTAAAATATGTGAATCATCACATTCCATTAGAAACTCAGCATGACTTACTGTAATATAATCACGTTGATCAAGTGTCATTATATTATACTAACTCATGCATCAGTTCCCAACATTACTTCAATAACATTCTTATTTTAAGCTCGAAAGTTTACAGAATATAGAAACTAACAGTTTCTATATGATGTAACACTGATAGCACGAAGAGATTATTGATTTCAGATAAGAATAGTTATGAAAATATCTTCAGAAATATGGAGGATATTTATAATGAAAGATACGATGATATCTTGAAATTTCTAATATCGGAGGATGGTGAAGTAAATTTGTCCTCAAGAGTTTGGAGTTAGAAACAAAGTATTCGCTAAAGATTTTATCAGAAACAGAATCATCAGGATTCTTAATGTACAAGTTTAGTACTTGTGATTTGTTCAGAGACTCCTTCGTAGTTTGCTCAATCAGTTTTTCAGTTTCAAACTTTTTCTGAGCTTTGCCAACATACAATTATTTATCATCAACTTTTGGCTGTTGAGGTCGTTTACAGTTTTTGTTGCTTCATTCAACATTTTCAAAATTCAGAGCATTAATTGCAGACTGTGTGCTTTTCAGAATTTCAGAATTGGAATTCGTAAATCCAGGAGATAGAAGTTATATATATATATATATATATATATATATATATATATATATATATATATATATATATATATATATATATATATATATATATATATATATATATATATATATAAATTGTTGTCGTAGAATCGCTGAGAATTTTGAGATTATCGATTGATGCCTTCCGGTACTTGTTATGGTAATTATCGTTAAAAGATACCGATGAGTTCATGATAAGACTTCAATAGATAAATATATTGATTTGTCGTAGAGATTTGAGCCAAGGAGCAACGAGGTGGCTGGTACGTCTGCTGGTAATATAGTGGAATATAAAAGAATTCTCCGGTATAAAAAGGGTAATCGTATATATCA
The DNA here is from genome assembly GCF_046630445.1 of Rutidosis leptorrhynchoides. NCBI lineage: Eukaryota > Viridiplantae > Streptophyta > Magnoliopsida > Asterales > Asteraceae > Rutidosis > Rutidosis leptorrhynchoides. The sequence continues at coordinate 62,809,572 of NC_092337.1, forward strand.
GGATTATAGTAAGGCTACTTCGAATGAAAAGTCGAAGTTGACTTGCTGGAGCTGTGACAAAATTGGCTACTTTGAAAAGGGATCGCAAAGTTATTTTTTGCTAATAAATGCCAAAGGATCTGACGAGGCTACGTGTTAAACTTTTACTCAGTTGCCGAGACTTTCTCAAGTGCAATACTATATACATAAATCTTTCCTTCCGTAGATGAAGTGCGGTTGGTTCATCCTCTCGATTGAGGTGTTTTCAAGAATCATGAAAGGTTTGAACGCAGATTGTAATCGTCAAGATACAATGAGGTTTAAGATGAAATCAAGTGGCAAACTTGAAGAATTGTTTAGTTTCATATATTATAATCAATATTTTTAATTCATTTTAATTGTCCAATGTTATTAGTCCACAGTCGATAGTCCACAGTCGATAGTCCACAATTGACAGTCTAATAATTTATATATAGTTTAATATATAATATTCGAATTAATTAATACGTATCGTGACCCGTGTACATGTCTCAGACTCGATCACAACTCAAATTATATATATTATTGTAGAATCAACCTCAACCCTGTATAGAGAACTCGTTCATTACTGCATATAGAGTGTCTATGGTTATTCCAAATAATATATATAAATGCGTCGATATGATATGTCAAAACCTTGTATACGTGTCCCCATATTTAAAGTGCGTAAAATAAATAACAGAAATTAAATAACGATAAATAAAGTGCGTAAAGTAAATAACAGAAATTAAATGACGATAAATAAAATTGCGAGAATGTAAATTGCGATAAAATAAATTGTGATAATTAAATTGCGATAAATAAAATGTAATCAGTTAGCTAGGAACAGTTAGCTAGGATTTCATTAGCATGGATTCTTAACAAAATTTCTCATAGTTAATTTGTTTGTTTCTAATAATTTTTATTTTGTCCAACGTTTTCTTCATTATGCCACTTGTTGGATTCTGATAGATCAAAATCCAAATATGAAATTTGAATGAAAATGGTTATTCTGTGGTGAACGAATACGTATGTCTGTAGATGTAAGTAGAATAGTAAATGATCGTTGAATCAGATTCAAAGAATGTACAGTGTAACTTATTAATGTGGAATCTAAATATTCCTCGGGTATTACCTACCCGTTAAAATATTTTCACCACTAACAGTTTGTACAAAAGAATTTTTAATTACAATCTTTATGAAAATATATATACATATATATTTTCTTCAGATGTAATCATGGATTTAATGAGTCAATATGATGTTAAACTCATTTGATTTATCGTTAGAACAAGAATATATAATCTCTAAAATATTAGAGATTACATAATCATCATGAAGAACGAAGATAATTGTTGTAGAACAATACGTAGAATGATGATTATACTCGAGGTACAGAATAAGATGTTGAGGCATGGTTTGTTGAATCTTGGGTTGTTGTGGTACTGATGTTGCTGGTGCTGTTGTTGAAGCTGGTAGATTTTGCACCACGTTTTCCAAATTGATTATTCGAGCGCGAATTTCGTTGACTTCTTCAATTACTCCGGGATGATTGTCGGCAAGAACGAGCGAATGAATAGGACCCAGAATTTGAGATAGTATATAATCATGACGAGATACTCTGGAAATGAGAGTGAAAATGGTGTTTTGGACAGGTTCGTCGGTAAGTGCTTCAGGTTCTTCACCAAGAGGTGAATTCGGTTGGTGGAAAGGATCGCCTTCTTCGCGTCTCCATTGATTAAGTCAACTACGAACCCATCAGATGAATTGGGGATGGCTTATTGATTGATTCATTCCGGTGACGCTGTTTCCAGAGCTTAGGTGAACATCCATGTCGGAATAGCTGTCGGAATATCTATCGGAATGGCTATCGGAATTTGAGGAATCTAACTAATTGAGGGATTCATCTCGTACGATCAGATGAAGTATTTTCAAAAAGAAATAGATTATAGGATTTAGATTAGTACCCTGCAAACATAATTTACATATGCATATATAATACTAAAATCCCATAAGTTACGGAGGAATCTACGGAATCTGTCAGGCAGAGGTAACAATAACGGATACGCTAAGATATGAATTCTGTCTATACACTATTCATTCAATCATTGCAGTATGATGTGTCTAGACTAAAAATGATAAGTAGGTAATTTTTCGACAAAAATGATAAGCAAAACTTTTGACATGCAGACACGGTCGAAGTCCAGACTCACTAATGCATCCTAACGACTTATCAGTTAGACACACTAATGCAAACCTGGTTCGCTAAGACCACCGCTCTGATACCAACTGTAGAGACCCGTCCTAATCCACCCGGACGAAGTCCATATCGATTATAAACGATTCACAACAGTTGATTTCATCGCGAGGTACTTGACCTCTATATGATACATTTTACAAACATTGCATTCATTTTTGAAAAGACAATCTTTCATTTACATCGAAAGTTGACGGTATGCATACCATTTTATAATATATCTAACTATAATTGACTTAATAATAATCTTGATGAACTCAACGACTCGAATGCAACGTCTTTTGAAATATGTCATGAATGACTCCAAGTAATATCTTTAAAATGAGCAATTGAACAGCGAAAGACTTCTTCCATACCTGAGAATAAACATGTTTTAAAGTGTCAACCACAAGGTTGGTGAGTTCATTAGTTTATCATAAATAATCATTTCATAATTTTAATAGACCACAAGATTTCATATTTCCATTTCTCATAAACATGCGTCCCATACATAGAGATAAAAATATCATTCATATGGATTGAACACCTGGTAACCGACGTTAACTTAATGCATAGAATATCCCTAAAATAGAACCTCTCGTCTGTATAATAATCTCGAAGTACTAAAGCATTCGTACCCCGAATGGGACTTGTCAAGGTCCATAGATCTATCTTTAGGATTCGCGTCAATCAGGGGCCATTTCCCTAAATTCTTAGGTTACCAGACTTGAAGGGCGATATTCAGTTTAATAATCCAACCATAGAATGTAATTTTAAGTACAAGTGTCTATTTCGTAACACAGTTATAAAAGCAGTGCATGTATTCTCAGTCCCAAAAATATATATTGCAAAAGCATTTAAAAAGGGAGCAAATGAAACTCACAATACTGCACTTTGTAGTAAAAATACATATGACGACATTGAACAACTGAACGATGCAGGGTTGGCCTCGGATTCACGTACCTATATCATTTGTATATATATTAAAATGGATACTGGAAATCACATATTTTCATTTATTAATATATGTTATTTATATAATTGTAGTTATATAATATTCATACTAAACTTCAATTAAAATCATATACTTATATTATATCTTAACTTATGTGTTATATATGTTTATTTTGTATATATATATCTAAAATGATTATTGTAGTTATATTAGTATCTATATATATTTAGTATTGTATTAAATATACCTAATTTGTTATATATAGTCATATATATAATGATAATATGTTTTTCCTATAATTATATGGAATATTAATATCTTAATAGTATATATATTAGGTGTGTTTTTGTGTACAAAATATTTATTTGCTAAAAATTGATAGTTTTGATATTAATATTTTACTAGTGAAAATACTAATAACTTTATTAATAATGAAAATATTAATAATAATAATGATATTGTTAATAATGATACTCATGTTTATAATAATCGTAATAATCTTAATAACTATAACAATGATATTAATACTAATACTAATAATGCTAATATGATCCTAATACTAATATTAATGGAAATAATAATAACTTATATTATTTTCGTACTAATAAAGATAATAATAATCATAATCTTAATGATAATAATAATTTTAATTGTATTTATAATTATGATAATAATAAAAAGTAACTAATATTTATTAGTAACACTAATAAGAATAATAACTATAATACTTAGTAATAATACCAATAATCAATAATAACAATAATAATCATAACATTAATAACAATAATAAAAATGAAAATGATAATAAAAATAATAATACTAATAAATATGTGACTACCTTCAATAAATAAGCCCTTAAAAAAATACTGTCTCGAACAGAGCTCGAACCCGTGACCTCTCGCACCCCCGTAAACACTCTAAACCGTTTAGCCATTCTCAATTTTCTGATTATAAATCAGACCCAATGTTACTTATTTTGTTTACATCGTTTCCCCCTTTTTCTTCATCTTCCTCATGAAAAATAACCCGACAATAAATCTAACAACAACGTAATCAATTCACTTCAGTTTTAGACTTACAAGATAAAACAGATACGACTTGTTATGATTAACAAAAAAGAAAAAAAATAAAAAAAATTGCAGATTGCTGTTGCTGCAGTCGTGGTTATGAAGGAGGAAGAAAAAAAAATTAAGCTTTGATTTTGAGAACGTTTTGGACAAATGTTATAAAACGAATTAAGTTTAAAATTACTCTTAGAATCTATCCGTACCCTCAATTGAACCTAAATTAACAGCTGGAGATCGAATTTTACGATGAACGAAAAAATTGACTTTTTATGTTAAATCTTTGACTCTAAAATTAGGATTCAATTCAACAATTTGAGACTTGAAATTTTGCAGATAGCTTTCATTATAGATTACTAATACATCTGCATTTTTACTTTTTGATAATTTATTCAATTGCGAGCTATTGCTAAATCCTGCCAAGAACACGATGAACACAAAATCAAATTTCAAGTTTTTGATCGTTTAAGGTTAAAGTTATAACATAAAATGTGTTTTAAAGTCTCCCTAGAAACTTTAGGAATCATTAATTTAATCAAATACGTTAAAACAATTACGAATTTCATGAAGAACAAAAATATTTGACTTTTGGAAATTAAGCTTTGACTCATAAATTTGAGATTAATAAAAGTAATTGGAGTATGAAAACTTACACATAGTTTCATTAGATCGTTCCTAACAGAACTGCATCTCTAGATTTTGAATTAGATTCGTGATTGAAGCTTTTCGAAAAATGGAACAAGAACAGAGGGAAATAAACTGTTTTCTTTATTTTCTGTTAAGTTTTACAATTTGCAGCATGTATAATATAAAGTGTCATCGAACAATTGATGTAGAAACATGATTTGATTTGTTGAAATCGACTGGTATCAAGAATCAAACAAGAAGGATGATTTCCATCAGGAAGAGATAAAAAAATAAAAAAAAAAGAGCAGATAGGTGAAACGGATTTGATTCGTACAATCCTGTGATTTTAGCATCTAAAAATATAGATAGAAAACAAAATTATAAATAGTTGATGTTGATCTCCCACTAGTTTGTATCTATACGTAATATATCTGTAATCTATATAATTAGTCTAAATTCTTAATATTTATATATCTCAATATTCATATGTATTTATAAATTACCTGTATTTATGTATTTGTATCTATATATTATAGTTAATGTAGCGACCCGACCAAATCATGTTTGACGGCGCCGACTACTTAGGTCCCGTTACGTGGTCATAAGTCTTTATCATGACGTTTAACCAAAATATGTCGCATTTATTTCATAAGTAAAAGGATGTTTCAAGTTTACAAATGTAGTTCAAAAGACTAGTTACATTACAATGTTTAACGTACGAATGAAACCTATGCGACACAATTTAAAGTAGTCAAAAGACGCTCCAACTATGCATGTATACTCGACATCCAAGTAAGTATCAAAAAGAGTGCGGAAGCATGTATCAAGTAGCTTTCAAGGACCTGAGAAAACATATAGAAAACTGTCAACGAAAACGTTGGTGAAATCATAGGTGTTTTGGTAAACGTTGCATTTGAACCACAAGATTTAATATAATATGATTATCAAAATCATTTGCATTCCAAAGTTGTTATTTGTTTCGCGGGCACCCAATTATCAAACTTAACTGTTTTGCACCCTTTGCGTAGTGTTAGAACATACACTAGACCCGAAAATATATTTCATCCGCTAACGGTAGCGAACCGTCCGAATGAGGCTCGTCAAGCCCATGTGATCACATAATATAAGTTCACGTTTACACCCTGCAAGTGTAACTAATGATAATTGAATTGAGGATTTTCGTTCAAACCCGTACGTGGAATGTTCGTTTTCGTACTCGTGTTCAATGTATAAAAGTATGATACGTATATGTTTCTCATCCCATAGTTTAAAGCATAAAAGTTGTTTGAAAGATGGGACTATGATCTCACCTTGAGTGCACGTATGAAAAGTACTTCATAAAGTAACGTGTGCGAAGAATAATGCTAGTCTTGACCTAAACAAATAGGTCGTATCAATAACGGTAAACACGATAGGTCAAAGATGTTCAATTAGTCCTATGGCTCGTTACGACTCGATTATGTAGCATGTGAAATCAAATTGTCAAGTTTCATGCAAGATACAAGTATAGAAACAAGTTAGGAAGGTTGCATAATCATTTGGTTAAGTTTGACAAAAAGTCAAACTTTGGTCGGTCAAAGTCAACGAAAAAGTCAACACGTTCGGGTCGGGTCCCGAACTATTTTTCTGAGGTTTTTAATCATATATGACCATGTTAGAACAAGTTACATGTGAATCGGAGGTGCGTAGCATAGCAAACATTATTCGAAAATCGACAAAGTTGGACAGACCACATTGGCGCGCCGCGCGGGTATATGGCGCGCCGCACCATTACCTGTGCAGAGAATTCTGGCAGTTTTTAAGTTTTATGCACGAACCTAACTTCAACCAATTACCATTTATGACCCGCAAACAACCAAAGCATGTATCTTATATCATCGGAAAGGTATTTTGACAAGAAAAACAACTAAACACATTTCATCTATCACATTTACTTTTACAACAACCAAAATCACATTCAAAGTTCCTCATTAAATGCATTCAAGTTCATAAATGAAATTCGATGATTCGGCAACCAATTTATATGAATGATATGCCGTTTCGAAGGTGATCAAGCATACAATACAACCTAACACTTACAAATAACATTTCATGTCATTCAAAGCATCAAAAGTTCATTTCAAGTTCATCAAACCCTAACCCAAATCCACCAAAACCAATAATCAAGTTTATGAAGTTTTCTAAAACAACCTACACATCAAATTGAAGCTAGTGCTACTAGTAACACATTTAATACTTGCACTTTACCATAACAACAACATTTAAGCAACCAAATTACCAAATCAAACACACCAAAGTTCATATTTAAGCTGGTTACTTCAAATAACGAAATCGAGCATATAAATCATATAATCATGTTAGACTTGAGCCATAGACACTAATTAACAACTTTATAAGTTAAAAACATCAAAAACACAAAATTTAGTGATTTTAGAAAGTTACCCAAACTTAATGAAATCGGTATGGAATCGAAGAGGAAGATGAGGGGATTCCGAATATGCAATTTGTTTAGATGGATGCTTGCTCGATTTGATTTAGATGATGATTCTTGAAATTGGAGAATTTAGAGAAAATATGGAAGTAGAAGAAGAAAAGGGAAATGAAAAAGAAAAGATGGGGGGGTGGGGGTTGACTAGTCAAAGGCTAGTCACCTCTTTGGCATTTTGGCGAAACTAGTCCCTCAAGTTCGTTTGCGGGTGCGTGAATTACCTAGACGAGATATTTTTAAAACACGTATTAACCGAAGATGTTATAAACATATAACGGGATTTAAATAGTTAAACGAAAAAGTAAACGGAAAAAGGCGGGATGTTACATTACCTACTCCTTAAAAGAAATTTCGTCCCGAAATTTAAGTAGGCGTAGTAGTTGTTGTTTCTTCCTCGGGATCTTGCGTTTCCGGAGCCGGGAATAAATGAGGGTATTTCTTTTGCATTTGATCTTGCCTTTCCCAAGTAAACTCGGGTCCCCTTTTGGCATTCCAATGGACTTTAACAATCGGGATTCGGCTTTGTTTCAATGTCTTGATGGAGGTGTCCACAATTTCAACCGGTTCCTCCACAAAATGAAGTTTGTCATCAATAGTAAGTTCCTCGAGAGGTATGACGATATCGGATTCGGCAAGACACTTTTTCAAGTTAGATACATGGAAGGTAGGATGAACGGAGTTCAATTGAGGCGGAAGATCTAAACGATAAGCAACGGTTCCAATACGCTCCAAGATTTCGAAAGGACCAATATACCGCGGATTTAGCTTCCCGCGTTTCCCAAAACGGATTACACCTTTCCAAGGTGCGACTTTTAACATGACGCGGTCACCGACTTGAAATTCAAGGTCGTTGCGTCTTTTGTCGGTATAGCACTTTTGATGACTCCGGGCCGTCCGAAGCCTATCTCGGATTTGAACGATCTTTTTGGTGGTTTCGTGAATGAGTTCGGGTCCGGTGATTTGTACGTCGCCTACTTCGGCCCAACAAAGAGGAGAATGACATTTTCGGCCATATAATGCTTCGAATGGGCGGCTTTTATACTCGCGTGATAACTATTGTTGTAAGAGAAGTCGGTGAGAGGTAAGTGCTTGTCCCAAGCTTTTCCAAAATCAACCACGCAAGCTCGTAACATGTCCTCTAAGGTTTGAATTGTACGTTCGATTTGTCCATCGGTTTGAGGATGATATGCGGTGCTCATGTCTAAACGCGTTCCCAACGCTTCTTGCAAGGTACGCCAAAATCTAGAAACAAAACGGCCATCTCGGTCGGAGATAATCGATAAAGGTACACCGTGTTGAGCTACGATCTCCTTTATGTAAAGTTGTGCAAGTTTCTCCATTTTGTCGGTTTCTTTCATAGCGAGAAAGTGTGCGGATTTGGTGAGACGGTCAACAATAACCCAAATGGTATCATAACCGCCCGTCGTTTTTGGTAACTTGGTGATGAAGTCCATCGTTATTCTTTCCCACTTCCATTGCGGGATTTTGGGTTGTTGAAGTAACCCGGACGGTCTTTGGTGTTCGGATTTGACTTTGGAACATGTCAAACACTTGGAAACATAAGTAGCTACGTCCCTTTTGAGGTTCGACCACCAATATAGTTGTTTAAGTTCGTGGTACATCTTATTGGCACCGGGGTGAATCGAGTAGCGCGACTTATGGGCTTTATCTAAAATAAGGCTTCGTAGGTCCCCATAACTAGGCACCCAAATCCTTCCGGCGAAATATCGGAGTCCGGTCTCTCTAATTTCGAATCGAGAGATGAGAATGTTCAAGAGCTCGTGTGAAACGTTTTCATCCTTGAGAGCCTCATCTTGGGCTACCCGAATTTGGCTATTAAGGTTGGTGTGGATGGTGATGTTTAAGGCTCGGACACGAAGAGGCACCGCTCTTTCTTTTCGACTTAAGGCATCGGCTACTACATTTGCCTTCCCGGGATGGTAACGAAGCTCGCAATCGTAATCGTTTAAGGTTTCAATCCACCTTCGTTGTCTCATGTTTAGTTGCTTTTGGTCAAAGATGTGTTGGAGACTTTTGTGATCGGTAAAGATAGTACTCTTGCTTCCATAAAGATAGTGTCTCCACATTTTAAGTGCAAAAACAACGGCTCCGAGTTTGAGATCATGTGTCGTGTAGTTTCGTTCATGAATTTTGAGTTGTCGAGAAGCATAAGAAATGACTTTCGTTCGTTGCATCAACACACACCCAAAACCATGTTTTGAGGCGTCGCAATACACAACAAAATCGTCATTGCCTTCGGGAAGTGACAAGATAGGAGCGGTGGTTAGCTTTGTTTTCAAGATTTGAAATGCGGATTCTTGTTCGGTCGCCCAATTGAATTTCTTTCCCTTGTCAGTTAAAGCGGTTAGAGGACGAGCAACCAAAGAGAAATCCTTGATGAATCTACGGTAGTATCCGGCGAGACCCAAGAATTGACGAATGTGAGTAGGAGTAGTGGGAGTCTCCCATTTACTAATGGCTTCGATTTTCGTTGGATCGACTTTAATACCTTGGTCACTTACAACATGACCAAGAAATTGAACTTCCTTCAACCAAAATTCACATTTGGAGAATTTGGCATAGAGTCGTTCTTGTCTTAAAAGTTCAAGCACGAGCCGGAGGTATTCCTCGTGTTCTTCTTCGCTTTTAGAATAAACCAAAATATCATCGATGAACACGATAACGAATTTGTCAAGATACGGTTTGCACACGCGGTTCATAAGATCCATGAACACCGCCGGTGCGTTAGTGAGACCAAATGGCATTACAAGAAATTCATAACTACCATAACGAGTTCGGAAACCAGTTTTGGAGACATCTTCCCCCTTAACCCTTAATTGATGATAACCCGAGCGGAGATCGATTTTTGAATATACACAAGACCCTTGTAGTTGATCAAAGAGGTCATCGATGCGAGGAAGAGGATATCGGTTTTTAACCGTCAATTTGTTTAGTTCACGATAATCAATGCACATTCGTAGGGATCCGTCTTTCTTTTTAACAAACAAAATCTGAGCGCCCCAAGGTGAATGGCTAGGTTGGATAAAACCACGATCAAGTAGTTCTTGGATTTGACTTTGCAATTCTTGCATCTCGAATGGAGCAAGTCTATAAGGTGCACGTACTACGGGTGCGGCCCCCGGAATAAGACCGATTTGGAATTCAACTGGTCGATGAGGTGGAAGACCCGGCAATTCGTCAGAAAATACATCGGAATAGTCACTAACAATTGGCACATCATCGATGTGCTTCTCATCGGACTCGACTTTCTTAACATGAGCAAGGATCGCAAAACAACCCTTACGTAGTAGTTTTCTAACTTTAATGCATGAAACGAGGTTGAGTCCAGTGCAACTCTTATCGCCATAGACGATCAAAGGTTCACCATTCTCGATAGGAATTCGGATTGCGTTAAGATTACAAAGGATGTGAGATTTCGTTTTGGCTAGCCAATTCATACCGATTATTACATCGAAACTTCCTAGTTCCATGGGTATCAAGTCAATTTCAAACTCATTACCCAAAATGTTTAACGTACACCCCCGGTAATATGTGTCGGCACTCAATAGTTTTCCGTTGGCCACTTCAATGGTACAAGTGGTATCTAGTGGGAGTGGTGGAGTATTAAAAGAATGAGTCAAAGTCTTGGATACAAATCTCTTATCGGCACCCGAATTGAATAAACAAGTAACATAAGTGTTGTTGAGGAGAAACGTACCCGTGACTAATTCATTGTCATCTCGGGCTTCCTCGGTGTTGATGTTGAAAGCTCGTCCGCGCGTGTTGGTGTTGGCTTTCTTCTTCAGACACGTATTTCTAAAATGACCCGTTTGGCCACATTCATAACAAGTACCCGATTTTGGTGGATTGGGCACCTTTTGAGCGATGGGAGCGGCACTTCTACAATCGTTGGCCACATGACCACCCCTTTGGCACCGGTGGAAAAATAGATTGCTACATTCACCATAGTGGTGTTTGTGGCATTTGTTGCAAAAGGGTTTATTTCCGCCATAACTTTTCTTGGCGTCGGAGGTGAAAGGCTTTTTGGTGAAGTTGTTGTTGTAGTTGTTGCTTGATTGGGGGGCTTCCCATTTTCTTTTGTTGCCGCCCGATTTATCCTCGGCCTTAGGTGCCGAAACTATGATTTCGTCAACCGTTTCGATCAATTGGCGGGCCATGTTCAATGCTTGTTGTAGGTTAGCGGGTTTGGATGACATCACCCCTTGTTTGATGCTCTTTGGAAGACCATACATATAAAGTTCGACCCTTTGAGATTCGGGGTTCACGAGGTTGGGACACATCAAGGATAGTTCGGCGAATCGTTGATTATAGGCCTTGAGATCGTTTCCGACCGCCTCTAAGGTTCTTAGCTCTTGTTCGAGCTTTCGGGTTTCTTCGCGAGGGAAATATTCGATGACCATCTTTTCCCTTAAATCGGCCCAAGAGAGGGCGTGAGCTTCATCGGTACCCACCGATTGTACATAAGTATTCCACCATGTAAGAGCGACACCGGCGAAGGTGTGAGGGGAGTATTTGACCTTGTCTTGGTCTCGACAACCGCTTATGCTAAAGACGGTTTCCGTTTGCTCAAACCATCGGGTGAGCACGACCGGTCCCCCGGTTCCATCAAAAGTGTGAGGTTTGCACCCCATGAAGGATTTGTAGGAGCACCCTTCGTTTGAGTTACCGGCTCCATTGTTGTTGTTGTTGTGGTTGTTGTTATTGTTGGAGGAGTGATCGGCCATGGCCGCTTCCACGGCAGTGGCTATCATTCTTTGTAGAGCTTGTTCGGGAGTCTCATGGCGTGGTACACGACGAGGAGGCATTGTTCCTTCAAAACGCAAGAATACCGTTGATTAGTATTCTTAATAATACTAACCATGATATGGAATAAGGATAGAGAAAAATTTTTCCTTGACTCGCCTTAAATTCTTTATGTCATAATGTCGGAATGTTCATATGAGTCACCGTAATATAATCCCGGAAATTATATTACCCTAATTCATATGTGCATTCGACACTAATTCATATAGTCAAGGTGGCGCGTCAATTGAATCAAGTAACGTGAGATTAAGATTGAATAAGAATTAGATATGATAGACGAGTTCGAGTATAATGCACAAGTAGTCAAGTAATTCCTACTTCAAGTCTATATGCCGGTTGTAGTCTATACTCACCAATGTACCCTATGACTCGGGGTTGACACCAATGAACTCTAAATCCCTACAACCAACGCTCTGATACCATCTGTAGCGACCCGACCAAATCATGTTTGACGGCGCCGACTACTTAGGTCCCGTTACGTGGTCATAAGTCTTTATCATGACGTTTGACCAAAATATGTCGCATTTATTTCATAAGTAAAAGGATGTTTCAAGTTTACAAATGTAGTTCAAAAGACTAGTTACATTACAATGTTTAACGTACGAATGAAACCTATGCGACACAATTTAAAGTAGTCAAAAGACGCTCCAACTATGCATGTATACTCGACATCCAAGCAAGTATCAAAAAGAGTGCGGAAGCATGTATCAAGTAGCTTTCAAGGACCTGAGAAAACATATAGAAAACTGTCAACGAAAACGTTGGTGAAATCATAGGTGTTTTGGTAAACGTTGCATTTGAACCACAAGATTTAATATAATATGATTATCAAAATCATTTGCATTCCAAAGTTGTTATTTGTTTCGCGGGCACCCAATTATCAAACTTAACTGTTTTGCACCCTTTGCGTAGTGTTAGAACATATACTAGACCCAAAAATATTTTTCATCCGCTAACGGTAGCGAACCGTCCGAATGAGGCTCGTCAAGCCCATGTGATCACATAATATAAGTTCACGTTTACACCCTGCAAGTGTAACTAATGATAATTGAATTGAGGATTTTTGTTCAAACCCGTACGTGGAATGTTCGTTTTCGTACTCGTGTTCAATGTATAAAAGTATGATACGTATATGTTTCTCATCCCATAGTTTAAAGCATAAAAGTTGTTTGAAAGATGGGACTATGATCTCACCTTGAGTGCACGTATGAAAAGTACTTCACAAAGTAACGTGTGCGAAGAATAATGCTAGTCTTGACCTAAACAAATAGGTCGTATCAATAACGGTAAACACGATAGGTCAAAGATGTTCAATTAGTCCTATGGCTCGTTACGACTCGATTATGTAGCATGTGAAATCAAATTGTCAAGTTTCATGCAAGATACAAGTATAGAAACAAGTTAGGAAGGTTGCATAATCATTTGGTTAAGTTTGACAAAAAGTCAAACTTTGGTCGGTCAAAGTCAACGAAAAAGTCAACACGTTCGGGTCGGGTCCCGAACTATTTTTCTGAGGTTTTTAATCATATATGACCATGTTAGAACAAGTTACATGTGAATCGGAGGTGCGTAGCATAGCAAACATTATTCGAAAATCGACAAAGTTGGACAGACCACTTTGGCGCGCCGCGCCATTACCTGTGCAGAGAATTCTGGCAGTTTTTAAGTTTTATGCACGAACCTAACTTCAACCAATCACCATTTATGACCCGCAAACAACCAAAGCATGTATCTTATATCATCGGAAAGGTATTTTGACAAGGAAAACAACTAAACACATTTCATCCATCACATTTACTTTTACAACAACCAAAATCACATTCAAAGTTCCTCATTAAATGCACTCAAGTTCATAAATGAAATTCGATGATTCGGCAACCAATTTATATGAATGATATGCCGTTTCGAAGGTGATCAAGCATACAATACAACCTAACACTTACAAATAACATTTCATGTCATTCAAAGCATCAAAAGTTCATTTCAAGTTCATCAAACCCTAACCCAAATCCACCAAAACCAATAATCAAGTTTATGAAGTTTTCTAAAACAACCTACACATCAAATTGAAGCTAGTGCTACTAGTAACACATTTAATACTTGCACTTTACCATAACAACAACATTTAAGCAACCAAATTACCAAATCAAACACACCAAAGTTCATATTTAAGCTAGTTACTTCAAATAACGAAATCGAGCATATAAATCATATAATCATGTTAGACTTGAGCCATAGACACTAATTAACAACTTTATAAGTTAAAAACATCAAGAACACAAAATCTAGTGATTTTAGAAAGTTACCCAAACTTGATGAAATCGGTATGGAATCGAAGAGGAAGATGAGGGGATTCCGAATATGCAATTTGTTTAGATGGATGCTTGCTCGATTTGATTTAGATGATGATTCTTGAAATTGGAGAATTTAGAGAAAATATGGAAGTAGAAGAAGAAAAGGGAAATGAAAGGGAAAAGATGGGGGGGTGGGGGTTGACTAGTCAAAGGATAGTCACCTCTTTGGCATTTTGGCGAAACTAGTCCCTCAAGTTCGTTTGCGGGTGCGTGAAATACCTAGACGGGATATTTTTAAAACACGTATTAACCGGAGATGTTACAAACATATAACGGGATTTAAATAGTTAAACGAAAAAGTAAACGGAAAAAGGCGGGATGTTACAGTTAATCTTATCTTATTCATTATTATTAATAAATATAACTATAAAAATAATACTTTTACTATTATAACTAATAATAATACAATAGTAACAATAATTATATTATTATTAATGCTAATGATAACTATAAAATTTATAACAATAATATAATAACCATAACTAAACTTGTGATTATATTTAATATTATAATTAATTAATTCTGTAATATCTAATAATTATATCATATACCATATGATTACATCTATTGAATATTTATCATTTATACATTTTATAAATATTTTAATATAATAGTTATTAATAGAAATCTTTTATATCTATAACTATAAATATATATATATATAATAATGTCATATATCTATTTATATATAATTATTTTAATAACAACTTAATTATTTCATACCTTATTTTACATATTTAATTTTAATGTTTAAATTATATTTTACTACTTCAAATTATTATTATTATTATTATTATATATATATATATATATATATATATATATATATATATATATATATATATATATATACAAACGATTGTTCGTGAATCATCGGGAATAGTCAAAGGTCAAATGAATATATGAAACAGTTTCAAAAATTTTGAGACTCAGCATTACAGACTTTGCTTATCGTGTCGTATTAATATAAAGATTAAGTTTAAATTTGGTCGGAAATTCCCGGGTCGTCACAGATATGGACGATCTAAATGGATACGGATATGGATGTGGATGAAAAAATTTCATCCATGGATGAACCCGCTTTCACCCGAAATAACTAAATACATAAATTTATCACTCAAATTAGTATCATTTATGTAGTGATATTTCATTAATTATATTCATATTCATCTTTCTTTATATTTTCTCTAAAAATATAATTTTCTTCTTATATTTTGTTTTGTTTAAATAATCAAATGCATTTATCGTACTTTGGTGGTTCAAATGTGATTCCATGTAACTAAAAGTAAGCAACTTATATGTCGATATCTTTACACATTTAATAGGTTATCTATTGAATATTTGTTATATAGATTAGTAAAATGTGACTTTCGGTAGCATAAACTATTAAAAATATCACTTTTGATCGTATATAGTGAACCACCGCTTATAATTGTTAAAAATAAAATAAATTTAAACGGATATGGATAATTATCCATTAACCCGCTTCACCCGACGGATATGGATATGGATGGATGAAAAGTAAAAAAAATAAATGGATATGGATATGGATACGGCCTCACCCGATCCATATCCGATCCATTGTCATCCCTACTCCCAGCCATGCTTATTTTAATGAGACATCTTCTCTCACGAATAGATTTAAATTGGTGACCTTGGAAATTAATGTGAACTTGGAAATTAATTGTGTGTGCAAGATTCGAACCCGCATCTCTCATGTGAGAAGAATACATCAATTCACTATACAACAGCCACAGGTTCTTGAGGTAATACAAATTAACTCGGTTAATTACTCGGCACAATATTTTTTCATTGTGCTTTTACATTTCAAATTGTTCTTTAATTATGGTGATTCTGGTTTATATTTTATATTTTCTGAATATAGATTTCATAGGAAACCTACCTTGTCCACTTGATGACAGCTTAACTACCCGTTTGTATTAGCTAACTGAAGTTGAGTAATATACACTTTTTATTTGTTTTTCGCCAAGGGCTTTTTATTTGTTCATACAGAAATGTTTTCGAAAAACATTCGCCGATCTTTGAAAAATAATCATCTCATAAATTAAAAAAAAAAAAAAAAAACGAATATATATATATCCGTTTATATCGGTTTGGCAACGGATTTATTGTTCAAACCAAACAAATCTGGACACTTGGATCCTCACGCTCCCTTTTATGCCTTTTAAATCGAAACTAGATACTAATGCCCCTTTGGTCTAAATGTTCACATTTTTTTTTTTTTTTTTTTTTGAAAAAAGGATTATATTAAAAAACACGATAACTCTATCAAAGCGATGAATGCTACCGGAAATTAGTACAAATTACAAAAACAACTAGAAAAATACAGAATAAACAATGGAAGAATATAACTTGCATATGCTAAACATAAAACTATTGACAAAGTAAAAACGGGTTATGCTTCCAAACGAATGCTTGCACTCCATGACCGAGTTTGAGATTGGATGCCCAAAGAAAAACCTTCACCTTGATGTTTCGAACCACGATAGAACGACAAGTGAATTTACTATTGAAAATAATGCCATTCCTACCCAAACAACTTTGGGCCACAGAGGAGGAACCACGTTACTCGATTGGACTAAAATGCGAACAACATCTGCTATTGACAACAACTCATTATGTCCTTCTACCCATAAACATGGTCATGCTCCATGTCTTTTAAAAGAAACGAGACAGTAGTGAAGACAATATATGCATTTGTATAAGACTGAGAGGAGACAGTGGCAATGAAAGGTGGCAATCCCACCCCAATTGGGGAGAACTGAAGGAATAAGGAAATCTAAACTGTTTAACACATTGAGATTTTTGCTCACAAATGAAGAATAAGAGGATGAGCAGAAAGAGACTTTCAATGGAGAAAACATATGACCTCTCAAATAACACGATATGGCTAACTTCTTTAACCATAGATTCTTGAAGAGCTAAAAAATGAATTGAGAGCGATTAACCAAAGACTCACCATACGACCTCTTGACTTGTTACCTAGGTCTCGTATATTCCACGAGGCGAGCCTCATATTTTTGAAGTTTTTTTTGGCGTATCGTCTTCAGGCATATTATCCATGAAAATACCGAAGTTAAGTAATTCTTCTCTGTATGAAATTTTCTTTGCGCCAAACTGATTAACACCATCTACCTTGCTGTTTCTTTGAGAACATTGCCCAACAACATGATTAATCTCGCTAGTAGTGTCGAAAATATCGGAAAGATTCCGGACATCGTCAACCCAATTAAATGTTCACATTAATCTGTATTTAATACATCCGTAATTAATGTACAATTTATGTTGACATTAACTTTTATTTAATACATGCGTTTAATAGATAGAATTTGCATTTAAACGCATCTAAATTTAACAAAATTGAATTAGTTTATATTAAATCTATATCTATATGTGTTTTTACCAATATCATAAATTTCTTTTGAGTTACATAGCTTAAGTTTATTACTGTAATAAATTTCTTGATTAAGGTTTTTTTCGGGATGTTATGGAAGCTCGTTTATAGATAATTTTTTGTTTAGATAATTGTTTTATAGGTGCGTGTTTCCCTTTTTTTCCCCTGTCTTTTTTTCCCTGTTGAGGGCGTTTTTTTTTTAAAAACGACCTCGTTTTTAATATGAGTATTCGTTTTTTTTTAAAAAAATAAATAAAAGAAAAAAAAAAACAATGTCAACCTCCATACAGCGGCGGAAGATAGTGGTAGCTAGAGGGGGTATCCGCCCCACCTGGATTTAACCGAGAAAAAAGTTTACACTATAAAAAATAAAATTTTTACCAAAAAATAAGGTTTTTTTTAGTGTTTGCCCCTGCTGACAATGAAAAATTTATTAAATTTTTACACTCGCCCCACCTGTATCCGAGTTCAAGTTCCGCCACTGCCTCCATATATCACCTCAAACCATAACAATAAGATTACACCTACTGTATATCAAAGACGCTATGATGAAATACGAAGTCTCGATGAATTAGTGTTTCAAGGTATAAAGGAACAAATCGCGCCGAAATCATTAGCTACGTTTCAATCGGATTGTCATGAGATCCTTAAAAGATAAGACCAAGGATCGGCCATGGGCAGAAGGAATAGTAAAAAAACTCACGATGGCATTGAAACTCCATGTAAGTTCTCATTTTTTTTTTCTCCATGCCGGCTATAGTAGCTTCCCGCGTTTAATAATATATACATACAATACGTATATACTACTTTATAACATGTGATTTCGTGGGACTTAAATATGAGTAGGTATGACATTGGGTCGGATTTGGTTCAGTTCTAGACAGTACAGTACCCGAACCCGATTAAAAAATTCACTCCTAAACCCGGTCCCACACCCGATGGGTACCCGATTACTAACTAACCGTCGGGTAACGAGTTTCTCCACGGGTATCGAGGATCCGCGTTTAGACAATCACCTGTAACAATGTTTATGTTTCAATAATCTAAAGCCAAAATGAGTACCATATGTTATTAAATCTAAATATCATGCAATCAACTGCCATTCTGAAAATCATGTTTAATGTAACACAAATCACAAAATACCACCAAAAGGTATCACAAATCACAAAATACCACCAAAAGGTCTTAACAACAAGATATCTAGGTGACAAAATTATAAACCTTAAATATAGAAATTAGAAAATGGCATGATCGCAACGGACTGTTTCTATCTCCCTCTTTTCTTTTCTATCAATAACTCATCATCCATCAACTACTGCATCAACCATCACTCATCGTAGTCATAGTCAATGATTTGACAATACGGTTCAGACTCTTTCGAACAAATTACTGTAGATATTATATGATTGAACACTCTTAGTATAGTTAACATAAAAAAAGGTTTTATGAACATGACCAAATGAATTATTACCTTTTATTTAACTCAACAGCCAACTTTGCGCACACATCAATGCTTCCAATGTATCCGGATGAAGACGGCTACGATAGGGGCTCACTAATCTGCCACTTGCTAAAAGAAGATTCTGAAGCAACGGTTGTAATCAGAATTGCTAATATATCACGAGCTATTTTTATAAAATGGGGTATTTCACGCACTTTGTCTTCCACCAAGCTAGTATATCGAGATCCATTTTTGGTGGACGAACTTTCTCTTCAAGGTAATGGTCAAACTTTAATTTAGTACTTCCTGAAATATTTAAAGCAAAATGTAAATGTTATTTAAATAAAATCAATCAGTAAAGATATAAAAGAAGGACATTAAAACTGAATTAAGGTCATAAAATTAACCTGATGTCTTATCCTTGCCACTATGATGAATAGTCGTCAAACTGTTGTGATTAAGAGGGGATCGACTGGACGTTGGTACACACAAATTTGAGAGAAAATAACTCTATTACTCACAAGAATAGATTACAGAGTATTACAAAACTCTAAAACAAAAAACTCTCAAACTAACACACTAGGAATCTCACCACTCTCTAGGGATGTATTCACTCTTGGTTAGGATTACACTTTAACTCACACACACTAACTAGGTGTGATTACACTTTTCTGAATGATTTACAAATGAGGCTTACACCTCTATTTATAAGGAAAATTTGAGGAGGTGGAAGTGTGAACGCAGATTGGTGTGAACGCAGAAAAAAGGGTGGCTAGCCGTAATCGTTTCCAATTTGAATACTTCTATATGAGTTGTCAAACAAGTGGCTAGCCGTAATTGTTTTCAACTTTGCTTCTTCAACCGGCTTCTTTGAATATCTAGAAAAATCTAGATTACGGCTAGAATGGAAACATATAGATGACGGCATCTAGAAGATACGGCTGGAAATCATCAATTCTCCCCCTCCAGACGTTTCTAAACAAAACATTCCGGTTATGTCTCTGCATAACTCTAACTTGTCTCGAGTCACCACCTTTGTTAACATATCCGCAGGATTCTCCTTTGTATGGATCTTGACTAGTCTCAACAGTTGTCGATCAATTACCTCGCCTATCCAATGATAGCGAATATCAATATGTTTTGTACGAGAATGGCACATGGAGTTCTTGCTCAAATCTAGAGCACTCTGACTGTCACAATGTACCTTGTACTCTTTTTGCTTGATTCCAAATTCTTGGAGATAACGCTTTAACCACAACATTTCTTTTCCAGCTTCTGCGGCAGCAATATACTCTGCTTCAGTTGTGGATAATGCAACACACTTCTGTAGTCTTGACTGCCATGAAACAGCTCCCCCTGCAAAAGTGTAAATGAATCCTGAAGTAGATTTTCTACTATCAGGATCTCCAACAATATCTGCATCTGTATAGCCTTCCAAGATTGGATCAGCTCCCCCGTAACAAAGACAAATCTTCGTTGTACCTTTAAGATATCTGAGAATCCATTTTACTACATTCCAATGCTCTTTCCAGGGTTGGAGAGAAAACGACTCACTGTTCCCACTGCGTGAGCAATATCGGGCCTCGTACACACCATTGCATACATCAAACTTCCAACCGCTGAAGAATATGGTACTGACGACATCTCCCCGATCTCTTCCTTGGATGAGGGACAAGAACTCTTGATTAACTTGAAATGGTTAGCTAATGGAATGCTAACAGGTTTGGCATTGTTCATATTGAATCGTGAAAGGACTCGTTCAATATACTTCTCCTGAGATAGCCATAACCTTCTATTCTTCCTATCTCGAGTTATCTGCATTCCCAAAATTTGTTGAGCCTGTCCTAAGTCTTTCAAGTCAAAAGACTTAGAGAGTTCCTTCTTCAGCTGGTTGATCTTCGTTGCATCTTTCCCTACGATCAAAATATCGTCTACATATAGTAGAAGAGCAACGAAATCTCCTTCATAAAACTTCTGAATGTAGACACACTCATCTGCTGCAGTTTTCTTATACCCTTGACTGACCATGCATGAGTCAAACTTCTTGTACCACTGCCTAGGTGCCTGCTTTAAACCGTACAAACTTTTCTTCAGCTTGCATACGAGATTATCTCCTGAAATCTCAAAACCTTCTGGCTGCTCCATGTAAATTTCTTCATGTAAATCTCCATGAAGAAAAGCTGTCTTTACATCCATTTGTTCAAGCTCCAAGTTCATACTTGCGACCAATCCAAGTATGACTCTAATTGAAGTCATCTTGACTACTGGTGAAAATATCTCATCAAAATCAATCCCTTTCTTCTGTTGGAATCCTTTGACTACAAGCCGTGCTTTGTATTTCACCACTTTTCCGCTGCCATCCTTTTTCAGCCTTAACACCCATTTGTTTTTTAGTGCCTTTTATCCCTTGTGGAAGTTCTACGATCTCATAAGTCTGATTTTTCTGCGGAGAATCCATCTCATCCTGCATTGCGAGCAACCATTTTTCTTTGTCCTTATGAGATACTGCTTCATGAAAACTCTCTGGTTCTCCATCTTCAGTAAGTAGAAGGTACTTGAATTCCGAATATCTACTCGATGGAATCTGACCTCGTTTAGATCTTCGAACTTCTGGAATATACTGAGGAGATCCACCATCATCTTCGCCTTGTGATGGTCCTGGAATGTCTGGCAGATGGGGTTGTGGCTCCCCCTGCTCAGCACCGTCATTTTCCTCATTATCTTCTACTTCAGGCATTTCTTCTTGCACTGTATAATCATTTCTCATGAATGATTCAGTTGTTGCCTCTGGCACCTGAGCAGCAACATTTGACTTCTGAGATATTGTGGGCTTTTCAATATCTTCTATTGTCTGGCTATCATGGAACACCACGTCCCTACTTCTGATCACCTTCTTCTCCTTTGGATCCCATAATCTGTATCCAAATTCTTCATCTCCATAGCCTATGAATATGCATGGAGTGGACCTTGCATCTAGCTTCTGTCTGAGCTCCTTAGATACATGTGTGTATGCCAAACATCCAAATACTCTTAAGTGAGAGTATGATGGGTCCTTTCCAGACCAAAGTTTCTCCGGAACTTCAAAATTCAGTGGTACTGATGGAGATCGGTTGATCAAGTAACATGCAGCTCTGACTGTTTCTCCCTAGAATGGCTTTGGCAGCTTAGCCATACTGAGCATGCTCCGAACACATTCCATGATTGTTTGGTTCATTCTTTCTGCTATACCATTGTGTTGAGGGGTACGTGGAACTGTCTTCTCATGTCGGATGCCATATGATCTGTAATAGGCATCGAACTGCCTGGAAGAGTATTCACCGCCGTTGTCAGATCGAAGACACTTTAACATCTTTTCTGTCTCACATTCTACCATGACATGGAACTGTTTGAAGTAATTGAAAACTTGGTCCTTCGTCCGCAAGAAATATACCCACACCTTTCGAGAAGCATCATCGATAAATGTTAGAAAGTATCGGTTGCCGCCAATTGATTCAACCTCCAAGGGACCGCAAACATCAGAGTGCACCAGACTGAGTAACTCTGATCTTCTCGTTGAAGAGGAATTAAACGAGACTCTATGCTCCTTACCAAATAGACAATGATTGCAGGGATTTAGTGCAGCGTCCTTGTCTACATTGATAAGCTCCTTCTTTATTAGGGTAGACAACCCTTTTTCACTCATGTGACCGAGTCTCTGGTGCCATAAATTTTGTGACGCCTCTTTTTCTACAACATTAAGGCCGTCTGTACAGATCTTCACATGAGTTTTGTATAGTGTGCCACAAATGTGTCCCCGAGCGACTATCATAGCGCCTCTTGACAATTTCCATGTGCCTCTACTGAAATGACTATCATAGCCCTGTTTGTCTAGAGCTACTCCAGAAAGTATATTCAATCGACGATCTGGCACATGGCGGACATCCTTCAGAGTGATTGTGCTCCTGGAACTTGTCTTTATTGTGACATCTCCAATTCCGACAATCTCAGCGGAACTGGAATTTCCCATTTTCACAGCTCCAAAGTCACCAGCTTTGTATGTTGTGTAGTATTCATTGTATGAAGTCACGTGGTAGGATGCTGCAGTATCTACTACCCATTCCGTGTCTTCTCGTGAGACGTGAAGGCATGTTTCATCATGAGTTGAACAATAAGCTACATCACCAGTGAACTGCTCTGACCTTGTTCCTCTTTCAATTTGTAGCAGTTCTTCTTCATATGTCCCTCTAATCCACAATGATAGCATTTATATATTAATTTTATGCTATCAGAGGACCTGCCCCTGCTCTTGCTTCTGCCTCTCCATTTATTTTTGCTACTTATTTATTGTCTCCCCCGATTCTCTGTGACAAAGGCATGGGTCTGATCTATGCCCATGTCCTTTCTCCTTGCCTCTTCACTGAATAAGGCATCCTTGACCATTGACATGGTAAGTTTGCCATTCGGGGCTGAGTTGCTGAGTGTTACTACCAGCGTTTCCCAACTATCGGGAAGAGAACTAAGTAGCAGTAGCGCCTGAACTTCATCGCCAAGCTGCATCTCTACAGACGATAACTGGTTGACCAATCTCTCAAACTCACTGGTATGCTCGACAACTGAAGTTCCACTTTTAAGCTTCATGTTGACTAAACGCCTCATCAACAGGCCTTTATTCCGAGCAGTCTTGGCCTGGTACATGTCCTCCAACTTTTTCCAGAGGACATATGTGTCTGTCTCTTGTGCAACATGGTGGAAGACACTATGATCAATCCATTGACGGATCTGACCAATAGTTTTTCGGTTTGATTTCTTCCACTCTTTTTCTTTGGCGGAATCAGGATTTGTACCCTTTAATTCAATAGGGTCAAACAAATCCTTACAGCTGAGAAGATCTTCCATCCGAGGTTTCCACAGTGTGTAGTTGGTGGCAGTGAGCATAATCATGGCTCCGGAAGATGATCCTGACTCTTCCGTGGACATTATTACCTTACAAATAATTTTTCAACACAAACGGGGTTGAAAACTTCAGAAAACCCAAAAACTCGACCAACGCCTCTAACCTAGCTCTGATACCACTTGTTGTGATTAAGAGGGGATTGACTGGACGTTGGTACACACAAATTTGAGAGAAAATAACTCTATTACTCACAAGAATAGATTACAGAGTATTACAAAACTCTAAAACAAAAAACTCTCAAACTAACACACTTGGAATCTCACCACTCTCTAGGGATGTATTCACTCTTGGTTAGGATTACACTTTAACTCACACGCACTAACTAGGTGTGATTACACTTTTCTGAATGATTTACAAATGAGGCTTACACCTCTATTTATAAGGAAAATTTGAGGAGGTGGAAGTGTGAACGCAGAAAAAAGGGTGGCTAGCCGTAATCGTTTCCAATTTGAATACTTCTATATGAGTTGTCAAACAAGTGGCTAGCCGTAATTGTTTCCAACTTTGCTTTTTCAACCGGCTTCTTTGAATATCTAGAAAAATCTAGATTACGGCTAGAATGGAAACATCTAGATGACGGCATCTAGAAGATACGGTTGGAAATCATCACAAACAACCCGCCTGACTCGTGTCTTTATTATTTGTTTTTAGGTTAACGTGGTTGCCTGCCTTATTATTTGCATCTTCTTGGTAGTTTCCGAATATTCATACATAAAGTTCTTATGTGCATCAATTTTAGCTTTTAGGTCTTCCATATTACTATAAAGTTTTGGAAAAGAATACTCCATAATGTTCAACTTGTAACGAGGATCTAAAATGGTTGCCACTTCCATAAACCCATGAATAACTTTCGAATACTTATCATACTTTGAAATCATCTTCATAGGCATATTCCTAATTATCTTCTCTTCGTCTTCACTCCATGGTTCAATGCATATTTAATTTCAAATATAGACTTGAAAAATAAATTTTTCATGGGATATTTATCACCAGAAAATAACAAAGTCATATCGTAAAATATCTTCAATTTCTTACAAATAATATTAGCTAGCTCCCAATCTCTCTATGTTGGAAAAGTTTTATAATGAGCATCCCGATCCTTAAGACGTCTAAGAACACTTATGTAAATAATAGCAACGTTCAACATCAAGTATGTCGAATTCCAAGGGGTCTTCTTTGATGACTGAATATCCAAGTGACATGATGCTTCTTCAAACTTTTCTACTCTTTTGGCAGTTGCTGTCGAATGACTAACACTCTCCCTAATTCTTTCTATCCCATCACCAATTATGGACAAACCATCTTGAACAATTAAATTTAGAATGTGAGCACAACAACGCATTTGAATTAATCGACCCTTCAAAATAAGAGACTCCAAAGGTTCCCTAGCAATTTATCAATCAACAAATCATTTATTGTACAATTATGAACAGTTTCACTTGATATTTTCCTATCTATGTTCCAACCACACAACGTTTCATATGATACACCAGAAAGAACTTTAGCCATATGAGGACACGGAACATAAATAAATCTAGTATAGAAATCAAATGAGTAGTAACATGAGATTAAATGAGCAGTAACAATAGCGGTAACAAAAGCAGCAAACTAGTAACAAAATGGTAGTAGTAATATTGATAATTGATGTTATGTAACATTAAAAAGCAAACTAGTAAAAGCTAACTAGTAATAACAAACTGAAATTAACACTGATATACATTATAAATGAACTGATGAACCAGCAACAAAAATGCACCTCATTATTCTACTTTGCATATTCCATTTTGCATCATTGAAATGAGCAGTAACCGTCATAAAACCTTTTTTCTGATTGCTTGAAGTCCACATGTAAGTCGTTATTGCGATTCTACTTGGGTTATTCTCCAAAATCCTTGATGAAGAAACACCTAAATTAGTATATACAATGTAATTTTCAAATATAATGAAATAATTAATTCAGAATACCTCATTTGTTTTCATCTTTTCATACTCATTATCTTCAACATTTCCTTTTTGAGGGTATTTCGACATGAAACCTTAAAAAAGGTTGAATGCCATTCAAAAACTTTTGAAACCTTTAATGTTCACCAATAACAAGTGGATATTCATGCAAGATCACCATCTTTGCCAAATCTCTTGTTGACTTTTCTTTATCAAAGTTAAGGCACAAAATATTTGAATGTTTGGTCATGGAGCTTTGATTTGTTGATTATTTCGCACTTTACATTTTTCGATAGGAGAGTATAATGTGTTGTACTGTTTTGCATTTTCCGGTTAAATATATACGGCAATGTTTACACCCTACCTTAAGTTCATAGTTCACAACTTTCCTATCAAAACGTTCCCAAGCAGGTGAAGTTAGCTTCCTCTTCTTCGTACCATTATCTTCTTGATTGATGTACAGTCCTTGTTGCGATTCATTTGTGCTCATACCTTGAGTATTATCAGCATCCATTTGAGTGTTTGAAGTGTTACCATCTACACTTAAAACACAATGTGGTCTTTCTACATCTATATATCTAAAAAGAATTATTACAAAAAGCATGTTATTACTTACTAACAATAACACTATTAGATACATTTAATATTTAATAACAATAACAATATTAGATACACAGGCGTTTCATTACTCAATAGATGCCACATGTGCCTCCCTCATTTCTCAATTATCCCAACAGACCAACCCTAGTCCTTTAACGATTCATTCCTTAATATCGTTGGTTTACAAGAAATCCCCAAATCAACGCTGTCTGCATTCAATAATCAATGGGTTGTAAAGTAATAACTAATAAAATCATCTTCCAAATCATCGCTACTCAAGAAGTTGCTAAATGTTATCAAGAAGTTCCAGCTTCAAAATCATCGATATTCAAAGTTGCGACTTCACATTCGTTTGTAACATTAATTATATTGTTGATTTCATATGAATATATAATTGTGTTCATTGATAATTTGTTTCAATTAACCGACATCTGTCTGTTTACTTTCCGATTGACAATATATTGTTGATTATATGTTCATCAGTAGTACTATATAATTACAGTATTCAGGGCCGGTCCCGAGAATTTGAGTGCCCTGGACGAGGCGAAGCAAAAGGGCCCTAAGACCCGTACAAGGATAATATTTTTTTTGGGCCCAAGGATAATACAAGCAATAATGCCCAAAATTACATGGACTAGTATAACGAAAATATTTTTTTTGGGCCCCTTAAAAAGTTGGGCCCTGGACATATGTCCACCTTGTACCCCTGATGTGTCAAGACGTAACCTTTAAAATGTAGACAATATGCTTAATAATTAACACATAATACAGGCAACTAAAACCCGATCATGCAGTAACTAGCAAGTAAATTGACCAGTTCGATCCACAGGGAGAAGTTTGTTTTAAGGATTTTACAACAATTAATTATTCTAAAAGGGGGTTTGTGTTTGAAGTTGTATTTTCGTTTAACGAAACAGTAAATAAATATAATGAATAACAAGAATGAGAATGCGGTGTTTACTTCTATGCTTGATAAATGACAGGGATTGTTCTTTTATAATTAAAACCGTTATGTGATAGTTAAAATAGAGCAGTTTATATCAATTTCACAATTTCTATAAACTTAAGAGCTATGTTTAATCAACAAGATTCTTTCGTGGTTGAATTCACATAAAACTTAGTTTACTAAGATCACTCTAAGTAAACTACATGATTGTATATCCTAAATATCGTTCAATTAACATCCTATACTCACATATAGGTGGCTAGATCACTAGGTGTTGAAGTATAAGCTATGGTCTTTGATAAACTCACATAAACCAAGTCATAACTTACATAATTGAACTAGGATACAAGGATGATTACAACAACAGATCTTTTGAAAGAACATGGTGATTCAGATTGATTAACTAACTAGATCCAACCCGGTTAAACTCACGTGAAACCTAAATTACAACAATCACTTGAGGTAATTTCATAACTATGTTGCTTTGGAACTTATTCAATTACCGGATTAAACACATAACAAAATCACTTAATTTTATGCATCTAATCGTCTAGATTACTAGGTGTATTGAAGTATAGATTGTTTTCCTAGTTAAGTCACATTAATAGTTGCAATCTATATAATTGAAGTAATGAACTAAGCAAGCATAACAATGGTTCTTACGGTTGAACTAGATAATTTAATCAATCAAACATATATATAACTAGCATAACATCAAAGTATAGAACAATCCCAAGCCATAAATCTTACATTGAAGCAAACACACAAGGCTTTTAGCCTAACATAATCATAATAGAACTATTGGAACAGTAAATACAAGTTGACTTCATGTTTAAAAGATATAGAACAATAATACCAATAGTGATGAATGATCCTAGCTTAATCTTGATGTTGAAAGAGTGGAGATTGATTTGTAGCCTTCCTTGAACCTTGAAAATCATATTAGAACTGAGGGAGAACGTAATAATGAAGGTGTATGACGTATGTAACCAAAGGCTCCATTAAATAGGCTCAAAAGTTAGGTATTTTGGCCAGAAAGTGACCAGATGCGCCGCATCTCTTTGGGATGCGCCGCATCTCTTTACGTTCAGTAGATTCCAGCTCGATTCTGCACTCAGAACTGTCGGCATGGGAGCAGATGCGCCGCATCTGGGACAGATGCGCTGCATCTGGCTTGGATGCGCCGCATCCATCTCAGATGTGCCGCATCTGGTGCTGTTTTGGTCCAGAAATCCTAATGCTCCGCATCTGAAACTGTCAGGAGTTATTTGGTGCAGAGATGCACCGCATCTGAGGTAGATACACCGCATTTGGACCTGTATCAGCATTTTCAGGCTGTTTTGCGAGTTTAATCTTCGTTTTAACTTTGTTTTCGCTGCTGGTCTTCACTTATTCATTCACAATGGACTTTTACAAATATTCATGAATTACAATACATAAGTACAATAATTACATACAAATGGAACAACTTTGAATCGAAATAACGGCAATAAACATGTATGATTTTGGCGTTATCAAAATCCCCACACTTAAACCTTGCTTGTCCTCAAGCAAGACTTACAAGAAATCGAAATTTACTACAGTAAACACACTTATTTAATTGAGAACACAAAAATGGGAATCACACTCACTCGATATAATACACAAGACACACAGGTTATTTTGGAACACAATAACTCACACTATATGGAACATACACTCGGATCACTATATATACACACTCACACTTTTTATTTCACACATGAATCAAACTCACGCGTTTTGAGTATACACACACCTTTGGAGTACACACGCTTTTATTTATTTCATAATGTAATACACACACTTTGAGTACATACACGAAATGAAATCACACCAAAGTCGAAAGGTGGGTTTTAAAGTCCACATTTCTTAAAAATTTGGATCCTTAGGGAAATTAGGACCTTTGCGAAAAACCTTTTATATTTTGAAAATTAGAAATGTTAGTTTTTACACTAACAAGTTTTCCGGTTTTAACCTCAAAGTCCGGTTGAGGGTAACTGAAAACAGAAGCCTCAGTCGACGCTTAGCAAGCTACTCGCCCCCATGATTGAAGTATCATGGAACTTGAAATCGGATGTCCTCAAAATGGTTTTACACAATATAGTTCATAAAATAGCATAAGTTTTAGAAGAAACTATATCATGTCCAAATATCATCGGTGAACCATGAGTTTGCACACTTCAATTTGTTATAGCATATATATGTTAGCCGCTGTCAACATAGATGCGGTTGATCTTTACGGAGATCATCCATCTGGGGATTAGATTCATTAGTCTTAAAAGCTAATTTGCAATGTGCCCCCCATTGTACGAGACAGATCCATCTCATGGTTAGGATAAGTCTGACCACCAAAAACCCTGTTTGATGCTGAGGTGAGGTGAATTTCCAGCCGATGATAGAGATGACTTTTCAAGATTTTTCGTCAACCTACAGCTGTTCTGGACTACGTCTTCTAACATAAGTTAGCAAGTGTGTCATATTGGAAGACTTGACTTCCTTCACAATCATTACATAGATGAGCATTGGATTAGATTGTTAGAACAACAAATTACTTGATGATTCTTTTTCATTCAGAATGTGGTATAGCATGATGATTATATCTTTTATATGACTACTAGTTTTATGTTTTTTTAACAAAATAAACTCAATCATTTGGTTGTTTCTTAATTTATTTTGTGATAATAATTTCGGTGTATACACCTAGTTTTAAAATCTACAAATTTTAAACAAAATTTGAAGTTATGAAGATAAAAGTTTAAAAATTTTCACCATTTTAAGCCTTTTTAACCAAAATCAAAAACCCGAAAGAATTTATAACTTCATCCCCACACTTGAGTTCGTGTATCGCCCTCGTTACATGAAATCAAAAAAATTAAAATTTGAGAGGGTTAAAGAGTGTAAGAGAGTTTATTACTTCCAAGGTCTAAAACCGAAGTTCACAGGATGATGGCGCTGAACTGAATGCCAGCATAAGAACATCATCCACTTCTTGCAACCACAAAACAATCACCAATCAAGTATGTGCTGAACTTATTGCCAGTCTTTGTAAAAAATGCAGCATTTAGCACAATGTTCACCTGTATCAATTCAAACAAAGCAAACATTTCATAGAAACAATGGGGTTGTACTCCGTGTACCGAAAACCCCACACCTAATTAACAAAGTTATTCAAATTATAAACGTCCAATATACTATTAAGTTATTACACACCAAACATGAAATTAAATTATTTTTCAAACAAACCAACATCATTCAAACCTTTCACACAATTCACGAATAATCACGTCAACTTCAGAAGAATCCCCAAAAAGAGTTACTTGGGCCAGCTCCACCTTCATTTTGGTTTGCCGCGTCGTCGTCCTGAAATATTGAAGGGTTGTACCCCTGATAGGTTGCTTGAGCAGGGACGACAGCGTTGTCTTCATTAGGCGGGTTAGGGGGTATGCAGGAGGAGGATAAGGTGCAGGATATGGATCACCCATTCGAACCCATGGTTTGTATGCAGGCCAAGGAGAGGGAGTATAGTTAGCGGGATCTGCAGCGTATGACACGGTCTGTTCACGTATCCAGTTAAGCTGATTTTGCTGCCCTGCTTGAGTGTACCAAGTTCTATCATTCCTTACATCAATGTAATGTTGCATCTCCCTGTTACCTGTATCGTAGTGATCAATTACCTTTTGAGTGTTTCGATCATTATGGAGTCGCAAATCTGAAAATTGTCGCGCCATGTAAGCCTCCCAATCATTTCTCGGACCCGAACTACTTCCAACATTCGGCTGTGGATCTGGCTGCGGTTGTGGTTGTTGCGGTTGCCTGTTCTCGGGATCCACATACCTAGTTAGAAGGCCGTTCAACCCCCTCATCAAAATGTTTGCCCTTGTATAACTTACTCTATTAAAGGAAATGATATGTTTCTCCTCTAAACCACTTGTATTGATACGAAAATGTTGGGCAATCCTGGTTACAAAATGGCAGCCCATAATTGGTGTAATCGTTTTCCTTTCTTCAAGAAGGAAAGTGAGAATCATTCGTGGAATATGAACACGGGTGTGATCCATTATCGCGTGAATGTACCAGATATCCAAGTTGGTAACTTTTTTGCTACTGTCTTTTCGACAGTTTATGGTACTTGAAATGAATCTTTGGACGCATCGATGCTGGTAAGTACGTAGCTTGCTACAAGTCTGCTTGCTTGCACTATATGCGCTATTGCTCATGTCCACCCATGCTTCTGAATGATTAAAAGAGGAAACATAAACTATAACCTGATTAAAGTAATTTTGCATCAATTGTTGTGGCAACCCTTCATAGATATCCAACGCCTTTACAAATTGTAGCAGTGTTAATGTCCGGTCTTGTCCTCCAAGACGGAATCTCATAAAGGTACCTGATGTTGGTGACGTGTAATCAACTGTAACACCCAAATATTTATGGTACTTAGAGTTAAAATGATGTGTGTATAATGGGTGAAGCGTGGTATAAATCAAAAAGGTGACTAGGTGGAATTATTGTTGTGCCTATGCACAATATGGGTGGTTCTTGGCTCGATTGTGTTAGCCGTTTGGTTACCTTTAGAAATAGCATAATGGGACTTTGAGAAAGGGTACGATGTCTCATTATCGTATACTTTGGGTGGTAGTTACACGATAGCCATTATTGTGTACTACGAGGTGCTTACGTGTATGTGTTTATTTGGGGTTATCTCTAGGTTGACCGCGTTTAACTAGCGATAGGTGATGAGTGATATCCGGAAGGATTAGCTCTTAGTTAACCACTCTTGGTTGTGATTGATGGTGAGCGGTTTTCGGAAAGAACCGTTACTTGTAGGTTTATGATGTTAATTGACCGTATGAATTGTGCACATAGCCATTTTGTGCACATGGTGGTGAATAATAGCCAATTTTTACTCACACGTTGGTAATAGTGTTGCATAGCCGTTTTGGAACACCTCGGGGGTTAGTGTTATATTTCATTGTACACTAACGGTTGTTGGGAACACCGATGGGAAATCCGAAGTACCATTCCCTTGTATTATTGGTTAATCGTGGTATAACCATATCGGAATGGGAGTACCATTCATGTGTTGTCCACATTCCATATTTATACACATAGCCGTGTTTGTGCGTATGATTGTGAGTAATAGCCGTGTTTTACTCACACGATTTGAACATGTGATGCCTTAGTCGATTTGGACGTTAGCGGTTTTGGTCGCTTGCTTACGATGTACGATAGTTGCGTACTAGCCGTGTTTGCGCACTACGGGGGATGCTAGGGGTAAGTGTTATCCGTAAGGATTCGTTTTGCTTGGTGTTCATCGTTTGGGTCGTTGACCTTAGGTTGAGATTTGGTTGTTCTTAGCATTGTACTTGGTGAGAGTACGTCCAGGGATTGAACGAGATATCGGTTGAGTTTTCCCGATTGGAGGGATTTAACAAATTCTTGTGCTTGAATTTGTGAATTTTAATAGATCGTGGGTGACGATTTGGTTATTAATGGTGACTCTTAGAGAAGGATTGCCTAGAGAAGTTGGAAGAGTACGTGGCGGTCTCGCGTATTCCAAGTGATCGTTATGGATTTCGGATGTTGTATGTATTGCACGTTTCGAAACGCGTACAAGTGTGTTTTTAATTATTGGAATAATCTTCGGATTAATGCGTAATGTGGTGGAGATCGAATTTTGAACTTATGTTGAGGACCGTGGAGTGTAGATCCGGACGGTTAAGTGACGAGGATCACGAGGACGTGATCGATTCTAAGTAGGGGAGAGTTGTAACACCCAAATATTTATGGTACTTAGAGTTAAAATGATGTGCGTATAATGGGTGAAGCGTGGTATAAATAAAAAAGGTCAGAATCGGTTCAGCACTGTAGTACGCGCCGTGCACCCTTTAGGTGTGCGCTCAGCGCACTTGCCCAGCGACAGAATTCTACTTTTTCTAATTTTGAGTTTAATGAAGGGCAATTTGGTCATTTCACTTGAGACCGGATCTATGAGCTTTATCAGTTGGTTTGGATCCAACTTTGGATCATTTTCACATCCATTCATCACTCTCATCCATTCTTAGAGAGAGAGAGAAGTCTAGAGAGAGATTTGGGGTTTTGGAGAAGAAGGAGCTTGAATTGATCAAAGTCTCGGGTTTTAAAGTTGTTCACCTCGTTCCTAGCTACGTTTTGGTTGTTGTGGTAAGTTCTAACTCCGAATTTCATTATTTGATTTGATATTCAAAGTTAGGGTTTGAACTTAAAATTGTTAGGAAACCCATTTAAACTCATGAAGTGAGTTTATTGATGCTAGTAATCGGGTTATTGGTTGTCGTTGGTGGATTTTGGGTTGGTGAACAAATTGGCCATGATTAGGACTTGTATTTGGGTTTAATCACTAGGATTAGTGATTATGAAAGTGTTAGAACCCATTTTGTGTATTTGAAAGACTAATTTTGGAAATGAGTCAAAATTGGGGTTTTGGTTGATTTTGAGAATGATAAGTGTTTAACACTTAAGATTAGGTTCAATTGGCATAATAAGACCATTTTAACTTGTGTTAGTGATTATTGGTTAGTTTGGGCGCGTTTTGGGTTTGTAAGTGCAATTGGTTAAATTTGCACTAAGAGTCGAATTGAGTTGGTTTGTAAATCCACTCTAAGTGTGTTGTTGTAATTGTGATGATGGAATAGGTACATTTCATCGGCGAGTTGCGGATTATTCGGTAGCATTTCATCAAGGCGACAAGGTGAGTGGAATGATTATACATGTGCGTATATAATGTATCTATTTGTAGGGCGGGGGAGGGGCCGGGTATGCGTTGTCTATACCACCAAAGTTAGTGATATATTTCGTTGTACACTAACTATGGATATTTCGTTGTCCAAATTGCCCAAGAGTTAGTGATATATTTCATTGTACACTAACGATGGACATTTCGTTGTCCAAACCGCCAAGAGTTAGTGATATACTTCGTTGTACACTAACGATTGCTTTGAATGGATATTTCGTTGTCCAATCCGACCAAGAGTTAGTGATATATTTTGTTGTACACTAACGATTGCTTTGAACGGATATTTCGTTGTCCAATCCGACCAAGAGTTAGTGATATATTTCGTTGTACACTAACGATTGGTTTGAACGGATATTTCGTTGTCCGAATGGCCTAGGGATTAGTGATATATTTCGTTGTACACTAACGGTTGTTATGAATACCGGTGGGAAATTCGAAGTACCATTCCCTTGTGTAATCGGTTAACCATGGTGACGTGTTGTAGTGTAACATTTTATATTATTCGAGTTATATATATGTTGTTGTGGTGCTAGCTTGTGGTCTTGAAGAATTTAGAGTTATACTTACGAAGGTATGTTATGTAACTTGCTAGCGTGTATGAGGTATTTGTGTAAGTGTATGCAAGTAGGTATATTATATATGTATAATTATTGCATTCACTAAGCGTTAGCTTACCATCTCGTTGTTTACCTTTTTTATAGATTTGCTTTGGAGACGGTGGCTCGGGTGAGTGCGGGGATTAGTGGACTTGCTTTGGATTTGGATTAGGATTGGGTAGCGTATCCCCAATCGCCATGCTCGGCTTTTATTTTGTGTTAGAAACTGGGGTCAAAAATTGTATTTCGTACTTAACTCGTAAAATGGGCCAATGTGGACCCGGTGTCGTAAAACTTGTTTATTATCAAAACGTGTTAGTTTTACTTATTATAATGTGTTGTGAAAACCGTTTGGTCTAATTGTGTCGGGAAGTCGAAGATCTTTTCGCGTGAAACGAACAAGTTGATCAGAACTGTCCAGGCCTCTGTGCGCGCCGCGCACAGAGGGTGGTGCGCGCCGCGCACTACACTGAGTATACAAAATTTTTTTTTTTACGCTTATTTGGTTGGTTAACGGGTTGGGATGTTACATCAACCCTAAGTAAACCAACGAATTCTTTGACTAAAAGTGGGTACACTCTTTCTTGCATTCTGAACAGGTTTTCCCATGCATATATTCGATGGCCTTGATACGTTACTCGGAAATGGTTACGAAAATTTTGATATTCACCGGCTTCTTATAATGGTGTCCAATCGATATATTTATTCAGGTATACGTCTTTGTGCAAAAGTGTCTTCATCCGTTCATGATATTCCGGATGCCTCAAAACTGCGTTGATCCATGGATCCGGAGTGGTTAATACACGGACATTTAATTGCTGGTTGTCAATATCCATTTCTTCTTCTTCAACAGCATTTTCTTCCTCACTTGTTTCTGGATCTATAATTGCCGGGCCTTTTTGCTTCTTTGATTTTGAAGATGCTGCTCTAGTCTACATAAAAACACAACAAAATCAAACAAACAAAACAACAAACCAAGTTGATTAGCGTTAAAGAAATTCAGAACATCTTTCATATAGCACAAGCCAAAACATGTAGAACATGTTATATCGTATGCATTACACAAACTCTCATGTCAAACATAATTCTATCATGGATGTACTTATCTCATTTTTAACAAACATGTACTAGTATGACTCATAATCTTTATCACTTCATAAGTTTAATCATATCTAGCATAATTAGTTTCACCAAAACAAGTATATGAAACCATTAGCATTCATCAATAAGAATGTAAATAGTATGCAATCAACGGTTATCATACATTTAGACACTAAAGTCGACTCAAGTATACAATTTCATCAAAAAGCCTAAGCATACAATCCTTAACTTCCGCAAATAAAACTTTTCAATTCGAACAAACACTAAGTTAAGGTGTGTATGAATTTAGCATAATCAATGAATCGCTTTAATTCCACTTAGATCACTTACTAGTCAACAAAAGTCAAAATCCCCAATTTAAGAACCCTAAAATTCAATAATTTGTGTAATTGTGTAATTCAACTAAGGTTCATGCAGATTTGCTAATGTATACTAGTAATTGAACTCTAAAACATCTCAATTTAAATATGTAATGGTCATTCTTTCGAAATCTCCAAATTCATGAAGAACCCTAATTTCTAAAGTAAATTTTTGAGCAATTAATCATGAAATTCGAGCATGAATAAGGATTAGTAACAACAATACAAGCATATAATGACCAATACATGAAGATTTAAACATCCCCACACTTAGAACAAGCTAAATCCGAATTTGAGAATGAAGAACACAAGAACCATGAAGAAATGAAGATTAATCTTACCCTTCTCATGTTGATAGACGGATTAGATGCTCAAAGATGGGTTTAATCGGTTGATTTAGTGTTTAGAGATGGAATCCTTGAGAGAAAATGAGATGAAGTTCGGAGTTGTAGGTGAAAAAATGAGTAAAATTGATAAACTCCCGTATTTGTGCAAAAAAATAGGCAGACTCACACATTCAGACACAGATGCGGCGCATCTGAAGTAGATGAGGCACATCTGGCTCAGATGTGGCGCATCTGAAGTAGATGCGACGCATCTGGTGGCCCAAAAGCGGCTCATGACCAATTCTCGGTGCATTTAAAACTGTCGGGATTTTTCTTGTCTTCAGATGCGGCGCATCTGGCCCTGTTGCACCAGTTTTTGATGTTTTTCGCGTATTAAACATTGCGGAAGGTCCCTAAACAACTTGGTTCGTACTAAAACTCGAAAAATCACTCAAAATAATCATTCCTAAGGAATGAACACACGGAAGGAACTATTTACAATTTGTGAAGTTTATTAGCGAGTCGTTCACGCGACTCCTTCCCAAGCTAATTAGCGTTGGGGGAGAAAGTGATGTCATCTTTAACCGTGGTATCAACTCCATCAAAATAGAGTTTTAATCAATGACCATTCACTTTAAAAGTATTTTCGTTTCCAAACAATTCAACATATCCCGATGGAAATGCTTGTTTCACCAAATAAGGCCCCGTCCATTGGGACTTCAACTTTCCGGGGGAAAATTTAAACCGTGAGTTAAAAACTAAAACCTTATCACCGGTTTTAAACACTTTCACTTCCTTCAATCGGGCATCATGCCACCTTTTCATTTTCTCCTTATACGAGCTCGAATTCTCGTACGCTTCTAACCTCAATTCTTCCAATTCATGCATTTGCATGAATCGGTTTTCACCAGCCTTTTCCATGTCTAAATTACAAAGCTTCAATGCCCAGTATGCTCTATGTTCCACTTCAACCGGAAGATGGCACGCTTTACCATATACAAGTCTAAATGGTGTGGTACTGATTGGTGTTTTAAAAGCAGTCCTAAAGTCCCACAACGCATCATCTAACTTGCGTTGCCAAATCTTAGGGTTGTTATCAACCATCTTCTCAAGTATGCATTTCAAGGCACGATTTGTGTTCTCCACTTGACCACTCGTTTACGGGTGGTACGAAGTAGAGAAACGATGAGTTACGCCATACTTCTTCAACACCTTTTCAAGAAGGTTGTTGGAAAAATGTGTTCCTCGATCGGATATGAGCGCCTTTGGGATTCCAAAGCGCGAGAAGAGATTTTTCAAGAAGTTCACCACCACCCTAGCATCATTCGTAGGTAAAGCTTTCACTTCAGCCCACTTAGATACATAGTCAACGGCTACTAGGATGTACTTGCACTTATGGGAACTTGGAAATGGTCCCATGAAATCGATTCCCCAAATATCAAAGATTTCACAAACTTGGATGCCGATTTGAGGCATCTCATCCTTTTTCGTGATGTTACCCGTTCGTTGGCATGCATTACAAGTCCAAACGAAATTATGGGCATCTTTAAAGATTGTGGGCCAATAAAAGCCGGAGTCAAGGATTTTTCTTGCGGTGTGGTTTGGTCCGAAATGACCGCCGGTGGGCCCTTGATGGCAATGCTCAAGAATTTGTTGAGCCTCTTTTTCGTACACACAACGACGAATCATTTGATCCGCATCAACACGAAATAGGTCGGGGTGTTCCCAGAAATAGGACTTCAAATCCGCAAAGAATTTCTTCTTTTGTTGATAAGAAAGTCCTTTTTGAAGAATGCCTGAAGCAAGATAGTTTGCAAAATGGGCAAACCATGGGATTTCAGATTCCTTGTCAACCCTCATTAGATATTCGTCAGGAAATGTGTCCTTGATGATTGTATCATCGAGTTTATCTAATTCAGGGTTTTCAAGTCGGGATAGATGATCGGCAGCTAGATTCTCGGCTCCTTTCTTGTCACGTATCTCAATGTCAAATTCTTGAAGTAAAAGAACCCAACGTATGAGACGATGCTTTGCATCTAGTTTCAAGAATAAGTACCTAAGGGCCGAATGGTCCGTGTAAACAATGGTTTTGGACAACACCAAATATGGCCGAAATTTATCAAACGCATAAACAACCGCCAGGAGCTCCTTTTCCGTGGTGGTATAATTAATTTGAGCTCTCGTTAGAGTTTTGTTCGCATAATAAATTGGGCGAAAATGATTATCGGGACGTTGTCCTAAAACAGCACCTAAGGCATAGTCGCTCGCGTCACACATTAGCTCAAATGGCATACTCCAATCCGGAGATACGATAATGGGAGCTTGTGTGAGTTTTAACTTTAGAATGGAGAATGCGTTCTCGCAATTAGAATCAAAGTCAAATGGAGCGTCCTTTTCAAGAAGTTTGGTCATTGGGCAGGCGATTTTAGAAAAATCTTTGATAAATCGTCTGTAGAATCCCGCGTGACCAAGAAAGCTTCTAATGGCCTTGACATTCGTCGGTATAGGTAGCTTAGAGATAACTTCAATTTTAGCTTTATCTACCTCTATTCCCGCACGAGATATCTTGTGACCAAGTACAATGCCTTCCTTCACCATGAAGTGACATTTTTCCCAATTTAGGACCAAGTTTGCTTTCTCACATCGGATAAGCATACGTTCAAGGTTAAAAAGACACGATTCAAAGGAGTCTCCAAACACGGAAAAAGTCATCCATGAAGACTTCCATACAATCCTCTACCATATCATCAAAAATTGCCATCATGCACCTTTGAAAGGTTCCGGGTGCATTGCATAAACCAAATGGCATGCGGCGATAGGCAAAGGTACCGAAAGGACAAGTGAATGTGGTCTTTTCTTGGTCGTTGGGATCAATTGGAATTTGGAAGTAACCGGAGAAACCATCTAGAAAGCAATAGTATTCTTTCCCCGCTAATCGTTCAATCATTTGATCAATAAAAGGCAACGGGAAATGATCCTTTCTAGTGGCATCATTGAGACGTCTGTAATCAATACAGACTCTCTAGCCGGTAACCGTTCTAGTTGGAACTAGTTCGTCCTTTTCATTTACAATAACAGTTGTACCCCCCTTTTTAGGTACTACTTGTACTGGACTAACCCAAGGACTATCGGAGATGGGGTAGATTAACTCGGCGTCAAGAAGCTTGACTACCTCCTTTTTAACAACCTCTTTCATGTTGGGATTTAGCCTACGTTGTTTTTGTACTACTGGTTTGAAGTCATTCTCAAGGAGAATTTTATGTGTACAATAAGACGGGTTTATCCCTGGAATGTCGGTCAATTTCCAGGCTATATCCTTTTTATGGGTTTTTAAAACAGAGATTAACCTTTCCTTCTTGTTACCGGAAAGATGTGAAGCAATAATTACCGGTAATTGAGATGTACCTTCGAGATAAGCATACTCCAAGTGTTTGGGTAGCTCCTTAAGCTCTAGTACGGGTGGTTCTTCCAAAGAATTCTTTATTCGGAATCTATCTTTATTTCCGATATCTTCAAATGATTCCTCTTCCTTGGGAATTTCTTCTTCTATGGTCTCATCATCCGTGACCACCTTCATCAACTCATCAAAATCCTCATCAATATTGAAATATTCACTTTCACTTACTGGGGTTAACCCCGAGGTATCAATTTCAAGTAGCTCCTGCAATTCATTCTCAACACAAAGGTCTATAACATCAATTTGAAAACAAGAGTCATCGGTGGAAGTGGGTCGTTTCATGGCTTTGTCAATGTGACAAATTATTCTATCGTTTCCCACACCTAGACTTAATTGTTCTTTTTGGACATTAATGATAGCATCTGCGGTGTTAAGGAAAGGACGTCCTAAAATAATAGGAACTTTTGTGTCCTCTTGCATTTCTAGAATAACAAAGTCGACGGGAAAGATAAGTGAGCCAACTTTTACAAGAATATCCTCGGCTATACCTATGGGAGTATCAAATGATTGATTTGCTAATCGAATACCCATCCGGGTTGGTTTCAAGTCTCCTAAGTCAAGTTTCAAATATAACGAGTAAGGCATTAGGTTAACACTTGCACCTAGGTCGGCTAGTGCATTGTACACTACCGAATCACCCATCATACATGGTATGATAAAACTACCCGGATCTCCCAATTTTGGAGGTACATTTTGCTTTTTCAAGATGGCCGAACACTCCTCATGGAGAAATGTGGCAGAAACTTCGTGGTATTTACCCTTCGAGGATATGAAATCTTTCAAAAACTTCCCGTAATGGGGCATACCCTTAAGAACCTCCGCGAGTGGCATGTTAATGCTGATTTGCTTGATCATATCCACACATTTCTGATATTGGCTCGCGAGTCTGTTTTTCTTCAATGTTTTTGGGTATGGAATAGGTGCCTTGTACACCTTCACTGGTGGTTCTTCCCTTTTCTTCGATATGACCTCTGGTGGATCATCTTTCTCTTGTTCTTTTTCAACATGCTCATCTACATCAACAGGTACCTGCAAAACAGAAGGAGACAAAGGAACTTCCGGGGACTTAAGGGTCTCCGAATTAGTGGTTAAACCACTTCTAGTAGTTATAGCATTTACATGCTCATTCCTTGTTTGATTGTTACTGGGATTCACTTGAGTATTTGAGGGGAGAGCACCAGGTGGTCTCTCTGCTAGTAACTGTGAGATCCTTCCAACATCCCTTTCTAAATTCTGAATCGTAGCTTGTTGAATTCGAATTTGCTGAGTTTGAAGTTCCGCATTTTTCTCGTGTTAAACCATAAAATCTCTCAAAAGATCTTCTAAACCGGATTTCTTCTCGGGTTGTGGTTGTACATGTGCTTGTGGTTGATTGTGTTGGAAATTATTTTGGTAATTTCGTGGAGGTTGATTACGGTTGTTTAGGTGATTGTAACCCGGTGGTGCATTTCTTTGATTTTGATTTGGGAAATTCCGGTTATTTTGGTAACCTGAATTTCCTCCGTGGTAGTTGTTGTTTGAACTTGAAGGTCCTCCTATTTGATAACTGTTGACAGGAGGATATTTCCGGTTCATTGCTTCAACCGCCGGAAAGTCGTCAAAATTCATTTCACCTTTACGCAAGTAACCTAAGAAATTTGTTTGCTCTTCCATCGTTGTTTGGTCGCAATCTCTAGTGAGATGGGGACCTTGACACAATTCACACCCTACCCTGATAGCGTGCATTTATTTGGTTACCTTCTCAATTTGCCTTGCTTGATTTGCCAATTAAACTTTTAATGCAGCGATTTCATCATTGCTTTCGACATTAGCAACCGTTGATGATCTAGAGAACTCCATCTCTTGATGCCAATTATGAGAATGGGCTGTTATATCGGCAATTATTGTGTGAACTTCTTCGGGCATTTTTTTCATGATTGATCCTCCTGCTGCAACATCTATATCCTTTCAGGTAGCCACATTGACTCCTTTATAGAATATTTGGACCTTCTGGAATGTATTCAACCCGTGTTGAGGACATACCCTAAACATTTTATTGAATCGGGTCCAAGCTTCATAAAGAGTCTCATTAGACTTTTGCTTGAAGTGATTTATATCACTTTGCAACTTTGCTGCTTTTGAAGCATGGAAGAATTCTGACAAAAACTTGTCCATCATATCATTCCAATCTTCAATATAACCTTCCGGTAATGAGTCTAGCCAATCTCTTGCATCATCCTTTAAGAACCATGGAAAGATTTTTAAACATGCAACTTCATCGGTGACATCTTTGATTTTGAAAACCTTGCAAATGCTTACAAACTTACGAAGATGCTCGTTAGCATCCTCATTTGGGGCTCCACCGAATTGGCATGTATTAGTCACCATGTGGAGAAATTGACCCTTTATTTCAAAACCATCAGTCATCGTGGGTTGAATAA
The DNA here is from genome assembly GCF_046630445.1 of Rutidosis leptorrhynchoides. NCBI lineage: Eukaryota > Viridiplantae > Streptophyta > Magnoliopsida > Asterales > Asteraceae > Rutidosis > Rutidosis leptorrhynchoides. The sequence goes on from NC_092337.1 coordinate 62,852,448, forward strand.
TTGCGTGGCCTTGACCTGTTCTTGTTGCCTTCATTAATGCATCCATCGTTTGATTTGTAGCAGCCATCTCTTTCTCTTCTTTAATAACTGGTTCTATGATTGGTTGAACAATTGGATCAGAGTTAGAATCTAACGAAAGTGATTCTAAACCCTGAGCAAGAGACTCTACTTCTTGAGCTCTTAAGCGTTCGTGAAGTTCTCTTTCAGGTTTAGGATATGAAGGAATTAAATTAGAGTTGGAAGAACGTAGATTCATGCATTAATACCTATCCTGCAATCACAACACCACAAACAAACCAATTGCAAAAACACAAGCTTACAATAAAAAGTAACTTTTCTAGGAATTGAATTCCTACAAAAGGATCGAATAATTCAAATGTGACGACCCGGGAATTTCCGACCAAATTTAAACTTAATCTTTATATTATTTCGATACGATAAGCAACGTTTGTTAAACTGAATTTCAAAAATTTTGAACTGTGTTCATATATTCAATTACCTTCGACTACTCCCGACGATTCACGAACCATTATTGTAAATAGGTACATATATATAATACTTATTATTTAAAACATCTATATATGTAAATGAAGTATATTGAATATAAATGGTTTTGAATTTAATAATGGTAATCATTGGTCTGTATATAAATTGCGTAAATTATAAAATGCATTTACATTGATAGTTTAGAATGTTAATACTATGTATATCTTAATTAGGACTAAAAACAAACAAGTGACATACATTTTATAAATAATTTTACAAGAATTAAGATCAAAGTATATGAATTTATAATACTTCACTTTATGAAAATAATTATGTAATAATATTAATTTTCTATAGTGATATTAATAATTTATCATTATTAACACTATTATTAATAATAAATTATCATTGTTATTAATGTTTATTATTATGATAATTTTTCTTTTATAACATTATTATTATATTTAGTAATTTTTAACATTAAATATAATATATATAACAATAAATAATTACCCCTAAAATAATCTGGTATGCGTCAAAGTCAGTTTGTTGTGTTTTTTTCTGTAAACCCGTGAACTCAATTATCAAATGGAATGTTACTGTGTTCAAGTGCATATCAAAATATCTATACACTATCATCATATTATAACTAAATACAAGTGAATATGATACACCATTTACCACCTTTATTATTTTTCTTTGTTAGCTACTATTATAACAACCCTCACCATCTTTAACCATTATTGTAATTTTCTGTTTACAAGCTCAACGCTATCACCATCAATAACCCTCGTGATTTTTACTTGTCAATTAAAATACACAAACCAGGTACACTTGTTGTTGCTACACTTAATATTTTCTGTTTCTTTCCATCACGCCAATGCTAGATGGAATGCGAAACCACAATCACCATCAGGTTTCTGCTACTATCTATCACTATTATAGACGAATTCGATCACCGAGAACAACAGATACGGTTAGGGTTTGCTCTTTTATTCGTTGTTACTATTAGACAAATCTCACCACCATAACCTCCAACACCTCTTCATCTTTAATCATACGTGACCCTCTTTGAACCATCACCTTGCAATCACCACGACACCATCTCACTCTCTCTAAAATCCTTTATCAAAATCACCTATATCCATATATCACATATACATAAATACATATTTAAAGATATAGATACATATATATGTGCATACCATGTTTAATCGAGTATCCCTTCAACCGTTTAACACCATCAACCTCCACAACCACAACCTTGATCTAATACAGGTTCTGTCTCCTTTCGCTACCATCATACTTTTCTTTCTTTATGAACCCATCACCATATAAACCATCAGCAACCATCCTATGAACCACCTATTGCCACCACCGTTAGCCAACTTAAACCACCATGATCATCTTTCTCATCTCTCTCTCTCTCTCTCCTCTTTTCAAACGAACATCTACAACTATCACTAAAATTTTCTGATTCGATCACTTGATATAATCGCTGCTGTCTACATCCGTTTCTGTCAAGCAAGCGAATGAAAAGAAAGAAGGTGGGGATAATGATCACAATATGAAGTCACCAACTTGTATATATAGAATACAATAATACTTGTTGGCCACCATGTTTCATTGTGGGTACTAAACTTATTTTTTTAATTGGACTGAGAGATATTGAAAATTGGAAAGGAGATATTGCTAGATTGATGGGGTCCGTCCCTTTTGTTGTAAACCGAAATTCAAATCCACACTTTTGATAATTGTCGACAACTTTAATTTCTTTACAAGTGGGTATTGGCTGTAGGGTCAAAAAGGAGAGTGGTTCACCAGAATTAAAATAGGTAGAGTATATGATCAAAATCATTATGATGGGTACCATGCCATATAAAATAATGATGATAGTCGTGAGGTGACGAAAGATATATTAGATCACCGACATTTTTTTTCCTAATCATAAACGATTAAACCTACTACTGAGTTCTCTTTTCTCCTGTTCGAACAGCCCTCAACCAAAACCCCATTTGATAGTTTCGCTGCAACGAAGATGATGTGATAAATGAAGATGCTGATTTGTGAAGAAGGCTATGATGATGATGAGGTGATCATGAGATAATTATGATGATACGTACTAGGGTTTTGATGAACATGATTAGGCCTGCATATCTTTTCTTCATCTGCATCGATGGTAGTTTGAAACTTCCTAGTGCACCTGCTCTATTTCAGTCGAAACTCACCACTAATAAAAACCACCACGATCAATCTTCTTCCTGCTATCTCGTTTTCTTGTGCCCATATTTTTTTTTTTGTCGACGGGAACCCACCAAAAAGAAGCTGTTATCGGAATTGCATTATGGGATTATGGATCACAGATTTTGTAATGCTGGTTAATGGATCACTTAGTAGATAAAAGAAATTGGATTGCTTGTTAATTGGATCACTTATGTTAAATGGACTTAAATGCATTTTGGGCTTCTGGAATTGGGTTAATTAATATTAGAGGGATCATAATTCAGATATGAATGAATGGAAGGATGGTTTAAAGTGTTGTTGAGGAACGAGAGGTTGCGAGTTCAAACCAGGGCAGTGGCATTTTATTTTTAAAAGCTTATTTTGAAAGGTAGTTTTATTTTTATTATTATTATCATTATCATTATTATCATTATTTTTATTACTAGTATTATCATTATTATTATTTTTACAACAAATAAATATTATGTATATAAAATTATACTTATAATAATATTACATATTATAAACATATTTTTTTTTATATAAATATTCATATATAACAAATGATGTATTTTTAATATAATATTAATCATATATAAATATTAATATAACTATATAAACATTAGTCATTTTTAAAGATATATACAAATTAAATATATATAAGATATAATTTAAGATATAATAAATTTGTTCGATTACAAATATATGTGTTAATATATATAAATGATATAGGTTCGTGAATCCAAGGCCAACCCTGCATTGTTCAATGTTGTCATATGTATTTTTACTACAAAATACATTAGGTGAGTTTCATTTGCCCTTTTTTACTCTTACGTTTTTGGGCTGAGAATACATGCAAATGCTTTATTAACTGTTTTACAATATTTATATGCGTGAGTTTCATTTGCTCCCTTTTTAAATGCTTTTGCAATATATATTTTTGGGACTGAGAATACATGCGTTGTTTTTATAAATGATTTACAAAATAGACACAAGTACGTGAAACTACATTCTATGGTTGAATTATCGAAATCGAATATGCCCCTTTTTATATAGTCTGGTAATCTAAGAATTAGGGAACAGACACCCTAATTGACGCGAACTCTAAAGATAGATCTATCGGGCCTAACAAGCCCCATCCAAAGTACCGGATGCTTTAGTACTTCGAAATTTATATCATCTCCGAAGGAGGATCCCGGAATGATGGGGATATTCTTATATGCATATTGTGAATGTCGGTTACCAGGTGTTCAATCCATATGAATGATTTTTGTCTCTATGCATGGGACGTATGTTTATGGGAATTGGCAATATGAAATCATGTGGTCTATTAAAATTAGGAAAGGATTATTTATGTTAAACTAATGAACTCACCAACCTTTTGGTTGACACTTTAAAGCATGTTTATTCTCAGGTATGAAAGAAATCTTCCGCTGTGCACTTGCTCATTTTAGAGACATTACTTGGAGTCATTCAGGACATTTCAAAAGACGTTGCATTCGAGTCGTTGAGTTCATCAAGATTATTATTAAGTCAATTATAGTTAGATATATTATAAAATGGTATGCATGCCGTCAACTTTCGATGTAATGAAAGATTGTCTTTTCAAAAACGAATGCAATGTTTGTAAAATGTATCATATAGAGGTCTAGCACCTCGCAATGTAACCAAATGTAATGTATTCATCCTTGTGGATTAGGACGGGACGTTAGATCAAAGTTTATTAAAATCTTTTAACAAAACCGCTTCCCTGGTAGCGGCGCCAAAAAGTTGATGTGTCAAGACGTAACCTTTAAAATGTAGACAATATGCTTAATAATTACCACATAATACAGGCAACTAAAACCCGATCATGCAGTAACTAGCAAGTAAATTGACCAGTTCGATCCACAGGGAGAAGTTTGTTTTAAGGATTTTACAACAATTAATTATTCTAAAAGGGGGTTTGTGTTTGAAGTTGTATTTTCGTTTAACGAAACAGTAAATAAATATAATGAATAACAAGAATGAGAATGCGGTGTTTACTTCTATGCTTGATAAATGACAGGGATTGTTCTTTTATAATTAAAACCGTTATGTGATAGTTACAATAGAGCAGTTTATATCAATTTCACAATTTCTATAAACTTAAGAGCTATGTTTAATCAACAAGATTCTTTCGTGGTTGAATTCACATAAAACTTAGTTTACTAAGATCACTCTAAGTAAACTACATGATTGTATATCCTAAATATCATTCAATTAACATCCTATACTCACATATAGGTGGCTAGATCACTAGGTGTTGAAGTATAAGCTATGGTCTTTGATAAACTCACATAAACCAAGTCATAACTTACATAATTGAACTAGGATACAAGGATGATTACAACAATAGATCTTTTGAAAGAACATGGTGATTCAGATTGATTAACTAACTAGATCCAACCCGGTTAAACTCACGTGAAACCTAAATTACAACAATCACTTGAGGTAATTTCATAACTATGTTGCTTTGGAACTTATTCAATTACCGGATTAAACACATAACAAAATCACTTAATTTTATGCATCTAATTGTCTAGATTACTAGGTGTATTGAAGTATAGATTGTTTTCCTAGTTAAGTCACATTAATAGTTGCAATCTATATAATTGAAGTAATGAACTAAGCAAGCATAACAATGGTTCTTACGGTTGAACAAGATAATTTAATCAATCAAACATATATATAACTAGCATAACATCAAAGTATAGAACAATCCCAAGCCATAAATCTTACATTGAAGCAAACACACAAGGCTTTTAGCCTAACATAATCATAATAGAACTAATGGAACAGTAAATACAAGTTGACTTCATGTTTAAAAGATATAGAACAATAATACCAATAGTGATGAATGATCCTAGCTTAATCTTGATGTTGAAAGAGTGGAGATTGATTTGTAGCCTTCCTTGAACCTTGAAAATCGTATTAGAACTGAGGGAGAACGTAATAATGAAGGTGTATGACGTATGTAACCAAAGGCTCCATTAAATAGGCTCAAAAGTTAGGTATTTTGGCCAGAAAGTGACCAGATGCGCCGCATCTCTTTGGGATGCGCCGCATCTCTTTACGTTCAGTAGATTCCAGCTCGATTCTGCACTCAGAACTGTCGGCAGGGGAGCAGATGCGCCGTATCTGGGACAGATGCGCCGCATCTGGCTTGGATGCGCCGCATCCATCTCAGATGCGCCGCATCTGGTGCTGTTTTGGTCCAGAAATCCTAATGCTTCCCATCTGAAACTGTCAGGAGTTATTTGATGCAGATATGCGCCGCATCTGAGGTAGATGCACCGCTGTTGGTCTTCACTTATTCATTCACAATGGACTTTTACAAATATTCATGAATGACAATACATAAGTACAATAATTACATACAAATAGAACAACTTTGGATCAAAATAACGGCAATAAACATGTATGATTTTGGTGTTATCAATCCCTTTTGGGCCGCCCCTGATAGTATTGTTCGAATATGTTGTTGATAGGATAGTTTCATGTATAGTCAATTGTGATTTTGTGGTGGTTGCTTATTGTAAACCTCTAGTATATTCTCATTCGTATATATAATATACATACCTATATTGCCTTAAATAATATATGTATATATATACTTTCTCTTCTTCGTACCATTATCTTCTTTATTGATGTTCAGTCCTTGTTGCGATTCATTTGTGCTCATACCTTGAGCATTATCAGCATCCACTTGAGTGTTTGAACTATTACCATCTACACTTGAAACATCATTTGGTCTTTCTGCATCCATTTAGCTAAAAAGAATTATTACAAAAAGAATGTTATACTTAATACTAACACTAATGAGAACTACTAGGCATGGAAAAGTCAAAAACAAATAATATATATATATATATATATATATATATATATATATATATATATATATAAAATTTAAGGCAGGTATATATATTATATATACGAACGAGAATATACAAGAGATTTACAATAAACAGCTACCACAAAATCACAATCAACTATACACGAAACTATCCTATCAACAATATAATTGAACAAATTTGTAATTATATAGTACTACCGATGAACATATAATCAACAATATATTGTCAATCGAAAAGTAAAGAAATGCATATCGATTAATCGAAAAAAATTATTAATGAACACGTTCATATATTCATATGAAATCAACAATATAATTAATGTTACAAACCGATGTGAAGTCGCTACTTTGAATATCGATGATTTCGAAGCTGAAACTTCTTGATAGCATTTAGCAACTTCTTGAATAGAGATGATTTGGAAAATGATTTTAATAGTTATCAATTTACAACTCATTGATTATTGAATACAGACAGTGTAGATTTTGGGGGGGGGGGGGAGGGGGGTTCTTGGAAAGCAACGATATTGAAGAATGAATCGTTAAAGGATCGGGGTTGGCCGGTTTGGGCAATTGAGAAATTAGGGAGGTGCATGTGGCATTTATTGAGTAATGAAACGTCACTCTAGTCTTTGTATCTAATATTGGTATTGTTATTGTTATTAAATATTGAATATATTTAATATTGTTATTGTTATTAAATATCAAATATTAGTTGTCAGTTAAATATTGATATATTGATTAAACGGATCAGGTGCATGGATCGGATATAGGGGTCGGATAAATAAGTTTTTATGTATAATCAAACCGAACTCAAACCCAAAACCGTAAAAAAATAGACCTATACCCATACCCGACCCTAAACATGTATACCCAAACCAAACTCAGCCTAATAATATCGGGTTTCTTCATCGGGTATGGGTATTTTTTCCATTCGATTTAATATTTAATTGAATATATTTTTAAAAGAAATATATATGAATAAAAGTATACATAATGTTGAAACTGGACAATTTTATGTAGTCATTTAACTAAATATGAGATAAGAATAACATTTAAATTTAAAATAAATAATGAAAATAATTTAAATTTTAACTAAAAAGTTAAATCGATCATAATTTTGAACAAGATTTTTAAATACTACTACATAATGTCGTACGTCTGTTAAAGTAAGTCTTTTATGACGTGTTTGATGATCGTTATATATATATATATATATATATATATATATATATATATATATATATATATATATATATCACCAAACATACACATTAGGAAGAAACTCAAATCGCAAAAATCCTGATAGTACGGTTGAAGGTTGGACCACCCCCCCCCCCCCCCGAGAAGCTAATTGTTGGCAGTATCAACTAGTTCCCGACCCTAGTATTCGAACCTGTGCCAACATGAAGAGGAAAAACACTTCGATTCCCTGGATACCCCTCAGGTAATTCCTTGGTGGTGATCATTCGTTATTTATATTAAGTGCGTAAATTATAAGACCCAATTATAAAGTGTTATTAAGTGTGCGTATATAGATTACACCTGCGGGACACGAATCTCTTATATCAAATATCCGCACATAAAAAAAATTCTTTACCCATCGGGGCCCGTGTACCCTTCAAGGAATTATTTTCCGCACATACCCATAACCAAAATATACCGACATGTGAATCATAGAAATATAAGATCTGATCAATAAAAATTAACACAATTACAAAAAATGAGAAATATATGCAGGCGGTTCAAAACTAAAAGTAAAATAAATAACAATATATTTTAATGGTGTATCCTATTGTATACACGCATAAAGGCACAATATTCGCATGAAAATAGCATCAGGAACACTGAGAACAATGGTTTTGTGAAACTGTCCGTCAAGCGTTCTCTGCTGTGCAGGCTAATTCCGTCATGCATAAGCCCTGAAGGCCGCCTAGCGCTTAAGCCCTGACCGGAGAATGTCACATCTAGCGCATATTTTGGATCACGAATAATAGAACGTATCATCAGCTGACACGTGTCCCCGAACAATCCGGTGGATCTGACACTATAAATAGACCCCTTGGGTCGTCATTTTACACATTCAGACATTCTGACAACTTGTGAGCAGATATTTCACCTTTCTCTCTCACATAGTACTTTCTCTCACTAGAAGTCATCCGGCTAGTAGCTCAGCGCTCAGCAGACAAAAGATTGATTAAGCCACCCCACAAGTTTCTATACTTGTGAACCGGGTCTGCAGGGATTATTTCCCGAGGGTAAACATCAATCGGCAACACTCCCCCACTTTTAGCTAGATACTTCTAGTATTGTGCTAACACACTAAACCTTACCTCATAAGGAAATAGGTGTTAACAATGGCGCCATCCACTAATGCAAAGAACACGCGAAACGGAAAAGGATCAAAACAACTGAAGCTCTATTCATAAATGTACTTCAAGCAGTCAACAATCCATTAACTGAAGACATGATAACTGAAGAAGATGTACCTGTTCCGCCACCGGACGGTACGATTAAAGAAACAATTGCTGAAACTGCAGAAAGGCTTAAGCGTTTTGATAATGCTAAAAGCGAACATATATTTCATAGCATTATTCCTCAAGAAAGACAAGCTTTTAGTTGCAATTGTTCTATTTACAAGTGATATTCGTTTAAATAATAAAAGGTGAAGACAAAAGACAGATTCGACGAATTGAAGACGCAAACGACCAAAAAGCTCAAAAGTACAAAATACAATCAAAGAGGTTCCAATTATTGATAAGAAACGTTTCAAAATTACAAGAGTACAAGATTCAAAACGCAAAGTAAAAGATATTAAATTGTACGCAAGGACGTTCGAAAATCCGGAACCGGGACCAGAGTCAACTCTCAACGCTCGACGCAACGGACTAAAAATTACAAGTCAACTATGCACATAAATATAATATAATATTTAAATAATTCTTATAATTATTTAATATATTATATTATTTATAAAACCGTCGGCAGAAGAAAACAACCAAATATGAGCCTCCCCAGCTGGCCATGCTATCGCATGGCCTGGAAGGCATAAATCCATGCGATTGCATGAGCCCCAGTTCCAGCCCACATGCCTATAAAAATCGAGCTTTGGTGCACCACAAAATCCATCTATCTTTCTCTTCTCTCCATTCATACGTAATATTTATATTTATAATTTATATTTTAATTTTAATTTTAATTATAATTCTAATAATAAGGGTATGTTAGCGAATATTGTAAGGGTGTAAGTCGAAATTCTGTCCGTGTAACGCTACGCTATTTTTAATCATTGTAAGTTATGTTCAACCTTTTTACATTAATGTCTCGTAGCTAAGTTATTATGATGCTTATTTAAAACGAAGTAATCATGATGTTGGGCTAATTACTAAAATTGGGTAATTGGGCTTTGTACCATAATTGGGGTTTGGACAAAAGAACGACACTTGTGGAAATTAGACTATGGGCTATTAATGGGCTTTATATTTGTTTAACTAAATGATAGTTAGTTAATGTTAATATAAAGATTTACAATTGGGCGTCCCTATAAATTACCATATACACTCGATCGGACACGATGGGCGGGGTATTTATATGTACGAATAATCGTTCATTTAACCGGACACGGGAATGGATTAATAGCCACTAGAATAATTAAAACAGGGGTGAAATTATGTACAAGGACACTTGGTATAATTGATAACAAAATATTAAAACCTTGGGTCACACTCAGTCGACATCCTGGTGTAATTATTAAACAAAGTATTAAAATCTTGTTACAGTTTAAGTCCCCAATTAGTTGGAATATTTAACTTCGGGTATAAGAATAATTTGACGAGGACACTCGCACTTTATATTTATGACTGATGGACTGTTATGGACAAAAACCAGACGGACATATTAAATAATCCAGGACAAAGGACAATTAACCCATGGGAATAAACTAAAAATCAACACGTCAAACATCATGATTACGGAAGTTTAAATAAGCATAATTCTTTTATTTCATATTTAATTTCCTTTATTTTATATTTAATTGCACTTCTAATTATCGCATTTTTATTGTTATTTTATTTAATTGCACTTTTAATTATCGTACTTTTTAATTATCGCAAGTTTATTTTATCGCACTTTTATTATTCGCAATTTCATTATCGTTATTTACTTTACGCTTTAATTTAAGTCTTGTATTTATATTTATTATTTTACATTTGGTTTTAACTGCGACTAAAGTTTTAAAATCGACAAACCGGTCATTAAACGGTAAAAACCCCCTTTTATAATAATAATATTACTTATATATATATTTGTATTTTTATAAAAGTAAACTAATATAGCGTTAAGCTTTGTTTAAAAAGATTCCCTGTGGAACGAACCAGACTTACTAAAAACTACACTACTGTACGATTAGGTACACTGCCTATAAGTGTTGTAGCAAGGTTTAAGTATATCCATTCTCTAAATAAATAAATATCTTGTGTAAAATTGTATCGTATTTAATAGTATTTTCTTGCTAAAATTAATAGTATTTTATATACACCTCGCGAAACATCAAGTTATTTTTGGCGCCGCTGCCGGGGAATAAATCGAGCTTAAAAGCCGGAAGCGCAACGCTAATATATAAAAAAAAGATTTTTATTTTTAGTACGCTTTTGTAAAAATACGTTTTAAATATTCAAAAATATTAAAAGAAAAACAAAAATATAAATATTTTTTTTAGAGTTTGGTAAATATTTAAATTTTATAAAGTTTCTTTATTTCTATTTTTTTTAGTTTGTAAAAATATAAGTTTTATTTAATTTATAAATATATTTTATATTTTACAGCAAAAACAGAAAGAAAAAAAAAATTTAAAACTCGAGTCCGGTACTGTAGCAGCCCACTCTGTGGCCCGAAACCCTAGCCCATGCGATCGCATGGCCGGATAGTTTAGGACTCATGCGATCGCATGAGCCCATCTGACACGCCAGACTGCAGCCTGCATTAATTACGGATAATTATTATTATTATTATATTTAAACCCTAATTAGGGTTATATATTATATATATTAATTTAGTTTTTATTATTAATTTGTATTATTTAGTTTAATTAGTTTAATTAAATTGTAAAATTAATAGTTTTATAAAATAAATAATATAAAAATAATATTTTTATAAAAATTGTAATTTTTACAACTTTTTGTATATTTTTATATTTTGTCCCTTTTTAATCGTTTTAGCGTAATATTTGTATTTTTCGCTCGTATTTATTTTTAATTCATAGTTTTTGCCATAGTTATTTTTACTTCTAGATTTTTAGGCTTTGCCGTAAAATCCCTTAAGTGCTTTTTCTTTAGACTAAGATTTAGGTACTTTAGAATTTTGCGACGCCTTTTTAAGTTTTAGTTTCTTTTTAAGTTATTTCCATTTGGGATATAGTTTTACTTGTAAGCTTTAATATTTTTAGACACCTTTTACCTATGTATCAATTATCATTCCAATTAGTAATCTCAATTTGCGATTATAATTTTAAGTTAGTTGTAGTAATAAGGTTAGGTTAGTCAAGTGTTTTTTAAGTGTTATAAGTTTCTTTTATTTTTCCGTCACCTTTTATTTTTCAACCATTTTTCTTTTTCGATTTTTTTCCGACGCGCTCTTTTTCTTTCTTATTTCTCGCTATTCTAGTTTTTAGGACATAGATTTTTATTCTACTTCTTATCTAAATTTCTTAAAATTACGAAAATTTATTTTAAGTGGTTAAATTGATAGACATCAAAATTTTCTGGTTCGTAGTAATAGTTGGATTTGTACGTGGACCGGGTTATTGGAGCCAAACAGTCCTCAATTATATTGAGACCAAACGAATCCTGCCCCTCTGCTGCATCTTTTGGCTATTCGAAACGTGGGCAAAATCAGAAAAGTCTATTGATTGGATAACTTATTATAATTTTTCTTTCCTTTTAAAAACTAATAGGATATTCAGTGAATGCACCGAGCAAGACGTTCACCACCTTTTGTACGTTCACCACCTGTAACTAGATCAAGACATTTAGCAAATATTACTGCCGTTGATTTTTCTTTAGAATCGTCATCCAGTCGACCAAGTACTTCAGTTCAAATTTCCGATAATCCATTTTTTGAACCCGACCTCACAATTGAGAATCCGGAAAATATTCAGGAACGATTCGTAGATCCTGAACCACTAAACTTTCCTCCGGAACCACCAATCATTCAAACAGAGATTGTTGAGGAACGAACCATTAAATCTGAATCCTCTAGTGATTCCGATTCAACAAATTCAATTATGGAGAATCTGGAACCTTTAAGTATGGAAGACCGAATGAGAGCTAAACGCACTGGCCAAGGTCACGCAATTACTCATCCAGACATTAATGCGCCAGATTATGAAATCAAAGGACAAATTCTACACATGGTGACTAATCAATGCCAATTTAGTGGTGCGCCGAAGGAAGATCCAAATGAACATTTACGTACCTTTAATAGGATCTGCACACTATTTAAAATCCGAGAAGTGGAGGATGAACAGATATATCTCATGTTATTTCCCTGGACTTTAAAGGGAGAAGCCAAAGATTGGTTGGAATCGTTACCTGAAGGGGCGATCGATACATGGGACGTTTTAGTTGAAAAATTTCTTAAACAATTCTTTCCTGCATCTAAAGCCGTAAGACTTCAAGCAGAAATTGTTACGTTCACACAGAAACCAAATGAAACTCTATATGAGGCGTGGACAAGATATGGAAAGTTGTTAAGAGGATGTTCGCAACATGGTTTAGACACCTGTCAAATAGTACAAATATTCTACCAAGGATGCGACATCACTACAAGGAAAGACATAGATATAGCAACTGGTGGTTCTATTATGAAGAAAACCGAAACTGATGCTTACAAAATTATTGATAACACTGCTTCCCACTCACATGAGTGGCACCAAGAAAAAGATATCGTTAGATCATCTAAAGCAGCTAGAGCCGATTCTAGCCATGACTTAGATTCCATTTCCGCAAAGATAGATGCTGTCGAGAGACGAATGGAAAAGATGACTAAAGATATTCACTCAATACGAATTAGTTGTGAGCAGTGTGGAGGACCACATTTGACAAAAGATTGTCTCAGTATTGAATTAACAATGGAACAAAGAGAGAATATTTCATACATAAACCAAAGGCCTGGAAATAATTATCAGAATAATTATCAACCGCCAAGACCTATTTACAATCAAAACCAGAATTATAACAGAAATATTCCATACAACAACCAACAAGGTCCTAGCAATCAACAAGTATCCAATAATACTTACAATCAGCAAAGACCTAATTTTCAAAACAAACCACCGCAACAAACCGATGATAAAAAGCCGAATTTAGAAGATATGATGACGAAGCTAGTTGAAACTCAAACGCAATTTTTCACATCTCAAAAACAAACCAATGAACAAAATGCTTAAGCATTTAGAAATCAACAAGCTTCTATTCAAAATCTGGAACAAGAAGTAAGTAACCTAGGAAGGTTAATAGGTGAAAGAAAACCGGGAAGTCTAGCTAGTGATACAAATGCTAACCCCCGGAATGAAACAGCTAAAGCCATTACCACAAGAAGTGGTACAACACTTAAACCACCTGAAATACCTGAAACTTCTGATGACGCTATTCCTACTCTACAAGAACCACAACCTGATCAAGATAATTAAAATGAACCAGTAGTTGAAAAGGTTAATGAAGATAACACAGTTAAGGCTAAACCTTATGTTAAACCATACCAACCACCACTTCCTTACCCGAGTAAAATGAAGAAAGAGAAACTTGAAACCGAGCAATCCAAATTCTTGGATATGTTTAAACAGATAAATGTAAATCTTCCTTTCATTGATGTGATTTCGGGAATGCCTAGATATGCTAAATTCTTGAAAGATCTAATCTCAAATAGAAAGAAAATGGAAGAACTCTCGGCTGTTACCATGAATGCTAATTGTTCAGCAGTGCTGTTGAATAAGATACCAGAAAAACTATCTGATCCAGGAAGTTTCACAATTCCATATTTTCTGGGTAGTCTTAGTTCAATAGAAGCATTGGCAGACTTAGGTGCTAGTATAAATCTAATGCCATATTCAATATACGCTAAACTAGACCTTGGAGAATTGAAACCAACCAGAATAAGCATACAACTAGCCGATAGATCAATAAAATATCCTAGAGGGATAATGGAGAACATGCTAGTTAAAGTTGGTACTTTAGTATTTCCAGTAGATTTTGTTGTTCTGGACATGGAAGAAGATTCTCAAGTTCCTCTCATATTAGGAAGACCATTCTTAAACACGGCTAAAGCAATGATAGACGTGTTCGGTAAGAAACTGACCCTAAGTATAGAGGATGAGAGTGTTACCTTTTCAGTTGATAGAGCAATGCAACAACCACAATCTGCAGATGATACATATTATTATATTCAAACTATAGATGCACATGCAGAATTATTAGAAGAATTTCCAGAATTACAAAGAACAGGAGAATGTTCTTTAGGAGAAAGTAATGAACCAATTGATGAAGCTGAAATGTTAGCTACACTAATAGCTAATGGATATGAACCAACAACAGAAGAAATTCAAATGCTAAAAGAAGAAGACAGATATCGATACAAATCATCGATAGAAGAACCTCCAAAATTAGAGTTAAAGCCACTTCCAAACCATTTGGAATACGCTTATTTACATGGTGAATCTGAATTACCTGTAATAATATCGTCTTCTCTTACTGAAAATGAGAAATCACAACTCATTTCTGTGTTAAATAAACCAGCCATTGCATGGAAGATTCATGATATTAAAGGAATAAGTCCTTCGTATTGCACACATAAAATCCTTATGGAAGAAGGTCATAAAACGTATGTGCAACGCCAACGAAGACTAAATCCTAATATGCAAGATGTAGTTAAGAAAGAGATTATTAAACTGCTAGATGCAGGCCTAATTTATCCAATCTCTGATAGTCCATGGGTAAGCCCAGTTCAATGCGTGCCTAAGAAGGGTGGCATGACTATCATTACAAATGAGAAAAATGAGCTTATTCCTACTAGGACTGTAACAGGATGGCGTGTGTGTATTGATTATAGAAAATTAAATGACGCCACCAGAAAACATCACTTTCCCTTACCTTTCATAGATCAAATGTTGGAAAGATTAGCCGGAAATAGTTACTATTATTTTCTAGATGGATTTTCCGGATATTTTCAAATTCCAATAGCACCCGAAGATCAAGAGAAAACCACGTTCACGTGCCCTTATGGTACTTTTGCTTACAAACGCATGCCATTTGGACTTTGCAACGCCCCTGCAACCTTTCAAAGGTGTATGATGGCGATTTTTCACGACATGATAGAAGAATGCATGGAAGTTTTCATGGATGATTTTTCAGTCTTCGGTGATACATTTGAATCATATCTAGTTAATCTGGAACGAATGCTTATTAGATGCGAACAATCAAATCTAGTTCTTAATTGGGAGAAATGCCATTTCATGGTTAAAGAAGGCATCGTTCTTGGTCATAAAATTTCAAAAGAAGGAATTGAAGTGGATAGAGCTAAAGTAGATGTAATTACTAAACTTCCACATCCCACCAATGTTAGAGGAGTTAGGAGTTTTCTCGGGCATTCCGGTTTTTACCGACGTTTCATAAAAGATTTTTCTAAAATTGCCACTCCTATGAATAAACTCCTAGAAAAAGATGCTCCATTCATCTTTTCAGATGAATGTATCAAATCTTTTAAAATTCTTAAAGAGAAACTCACTAATGCGCCGATCATGATAACACCAAATTGGAATCTACCATTTGAACTAATGTGCGATGCAAGTGATTTTACAATGGGAGCCGTTTTAGGACAAAGGATTGAAAAACGATTTCAACCTATATATTATGCTAGTAAGACGTTACAAGGAGCACAAATGAACTATACAACTACTGAAAAAGAACTCCTTGCTATTGTCTTTGCTTTTGACAAATTTCGATCATATCTCGTTCTAGCAAAAACGGTGGTCTATACCGACCATTCTGCTCTTAGATACCTATTTTCAAAACAAGATGCTAAACCAAGATTAATCCGTTGGATCTTACTCTTACAAGAGTTTGATATTGAAATCCGAGATAAAAGAGGAGCAGAAAATCTCGCCGCTGATCATCTTTCTCGTCTTGAAAATCCCGAATTAGAAGTTCTAAATGAATCGGCCATACAAGACAACTTTCCTGATGAATATCTATTGAAGATAGATTATAAAGAAATTCCATGGTTTGCAGACTATGCAAACTACTTAGTTTGTGGATTCCTTGAAAAAGGATTATCGTACCAAAGACGAAAGAAATTCTTCAGTGATATAAAACACTATTTTTGGGAAGATCCACATCTGTTTAAAAGTTGTCCCGATGGAATAATACGCCAATGTGTATTTGGAGATGAAGCTAGTAAAATATTAAACCATTGTCACACAGGACCAACAGGAGGGCATTATGGGCCTCAACTAACAGCAAGAAAAGTTTATGATGCTGGATTCTATTGGCCTACAATTTACAAAGACGCACACCTTCTTTGCAAATCCTGTGATGCTTGTCAAAGGGCCGGAAAAATAAGTCAACGTGATGAAATGCCACAAAATGTCATCCAAGTATGTGAAGTATTTGACATTTGGGGTATTGACTTTATGGGTCCATTTCTAAAATCTCATAATAATCTATATATACTCGTAGCCATTGATTATGTATCTAAATGGGCGGAAGCACAAGCTCTCCCAACTAATGATGCACGAGTTGTAGTCAACTTTTTAAAACGTCTTTTTGCAAGGTTTGGAACACCGAAAGCTTTAATAAGTGATCGGGGTACTCATTTCTGTAATAATCAACTTGAGAAAGTTCTTAAAAGATATGGAGTAACTCATAAAATCTCCACCGCATATCATCCACAAACAAGTGGACAAGTTGAAAATACCAACCGAGCTTTAAAACGTATTCTAGAGAAAACCGTAGGATCAAATCCGAAGGAATGGTCCATTAAATTGGAGGATGCACTCTGGGCTTTTAGAACAGCCTACAAAACTCCAATTGGAACCACACCTTTTAGATTTGTTTATGGAAAAGCATGTCATCTTCCAGTAGAAATTGAACACAAAGCATTTTGGGCTTTGAAGACATGTAATCTTGATATACATGAAGCTGGACGTCTACGATTAAGTCAACTAAACGAATTAGAAGAATTAAGACATGAAGCATACGATAATTCGTTAATCTATAAAGAAAGAACGAAGAAATGGCATGATAAAAGAATCAGAAGTTCAAAAGATTTTAAAGAAGGAGACAGAGTTCTTCTTTTCAATTCACGATTCAAGCTATTTCCTGGAAAATTGAAATCAAGATGGTCTGGACCATTCATAGTCAAAAGAGTTTTCCCATACGGAACAGTAGAATTGATAAATTCAAATGGGATTGAATTTAAAGTTAATGGTCACAGAGTTAAACACTACATAGATAGTCCGATGGAAGTCGACAACGAAGTTAATCACAATTTCGACACCACAGCTAACTAAGTGTGGGGAGAATCAAGTCTTTAAAGGATAATATGTATTTCTGTTAGAGTTAGATTGTCTGTTTTCGTGTAGTTCTCGAAAATGGAACCCGAATGGTCTTTCCCTAGCAGACCCTAAAGAACTAGTCTTCTTCCCCCATTCTGAATTTTTATTTTTTTTAGGAAATGAAGACTGCCTGTGAACTAAACCATGGTCTAATGCTACACGCTTTGATCACTAAACGTAATAATGACACACTTCCGAGTGAATTAGTATCAGTAATCAGAGAAAGAATGGACGGAGTTAGAAAAGAATCCAGATGCGAAGATAATAAGTTACAATTTGGTAAAGGAAAATCAAAATCCGCAGCAAAAAGAAGAGCACGACACCTAGAACGATGTCACAAATGCGGAAAATGGTCACATGGAGGTAAATGTTCAAATAATCAAACCTATTCAAATACCAAATTTGTTACTTTATGCAGAGACGGACCGTTCATATGTTTAGAAGAAAAAACACTGAATGCTTGAGGTTACGCCTATGTAGCTATGGAAAACCAATTAAACCGACTATCTTATGAATGGGATAGATCATATAACTAAGAATACTATCTCACAGGTAAGTCTGTACAGTTTTTATTTTTTATTTATTTTTATTTTTAAACCTTTTGATAATAAACGCTAATTTGTTCGCTATAAAGTATTAAATTGGTATTAAATAAAATTAGGTTTGGCGACCGAAATTATTGATATCATTCAAAAATTTATTACATCACTGCGAAATTTAACGTTTATTCTTAAGGTATAAATATCTTTAATCAATCAACCCAAAATATTTCAAAAATTCGTCATGAGTTAAATTAGGTCTTGGAACCGAAATTACTTTATCGAAAAAAGGGGCGCATATTTTTGATAATATTTGATTGATTAAAGTGGGATAAAAAGCCAAAAAGATTTTTAATTTTATTTTTACCATGTTTTTAAAATTAATATTTAAATCTTAAATTAATATTGTAAACTTTGTAAAAACAATATTTTTAAAATTGTAAATATTTGAATTTTTAAATTAAGTTTGGTGTGAATTTTTAATTTTTAAAATATGAATTTTTAATTTTACGCATTTCAAATTTTAAGTTTGGTGTGAATTTTTAATATTAATATTGAATTTTATATTTAAGATGTGTGAATTTAAAAACAAAAATTTACTTTATCTCATTAAGTTAAAAATATGATTTTTAAAATTCGTCGTAAGTTGAAGACTAGGTCTTTGAACCGAAATTGCTTTACCCGAGGGAGGGACGAGAACTTTTATTATCATTATTTTTAATCTTATTAAATTAAAGTATGCCAAAAACATTAAAAAACCCAAAAATCTTTACTTTTAAAAACCGCGCTTTGATTTGACAAATTTTAAAATTTTGTCGAGGGACAGACTAGGACAACGATCCGAAACGCCCTCGCTCCTAAAGGAAAACAAAATTTTTAAAATTTAATTAATTATAAGTTTTATAAAGCATAAGGTTCAACTCCATTCGATCGCATGGGTTTTACACTTCAACTCCATGCGATCGCATGGATCTGAAATCCAGGCCAGATACAAGAAGTCCAGCGGGTCTGTTCTTCACACAAAACACACACATACACCCGAAAAAACTCTCAAATCTTCACCAAATTTCGCCAAAATTCACCGTAATTCGTCATTTTTCTTGCTCTAATCATGCCTAGATTCTCATTCTTCAGCAAATTGGTAAAAATTACACCCCTAAACTCTATAAATTCCTAGTTTTTGTGATAATTACCAATTTTTTACCTAATGCAATTTTGTTAATTTCTAGTGTAATTAGTGTTAAATTGTTAGTATTTTATGCATGTATAACCTAGATTGATGCTATTTAACATGATTTGAAGCCAAAAACTTCAAAATTTTTAGAAATCTAGGGTTTGTGTTTCTTGAGCAATTTGGAGCTTTTTGATATAAACAGGTTATGGCCGATTTTTGTCATGAATTATTACTAAATTGAGTAGTGTAACATGTTTAGATAGTTAAATGATCCAAACAATGATCCTAAACATGATTTTTGGAGATTAAAGTGGACTTTTTAAGTCCAAAATTCATGAACTTGATTAATTTGATATATTTGCCATTTGAGACTTGTTTAATTATTAGTAATGAATATTTTGACATGTTATTTGAGTTAAATGCTTATGAATTTTGTATACATTTTCATATGTGCTTATTTGAAAAGTGTAGAATTGTGAAAAATTGTGAAAATGTGTATAAGTTTAATTTTGATTTAACATGTTATAGTGATTGTTTTAAGTTGTTATTTTGCTAACACTAATGCATATTTGGATGCACAAATTTTGTGTTTAATGTGTTTTACAGAGAGCCGATACTGGAGGTTCAGGAGCATCATCATCTAGACGACCAGCACCAGCACCAAAACCAGAACCAGAAATGCAACACGAACAAGAACCACAACAGGAACAA
Source organism: Rutidosis leptorrhynchoides (assembly GCF_046630445.1). Taxonomy (NCBI): domain Eukaryota; kingdom Viridiplantae; phylum Streptophyta; class Magnoliopsida; order Asterales; family Asteraceae; genus Rutidosis; species Rutidosis leptorrhynchoides. The sequence goes on from NC_092337.1 coordinate 62,873,060, forward strand.
CAACAACAGCCTGATCAGCACATACCTTATTATGATCCGGTACAGTTTGTTAATGAATTCATAGTATTCCCAATGAGGCCGCCAGTAGAATTCCCAACGATTCCTGAGCACACTCTACATCCTAATCTGAGATTTGATAGAAGATGGAGAAATTACGAGACATATCAAAGGAACAAATTCAAATTGGTAACAAAAAAATGTAGAGGTGCCAAGGGTAATCGATTGGGCCCCTTTGGAAACGGTCCATCTAGCTGACCGTGTTAGACAGCTTTTAGTTCAAAGGTATGGCAGTTCTTCTTTTACAGATTGGGAACGTCTTTTCACCATTCGTAGACCTGTATATAAGGAATGGTGTGTTGAGTTGATGAGTACTGTATCACTTGATACAAATATAGTTAGAATAGATGATAGAAGATTTCTTAGGTTTATCCTTGGCGGTAGGATGTACAGAATGTCCATGCTGGACATGGCCAGGGCCTTACAGATATATACTCCTGGTGAGTTGCTATTACCCGATTGTACAAACTTGATTCATTATGGTGAACGGGTAGATAGTAACTTTGACGCTGACGCCATTTGGAGGCGTATGTCACATTTTGATGTTTTTACACGAGCAGGAGGACACTCATATACACATATTGACAGAGCCGAGCTTCGTATTATTCATAGATTTTTGGCTAACTCGATTACACAAAGAGGTCATAATAAAGAAAAAATTACTTTATATGATTTATTCTACCTAAAGTGTATTCGGGATCCTAGAAGCTTTGTCAATATCCCTTACTGTGTTGCTTTTTATTTATCTAAAATGGTAGAGGGAATGCAGGACGGGAGTATAATAGGAGGAGGTATTTTTGTTACTCTCATTGGAGAGTATTTAGGTGTTGATAGGAACCAAGGGGGTCCATTACAGATTTGTAGAGAACAGGTTGAGCCCTTAGGATTGAAAGTTTATGTGGGTGCTAAGGTATTGAAAAGTAGACGTAACCAGGCAGTACCCTATGAGGGATCTCATCCTCAGGTAGAGAGAGGCTCAGACGAGGAAATGGAGGAGGCGGAAGACATTAGGGATGTCTTTCTAGATGCTATTCTTGACGTCCACGTTCGTATAGATGAGGAAGCAATGACGAACGCGGCAAGACATAGTATGTATGAGCAGTGGAACTCCGAGCGAGTATACGAGGATTATAGGCGACGCCAACACGATAGCTGGTTAGTTCATCAGCACCAAATCATGAGCCAGCTATCATATCAGGTACCAAATAACTATGTACCTACTCAACCTGCTCATTTTCCGCCACATAGCCCCGATATCCGACCACCCTTTAACCGATATGACTATAACCAAGCCTATCAGAACACCTATAACCAACAATGGAACCCACCCGATGAGATGAACTGGAACCCCTATCCAGACTGATTTAGTTCCATTTGGTTATTTTTATGATTTTTATGTTTTTATCTTTTGACTTTTTCATGTTTAAACTTATGTTATTGGATATATTTGTGTAATTTTTATTATTTTATTATTATTATGTACTAATATTTCATATTTAGAATTTAAAAGTGAGATATTAAGTCCCATTTCAAATTGCCATGCATGATTATATTTGTATGTATGTATATTGTCGATTGTACAAAATAGGGTAAAACAGCGCAATTTCAAAGACTGGCATTAAGTTCAGCAAAAGCTACTAATTTTGACGACAAGATGACAAATAAATGTGATGTAACAACAGACGAAATGAACAAATGATATGCACCATTTATCATTCAGCAAACAAACGCCAATATGTTTGGAAACTTTGGTAAAATTTAATCATTTCTACGCTAATCACCCTCAATAATTTAAATTGTACTGATTTCTTGCAAATGAGGGCATTGCAAGATCTTAAGTGTGGGAAGGGGTTAAATTCTTTCGGATTTTTAAAATTTTTATCTTTATACACTTGGTTACCATTAAAAATACTAGTAACGTAGTAGTTGTATTAGAATCTAGTGCTCTCTGATAATAAAGAACAGCCCTAGTCTTATATACTGACTACCCAATTCTAGTAAAATTTTTCAAAATTTTCAATTAAATGAACTCAAAATCATGTTTATACATATTTATGAATGATAAAACTAGGTGTTAACACCGAAATTATTGTTACCTCGGAAAGGACATAAATTGAGAAACAAACCAAAATGTTAAAATTCATTTAAAATGGAATAGAGAACAATAAAAAGGAAAATAAAAGCCAAGTGTGGGAAAAATTACCAAGTTATCTTAAACATATGTCACATATTTCTGTAACAGATAAACTGAAAATACTTTTGCTTTGGACTAAACTAAACTATTTTACCCGATGAAAGAAAAGAAGAGATGGATCTACACGATGAATCAATTCCATCATTAAAAGGAAGTAAAGTCTTCCGAAAAAGACACGCGCTTCTTGATTTAGGTCAAGAAGTTGTCGTCCAGACCAGCTGTAGGTTGACGAAAAACCTAGAAAAGTCATCACTAAAATCAGCAGGAAATCCACGGACCTCAGCATTAAACAGGGTCGCCAAGTGGTCAGATTTATCCAAACCATGAGAAGGATTTATCTCGTAAAATGGGGGGCACCGTGCAAATTAGCTGGATAAGACTAATGAATCAGATCCCCAGAAAGGATAATCTCCTTAAAGATTAAAAATCAGCTTATAAGACTGATATTACTCAATCCTTGAGATTGACCTTAAAGATTGAGAATTTAAACTCATGGAATTCAATGATATCTAAACTCGAGCTTGAACGAGAAAATATTTAGATCAAAATTACAAACCGATTTGTTTTCTGAAAACCCTATTTTCAATGCGTTCATTACCATTGAACGTAAAATCCTAGGAATTCACCTGGAATTCATTAGGTCACCTGAACTAAATCGGGTGTCAACCGTAAGAACGGTGGTTGCATAGTGGTCAAAGACAGGACCTTGTGCCAGACCGAAAAATCATAAGGGTGAGCTTTACTATTGCTCCTACCAAGGATAGTAATTGCGTCCGACACGTTATAGACCATAATTAAAAGCATGTCAGGGGACATTGCCTTAACAGTTGCTTGTTCAACGCTTTCCTTTACAACCGGACGGTAGTTTATCGAAAGGTAATATACGGGACAAGTAAACTGGACGTGTTGCTTTCCTATACAAGGTTAGCAAGTGGGTGACACAAAACCACAAGTTTTGAGCTAAAATTTTCAAATCTGAAACCCACCAAACCCACAAAAATATTTTGCAAACACCGGTGAAGGGTTATTCCGAAAAACTTATCTAGGGTAAAAACTAGATTTAATTTTCAAAAAGATCAAATGTTTTCATAAAGATCCAATTTCCTTAATGGATCTAAATTTTTATAGTCATGTGGGACTGTAAACCATATCGTTACTACCATTGTTTATACCGCCGTATAGAAATCACTGATGTACAAAGTGTGAAGAATAAAGAAGTGATTCTAGTATTTCAAGACGATATTGCTTGAGGACAAGCAACGCTCAAGTGTGGGAATATTTGATAATGCTAAAAGCGAACATATATTTCATAGCATTATTCCTCAAGAAAGACAAGCTTTTAGTTGCAATTGTTCTATTTACAAGTGATATTCGTTTAAATAATAAAAGGTGAAGACAAAAGACAGATTCGACGAATTGAAGACGCAAAAGACCAAGAAGCTCAAAAGTACAAAATACAATCAAAGAGGTTCCAATTATTGATAAGAAACGTTTCGAAATTACAAGAGTACAAGATTCAAAACGCAAAGTACAAGATATTAAATTGTACGCAAGGACGTTCGAAAATCCGGAACCGGGACCAGAGTCAACTCTCAACGCTCGACGCAACGGACTAAAAATTACAAGTCAACTATGCACATAAATATAATATAATATTTAAATAATTCTTATAATTATTTAATATATTATATTATTTATAAAACCGTCGGCAGAAGAAAACAACCAAATATGAGCCTCCCCAGCTGGCCATGCGATCGCATGGCCTGGAAGGCATAAATCCATCCGATTGCATGAGCCCCAGTTCCAGCCCACATGCCTATAAAAATCGAGCTTTGGTGCACCACAAAATCCATCTATCTTTCTCTTCTCTCCATTCATACGTAATATTTATATTTATAATTTATATTTTAATTTTAATTTTAATTTTAATTATAATTCTAATAATAAGGGTATGTTAGCGAATATTGTAAGGGTGTAAGTCGAAATTCTGTCCGTGTAACGCTACGCTATTTTTAATCATTGTAAGTTATGTTCAACCTTTTTACATTAATGTCTCGTAGCTAAGTTATTATTATGCTTATTTAAAACGAAGTAATCATGATGTTGGGCTAATTACTAAAATTGGGTAATTGGGCTTTGTACCATAATTGGGGTTTGGACAAAAGAACGACACTTGTGGAAATTAGACTATGGGCTATTAATGGGCTTTATATTTGTTTAACTAAATGATAGTTAGTTAATGTTAATATAAAGATTTACAATTGGGCGTCCCTATAAATTACCATATACACTCGATCGGACACGATGGGCGGGGTATTTATATGTACGAATAATCGTTCATTTAACCGGACACGGGAATGGATTAATAGCCACTAGAATAATTAAAACAGGGGTGAAATTATGTACAAGGACACTTGGTATAATTGATAACAAAATATTAAAACCTTGGGTCACACTCAGTCGACATCCTGGTGTAATTATTAAACAAAGTATTAAAATCTTGTTACAGTTTAAGTCCCCAATTAGTTGGAATATTTAACTTCGGGTATAAGAATAATTTGACGAGGACACTCGCACTTTATATTTATGACTGATGGACTGTTATGGACAAAAACCAGACGGACATATTAAATAATCCAGGACAAAGGACAATTAACCCATGGGAATAAACTAAAAATCAACACGTCAAACATCATGATTACGGAAATTTAAATAAGCATAATTCTTTTATTTCATATTTAATTTCCTTTATTTTATATTTAATTGCACTTCTAATTATCGCATTTTTATTGTTATTTTATTTAATTGCACTTTTAATTATCGTACTTTTTAATTATCGCAAGTTTATTTTATCGCACTTTTATTATTCGCAATTTCATTATCGTTATTTACTTTACGCTTTAATTTAAGTCTTGTATTTATATTTATTATTTTACATTTGGTTTTAACTGCGACTAAAGTTTTAAAATCGACAAACCGGTCATTAAACGGTAAAAACCCCCCCTTTTATAATAATAATATTACTTATATATATATTTGTATTTTTATAAAAGTAAACTAATATAGCGTTAAGCTTTGTTTAAAAAGATTCCCTGTGGAACGAACCGGACTTACTAAAAACTACACTACTGTACGATTAGGTACACTGCCTATAAGTGTTGTAGCAAGGTTTAAGTATATCCATTCTCTAAATAAATAAATATCTTGTGTAAAATTGTATCGTATTTAATAGTATTTTCTTGCTAAAATTAATAGTATTTTATATACACCTCGCGAAACATCACGTTTGGCAACTAATTCAAAGAAAAGGCCAGTAATCGAAGAAACAACAAACTAAAAGTGCAGAAAGGCTTCCAAATCTTGTTACTAATCCGGAGAGGCGACCATTGATGCAACCACGGCGATGTCCATCATTTATACCTTTTCGACGGATGGCGGATGGCAAAGACAAGCAAATCATGAAAAAGCAATCTATATCAAAGTATAGGTTATCCAGACTACTTGACAAGCTGGGCAGTCTCATTGATGACTTTGAGGATGATAATGACTTGAGCTATATTAATAATGATTCTGATGATGAGATTGATGACAAAGATGAGTTCATGTCTGAGAAGCAGGCAGTATTGCTTTTAAATGACATCCTTAAGCAGACAGCTCCGGCAAAGTATAAGCAGCGCTTAGCGCAGCCCGCTGTCCGTGCTGTGGCTGTGGATAATTTTTTCGCTTTAATCACTGGAGAGCAAGCTACAAAGCCACCAGCTATGGCAGAATCCATTCACTGTTTTGTTGATCGAATTGCTAACTATCCGTTGCCTAGAAATCTTGGCATACCGGCAATTGGAGTTTATGACGGTACAACGGATCCTGAAGATTTTCTTACTATGTTTGAGGGTGCAATGAGGTTACAGCATTGGGATGACGAAGTAGCTTGTCATATGCTGGTTGATAGGTATACACTAGGAGGCAATGCCCGTGTTTAAAATTTGTGATTCGAATGATTAAATTCATGGCGGTAGTTGGTGTAATAGTAATAATAATAGTAATCATAATCTTAATTATAAATCATATAAGTTATACAAAAATACAATATAATAATCATAATATCATAATAGTAACATTAAAAAGAGATATTCGGATGAATTGATCCAACATAGAGTCAACCACGTTTCTTCTTGCCTTGTCTGCGGTTTACAATATTTTGAAATTAGTGTTTCTTCGATACCTACAAAAATAAACAAACAAACAAACACTCACCCACACACATACATACATACATACATACATACATACATACATACATACATACATACATACATACATACATACATACATACATACATACATACATACATATATATATATATATATATATATATATATATATATTTCCGGATATATATAATTTCTTCTTCTTTCCATCTTAAAAAAATCGAGAATACAACATTAGTAATATGGTGTGCTCTTTTGTATGATTGATATGAAAAAATGGAATGAAGATGACATATTTATAGGCTAAAATGATAACTTACGTTATTTAGAAGATTAAAGGTTTATATATTTATTGATCTTTAATTAATTTAAATTTATTTATGTCGTTTTTATTTAATATAGTCTTTATTTTTATTTTTTTACTTTTTTACCATAATAATTTTTAACCTTTTTTACATAGTCTATTAAATCACATGGATACATTTTATTGATGTAAAAACCCGTCCTTATCCATCTGGACGAAATCTTCAACATTTGATCCCATTGCGATGATCGACTCCACATAATGTCCTTTAAATAAGCATATGCACAGCGGAAGACTTAATTCGTACCTGAGAATAAACATGCTTTGAAAAGTCAACATAAAGTTGGTGAGATATATAGGTTTGATGCTAGCAGCGTTATAACTATGGACCACAAGATTTCATATTTACGTAATACACTCCTCGTGTATAGAAAAGCAGTTGAGCACTTGGTAACCATACTTAACTAAAAGTCATCGCAGCATATTCTTAAATAAACCCTACACCGTACCAAGTGTAGTAACGAGAACGAAGTACTGTGCAACCGTTAAATGCTGGTCGTCCAGCCCGGTTGGGGATGTCAGCCCGATAGATCTATCAACAGGATTCGCGTTTACGCTCCTCACGTAATTAGCAGTTACCAAGTATAAAGAGATATGCCATGGTACAACTCAACGTAGAATTTATTTTTGATCACTTGTGTCCATAACGTAAAACATTCATAAAAACAGCGCATGTATTCTCAGCCCAAAAATATTTAAAGTTTAAAAGGGGACTATATACTCACCTAATGTATTTTGTAGTAAAAATACATATAACACCATTGGTAACTTATAAGGTTGGCCTCGGATTCACGAACCTATATTATTTGTATATATATATTAACACATATAATTGTAACCGAACTAATTTATATATTATATTTTGAATTATATATCTTATATATATTTATTGTAATAATAATATTGTTAATATAAAAATGATAATAATAATGTTAATAATAATAATAATCTTAAATGATAATTTTTAGTAATATTGATAACTTTTAAGTATATATAAAAAAAATGTTAATTTTGATGATAATGTATAATAATAATAAAAATTCTAAAATTAATGATTTTTGCTAATAAAAATGATACCTTTGATAATTTTACTAATGCTAATATTTCTATTAATACTTTTAATAGTTCCTTTAATAATAATACTAATAACAATAATAATAAAAATAAAAATGGTTTTATCAAAAATTACCTTTAAATGCTAAAAAGCAATTAAAGTGTTTGAGCCGGGACTCGAACCCGTGACCTCACGTTCACCCAACATGTGCCTAACCATCCATCTGTTTTGATCTTTCTGATTTAAATCTCGTAATTATCTATATAAATAAGGTGCCCGTTTCTTTCATCATTTTCCTTAACCGCCCCATCTCACCCATTTAGAAGCCCAAAGCTCTTGAAGCCCAACAGAAAATTAAAAGCTTCGGCTCTAACTAAAACACGGCCCGTTTGCAATAGGGTTTAATGTTAAATTCGGGATTAAGAAGGAAATTAAATAAATAAACCGAATGGCTGGATATTAGGTTTTATGCGGTCTGTCTGTAATGCATTAACATTATTAAAGTGGTGCTGCTTTTATCAATCATCACCCTTCAATCTCGCTCGTTACCCTATCCCCCTCAACGTTATTATTTAAGAAAAATCAAGGATATAATTCGATTAATCACAGGTTTAATCACAGGTTTGGTTTTGTTAATATTCAGAAAATAATAGTATAGTCTGCAGCAGTAATGATAACAAGCATGTTGTGGTGGTGATTACAAAAGGAGATAGAAGGAAAAAGGAAAATATTGCGAGCAGTAGCGGACCGGTTTGTTCAAGGTGAGTTCTATTGGTTGTTGGTTCATGGAACAAGAAACAAAAATAGAAGATAGGAAGCAAGATGTGAGTGTGTTCGATTGTCTAATATAGCAACAAGGATGAAGCTCGTTGGGATGTTTTAACAGGAACAAAAATAGAAACCGTAAGGAGGAAGAGGGAGACGGATGTGAGAGAGAATTTGAAGGTGGTCGATTAAAGTGGTGTTGTGGTTCATCGTTTGAATGAAGAACAAACGCAGCAACCTAAATTTAAAAATGGTGATGATTGTTTTGGGGTTATTGTGAGTGATTGATGCAGTGGTAATATATAAATCAAGATTGTTTTGTGGTGTAAATTCGATGTTAGACGAATCCAAAACAGACATAGACAAAATATGAAAGTTAAATTCAATATCAACTATTAATTGAATTTGTTATGTCTCTAGGATTTGATTCTATATGTAATCCAGTTTAGGGACAGGAAAAGACATCATCTACAGAATTAATCGTGATTTAAAACAGATTCTGGCTTCTATATAAGTTAATACGTATAATTATGTTATTAAGTGGTATATACAGTAATTATATACATATAAATCTGTTGTTATATATTTTAGGTATATACGTTTGTATTTGTATATATATATATATATATATATATATATATATATATATATATATATATATATATATATATATATATATATATATATATATATATATATATATATATATATATATCTGAGTTTATGTATTGCAATTAATTTATAAGTATAACTTCATTAATAATAAATGTAACTACAATAATAATATTACTCTGATGTTATGAGTAATAATAATAATAATAATAATAATAATAATAATAATAATATTAGAAATATTAATATTATTAATGATATTTATAATAATAATATAATAATTTATACTTACCAAATTTTATTTATTCTATTTATTATTTTATATTTTTAATTTCTAATGTTTAAAGTATACCTTATGGATTCAATATATTATATATGTACATATATTTATATTTATATATCCTATTCATTTACAAACTAATGTTCGTGAATCGTCGAGCTCAGTCAAAGGGTAATTGATTATATAAACATAGATTTCAACTTTCTAGACTCAACATTAAAGATTTTGCTTATCCTGTCGGAAACATATAGAGTTTAAGGTTTAAATTTGGTCGAAAATTTCCGGGTCGTTACAGTACCCACCCGTTAAAGAAATTTCGTCCCCGAAATTTGATAGAGGTTGTTATGGATAATAATAGGAATGTTTTCATGACGAATATAAGGTAATAATGAAGTTTTATCATTATTGAGAGATATAGATAAAACGATTCGATCACGTGAAGCGTACGAGTGGAGCTATCACAAAAAAATGAAATGTGTAATATGGAATTGTTTTAACCGATGACGTGATTATGATTGATTTTCAGATTTTAAGGGATTTAAAGAAAATATTACGTAATAAGATTTGATTTTTCGGCGATCGGGATCTTTTTTTTTTTTTGATTTAACGTGGCAATCTGTTTCGATTTCTTTGTCGAATATTTTACTATAAATCTACCCCTTCGTTTTTCTTATTCTCCACACCTTCTATTCTTTCTCTCTACTCATTCCTTAATATGCTCCATCCAATCCTGGTTCTTGATATACTCTAAATTTTCACATCTATCATCCTTCTTTTTCATTTACCACCGGAAGAATCTATTTACTTCTACTATACTCTTGTGTTTATAGTGTTTCTAGTTCTCCCGTGTCTTTATATTGCTATATGCATTGATATACACGGTTTGTAATTTCTGAGTGGTTGTTGGGTTTTATATCTTCCCTTATGCTTCAATGTTCCTGCTTCTGTCTTCTATAATCATTGTCATCCACAGTTAATGCTCTTTTCTATTTACTACGATTTTTACTACAGTTTTTATTTCGAAGCTTCATTCTTTTTCTTTTCCTCCTTTTCAACTAAGCATCTTTTGTAATGGTCCGGAGCTCGTAGGTATGAAATTCAGAATGAACATAGCTAATGTTCTTAGAAGGAAATGGTAATGACACGATTTTGATCTGTCAAATTACCAGAGTACCTTGGAAAAGACCGAATCATCAAGAAAATATTTTCTTGATATGTTTAGAGATTATAAAATGTAAGAGCCGTGTAACATGGCATATGATGATGGTACTGTGAATCATCACATCCTATTAGAAACTTAACATGATTTACTGTAATATAATGAAGTTGATCAAGTTTCATTATATTATAATAATTCATGCATCAATTCCCAACACTGCTTCAGAACATTCCTATTTTAAACTCGAAAGTTTTAGAACTTAGAAACTAACACAGTTTCTTTTATATTGTAACGCAGATGTTACGGAGAGATAAATGATCCCAGATAAGAATAATTGTGAAAATATCTCCAGAAATATGGAGAATATGTATAACGGAAGATACGAAGATATCTTATAATATCTAAGATAAGATGATGGTGATGAATATTATCTGGAAAGATTTAGAATAAGGAGTAGGGTTCTTACTAATGTTTTCAGCAGGCACTGAATCATTTGGATTCTTTGAAAGCAGATTCAGTTCTTGTATTTGTTCTTTGTTTCCTTTACGGTTAGCTCAATCCATTTTTCAATACTAAATTTTCTATCGAGCGTTCCTAACACTCCCTTCGTTATCATCAAACTTTTGGCCATTTAGGCCATCTACAATTTTACTGTTTCCTCTGCATTCAATGCGGCCATATCTGAATCGTCGATTATCAATCCGAGGTGTTTTCGGGCGAATTATGTTTTTAGATGATTAAACGCTTAGGGTAGTATGGTGGAATATAAAAGGTTCTCTGGTAACAATAAATAAACATGTATATATTTCGAGGTTATAACAAGGTTGTTTTGAACGGAAAAATCGAAATCAAATTGCTGGAGCTGTGACAAAATTGGCTAATTTGGAAAGGGATTGCAAAGTTATTTTGGGTAATAATAACACTAAAGAAATTAACACTGTTGCGTGTTAGACGTTGACTCAGTCTCCTAGAGTTTTTGAGTGCATAGTTATATGCAAGAATCTTTTCTTCCATAGATGAGGTGCGGTTGGTTCATTCTCTCGATTGAAATGTTTTCAAGAATTATGAAAGGTTTGAATGCGAATTGTAATTGTCGAGGTACAAATGAGGTTTAGATTGAAATCAAGTGGCAAACTTGAAGAATTGTTTAGTTTCATATGTTATAATCAGTATTTTAATTCATTTTAATTGTCAAAAGTTAGCAGTCCAATAATCCGATAGTTCAATAGTTCAATAGTTCAATGATTCATATATAATTTAATGTATAATATTCGAATTAAATAATACATATCGTGACCCGTGCACCGGTCTCAGTATTGATCACAACTCAAAGTATATATATATTTTGGAATCCACCTCAACCCTGTATAGCCAACTATAGAGTGTCTATGATCGTTCCGAAATATATATGTAGATGGGTCGATATGATAGATCGAAACCTTGTATACGTGTCCCATTTTAAAGTGCTTAAAATAAATAAATATATATCATGACCCATTATACAACGTGTTGTCTCAGAATTAATCCGACGTATTGTTGTACATGTGTCCTGACAGTATGTACAGTACAGAAATTAAGATTGCGAGAAGGTAAATTGTGATAAATTAAATGTTAATCAGTTAGCTGGGAACAGTTAGCCGGAACAGTTAGCGTGAAATCCTATCACAATTTCAATTAATTAATTCGTTTGTTTCTAACACTTTTTATTTTTGTCCAATGTTTTTCTTCGTTATGCCACTTGTTGGATTCTGATAGGTCAAAATCCAAATATAAAATTTGAATAGAAATGGTTATTCTGTGGTGAACGGATACGTATATTGGTAGTTGTAAGTAGGATAGTAAATGATCGTTGAATCAGATTCGAAGAATGTACAGTGTAACTTATTAATGTGAATTCTAAATATTCCTCGGGTACTACCCACCCGTTAAAATATTTTCATCATTAACAGTTTGTACAAAAGAATTTTTAATTACAATCTTTATGAAAATATACTTGCATATATATTTTCTTCAGATGCAATTATGGATTTAATGAGTCAATAAGATATTAAACTCATTTGATTTATCGTTAATACCAGATTACATAATTTCTAACTTTAGAAATTACATAATCGTCATATCGAACGGAGATAATTGATGTGGAATGATATGTAAAGCGAAGATAATCGATGTAGATCGATGTGTAGAACGAAGTTCATACTCTACAGATGGTGATATTGAGGCGTGAAATGTTGATATTCGAGGTATAGGTTGTGAAGTTGAGAATTACGGCGCGGTTATGATTTAGGGATAATAAGGGTACTGTCGACGTCGATAATGGTGGTACTGATTATGCTGCTGGTGCTGCTGCTGGTATTCGTAACCTTCGCACCAGGTTCTCCAAAGTCGTCACACGAGCACGTAGTTCGTTAACTTCTTCTAGTACTACGGAATAATTGACGGTTGAGACGAGCGGTTGAGTAAGATTCGAAATATAGTATAATATATAATCATGATGGGATACTCTGGAAATGAGAGGGTAAATGGTCTCTCGAACAGGTTTGCCGGTAAGTGCTTTAGGTTCATCGCCAAGAGGACAATTTGGTGGATGGAAAGGATTCTTGATGTGAAATGATTTTCGGATATCGGATGATATTCTAGCTATATAGAATATCTACATATATATTACTAAAGATTTTGTAGACTATAGAAGAATTTACGGCATATATCAGGCAAATCTACAGATAGGCTAAGATAGGAATTATCAGATACGCTAAGATATGAATTTCGTCTATACACTATCGATGCACTAAATGCAGTAGGACGTGTCTAGACGTGAGAATGATAGGCAGTCAATTTCCTAAGGATGATAAGCAGATGATTTCCGACTAGAAATGATAAGCAAAACTTTTGACAGGCAGACACGGTCAAAGTCCAGACTCACTAATGTATCCTAACAACTACCAGTTAGACACACTAATGGGAGACCTGGTTCGCTAAGACCAACGCTCTGATACCAAATGTAAAAACCCGTCCTTATCCATCTGGACGAAATCTTCAACATTTGATCCCATTGCGATGATCGACTCCACATAATGTCCTTTAAATAAGCATATGCACAGCGGAAGACTTAATTCGTACCTGAGAATAAACATGCTTTGAAAAGTCAACATAAAGTTGGTGAGATATATAGGTTTGATGCTAGCAGCGTTATAACTATGGACCACAAGATTTCATATTTACGTAATACACTCCTCGTGTATAGAAAAGCAGTTGAGCACTTGGTAACCATACTTAACTAAAAGTCATCGCAGCATATTCTTAAATAAACCCTACACCGTACCAAGTGTAGTAACGAGAACGAAGTACTGTGCAACCGTTAAATGCTGGTCGTCCAGCCCGGTTGGGGATGTCAGCCCGATAGATCTATCAACAGGATTCGCGTTTACGCTCCTCACGTAATTAGCAGTTACCAAGTATAAAGAGATATGCCATGGTACAACTCAACGTAGAATTTATTTTTGATCACTTGTGTCCATAACGTAAAACATTCATAAAAACAGCGCATGTATTCTCAGCCCAAAAATATTTAAAGTTTAAAAGGGGACTATATACTCACCTAATGTATTTTGTAGTAAAAATACATATAACACCATTGGTAACTTATAAGGTTGGCCTCGGATTCACGAACCTATATTATTTGTATATATATATTAACACATATAATTGTAACCGAACTAATTTATATATTATATTTTGAATTATATATCTTATATATATTTATTGTAATAATAATATTGTTAATATAAAAATGATAATAATAATGTTAATAATAATAATAATCTTAAATGATAATTTTTAGTAATATTGATAACTTTTAAGTATATATAAAAAAATGTTAATTTTGATGATAATGTATAATAATAATAAAAATTCTAAAATTAATGATTTTTGCTAATAAAAATGATACCTTTGATAATTTTACTAATGCTAATATTTCTATTAATACTTTTAATAGTTCCTTTAATAATAATACTAATAACAATAATAATAAAAATAAAAATGGTTTTATCAAAAATTACCTTTAAATGCTAAAAAGCAATTAAAGTGTTTGAGCCGGGACTCGAACCCGTGACCTCACGTTCACCCAACATGTGCCTAACCATCCATCTGTTTTGATCTTTCTGATTTAAATCTCGTAATTATCTATATAAATAAGGTGCCCGTTTCTTTCATCATTTTCCTTAACCGCCCCATCTCACCCATTTAGAAGCCCAAAGCTCTTGAAGCCCAACAGAAAATTAAAAGCTTCGGCTCTAACTAAAACACGGCCCGTTTGCAATAGGGTTTAATGTTAAATTCGGGATTAAGAAGGAAATTAAATAAATAAACCGAATGGCTGGATATTAGGTTTTATGCGGTCTGTCTGTAATGCATTAACATTATTAAAGTGGTGCTGCTTTTATCAATCATCACCCTTCAATCTCGCTCGTTACCCTATCCCCCTCAACGTTATTATTTAAGAAAAATCAAGGATATAATTCGATTAATCACAGGTTTAATCACAGGTTTGGTTTTGTTAATATTCAGAAAATAATAGTATAGTCTGCAGCAGTAATGATAACAAGCATGTTGTGGTGGTGATTACAAAAGGAGATAGAAGGAAAAAGGAAAATATTGCGAGCAGTAGCGGACCGGTTTGTTCAAGGTGAGTTCTATTGGTTGTTGGTTCATGGAACAAGAAACAAAAACAGAAGATAGGAAGCAAGATGTGAGTGTGTTCGATTGTCTAATATAGCAACAAGGATGAAGCTCGTTGGGATGTTTTAACAGGAACAAAAACAGAAACCGTAAGGAGGAAGAGGGAGACGGATGTGAGAGAGAATTTGAAGGTGGTCGATTAAAGTGGTGTTGTGGTTCATCGTTTGAATGAAGAACAAACGCAGCAACCTAAATTTAAAAATGGTGATGATTGTTTTGGGGTTATTGTGAGTGATTGATGCAGTGGTAATATATAAATCAAGATTGTTTTGTGGTGTAAATTCGATGTTAGACGAATCCAAAACAGACATAGACAAAATATGAAAGTTAAATTCAATATCAACTATTAATCGAATTTGTTATGTCTCTAGGATTTGATTCTATATGTAATCCAGTTTAGGGACAGGAAAAGACATCATCTACAGAATTAATCGTGATTTAAAACAGATTCTGGCTTCTATATAAGTTAATACGTATAATTATGTTATTAAGTGGTATATACAGTAATTATATACATATAAATCTGTTGTTATATATTTTAGGTATATACGTTTGTATTTGTATATATATATATATATATATATATATATATATATATATATATATATATATATATATATATATATATATATATATATATATATATATATATATATCTGAGTTTATGTATTGCAATTAATTTATAAGTATAACTTCATTAATAATAAATGTAACTACAATAATAATATTACTCTGATGTTATGAGTAATAATAATAATAATAATAATAATAATAATAATAATAATAATAATATTAGAAATATTAATATTATTAATGATATTTATAATAATAATATAATAATTTATACTTACCAAATTTTATTTATTCTATTTATTATTTTATATTTTTAATTTCTAATGTTTAAAGTATACCTTATGGATTCAATATATTATATATGTACATATATTTATATTTATATATCCTATTCATTTACAAACTAATGTTCGTGAATCGTCGAGCTCAGTCAAAGGGTAATTGATTATATAAACATAGATTTCAACTTTCTAGACTCAACATTAAAGATTTTGCTTATCCTGTCGGAAACATATAGAGTTTAAGGTTTAAATTTGGTCGAAAATTTCCGGGTCGTTACAATTGAGTTAACTGTATTTAATAACCATACTTAAGATTCTAGAACTCAATTACTATATATATATATATATATATATATATATATATATATATATATATATATCTGTGTGTGTGTGTGTGTGTGTAAGTATAAAGTTGTTATCACATATAGTAATTTATTAATATAAGTAAATTAAATAATAACATTAATAATAGTAATAAATTAAAATTAATAGTAATAATAATAATAATAATAATAATATAACTATCACCGTTTACGTGGGGTTTATTATTAGATATAATAATTCGAAGAAGGTTCAAACGAGGACCACAAAAAGGGCGAGAACTTCTTAATTACATGGTTTATGTGCATTTATATTCAACAAAATATATATAACTGTTGTCTGGTATTCATATCATTGACAAACAAATGTCCGCAACCACAAATTACATGTTAAATTGTGAATTATATAAAATATTCGCATGTTCACAAACACATCTGCACATGTGAACGAGATTTTTTTTTAATTATATAGTTAAATTATAGGTTTTTCAACCCATTTTTTGTTTAATCTTACTCTCCATCAACATGTATATGTGATTCAACCTACTTACATGTGAAAATCCTTGTAATTTTAATGGTTCTCGCAGTTCTCGCATTTTTTCTGATTTTCGTTTGAACTTTTGACTATATCTTATTTTTAAATAACTATCATTACATGTCGTGTTTTTAAATTAAATTAATTAAGTAAACAAATTTAGTAATTTAATAAATCATTCATTTTTATATGGTAGGGTTTTTTTTTTTTTTACTATTCTTCTGTAGAGAGAGATAATTATTTACTAATTATTTTAATTAAAGGCTAAAATTAAAAAATCATCTAACGGTTATGATTTTTCTACTTATAATTTTTTAACAAATGATTACATCATAATAGTTTATTGTTAATATATATATATATATATATATATATATATATATATATATATATATATATATATATATATATATATATATATATACTAGGTTTTTGAGCCCGTGCGTTGCACGGGTCTGTAAAAATTCGTGCAAAAAATGTAATTTGCAATTACTATTGGTACGTAAATAGCGATCCAAAAAAATAGGAAAAGTATAAGAATTATATAAGAGCCCGTGGTGTCGACAAATTTTAAAATTTCTTTTGAGTTAAAAGCCCGTAATATTGACAAATTTTAAAAATCCCTTTTGAGTTTAAGAGCCCGTGGTGTTGCTGAATTTTAAAAGTTCTTTTGAGTTTAAGAGCACGTTGTGTTGAAAAATTTTAAAAGTGTCGTGCGTTGAATATGTGAGTAAATAACCGTGCAAAATCAGTTGAGTTTGTTAAACAATTAAGGAGTATTTTTTAGAGTTAATATTTTCAATTAAATAATAATAAATGATAAAATTAATAAATTGCTATTTTAAAGATTAATATTTATTAACTATTTTAAAAATAATAAATCACAATCATTATAATTTAGATGAAACTACAAATAAACCATATGGAGCGTTGTAATTATATTCTTTAGATAGATTTTTATTATATAATAATATTATATTGGATAGCTATAAACCATATGTAATCAGTATCGTATATGGTGGAAATGAAGCTCTAATATTATTACGGAGTATTACTTTAGATTTTATATTTATTTTATAATAATAATTATAATATATATTATATATATGTATATATATATTCTTAAATAGCTTTTAACCAACCTATACATATAACCTATACATATAACCAGTGGCGTAGCCAGGAATTCGAATGAGTGGTGTCATAAAATAATATCAATAGGAATCAAGTCTCAAAAATTTCAACGGCAAAATATGTTCGTTAATATATATAAAAAAAAATAAGTTACCATTCATCACAAATGTCCTCTACGCTATTTTTGTCACTGAAAATGCTCCATAATTGCTTCATCTTTAACACTAGCTAACGCCACTCTTTCTATAGCACCTAGAAGACAAACGTTCAGGAAATCATCATTCATTCTATTACGCAAATCTGATTTTACAAGCTTCATTGTCGAATTAAAAACACCTCTCGAGTGTTGTAGTTGCAATGGGCAAAACCAAAACAAGCTTTAATAATCGATAGACATAACTAATAAATGTAAAATATATTGATTATCACCTTAACAATTACAGTATTATTCAACTCTTTTAGGCTCTTCGCTTCGATGGAAAACACAAATGAAAGATAGCTTCGATCAATATTTTAATTATGTCAATTGAATTAGTGAATTACGGAGTACTATTTTTTATTTATTTATTGTTATTATTATAATATAACTTCAGTTTCATTTTGTCAGACTAGAGGCGGTTTCCTTCTTCTACAATTTAATACTCCGTAATAAAGTAATTAAAAGAATAATAATATTTGTATCTTTTGGGCTTTGTGTTTGATCTAAAACAAATACGGAGACCCAGTAACATATTACGAAGTATTATTATTTTAATTTTAATTCAATTAGTGGGGTCTTTATCAAATTAGATGGTGTCAAACTTGACGAATCCAAGACTTCTACCATCTATACTACTACGTACTATATATTAAAGGCTCTCTTGAAATCTCAGTGGTGTCAATTGACATCTCTCACATGTAACAATCCATAAATAACTTTCAATCACAATCAATAATAACTTTTTCATTTATATATATGTACTAGGTTTTTGAGTCCGTGCGTTGCACGGGTGTATAAAAAATTGTGCAAAAAAAATATAATTTGTAGTTCATATTGGTATGTAAATAGTGATACTAAAAGATATAAAAAGTATAAGAATTATTTAAGAGCCCGTGGTGTTGACAAATTTTTTAAAAAAAATTTGAGTTTAAGAGCCCATGGTGTTGAGAAATTTTAGAAGTTCTTTTAAGTTTAAGAGCCCGTGGTATTGACAAATTTTAAAAGTTCTTTTGAATTTAACTGCTCGTGGTGTTGACAAATTTAAAAATTCTATTGAGTTTAAGAGCCCGTGATGTTGACAAATTTTAAAAATTCTTTTGAATTTTAAAAGCCTGTGTTGTTGACAATTTTTAAAAGTGATTTTGGGTGGTGTTAATTACTTAATGTCTACAATTTTTTTCTCACTATTAATATCTTTTTAATTATATATAAATTATATAATGCTTAATATTGAGAGAAAATATGAGTAGATTGAAAATTTATCATGGAAGTGTAACACGCGAGTTTAATTTTAGAAAAATTATTAGTAATTTCAGCAAAATAATGGTACTTAGGGGCTTCGTCATGTATAATTAATATTATAATAGTTATATTTATGTGTTTATAAATAATTTAAGGACTTAAACTGTAAATTCAAATCACTTCCATATTTATTGCTAGAAAATGATCTGTTGGTAGTGCATCGAAGCTCCGTGTCAAGTACAATTTATCGCATTTAGTTCTTAAAATTATTTCGAGTTGAACGGTGATGGCGATGGTACCTAACTCGTGGCGAATAAAAAGATAAATCCCATCAAAAATTTTAGTAGGTTTGTTTAGTGAGTTTATATTAAATAGCGAAATTATTTTTTATACCCCTGAAATTATCTTTTATACCCTGATAAAATTTACAATTAAATACCAAAGGTGAGGGGGTAAATTATAAATTTGAAGAAAAATATATAGTACTCCGTATATAAAAAGGAAGTCTTAATGTAATAAACAATTAGATTAGATACGGAGTATTTTATAGTTTATTATTAATTAATTTGTAATTAATTTATTAATTTATATATATATATATATATATATATATATATATATATATATATAACCTATACATATAACAATCCATAAATAACTTTCAACCATAATTAAGAATAACTTTTTCTTTTATATATATATATATATATATATATATATATATATATATATATATATATATATATATAGTGAAAGGATCCCTAAAGAACTAGAGTATGTAGAGAACCCATAGAACTCATAGATTGAACTTCAATCTATGTGGAGATTGAGCTTCAATCTATGGAAAAAAAATACAATCTGCAAAAAAAAAAAATCTGCAAAAAAAAAACAGTGAAGCTGCACAGAAAAAAAAGTGAATCTGCAAAAAAAAAAACTGCAAAAAAAAAAACTGCAAAAAAAGTCAAATCTACACAAAAAAAAAAGTCAAATCTACACAGAAAAAAGTCGATCTGCAAAAAAAAAAAAACGCAGATTGACTCAATCTGCATAAAAAAAAAGTCGATCTGTAAAAAAAAGCTGGAAAAAATCGTCAATCTGCACGCAGATTGACTGAATCTGCAAAAAAAAAAATCTGAACAAAAAAAAAATCTACAAAAAAAAAAAATATATGTGAATCTGCACGCAGATTTAGTGAATCTGCACGAGTTCCATGAGTTCTCTACTACCTTTGGTTCTCCATGGATCCTCACTGATGTTATGCGAGGTGTATATAAAATAGCTTTATTTTTACTAGGAAAAACTATTAAATATGATACAATTTTACACAAGATATTTATTTATTTATAGAATGGATATACTTAAACCTTGCTACAACACTTATAGGCAGTGTACCTAATCGTACAGTAGTGTAGTTTTTAGTATGTCCGGTTCGTTCCACAGGGAAAATCTTTAAACAAAGCTTAACGCTATATTAGTTTTAATTTATAAAAATACAAATATATATATAAGTAATATTATTATTATAAAGGGGGGTTTTTACCGTTTAATGACCGGTTTGTCGATTTTAAAACTTAGTCGCAGTTAAAACCAAATGTAAAATATTAAAAATAAATACAACTTAATTTAAAGTGTAAAGTAAATAACGATAATGAAATTGCGATAAATAAAAGTGCGATAAAATAAAATTACGATAATTAAAAAGTACGATAATTAAAAGTGCAATTAAATACAAAAACAATAAATAAAAGTGCAATAATTAGAAGTGCAATTAAATATAAAATAAATAAATAAAAGTGCAATAATTAGAAGTGCAATTAAATATAAAATAAAGGAAATTAAATATGAAATAAAAGAATTATGCTTATTTAAATTTCCGTAATCATGATGTTTGACGTGTTGATTTTAGTTTTATGCCCATGGGTTAATTGTCTTTTGTCCTGGATTATTTAATATGCCCGTCTGGTTTTTGTCCATAACAGTCCATCAGTCATAAATATAAAATGCGAGTGTCCTCGTCAAATTATCCTTATACCCGAAGTTAAATATTCCAACTAATTGGGGACTTAAACTGTAACAAGGTTTTAATACTTTGTTTAATAATTACACCAGGATATCGACTGCGTGTAATCCAAGGTTTAATACTTTGTTAACAATTACGCCAAGTGTCCTTGTACATAATTTCACCCCTGTTTTAATAATTCCATAGACTATTAATTCATTCCCGTGTCCGGTTAAATGAACGATTATTGGTACATATAAATACCCCGCCCATCGTGTCCGATCGAGTATATATGGTTATTTATAGGGACGTCCAATTGTAAATCTTTATATTAAAATTAACAAACTATCATTTAGTTAAACAAATATAAAGCCCATTAATAGCCCATAGTCTAATTTCCACAAGTGTCGTTCTTTTGTCCAAACCCCAATTATGGTACAAAGCCCAATTACCCAATTTTAATATTTTTAGCCCAACATCATGATTACTTCGGATTAAATAAGCATAATAATAACTTAGCTACGAGACATTAAATTAAAAAGGTTGAACATAACTTACAATGATTAAAAATAGCGTAGCGTTACACGGACAGAATTTCGACTTACACCCTTACAACATTCGCTAACATACCCTTATTATTAGGATTTAAAATTAAAATTAAAATTAAAATATAAATATATATATATATATATATATATATATATAGATAGAGAGATTGATATATGGATATATAAAACGTCGAATTGCGCTGGCTTTTATAGGCATTTTTGTCCAGGGAGGCTCCGCGAGTCGCGGCCTTTTTGGCCTTCAAACTCCGTAACTCGCGGAGTTTGTTTCTACAGCTCATCTCATTTTGGAACCTTTCTTGCCGACGGTTTTAATATATAAATATAATATATATATATATATATATAATTTATATAATTAATTATATATTATATTATATTTATATACATAGTTAACTTGTAATTTTTAGTCCGTTGCGTCGAGCGTTGAGAGTTGACTCTGGTCCCGGTTCCGGATTTTCGAACGTCCTTGCATACAATTTAATATATTGTACTTTGCATTTTGAATCTTGTACTCTTGTAATTCTGAGACGTTTCTTATCAATAATTGGAACCTCTTTGATTGTATTTTGTACTTTTGAGCTTTTTGGTCGTTTGCGTCTTCAATTCGTCGAATCTGTCTTTTGTCTTCACCTTTTATTATTTAAACGAATATCACTTGTAAATAGAACAATTGCAACTAAAAGCTTGTCTTTC
The DNA here is from genome assembly GCF_046630445.1 of Rutidosis leptorrhynchoides. NCBI lineage: Eukaryota > Viridiplantae > Streptophyta > Magnoliopsida > Asterales > Asteraceae > Rutidosis > Rutidosis leptorrhynchoides. Next base: position 62,896,039 of record NC_092337.1, read on the forward strand.
TTGAGGGATAATGCTATGAAATATATGTTCATTTTTAGCATTATCAAATATTCCTACACTTGAGCGTTGCTTGTCCTCAAGCAATATAGTCTTGAAATATACTAGAATCACTTCTTTATTCTTCACACTTTGTACATCAGTGATTTCTATACGGCGGTATAAACAATGGTAGTAACGATGTGGTTTACAGTCCCACATGACTATAAAAATTTAGATCCATTAAGAAAATTGGATCTTTATGAAAACATTTGATCTTTTGAAAATTAAATCTAGTTTTTACCCTAGATAAGTTTTCCGGAATAACCCTTCACCGGTGTTTGCAAAATATTTTTGTGGGTTTGGTGGGTTTCAGATTTGAAAATTTTAGCTCAAAACTTGTGGTTTTGTGTCACCCACTTGCTAACCTTGTATTGGGAAAGCAACACGTCCAGTATACTTGCTCCGTATATTACCTTTCGGTAAACTACCGTCCGGTTGTAAAGGAAAGCGTTGAACAAGCAACTGTTAAGGCAATGTCCCCTGACATGCTTTTAATTATGGTCTATAACGTGTCGGACGCAATTACTATCCTTTGTAGGAGCAATAGTAAAGCTCACCCTTATAATTTGTCGGTCTGGCACAAGGTCCTGTCTTTGACCATGCTATGCAATCACCGTTCTTACGGTTGACACCCGATTTGGTTCAGGTGACCTAATGAATTCCAGGTGAATTTCTAGGATTTTACGTTCAATGGTAATGAATGCATTGAAAATGGGTTTTTAGAAAACAAATCGGTTTGTAATTTTGATCAAAATATTTTCTCGTTCAAGCTCGAGTTTAGATATCATTGAATTCCATGAGTTTGTAATTCTCAATCTTTAAGGTCAATCTCTAGGATTGAGTAATATCAGTCTTAAAAGCTGATTTTTGATCTTTAAGGAGATTATCCTTTCTGGGGATCTGATTCATTAGTCTTATCAAGCTAATTTGCACGGTATAACGACCCTCATTTGTTCATCTATATTTTCTTCCGTATAATTTAAAATGCCCGAAAAAAAAAAGATTAAGTATTAATGAATGGTCGTTATATATATATACGAAACTAACAAACGTTAAACGGATAAATATTATTCAACAAAGTACATCTATAAGTTTATATTATATAACGAAACCTAAACTTATCAAGTAATTTATATAATGTATACTTAAAATAAATAAGTTTACAACATATAAATTCATATCAAGTAACATAAGTTTATTAGTTAAATTTATAAACTTTATACTTGACAAAGTTATATATACATATATATTTATATATAACTAAAAAGTATATACATATTTATAAGATGTAAAGTTATGTAAATATGTTACCACTTACAAAAACTAATCTATACAATGATATCTTTTATAAAAATGACGGTTATAGTCATTGTAAGAAAATATATATATATATATATATATATATATATATATATATATATATATATATATATATATATATATATATATATATATATATATATATATATATATATGTATATGTATATATATATAAAAAAAAAAGTTACTGTAGCGCCAAATAGTAAACAAAAAAAATTTAATACTTTTTGCTTTTTATTTTTTTAATTTTATTCTAGATCTAGCTTTATAAAAACACTTTTCTTTATTTAATACAAATTATGGGCTGATACAATTATTAATATTTTTATTTTTCTTTTCTTTTTCTTTTTATTTCTTTTATACATTTTTTTTATACCAAGTTTTCACCTATAAATACTAGCCATTTCTTTCAAAATCCTTTACACCTCAAAAATTTATTCTCATTTGAAGATCATACTCTCAAACCTCTGCAAAAATTATTTTTGTAAGTTCTCTATATTATTTTTATAGTTTTTATTTAGTTTTTATCATATTTTTGTGCTAGTTTTATGTTAAATACCAAATAAATACGAAATTAATTATAATAAATAATGTAAATACATGATAATTAGTATTAAGTATCCTATTGACTATAAAAATTATATTTATGAATTATACATTCGAATTTATATTTATTAAAAATCAAAAACTAACTTTTTTTATATTCGGTATATATAGATAATGAAGAAATAAATAGTAAACAATTTTATATATTATGTTTTATAATTTTCACTTGTTCCTTAGGTCATAAAAGTAATTATAAAAATTTATGTTTGATTTATTTGTCATTTTAAATAATTAATTTGTATTTTCTTCTACTTTTGCTACAGTACCAAAAAATCTGTTTTAAAAAGAAAAATAGAATTTAATGATATAACATGTTTATGACTACAATAATCAATGGAAATTACTTAGGAACTAATAAGAAAGTTATAAAAAAAAATTTTAGAATTAATAATTATATATTTCTATTTAATTCCGAATTTAAACTAAAAACAATACAAAAGTTGAACTAAATAGTTAAACTATTAATATAAATGTACAAATAATTTTTCTAAGCTTAATACACTATATTAGGCATACGAAAATTTTAGATGAATTAATTGAGTTGATATAATAATTATTACTTTATAAACTTTGATTTATCTTGAACCGAAAAAGAAATTAGAAATAAATACTTTTACACCATAACAAAAATTTATAAATTTTTTCTAAGTTTATTTTGGTCAGTAGAACCTAAAAAAAATATAAAATGTGTTGTTAAACTTGTTTATCTATTTATTTGTATTTTAGCTATAAAAAAAATTTTAATATTTAATACATAAAACTTAATATTTATGTATAGAAAATTTTTATAATGTTTTATACATGTCACTTACTGTTATGAAATCAATAAAACACTTGTTAGCATTTTTAGATAATTATTGGTACTTATATTGACATAAAACTTAAAATTAAACTATACATATTTTAACATATAAGATATATATATATATATATATATATATATATATATATATATATATATATATATATATATATATATATATTAACTTGATATTAATACATACCCATTCATAAAATACAATTTCTATGTATAACACTTGTTTACCTACTTAAATATATCCTACTTATTATTAGGATTTAAAAACCAAACAATCTTAATAACGATAATACAATCGAACTTAAGTAAATACTTATTGTATAAAGTATTTAAAGTGTTGTATTCCTATACGCACCTAAAAATGTATTGGAACGGTATATTAGATGGGTATAGATCTTGATCTTTCTCGAGTGGATGGACGCTCGAAAGTCTAGGCGGAGAGTTTGGATTACCGAGTTAAAGGATCATGTGGCTCAGAAACCTATGACCTGAAAAGGCCATTTTAAATTGAAAGTGTTAGATTGGAAGCTTGTCTAGTATGAAAAGCCTTTCCAAAACGATAAACCTTCTTTAAACTTACTATAAAAGAAAATACTTACACTTATCATAATACGGGCAAAACATCTAAACTATTCTCAACTTATTCTTAGGTTGACTTATTCCGTGCTTCGATCATCCATACTTCCTCTTTAAGGATTACTTTATCTCATCGAATTACTAAGGTGACTTTCATAGCCCCACTCTTATTGCTATAGCACTTTTTATACTTACTGGGGTGAGACACATGCTGCTTTTATACTTTAAACAACTTAGACACAAGTACGAACCTAAACTATACTATGACTAGCTTATGCTACTAAGACCCCACAGTGATATTTTTTAATTGCTTTCAGGATAAGACATTCTTAATTATTGGGGGTAGGCCTATCGGGAGTAACGTCCCCGATACATTTGACCGCGATGTCTTTGTATTACTTAATAATGATTTAAACATGGTGATAAGGTACTGCCAACTTATCATCGGGGCAACAAAACAAACGTTTAGTCTAAAATATCACGAATCAGTACTACTTTTGGATCTGCGTGATCTACTTTTATAACAAATCTTGTGGTCTAAAAACAAACGGTCAAACATATTTGTTAAACCTATGAATTTCACTCAACCTTTTTGGTTGACACTTTTAGCATGTTTGTCTCAGGTACTGAATGATCAGGACCTCTATATCTACTGCTTATGTGATGACTTACTTGGCTAGGATCAAGACTTATCGCATATTTACTTTTCTGCATTTGAACAATTTATAATTCTTGTAACGACATTATTAATTCTTCCGCTGCGTTTATTCAAATACAATTTGGTTTTATTCATATAGTTATTGTTCTCATTTTATAATATGTTGGTATGTATTATGATATTGAATCACATTTCGCCCAGGCCCTAACTGGGGGTGTGACAGATTGGTATCAGAGCATAACCAGGCTGTTATAGAGAACCATGATTGCATTTTATGTGTGCCTTATTTGTTAGCTAGGGTACCTTAGCGATCTAGGAAACTATAACCTTTCCTGCCTTAGACTTTAAAACACTTAGGATTACCTTAGAATGTTAAAGCAAAGAGTTCAACCCTACCTCTCATTCCTTTACAATCCTAGCTTAAAAATCTAATCAAAATCTCTATCTTAATGTTAGGATGTCAAGCTATCATCAAATAAACAAAATGACTCTTTTCAAACCAGCTGAGGAAGATACTGAAGGATCTTCTACCGAAAAATTAGTTCGAAGCCCACTTTATAGTCCTCCTTCACTACCAATGAACTATAGCCCAAACACTCGTTACAACTCGCGTGGGTCTCCCGAATATTATCCAACCCCGAGAAATGAAAGCAAAGGAAAACATCCTACCAATTCTGCTGACTCTGACTCTCATCAACCGATGAATACTCCCGAATGGAATGCTCATCAAGACCTCCCTAACCATGACAATGACTCCTCAGATTATGAGCCTAAAGAAGAGCCTATTGAAGAATCATCTGAAAACTCATCTCGAAAGAGAAAACAACCCGAACCCGCCGCCACTAGAGAAGCCGGTCCATTATTTTGTAATAACATTGAGCACGTGATGATGAAGAGTAACCTCCTCAACCTTCAGCGAAGTTGTGATAAGAATAAAGAGTATAGTAGGCGCCATGTTGCTCGGATAGAAATGCGTCTAAACAACCTAGAAAAAGAAAACACAATCTTGAAAGAAATCATCAAAGAGTCCTTCGACTCTCAAACTGAAAAGCTAGAAAAACTTGTGAAAAATAACATGGACAAAGTGATGGAGACAGTAATGAAATTGAAGACTGAGGAAGAACGGAATACCCGTTGGGGAAAGCAATCTCTTGCCTACCTCCAAGAACTAGTTGAGTCTAAGATGAAAATAGAGAAAAACCGAATCAATCATCAACTGGCTATCAAGGATTTCAACAACAACTTTGTCAACAGCCGCATCACTAACCTCTATGATAATTTTGAATACCTCCACGAGAAACAAAAGGAGAAAAATGAAAAGATAGAGAAATTTATGAAGGAAGCTGAGAACGATAAAAAGAAGAACTAAAACCTATCTTTTGTTTTCCTATTTTCCATTTACCCATGTATGTAAAGGCTTATGCCTAAACTTTTTCCATTCCAAACTCGTGTAATAAAGGCTTATATAATGCCTCGTTTCCAATAATGTTAAGTGTTTATTTAAGCATATTGTCTTATTCACCTATGTGTGTTGTGCAAACGTTATAAATCATGATTGTAAACTTATAACACCTTGATTCTTCAACTAATAATGTATTTATGTATTGAAGATCAATGGCTCACTCAACTCGTGGCAACAACAATAACAACAACAATCTTATACCAAATGTCACTCTTTCTACTGAACAATTTCAATTGTTGCTAGCGGCCGCCCAAGGCAATAACAATAAAAATCATAATGTTCCTTCTAAAACTTGCTCCTATAAAGATTTTAAGAACTGTAACCCACCCACTTTTAGTGGAAAAGAAGAAGCCGTAGAACTGGTCCGATGGTTTGAAAAGCTAGAATCAATCTTCCGTATCTGTAACTGCGGAGATAATGATCGAGTGAAGTTTTCCACAAGTTCACTCACTGGCAATGCTATGACATGGTGGACTGCTCATACCAAATCTGTGGGAATAGATAATGCTAATGCTACCCCATGGGATGAACTCAAAGGAATGATGGTCAATAAGTTTTGCCCAAGAAGTCAAGTCCAAAAGCTCGAAGCTGAGTTCTGGGAACTCAGAGTTAAAGGAACCGATATCGAAAGCTATACCAATCGTTTTCTGAAGCTCTGTACCTTATGTCCCGAAATGTTCCCAACTGAAGCCCGCAAGATAGAGCGGTATATAGAGGGTCTACCCGAGGATGTTCAAGGGAATGTGATTTCTGCCGAGAAGGTTACTGTGGATGCTGTGATCCACATGGCACAGAGTTTAATGATGGCTAAACGTAGGAGAGTTTCGGCTAATAAATAAGTCGAAGTTAAAAACGGTGACAATAAGAGGAAATTTGAACCATCGCAGGGTGCAGCTCAAAATGTTAATAAGAAACCGGCGAATGGTACGAGACCCGATTATCAGGGTACTAGTCCGTTTTGTTCTAGATGTGAAAGGCATCATCCGGGAAAGTGCACTGCTGTGTGTACAATATGTAAGAAGATAGGCCATGCTGCAAAGACTTGTAGAAACCTACCTCAGAATAGAGACATTGTTCTGGCTAGAGCTCCTCCAACATGCTATACTTGTGGTGAAAAGGGGCATATTAGCCCGAATTGTCCAAAGAAGAAAGATACTCCAGCTACTGGAGCAAATGCTACTGCCAAAGGTCGTGCTTTTGTGATTACTGCTGCAGAAGCCAGTGATGAGGATGAGGTCATTACCGGTACGTACCTCGTCAATAATTGTTATGCCACTATTTTATTTGATACGGGAGCCGATAAGAGTTATGTGTCAAATGAGTTTTGCACCCTTTTTACTGAAAAGCCTCAAACCCTACAAACCAGACGATTAGTAGAAGTGGCTAATGGGAAGTTAATGAAAATTGATAAAATATATAAAAACTGCAACCTAATTCTAGCCGATAAGGAATTCAAGATAGACCTTTTGCCGGTCGAGCTAGGTAGTTTCGATGTAGTGGTTGGAATGGATTGGTTAGGTCCATTGAGAGCAGCCATCATGTGTTTCGATAAGACCGTTCAAATTCCGTTAGGAAGTGGAGAAACTCTTATTATCCAAGGCTAACGAAGTTGTTCCAATCTTAATATCATCTCATGTCTTAAAGCCCGTAAGTACCTTGTGAAAGGTTACTCCGCCATACTAGCTCACGTTAAAATGATCAAATTCGAAGAAACGCGTATTGAAAACGTCCCGGTTGTTAAAGATTTTCCCGATGTGTTTCCCGAAAATCTCCCTGGTCTTCCACCACCTCGTCAAGTTGAATTTCAAATCGATTTATCTCCAGGTGCTGCACCCATTGCTAAAGCACCGTATCGTTTAGCACCTTCCGAAATGAAGGAACTTTCTAACCAACTCCAAGAACTTTTGGATCTAGGTTTTATTCGTCCAAGTTCGTCCCCGTGGGGAGCTCCTGTCTTATTTGTCAAAAAGAAGGATGGTACATTGAGAATGTGTATTGATTACCGAGAGCTCAACAAGCTTACCATAAAGAATCGTTACCCGTTACCTCGCATTGATGATCTATTCGACCAACTTCAAGGGTCAAGCGTTTATTCTAAGATTGATTTAAGATCCGGTTATCACCAGCTCAGAGTCAAGGAATCCGACATTCCTAAGACTGCATTCCGCACCTGATACGGACATTACGAATTCTGTGTTATGCCTTTCGGTTTAACCAATGCTTCAGCCGTATTTATGGATCTTATGAACCGTGTTTGCAAGCCTTACCTTGATAAATTCGTTATTGTTTTCATCGATGACATCTTGATCTATTCTAAAAGCGAGAAAGAACATGAGCAACATTTACGATTGATTCTTGAACTCTTAAGAAAAGAACAACTCTACGCAAAATTTTCTAAGTGTGAGTTTTGGCTTAGAACCATACAATTCCTTGGACATGTTGTAGATAGTAACGGAATACATGTCGATCCCGCTAAAATCACCGCCGTTCAGAATTGGGAAGTGCCAAAGACGGCGAAGCATATTCGCCAATTTTTGGGACTTGCCGGTTACTACCGAAGATTTATTAAAGATTTTTCTCTTCTTGCAAAGCCTCTCACCAAGTTAACTCACAAAGGGAAGAAATTTGAGTGGTCTGATGAACAGGAATCTGCTTTCAAGATTTTGAAAGAGAAATTGACCACAGCCCCGATTCTATCTTTACCCGAAGGTTCAGATGACTTTGTTGTTTACTGCGATGCTTCGAAGCAAGGCTTTGGTTGTGTTTTAATGCAACGAGAAAAGGTTATCGCCTATGCATCTAGGCAGTTGAAGAAACATGAAGTAAACTATACCACACATGACCTTGAGTTAGGTGCCGTGGTATTTGCATTAAAGATATGGAGACATTATCTGTATGGTACTCACTTTACGGTGTACACTGACCATAAAAGTCTTCGACACATCTTTGATCAAAAACAGCTAAATATGAGGCAAAGCCGATGGCTCGAGACATTGAACGATTATCATTGTGAGCTGAAATATCATCCTGGCAAGGCGAATGTAGTTGCCGATGCCCTTAGCCGAAAAGACGATGTTAAACGTGTTCGTGCTTTAAACCTAAAATCAAATCGAATCTTATTTCACGAATCTGTGAAGCTCAATTGGAAGCTATTAAACCGACACTTATCGAAGGTGAAGGACCTATAAATTTCGAAAACCAACTGCAAGTTAAGTCCAATGGTACAAGATACTTTGGTAATCGAATTTGGGTTCCTCGTTATGCTAATCTCCGTGAAATAGTCTTGGATGAAGCACATAAGACTAGGTATTCTATTCATCCCGGTTCTAGTAAAATGTATCATGATATGAAAGAGTTCTACTGGTGGCCCAACATGAAAGGCGACATTGCTACTTATGTGAGTAAGTGTCTTACTTGTTCGAAAGTCAAAGCCGAGCACTAAAAGCCTTCTGGTCTTCTAACTCAACCCGATATTCCACAGTGGAAGTGGGATGGTATAGCTATGGACTTTATCACAAAATTGCCTAAGACTGCAAATGGCAATGATACGATTTGGGTCATAGTTGATCGTCTCACTAAGTCTGCACATTTCATACCAATCAAAGAGACTGACAGAATGGAAAAGTTAGCTCAACTCTATGTTAAAGAGATTGTTACTCGTCACGGTGTCCCTACTTCTATTATCTCGGATCGCGATAGTCGATTTACTTCCAATTTTTGGAAATCCTTGCAAGCGTCTCTTGGAACTCGACTCGACATGAGTACAGCTTATCATCCGCAAACGGACGGTCAAAGTGAACGAACTATCCAAACTTTGGAGGATATGCTACGAGCATGTGTTATCGATTTCGGTAAAGGGTGGGATAAACACCTACCTTTAGCCGAGTTTTCTTACAACAACAGCTATCACTCTAGTATTAAAGCTACACCATTCGAAGCTTTATACGGTCGCAAATGTAGATCTCCATTGTGTTGGGATGAACTCGAGGACAGACAATTAACTGGTCCTGAACTTATTCATGAAACTTCCGAAAAGATCGTGCAAATCAAGAAGCGTTTAGAAACCGCTCGTAGTCGACAAAAGAGTTATGCCGACCCTCACCGAAAACCGTTAGAATTCCAAGTTGGAGATAACGTTATGTTAAAAGTATTTCCTTGGAAGGGTGTTATCCGCTTCGGTAAACGAAGTAAACTCAGTCCGCGTTATGTTGGACCTTTCAAAGTTATTCAAAGAATCGGTCCCGTTGCATATCGATTAGAACTTCCAGCTGAACTAAGTCAAGTACATGATGTGTTTCATGTCTCAAATCTGAAAAAGTGTCTCGCCGAAGATACTCTTGTTATTCCTTTGGATGATATCCGCATTGATGAGCAAATGCACTTTATCGAAGAACCTATAGAGATTATGAAAGAAGAGGTCAAAGAAACTCGTAAGAGCAACATACCTATTGTTAAAGTCCGTTGGAATTCGCGTAGAGGCCCCGAATATACCTGGGAACGCAAAGACCAAATGATACGGAAATACCCCCATCTCTTCCCAACTGTTGATGAAGCAGACGGGAACTCCACTTAAAACTTCGGGACGAAGTTTTCATTAACGGGGAGGTACTATAACGACCCTCATTTTTTCATCTATATTTTCTTCCGTATAATTTAAAATGCCCGAAAAAAAAAATTAAGTATTAATGAATGGTCGTTATATATATATACGAAACTAACAAACGTTAAACGGATCAATATTATTCAACAAAGTACATCTATAAGTTTATATTATATAACAAAACCTAAACTTATCAAGTAATTTATATAATGTATACTTAAAATAAATAAGTTTACAACATATAAATTCATATCAAGTAACATAAGTTTATTAGTTAAATTTATAAACTTTATACTTGACAAAGTTATATATACATATATATTTATATATAACTAAAAAGTATATACATATTTATAAGATGTAAAGTTATGTAAATATGTTACCACTTACAAAAACTAATCTATACAATGATATCTTTTATAAAAATGAAGGTTATAGTCATTGTAAAAATATATATATATATATATATATGTATATATATATAAAAAAAAAGTTACTGTAGCGCCGAATAGTAAACAAAAATTTTTTTTAATACTTTTTACTTTTTATTTTTTTAATTTTATTCTAGATCTAGATCTAGCTTTATAAAAACACTTTTATTTATTTAATACAAATTATGGGCTGATACAATTATTAATATTTTTATTTTTCTTTTCTTTTTCTTTTTATTTCTTTTATACATTTTTTTATACCAAGTTTTCACCTATAAATACTATCCATTTCTTTCAAAATCCTTTACACCTCAAAAATTTATTCTCACTTGAAGATCATACTCTCAAACCTCTGCAAAAATTATTTTTGTAAGTTCTCTATATTATTTTTATAGTTTTTATTTAGTTTTTATCATATTTTTGTGCTAGTTTTATGTTAAATACCAAATAAATACGAAATTAATTATAATAAATAATGTAAATACATGATAATTAGTATTAAGTATCCTATTGACTATAAAAATTATTTTTATGAATTATACATTCGAATTTATATTTATTAAAAATCAAAAACTGACTTTTTTTATATTCGGTATATATAGATAATGAAGAAATAAATAGTAAACAATTTTATATATTATGTTTTATAATTTTCGCTTGTTCCTTAGGTCATAAAAGTAATTATAAAAATTTATGTTTGATTTATTTGTCATTTTAAATAATTAATTTGTATTTTCTTCTACTTTTGCTACAGTACCGGAAAATCTGTTTTAAAAAGAAAAATATAATTTAATGATATAACATGTTTATGACTACAATAATCAATGGAAATTACTTAGAAACTAATAAGAAAGTTATAAAAATTATTTTTAGAATTAATAATTATATATTTCTATTTAATTTCGAATTTAAACTAAAAACAATACAAAAGTTGAACTAAATAGTTAAACTATTAATATAAATGTACAAATAATTTTTCTAAGCTTAATACACTATATTAGGCATACGAAAATTTTAGATGAATTAATTGAGTTGATATAATAATTATTACTTTATAAACTTTGATTTATCTTGAACCGAAAAAGAAATTAGAAATAAATACTTTTACACCATAACAAAAATTTATAAATTTTTTCTAAGTTTATTTTGGTCAGTAGAACCTAATAAAAATATAAACTGTGTTGTTAAACTTGTTTATCTATTTATTTGTATTTTAGCTATAAATTTTTTTTTAATATTTAATACATAAAACTTAATATTTATGTATAGAAAATTTTTATAATGTTTTATACATGTCACTTACTGTTATGAAATCAATAAAACACTTGTTAGCATTTTTAGATAATTATTGGTACTTATATTGACATAAAACTTAAAATTAAACTATACATATTTTAACATATAAGATAAATATATATATATATATATATATATATATATATATATATATATATATATATATATATACATACATATATATTAACTTGATATTAATACATACCCAATCATAAAACACAATTCCTATGTATAACACTTGTTTACCTACTTAAATATATCCTACTTATTATTAGGATTTAAAAACCAAACAATCTTAATAACGATAATACAATCGAACTTAAGAAAATACTATAAAAGAAAATACTTACACTTATCATAATATGGGCAAAACATCTAAACTATTCTCAACTTATTCTTAGGTTGACTTATTCCGTGCTTCGATCATCCATACTTGTCATAACCCGTCCTTAACCATAAGAACGTGTTAGATAACGTATGATTTCATTGCGAGGTATTGACCTCTATATGCGACATTTTTAAAAGAACAACTGCATTTATTTTACATTACAAACCATAACTCTTATGATAATACAATCTTTAGACAATATAAAGATGATTATCGTTTAGCGATAATCTTAGACTTACAAACTTTACATGTGATGATAACAATACGATTTCTAGCATATTTTACATTACAAATCCTCCGATATGCAGTTTTATTTTTGACACAAATATGCATACTCAAGATCTTGTTTAAATTCAACATGTTGCAGCGGAAGCTTCTAATTATCATCTGAGAATGAACATGCTTAAAACGTCAACATAAAGTTGGTGAGATATAGGTTTAATGCCGGCAGCAATATATATATAGACCACAAGATTTCATATATAAACATTTTAATAAAAATATTCTAAGTGGTTGAGCACTTGGTAACCATACTTAACATTTAATCACGTCGCATATTCCCTTTATTATGAAATCTTACTACACCGTACCAAGTGTAGTTACGAAACGAAGTACTGTGCAACCGTTGAATACTGGTCGTCCAGTCCGGTTGGGGTTGTCAGGCCCGATAGATCTATCAACAGGATTCGCGTTTACAATACCACATGTAAATAGTAGTTACCAAGCTACAGGGAAGTATGCCAGTGGTACAACTCAACGTAGAATATATACTTGTGTCCATAACGTAAATCATAAAATGCATGTATTCTCATCCCGAAATATTTAGAGTTTAAAAGTGGGACTATATACTCACTTTTGCCTTGAAGATATATATATTTTGACTTGGTCTCCGGTTGATATCACGAACCTATCCATATATAGTTTATCAATATATTTCCATTTTAAACAATCGTCACATATATATACTTATTATACTTTTAATAGTTTTAATAATTTCTTAGTCCGTAGTTAGCAGTCCGATGTTAGTAATTCAATTTTAATGGTTCATTTTTAGGTGTTTAATAAACCCCCAATGAAATAAATAAAAACCCCCATCGTATATGTATTGGTCGAGATTAATCTTGACCCATGGTACCGGTGTTGTCAAATGACGTGTTGCGTACATAAAGTACCGGTGTTGTCAAATGACGTGTTGCGTACAATCATGGGAATCTTATGATTAATCTTCTCGTGTTGTTTACGGGTGATCCTGAACCATATAAAATTAAATTATGAGTACATATATATAAAATATCATGTTATTTTAAAAAGATGTGATTTATTTAATTTTTCTCCAATTATTTTCGTGACTAAACAAGTCTTGGATATCCGATTTTGTTTTGGTCATAGTTTCTTCGTTACAACTCCGTTTTCGTTGGTTCAACTTGCCACTTCCTTGGATCGAGTCCCTCTTTAAGAATATGAACTGTAAATACCTTAGTTTGTATTCAAAATCACAGGTCAAAGGTCAAACTTTGGTGAAACTTATGAAGTTAATCATTTTTGTTACAAAAATATCATTTAATGACCACTTTTCTAAAAACACTTATACTTTGAATTAAATCATGAAATTTTTATGTGTTAACATATTCATAAGAAATATCATTTTTCCAGAATATAACCCTCCAATTCAAAGTTCAAGATGGTTTTTAATTATCCAACCCCAAACAGCCCCCGGTTGCACTCCGACGTCGTAAAAACAGTTTTTAAGGTGTTCTTTGAAAAACCAAGTTATACCTTGTTAAATTAGCATATATTTATGTTATATTACAGGTCTTGAATTATTTTAAAAGTTAAGTTAGAAGGATCTATTTAGTTTGCAAACAAGTTTGAAAACATTCAAACTATGTTCTTGTTGTTAAAATTTTATACCACAAAATAAGATAGCTATATATATATGAATCGAATAAGGTTATGAACAAAGTTACTACCTCAAGTTACTTGGACAAGATTGCTGTAAAAGAGAAGTAAAAAATCTAGAACCAAAAGAGTGATGGAGTTGGATGAAAGATTGGAAGTAAACTTGTGTTCTTGAAAGGATTCTTGAAGTGTTTTTGTAAGGTTTTTCTTATGGTGTTTAAGTGATGTTTTTATGGCTAGATCTTCATGGATACTAGCTGAATGGTTATGGAGTTTCTTAAGAGTGTGTTTTTGGTTAAAGAAATGTGTAGTAAAATGAAAATGGAATGGAGTATAAATGGTGGTGTAAAAGGTGTATAAGTTTGTAATTTTGTGAAAAAAATCTTTTAATCATGTGAAATTGTCATACTAGATAACAAAAGTAGTTACCTTATACATAAGGCATTGAACAAGGGCTGGTTGGTGGTGATTTGATGTGTATATACCAATAGTAAATATGTATAGAGGTTAGGTATGATACGAGTACATATACTCTAGATATACGTATAGAAAATCTTGTGAAAAATGGAATGAGAATTCAAATATAGCTATCTTTTGTGAATATACTTATATTGTTTTATGTATTTAAGTCTTTAAAAGTGATTAAATACATTACATATACGATATATGTATAAACATTATATGTTATAAGTATTTATGTCAAATAACGTTACGTATGGTTATCGTTTTGAAAACTTAAGTTAGTAGTTTCAAAATATACTTATAACTTATTGTTATTAATACAAAATGAGATATTAAAACATCCTTAGATCATGTTAAATATGTATATATACATATATATACACAAACGTATAATTATCATATGTTATATAGTTCGTGATATCATCGGTCAAACTAGACGGTCAAACGTTGTGTAAAACTCATTTCAAAAACATAAGTCTCAACAATTTGGATTGCTTATCATGTTGGTAAGGTTTAATTTATGTAAATATTAATCTTATAAGTATAGAACGATCGAAAAAGTGCGGGTCATTACAGTACCTACCCGTTAAATAAATTTCGTCCCGAAATTTTAAAATTGTACCTATTTTGCGTCATCGAGAAACAAGTGTGGATACTTTTGTTTCATCTGATCCTCTCATTCCCAAGTAAACTCGGGACCCCTTCGAGCATTCCAACGAACCTTAACGATCGGTATGTTGCTCTGCTTGAGCTGTTTAACTTCACGGTCCATGATTTCGATTGGTTCTTCGACGAATTGTAGTTTCTCGTCGACATGGATTTCTTCAAGAGGAATGGTGAAATCTTCCTTTGCAAGACACTTCTTAAGGTTTGAGACGTGAAAGGTATTATGTACTCCGGCGAGTTGTTGCGGTAACTCGAGTCGATAAGCTACCGGTCCAATGCGTTCGATGATCTTGAACGGGCCTACGTACCTTGGGTTCAGTTTACCCCTTTTGCCAAAACGTATTACACCTTTCCATGGTGATACCTTTAACATAACCATGTCACCGATCTGAAACTCTAATGGTTTCCTTCGAACATCAGCGTAGCTCTTTTGGCGACTACGGGCTGTTTTCAATCTCTCCTTAATTTGTACTATCTTTTCAGTAGTTTCATGTATGATCTCGGGACCAGTTAATTGTCGATCTCCTACTTCATTCCAACAGATAGGAGATCTACACTTCCTCCCATACAGTGCTTCAAATGGCGCAGCTTTAATGCTCGCATGATAACTATTATTACACGAGAATTCTGCTAACGGTAAATACTTATCCCATCCGTTTCCAAAATCGATCACACATGCCCTGAGCATGTCTTCAAGAGTCTGAATTGTTCTTTCACTCTGCCCGTCAGTTTGTGGATGATATGCGGTGCTCATATCCAAACGAGTTCCTAGGGCCTCCTGTAGTGATTGCCAGAACTTTGAGGTAAATCTACTATCACGATCGGATATAATGGAAATAGGTATTCCATGCCTTGAAACAATTTCCTTTATATACAATCGTAATAGTTTCTCCATTCTATCCGTTTCCTTTATAGGCAAGAAATGTGCAGACTTGGTGAGACGATCAACAATCACCCAAATGGTGTCGTATCCCCAGGCAGTCTTTGGTAACTTCGTGATGAAATCCATGGTAATACCATCCCATTTCCATTCTGGGATTTCTGGTTGTTGAAGTAACCCTGACGGCTTTTGGTGTTCAGCTTTGACTTTGGAACAAGTTAAACATTCCCCAACATATGTTGCAACGTCTGTCTTTAAATTAGGCCACCAATAACGTGTCTTAAGATCTTGGTACATCTTTCCAACTCCAGGATGTATCGAGTATCTTGTCTTATGTGCCTCGTTCAATATCAACTTCCTTAATCCACCCAACTTCGGTACCCAAATACGATTTGCAAAATATCGAATTCCATCTTCCCGTATAACGAGTTGCTTCTCATACTTCTTCATTATTTCATTTCTTATGTTTTCTTTAGTAAGTGCTTCTCGTTGAACTTCTTTGATTTGTGAGTTGAGATTCATGCAAATTTTTATGTTCATCGCTCGTACTCGAATTGGTTCTCGTTCCTTTCTGCTTAATGCGTCAGCCACTACATTCGCTTTCCCGGGATGATAGCGAATCTCACAATCGTAGTCGTTTATCAGCTCGACCCACCTACGTTGCCTCATGTTCAGCTGTTTCTGATCGAAAATATGTTGAAGACTTTTATGATCAGTAAACACAGTGCATCTAACCCCATATAAGTAGTGTCTCCATATCTTTAACGCAAACACGACTGCTCCCAGTTCTAGATCATGCGTCGTATAATTCCGCTCGTGAATCTTCAATTGTCGAGATGCGTATGCAATAACTTTCTTTCGTTGCATAAGAACACAACCAAAACCTTGTCGCGAAGCGTCACAATATATTTCAAAATCATCGTTCCCTTCAGGTAACGATAAAATAGGCGTCGTAGTTAACTTCTTCTTCAGTAATTGAAATGCGTTCTCCTGCTCCGAGGTCCATTCGTATTTCTTCCCTTTTTGCGTTAATGCTGTCAACGGCTTAGCTATTCGGGAAAAATCTTGAATAAACCTTCTATAATAACCGGCTAAACCCAAAAATTGGCGTATCTGCATTGGTGTTTTAGGAGTCTCCCATTTTTCAATGGCCTCAATTTTAGCTGGATCAACCTGAATTCCTTTGCTACTAACAACGTGACCAAGAAATTGCACTTCTTTCAACCAGAAAGCACACTTAGAAAATTTAGCGTATAGCTGTTCTTTTCTCAACAACTCTAATATCAACCTTAAATGCTGCTCATGCTCTTGCTCACTCTTGGAATAGATAAGAATGTCATCAATGAAAACAATAACAAACTTATCTAAATATGGACTACAAACTCGATTCATGAGGTCCATGAATACAGCTGGCGCATTCGTCAATCCAAACGGCATGACCAAAAATTCGTAATGACCGTAACGTGTCCGAAAAGCAGTTTTCGGTATATCTTCTTCTTTGACGCGTAATTGATGATAGCCTGATCTTAGGTCAATTTTCGAGTACACACATGATCCTTGGAGTTGATCAAATAAGTCGTCAATTCTCGGTAGTGGATACCGATTCTTGATAGTTAACTTATTTAATTCACGATAATCTATACACATTCGGAAAGATCCGTCTTTCTTCTTGACGAATAAAATTGGAGCTCCCCACGGTGAAGTACTTGGTCGTATGAATCCACGATCCAGTAATTCTTTTAACTGACTCTGAACTTCTTTTAACTCGGACGGTGTAAGTCTATATGGAGCACGGGCAACCGGTGCAGCTCCTGGTACAAGATCTATTTGAAATTCTACAGATCTAAATGGAGGTAATCCCGGCAACTCTTCCGGAAATACTTCAGGAAAATCTCTTGCCACAGGCACGTCATTGATGCACTTCTCTTTTTCTTTCTTTTCGACTTTATTAACATTTGCTAAGATAGCATAGCACCCTTTCTTCAAGCACTTTTGAGCTTTCAAATAACTAATGAGTTTTAGCTTTGAGTTACCCTTCTCTCCATAAATCATTACTGGCGTTTTATCCTTACGAGGAATGCGAATTGCCTTCTTGGTGCACACAACTTCAGCTCCTATTTTGGACATCCAGTCCATGCCGACTATTACATCAAAACTTCCTAATTCTACGGGTATCAAATCAATCTTAAATGTTTCTCCAGCTAAATTTATTTTACAATCACGGTAAATTTTATCGGCTTTAATTAGTTTACCATTAGCTAACTCAATCATGTACTTAGCATTTAGAGGTAATGATGAACAATTCAATTTAGCGTGAAAGTCTCTACACACGTAACTTCTATCAGCACCAGTATCAAATATAATAGATGCGGATAAGTTATTAATGGTAAACGTACCCGTAACAAGCTCCGGGTCTTCACACGCCTCTCTAGCATTAATAACAAATGCTCTCCCTCGTGCAGGTCCGATATTCTTCTCTGGATTCGGGCACTGGCTCTTATAATGACCCTGTTTCCCACATCCATAACAAGTAACAGTAGCCAAAGCAGTTCTATTTGCATTAGTGGCAGGAGTCTTGGTACCATTTGTATTTGTAACGAGAGCCCTACAATCTTCAGCAAGATGACCCTTTCGATTACATTTGTTGCATACCACATTACAGTAACCAGAGTGATGTTTGTGGTATCGGTTGCATAAAGGATTTTGTCCTTTATAACCAAAGCTTAAGCCACTACCCGCACCTTGCGTGATTTCTTGTTTCTTAAAAGATTGTTGTTGGTTACCTCGATCATAATTTCCATTCCACTTTCTTTTGTTACCTGATACCTTCTCATCAGTATTGGATACTTTCTTATCCATGATGACCTGATCCATTAGCTCGTTTGCCATGGTTATAGCTTCATGAATTGTCTTAGGTTTCGATGCTGTAACATTTGCCTTGACCTTTTTGGGCAAACCATCTTTGTACATTTCAATTTTCCGTTCTTCGGTTGGAACCAATTCAGGACATAGCAAAACTAATTCCATGAATCGCTGATTGTAGTTGGTGATTTCAGTACCAATAACCTTCAGACTTCGTAATTCATCTTCCAACTTCCTAACCTCGTTCCTTGGACAATACTCGTTGATTAACATTGTTTTGAATTCTTCCCAAGGAGTATCATAAGCTACATCTCCTCCTACAGCCTTCACATAATTTTTCCACCACGTGAGTGCACTATCTTGTAAAGTGCACGATGCATACTTGGTCATGTCCTTTTCAACACAACCACTTATTTTAAACACAGTCTCCATCTTTTCTATCCACCGGGTTAAACCGATCGGTCCTTCTATTCCACTGAATGATGAGGGCTTGCAAGCTTGAAAAGTTTTGTAAGTGCACCCCACACGAGGATTTGGGTTAACTGCAGCACCTCTTGCAGCCTCGACCCATAACATTCTGTCGTTCACTCGCTGATTGATGAGTTCCTGGATTTCTTGTTCCGTCATTCGGTTCAATCGCGCCATATTCTTCTATAAGAATGAAAAGAAAATAATTATTCACATGGAATATTATAGATGTAGTGTATATTTACAGTACATTATAGCTTATTAATAATATGAACCAGGTATTATTATAAAAGCCTTTTCTTCTTATTAGCGTTTTATAATTATATCTAGGGTAGTACCTACCCGTTAATGTCCATACTTAATAGCTTAGTACAGAATCAATTACTACCATCTAAATAATACTTAACCATGGAAAATTATTGCATTTCACACTTCACTATTTTACATAGGCTTATCTTACATCGAACATTAAGCAAACCACACTAATAATATTATACAAAACATTATATGATCCCATGGTTTAATACGGCAGCGCATCGTTTGGTCTATTTTCTAGGACGTTTAGGTTCAAAGAATCGCTTAACGCTTATCCTGGCTGTCTGCCTATATTTTGGCTGTGGGACTGAAGAACTGGATGCCGGGATAGAACGAATAGGAATAGCGGGAATAGGGGTGGTAGTGTCTAGTGGAGTTGGTGCCACATCATCCTTACTAAACTCGGGATTTGAATTTTCTAATTCATTAGCCTTTCGTTTCTTTCCTAGTTCGAACTCGTCTTTTGTAATTTCCTGTATTTCTTCCTCGGGTTCACTTTCCTCCTCGGGTTCACTTTCCTCCTCGGGTTCACTTTCCGGGTTCTCTATAGTTGGTTCATCCGGAATTTGTGAGTCTTCCCCAAATATATTATTTTCGTCATCGGATAGGTTAATGACTGGAACACCATCTGAAGATTCTGGTTCGGAGTCGCTGAATGTGATGACAAGTTTTGAGCCCGACATCTATCACACAACAACTAACCCATTAGTACTACATAATATTTACATATAAATTTTAACCAACAATGATAAGCAATGGTTTTTAAATCAGACCCGGTCAAAGTCCAGACTTACTAATGTATCCTAACGACTTATCAGTTAGACACACTAATGCAAACCTGGTTCGCTAAGACCACCGCTCTGATACCACATGTCATAACCCGTCCTTAACCATAAGAACGTGTTAGATAACGTATGATTTCATTGCGAGGTATTGACCTCTATATGCGACATTTTTAAAAGAACAACTGCATTTATTTTACATTACAAACCATAACTCTTATGATAATACAAGCTTTAGACAATATAAAGATGATTATCGTTTAGCGATAATCTTAGACTTACAAACTTTACATGTGATGATAACAATACGATTTCTAGCATATTTTACATTACAAATCCTCCGATATGCAATTTTATTTTTGACACAAATATGCATACTCAAGATCTTGTTTAAATTCAACATGTTGCAGCGGAAGCTTCTAATTATCACCTGAGAATGAACATGCTTAAAACGTCAACATAAAGTTGGTGAGATATAGGTTTAATGCCGGCAGCAATATATATATAGACCGCAAGATTTCATATATAAACATTTTAATAAAAATATTCTAAGTGGTTGAGCACTTGGTAACCATACTTAACATTTAATCACGTCGCATATTCCCTTTATTATGAAATCTTACTACACCGTACCAAGTGTAGTTACGAAACGAAGTACTGTGCAACCGTTGAATACTGGTCGTCCAGTCCGGTTGGGGTTGTCAGGCCCGATAGATCTATCAACAGGATTCGCGTTTACAATACCACATGTAAATAGTAGTTACCAAGCTACAGGGAAGTATGCCAGTGGTACAACTCAACGTAGAATATATACTTGTGTCCATAACGTAAATCATAAAATGCATGTATTCTCATCCCGAAATATTTAGAGTTTAAAAGTGGGACTATATACTCACTTTTGCCTTGAAGATATATATATTTTGACTTGGTCTCCGGTTGATATCACGAACCTATCCATATATAGTTTATCAATATATTTCCATTTTAAACAATCGTCACATATATATACTTATTATACTTTTAATAGTTTTAATAATTTCTTAGTCCGTAGTTAGCAGTCCGATGTTAGTAATTCAATTTTAATGGTTCATTTTTAGGTGTTTAATAAACCCCCAATGAAATAAATAAAAACCCCCATCGTATATGTATTGGTCGAGATTAATCTTGACCCATGGTACCGGTGTTGTCAAATGACGTGTTGCGTACATAAAGTACCGGTGTTGTCAAATGACGTGTTGCGTACAATCATGGGAATCTTATGATTAATCTTCTCGTGTTGTTTACGGGTGATCCTGAACCATATAAAATTAAATTATGAGTACATATATATAAAATATCATGTTATTTTAAAAAGATGTGATTTATTTAATTTTTCTCCAATTATTTTCGTGACTAAACAAGTCTTGGATATCCGATTTTGTTTTGGTCATAGTTTCTTCGTTACAACTCCGTTTTCGTTGGTTCAACTTGCCACTTCCTTGGATCGAGTCCCTCTTTAAGAATATGAACTGTAAATACCTTAGTTTGTATTCAAAATCACAGGTCAAAGGTCAAACTTTGGTGAAACTTATGAAGTTAATCATTTTTGTTACAAAAATATCATTTAATGACCACTTTTCTAAAAACACTTATACTTTGAATTAAATCATGAAATTTTTATGTGTTAACATATTCATAAGAAATATCATTTTTCCAGAATATAAACCTCCAATTCAAAGTTCAAGATGGTTTTTAATTATCCAACCCCAAACAGCCCCCGGTTGCACTCCGACGTCGTAAAAACAGTTTTTAAGGTGTTCTTTGAAAAACCAAGTTATACCTTGTTAAATTAGCATATATTTATGTTATATTACAGGTCTTGAATTATTTTAAAAGTTAAGTTAGAAGGATCTATTTAGTTTGCAAACAAGTTTGAAAACATTCAAACTATGTTCTTGTTGTTAAAATTTTATACCACAAAATAAGATAGCTATATATATATATGAATCGAATAAGGTTATGAACAAAGTTAATACCTCAAGTTACTTGGACAAGATTGCTGTAAAAGAGAAGTAAAAAATCTAGAACCAAAAGAGTGATGGAGTTGGATGAAAGATTGGAAGTAAACTTGTGTTCTTGAAAGGATTCTTGAAGTGTTTTTGTAAGGTTTTTCTTATGGTGTTTAAGTGATGTTTTTATGGCTAGATCTTCATGGATACTAGCTGAATGGTTATGGAGTTTCTTAAGAGTGTGTTTTTGGTTAAAGAAATGTGTAGTAAAATGAAAATGGAATGGAGTATAAATGGTGGTGTAAAAGGTGTATAAGTTTGTAATTTTGTGAAAAAATCTTTTAATCATGTGAAATTGTCATACTAGATAACAAAAGTAGTTACCTTATACATAAGGCATTGAACAAGGGCTGGTTGGTGGTGATTTGATGTGTATATACCAATAGTAAATATGTATAGAGGTTAGGTATGATACGAGTACATATACTCTAGATATACGTATAGAAAATCTTGTGAAAAATGGAATGAGAATTCAAATATAGCTATCTTTTGTGAATATACTTATATTGTTTTATGTATTTAAGTCTTTAAAAGTGATTAAATACATTACATATACGATATATGTATAAACATTATATGTTATAAGTATTTATGTCAAATAACGTTACGTATGGTTATCGTTTTGAAAACTTAAGTTAGTAGTTTCAAAATATACTTATAACTTATTGTTATTAATACAAAATGAGATATTAAAACATCCTTAGATCATGTTAAATATGTATATATACATATATATACACAAACGTATAATTATCATATGTTATATAGTTCGTGATATCATCGGTCAAACTAGACGGTCAAACGTTGTGTAAAACTCATTTCAAAAACATAAGTCTCAACAATTTGGATTGCTTATCATGTTGGTAAGGTTTAATTTATGTAAATATTAATCTTATAAGTATAGAACGATCGAAAAAGTGCGGGTCATTACAATACTTCCTCTTTAAGGATTACTTTATCTCATCGAATTACTAAGGTGACTTTCATAGCCCCACTCTTATTACTATAGCACTTTTTATACTTACTGGGGTGAGACACATGCTGCTTTTATACTTTAAACAACTTAGAAACAAGTACGAACCTAAACTGTACTATGACTAGCTTATGCTACTAAGACCCCACAGTGATATTTTTTAATTGCTTTCGGGATAAGGCATTCTTAATTATTGGGGGTAGGCCTATCGGGAGTAACGTCCCCGATACATTTGACCGCGATGTCTTTGTATTACTTAATAATGATTTAAACATGGTGATAAGGTACTGACAACTTATCATCGGGGCAACAAAACAAACGTTTAGTCTAAAATATCACGAATCAGTACTACTTTTGGATCTGCGTGATCTACTTTTATAACAAATCTTGTGGTCTAAAAACAAACGGTCAAACATATTTGTTAAACCTATGAATTTCACTCAACCTTTTTGGTTGACACTTTTAGCATGTTTGCCTCAGGTACTGAATGATCAGGACCTCTATATCTACTGCTTATGTGATGACTTACTTGGCTAGGATCAATACTTATCGCATATTTACTTTTCTGCATTTGAACAATTTATAATTCTTGTAACGACATTATTAATTCTTCCGCTGCGTTTATTCAAATACAATTTGGTTTTATTCATATAGTTATTGTTCTCATTTTATAATATGTTGGTATGTATTATGATATTGAATCACATTTCGCCCAGGCCCTAACTGGGGGTGTGACACACGGTGCCCTCCCCATTTTACAAGACAGATCCTCTCATGGTTAGGATAAGTTTGACCACTTGGCGACCCTGTTTTATGCTGAGGTCCGTGAATTTTCTGCTGATTTTAGAGATGACTTTTCTAGGTTTTTCATCAACCTACAGCTGGTCTGGACGACAACTTCATGACCTAAATCAAGAAGCGCGTTTCTTTTTCGGAAGACTTTACTTCCTTTAAATGATGGAATTGATTCATCGTGTAGATCCATCTTTCTTTCAAATATATTATAATAAATCGGGTAAAACTGTTTATTTTCGTCTAAAACAAAAGTATTTTCAATTAATTGTACAAAAATATGTGACATATGTTTAAAATAACTTGGTAAATTTTCCCACACTTGGCTTTTATTTTACTTTTTATTGTCCTCTATTCCATTTTAAATGAATTTTAACATTTTGGTTTGTTTCTCAATTTATGTCCTTTCCAAGGCAACAATAATTTCGGTGTTAACACCTAGTTTTATCGTTCATAAATATGTATAAACGTGATTTTGAGTTCATTTAATTGAAAATTTTGAAAAATTTTACTAGAATTGGGTAGTCAGTATATAAGACTAGGGCTGTTCTTTATTATCAGAGAGCACTAGATTCTAATACAACTACTGCTTTACTAGTATTTTTAATGGTAACCAAGTGTTTAAATTAAAAAAATTAAAATCTGAAAGAATTTAACCCCTTCCCACACTTAAGATCTTGCAATGCCCTCATTTGCAAGAAATCAGTAACAATTTAAATTATTAAGGGTGTTTAGCGTAGAAAAATGATCAAATTTTACCAAAGTTTCCAAACATATTGGCGTTTGTTTGTTGAATGATAAATGGTGCACATCATTTGTTCATTCCGTCTTGTTGTTATTTCACATGTATTTTGCATCTTGTCGTCAAAATTAGTTGTTTTTTCTGAACTTAATGCCAGTCTTTGAAAATGCGTTGTTTTACCCTGTTGTGTACATAAGATAAACTGCAAACATATATACATATTTTTGAAGTTTGGTATATTACCCCACATTCAAAAATTATTAAAATCTAATAATAAAAGTTAGAAAATTATAAAAACTATTACAATATTAACATAAGTGTTAAATGTAGTAACATTACAAAAATAAATAAAACTAAATAAACTAGGCTTGATACTGATACCAGTAGGGGTTCCATGCATAACCGTATATGTTATAAAATGTTTCAGCTGGGTTATAAGTAGGATACGGTGGTTGGATCTCTATAGACCAGGGAGGAAATACGGGCTTTGGAGTAGGAATATAGTTTCTACCTATATGTTGGCAATGAGCTATGATGTGGTTTTGATGAACTTGCCAATCTTCAAATGCTCGATGTCTAGCATTTTCATACTCTTGTGAAGCTATAAACCTTTGCATTTCTGTCATTTCATTTCCTCCTCCCACATTACCTGGCTGTTGATTTCTTTCAACCTGTGGATGTCTTCCATTATATTGTACTGCGGCGTTATTTCGCCTCTTCAAAACCTTAGCACCATGATATACATTTAAACCAATTGTATCGTGGGGTTCTGGTTCTTCGATTAATAATCCCCCCCTGACTTATATCCACATCGAGATACTCAGCAATTAATGTAATAAATATACCACCTCCTATTATACTGTGCAGTCTCATCCCCCTAACCATAGCTGATAAATAATAACCCACACAATAAGGTATACTTACAGCGCTTTGTGGGTCTCGAATACACATGTGGTAAAATAAATCTTGCTCATTTACCTTTTCCTTATTTTTACCTCACTGTGTAATCGAGTTCGCTAGAAACCTATGGATTACTCTTAATTCAGCTCTATCAATATCAAGATAAGAGTAATTTCCCCCTTTAAATCGGTGATGGCTAGTCATTTGACTCCATACACCATGCGTATCAAAATTTTCATCAATCTTCCTACCATTTAATATCAACCCTCGACAATCGGCAGATGCTAGCTCCTCAGGCGTATATATACGTAAGGCCTGAGCCATGTCTAGTAGAGACATGTGGCGCATCGAACCTCCTAACAAAAATCTAATAAAAGTTCGATCGGTTAAACTAGCTACCCGATCATTTATTTCTATACTACACAATAATTCTTCACACCATACTTTATATACAGGTCTACGCATGTTGAATAAACGTACCC
Organism: Rutidosis leptorrhynchoides; assembly: GCF_046630445.1. Classification (NCBI taxonomy): domain Eukaryota; kingdom Viridiplantae; phylum Streptophyta; class Magnoliopsida; order Asterales; family Asteraceae; genus Rutidosis; species Rutidosis leptorrhynchoides. Next base: position 62,922,503 of record NC_092337.1, read on the forward strand.
AATCGTTAAAAGTAGAATTACCATACCTCTGTGTAAGTAATTCTCTAATCCATTCGGCCAATCCTACGGCTTCTAACGGTTCCCATTCTATTACCCTAGGTACTTCAACAGCTTTAGAATGAAGAGTGTGCAAGCTCCTTTGGTATTTTGGATAATCTATCCAACGTCTGTCTAATCTTAAGTTCGGGTGCAAATCTTCCACGTGCATATCTGAAAATGTCATAACTGGATGAGGTATATCTTGTTTGTAATAGTTATCAACATCCTGTTGTTCCGCATTTTCAGGAGGAGCAATGCGAGCTTGGGATGAAGATTCACCCCTTTCAGTCTGCAAAACACATCAAACACAATTTTTGTGCATCCAAATATGCATTAGTGTCAGCAAAATCGTCAATCAAAATAATTACAATGACATGTTCAATTTATATCAAACTTATGCTCATTTTCATATTTTTATCAAATCTACACTTTTTCAAATAAGCATATACGAAAATGTTCGCCAAGTTCATAAGCATTCAACTCAAATAACATGTCAAAATAATCATTATTAGCAATTAAACAAGTTTCAAATGACATTATCTCTCAAAAATCAAGTTCATGAATTTTAGACTTGAAAAAGTCCACTTTAATTCTCAAAAATCATGTTTAGGCTCAAAGTTTGGATCATTTAACTACCTAAACATGTTACACTACTTAATTTAGCAATAATTCATGATAAAAATCGGTCATAACCTGTTTATATCAAAAAGCCCCAAATTGCTCAAGAACACAAACCCTAGATTACTCAAAATTTGAAGTTTAAGGCTTCTAATCATGTTAAATAGCATCAATCTAGGTTATACAAGCATAATACATAAACAATTTAAGTATAATTACACTAAAAAGCATCAAAATCGAATTGGGTATAAATTTGTTCAAGAACACTAAATATTCGGATTAAAGGGTGTTTTGATGTAGAAATTTACCGTTTTCCTTGAGTAATTCCTTGATAGCATTCTTCTCAACATGATTTTGTGAAAGATTTGATGAAAAATGGCCAAAAATTGCGGATTTGTGTGTTTTTTCGGGTGTTTTTCGCAGTTTTTGGGTGTTTTGTGTTGGGGACTGATCTGTTCGTCCGTTATATTTTTTTCTGGAATTTTTAAACTCCGCGACTTGCGGTGTTTGCCCCTTACAAACTCCGCGAGTCGCGGTGTTTGTATTTTTTTTTTTTTTATAAAAACCTTAACTTATAAAACAATTAATTAATTAATTCTAAAATTTTGTTTCCCTTGTTATTTAGGACGAGGTCGTTTCGGAACTATGTCCTAGTCCGTCCCTCGACAAAATTTTAAAATTTGTCAATTTAAAGTGCGGTTTTAAAAGCAAAGATTTTTGGGTTTTTTAATGTTTTTGGCATACTTTAATTCAATAAGATTAAAAATAATGATAATAAAAGTTCTCGTCCCTCCCTCGGGTAAAGCAATTTCGGTTCAACGACCTAGTCTTCAACTCACGACGAATTTTAAAAATCATATTTTTAACTTAGCGAAATAAAGTAAATTTTTATTTTTTAAATTCACACCAAACTTAAATTTAAAATGCATAAAACTAAAAAAAAATTCACACCAAACTTAATTAAAAATTCATATTATAAATTCACACTAAACTTAAATTATATTTTTATTTTTATACATACAAACTTATATTAAAAATATTAATTTTCCAAATATTTACAATTTTAAAAGTTTACAATATTTATTTAATATTTATATATTAATTTAAAAAAAACATGGTAAAAATGAAATTAAAAATCTTTTTGGCTTTTATCCCACTTTAATCAATCAAATATTATCAAAAATATGCGCCCCTCTTTTCGGTAAAGTAATTTCGGTTCCATGACCTAATTTAACTCATGACGAATTTTTGAAATATTTTTGGTTGATTGATTAAAGATATTTATACCTTAAGAATAAACGTTAAATTTCGCAGTGATGTAATAAATTTTTGTATGATATCAATAATTTTGGTCGCAAGACCTAATTTCATCGAATACCAATTTAATACTTTATAGCGAACAAATTAGCGTTTATTATCAAAAGGTTAAAAATAAAAATGAAAATTGTACAAACTTACCTGTGAAATATATTTCTTAGTGATATGCTCTAGCCCACTCATAAGATAGTCGGACTAATTGGTTTTCCATGGCTACATAGGCGTAACCTCGAGCATTTAATGTTTTTTCTTCTAAACATATGAACGGTCCATCTCTGCATAAAGTAACAAATTCGGTGTTTGAATAGGTTTGATTATTTGAACATTTACCTTCGTGTGACCATTTTCCGCATTTGTGACATTTTTCAAGGTGTCGTGCTCTCCTTTTCGCTGCGGATTTTGATTTTCCTTTACCAAATTGTAACTTATTATCTTCGCATCTGGATTCTTTTCTTACTCCGTCCAATTTACCTCTGATTAATGATACTATTTCACTTGGAAGTGTGTCATTATTACGTTTAGTAATCAAAGCGTGTAGCATTAGACCATGGTTTAATTCACAGGAAGTCTTCATTTCGTAAAAACCTAAAAAAAATAAAAATTCAGAATGGGGGGAGAAGACTAGTTCTTTAGGGTCTGCTAGGGAAAGACCATTCGGGTTCCATTTTCGAGAACTACACGAAAACAGAAAATCTAACTCTAACAGAAATACATATTATCCTTTAAAGACTTGATTCTCCCCACACTTAGTTAGCTGTGGTGTTGAAATTGTGATTAACTTCGTTGTCAATTTCCATCGGACTATCTATGTAATGTTTAACTCTGTGACCATTAACCTTAAATTTAATCTCATTTGAATTTATTAACTCTACTGTTCCGTACGGGAAAACTCTTTTGACTATAAATGGTCCAGACCATCTTGATTTCAATTTTCCAGGAAATAGCTTGAATCGTGAATTGAAAAGAAGAACTCTGTCTCCTTCTTTAAATTCTTTTGAACTTCTGATTCTTTTATCATGCCATTTCTTTGTTCTTTCCTTATAGATTAACGAATTTTCGTACGCTTCTTATCTTAATTCTTCTAATTCGTTTAGTTGACTTAATCGTAGACGTCCAGCTTCATGTAAATCAAGATTACATGTCTTCAAAGCCCAAAATGCTTTGTGTTCAATTTCTACTGGAAGATGACATGCTTTTCCGTAAACGAGTCTGAAAGGTGTGGTTCCAATTGGAGTTTTGTAGGCTGTTCTAAAAGCCCAGAGTGCATCCTCCAATTTTATGGACCATTCCTTCGGATTTGATCCTACGGTTTTCTCTAGAATACGTTTTAAAGCTCGGTTGGTATTTTTAACTTGTCCACTTGTTTGTGGATGATATGCGGTGGAGATTTTATGAGTTACTCCATATCTTTTGAGAACTTTCTCAAGTTGATTATTACAGAAATGAGTTCCCCGATCACTTATTAAAGCTTTCGGTGTTCCAAACCTTGCAAAAAGACGTTTTAAAAAGTTGACTACAACTCGTGCATCGTTAGTTGGGAGAGCTTGTGCTTCCGCCCATTTAGATACATAATCAATGGCTACGAGAATATAGAGATTATTATGAGATTTTGGAAATGGACCCATAAAGTCAATACCCCAAATGTCAAATACTTCACATACTTGAATGACATTTTGTGGCATTTCATCACGTTGACTTATTTTTCCGGCCCTTTGACAAGCATCACAGGATTTACAAAGAAGGTGTGCGTCTTTGTAAATTGTAGGCCAATAGAATCCAGCATCATAAACTTTTCTTGCTATGAGTTGAGGCCCATAATGCCCTCCTGTTGGTCTTGTGTGACAATGGTTTAAGATTTGATTGGCTTCATCTCCGAATACACATCGGCATATTATTCCATCTGGACAACTTTTAAACAAATGTGGATCTTCCCGGAAATAGTGTTTTATATCACTGAAGAATTTCTTTCGTTTTTGGAACGACAATCCTTTCTCAAGGAATCCACAAACTAAGTAGTTTGCATAGTCTGCAAATCATGGAATTTCATTATAATCTATCTTCAATAGATATTCATCAGAAAAGTTGTCTTGTATGGCCGATTCATTTAGAACTTCTAATTTAAGATTTTCAAGACGAGAAAGATGATCAGCGACGAGATTTTCTGCTCCACTTTTATCTCGGATTTCAATATCAAACTTTTGTAAGAGTAAGATCCAACGGATTAATCTTGGTTTAGCATCTTGTTTTAAAAATAGGTATCTAAGAGCAGAATGGTCGGTATAGACCACCGTTTTTGATAGAACGAGATATGAACGAAATTTGTCAAAAGCAAAGACAATAGCAAGGAGTTCTTTTTCAGTAGTTGTGTAATTCGTTTGTGCTCCTTGTAACGTCTTACTAGCATAATATATAGGTTGAAATCGTTTTTCAATCCTTTGTCCTAAAACAGCTCCCATTGCAAAATCACTTACATCGCACATTAGTTCAAACGCTGGATTCCAATTTGGTGTTATCATGATCGGCGCATTAGTGAGTTTCTCTTTAAGAATATTAAAAGATTTGATGCATTCATCTGAAAAGATGAATGGAGCATCCTTTTCTAGGAGTTTATTCATAGGAGTGGCAATTTTAGAAAAATCTTTTATGAAACGTCGGTAAAAACCGGCATGCCCTAGAAAACTCCTAACTCCTCTAACATTGGTGGGATGTGGAAGTTTAGCAATTACATCTACTTTAGCTCTATCCACTTCAATTCCTTCCTTTGAAATTTTATGACCAAGAACGATGCCTTCTTTAACCATGAAATGGCATTTCTCCCAATTAAGTACTAGATTTGATTGTTCGCATCTAATAAGCATTCGTTCAAGATAAACTAGACATGATTCAAATGTGTCACCGAAGACTGAAAAGTCATCCATGAAAACTTCCATGCATTCTTCTATCATGTCGTGAAAAATCGCCATCATGCACCTTTGAAAGGTTGCAGGGGCATTGCAAAGTCCAAATGGCATGCGTTTGTAAGCAAAAGTACCATAAGGGCACGTAAACGTGGTTTTCTCTTGGTCTTCGGGTGCTATTAGAATTTGAAAATATCCGGAAAAACCATCTAGAAAACAATAGTAACTGTTTCCGGCTAATCTTTCCAACATTTGATCAATAAAAGGTAAGGGAAAGTGATCTTTTCTGGTGGCGTCATTTAATTTTCTATAATCAATACATACACGCCATCCTGTTACAGCCCTAGTAGGAATAAGCTCATTTTTCTCATTTGTAATGACAGTCATGCCACCCTTCTTAGGCACGCATTGAACTGGGCTTACCCATGGACTATCAGAAATTGGATAAATTAGACCTGCATCAAGCAGTTTAATAATTTCTTTCTTAACTACATCTTGCATATTAGGATTTAGTCTTCGTTGGCGTTGCACATACGTTTTATGACCTTCTTGCATAAGGATTTTATGTGTGCAATACGAAGGACTTATTCCTTTAATATCATGAATTTTCCATGCAATAGCTGGTTTATGAGCTTTCAACACAGAAATGAGTTAAGATTTCTCATTTTCAGTAAGAGAAGACGATATTTTTACAGGTAATTCAGATTTACCATGTAAATAACCGTATTCCAAATGGTTTGGAAGTGGCTTTAACTCTAATGTCGGAGGTTCTTCTATCGATGATTTATATCGATATCTGTCTTCTTCTTTTAGCATTTGAATTTCTTCTGTTGTTGGTTCATATCCATTAGCTATTAGTGTAGCTAACATTTCAGTTTCATCAATTGGTTCAGTTCCTTCTCCTAAAGAACATTCTCCTGTTCCTTGTAATTCTGGAAATTCTTCTAACAATTCTGCATGTGAATCTATAGTTTGAATATAATAACATGTATCATCTGCAAATTGCGGTTGTTGCATTGCTCTATCAACTGAAAAGGTAACACTCTCGTCCTCTATACTTAGGGTCAGTTTCTTACCAAACACGTCTATCATTACTTTAGCCGTGTTTAAGAATGGTCTTCCTAATATGAGAGGAACTTGAGAATCTTCTTCCATGTCCAGAACAACAAAATCTACTGGAAATACTAAAGTACCAACTTTAACTAGCATGTTCTCCATTATCCTTCTAGGATATTTTATTGATCGATCGGCTAGTTGTATGCTTATTCTTGTTGGTTTTAATTCTCCAAGGTCTAGTTTAGTGTATAGTGAATACGGCATTAAATTTATACTAGCACCTAAGTCTGCCAATGCTTCTATTGAACTAAGACTACCCAAAAAACATGGAATTGTAAAACTTCCTGGATCAGATAATTTTTCTGGTATCTTATTCAACAGCACTGCTGAACAATTAGCATTCATAGTAACGGCCGAGAGTTCTTCCATTTTCTTTCTATTTGTGATTAGATCTTTCAGAAATTTAGCATATCTAGGCATTCCTGAAATTACATCAATGAAAGGAAGATTGACATTTATTTGTTTAAACATATCCAAGAATTTGGATTGCTCGGCTTCAAGTCTCTCTTTTTTTCATTTTACTCGGGTAAGGAAGTGGTAGTTGGTATGGTTTAACATAAGGTTTAGCTTTAACTGTGTTATCTTCATTAACCTTTTCAACTACCGGTTCTTTTTCCTTATCTTGTTCAGGTTGTGGTTCTTGTGGAGTAGGAATAGCTTCATCAGAAATTACAGGTATTTCAGGTGGTTTAAGTGTTGTACCACTTCTTGTGGTAATGGCTTTAGCTATTTCATTCCGGGGGTTAGCATTTGTATCACTAGGTAGACTTCCCGGTTTTCTTTCACCTATTAACCTTGCTAGGTTACTTACTTCTTGTTCCAGATTTTGAATAGAAGCTTGTTGATTTCTAAATGCTTGAGCATTTTATTCATTGGTTTGTTTCTGAGATGTGAAAAACTGCGTTTGAGTTTCAACTAGCTTCGTCATCATATCTTCTAAATTCGGCTTTTTATCATTGGTTTGTGGTGGTTTGTTTTGAAAATTAGGTCTTTGCTGATTGTAAGTGATGTTATGCGAGGTGTATATAAAATAGTTATTAATTTTAGCAGAAAACACTATTAAATACGATACAATTTTACACAAGATATTTATTTATTTATAGAATGGATATACTTAATCGTACAGTACTGTAGTTTTTAGTAAGTCCGGTTCGTTCCACAGGGAAATCTTTAAACAAAGCTCAACGCTATATTAGTTTACTTTTATTAAAAATACAAATATATATATAAGTAATATTATTATTATAAAGGGGGGTTTTTACCGTTTAATGACCGGTTTGTCGATTTTAAGACTTTAGTCGCAGTTAAAACCTAATGTAAAATATAAAATAATTACAAGACTTAAATTAAAGCGTAAAGTAAATAACGATAATGAAATTGCGAATAATAAAAGTGCGATAAAATAAAATTGCGATAATTAAAAAGTACGATAATTAAAAGTGCGATTAAATAACAATAAATAAAAGTGCGATAATTAGAAGTGCAATTAAATATAAAATAAAGGAAATTAAATATGAAATAAAAGAATTATGCTTATTTAAACTTCCGTAATCATGATGTTTGACGTGTTGATTTTAGTTTTATGCCCATGGGTTAATTGTCCTTTGTCCTGGATTATTTAATATGTCCGTCTGGTTTTTGTCCATAACAGTCCATCAGTCATAAATATAAAGTGCGAGTGTCCTCATCAAATTATTCTTATACCCGAAGTTAAATATTCCAACTAATTGGGGATTCGAATTGTAACAAGGTTTTAATACTTTGTTTAATGAATACACCAGGTTATCGACTGCGTGTAAACCAAGGTTTTACTACTTTATTAACAATTACACCAATTACCCTTGAATGTAATTTCACCCCTGTTTTAATTATTCTAGTGGCTATTAATCCATTCCCGTGTCCGGTTAAATGAACGATTATTCGTACATATAAATACCCCGCCCATCGTGTCCGATCGAGTGTATATGGTAATTTATAGGGACGCCCAATTTTAAATCTTTATATTAACATTAACAAACTATCATTTAGTTAAACAAATATAAAGCCCATTAATAGCCCATAGTCTAATTTCCACAAGTGTCGTTCTTTTGTCCAAACCCCAATTATGGTACAAAGCCCAATTACCCAATTTTAGTAATTAGTCCAACATCATGATTACTTCGTTTTAAATAAGCATAATAATAACTTAGCTACGAGACATTAATATAAAAAGGTTGAACATAACTTACAATGATTAAAAATAGCGTAGCGTTACACGGACAGAATTTCGACTTACACCCTTACAATATTCGCTAACATACCCTTATTATTAGAATTATAATTAAAATTAAAATATAAATTATAAATATAAATATAAATTTTACGTATGAATCAGGAAGAAAAAGATATGGTTTTTGATCAGAATTCGGTTTGCTTTATAGGCAGAGTTGAAATTTGGGGCTCCGCGACTCGCGGTGAAAACCTCTTCAAACTCCGCGAGTCGCGGAGGTTACTTTTACAGCTCAGTCCTTGGAGTTTTTCTCTGCCGACGGTTTTTTATTTATAAATATAATATATATATAATTAATATAATTAATTATATATTATATTATATTTATATACATAGTTAACTTGTAATTTTTAGTCCGTTGCGTCGAGCGTTAAGAGTTGACTCTGGTCCCGGTTCCGGATTTTCGAACGTCCTCGCGTACAATTTAATATCTTGTACTTTGCGTTTTGAATCTTGTACTCTTGTAATTTCGAGACGTTTCTTATCAATAATTGGAACCTTTTTGATTGTCTTTTGTACTTTTGAGCTTTTTGGTCGTTTGCGTCTTCAATTCGTCGAATCTGTCTTTTGTCTTCACCTTTTATTATTTAAACGAATATCACTTGTAAATAGAACAATTGCAACTAAAAGCTTGTCTTTCTTGAGGAATAATGCTATGAAATATATGTTCGTTTTTAGCATTATCAAATATTCCCACACTTGAGCGTTGCTTGTCCTCAAGCAATATCGTCTTGAAATACTAGAATCACTTCTTTATTCTTCACACTTTGTACATCAGTGATTTCTATACGGCGGTATAAACAATGGTAGTAACGATATGGTTTACAGTCCCACATGACTATAAAAATTTAGATCCATTAAGGAAATTGGATCTTTATGAAAACATTTGATCTTTTGAAATCTAGTTTTTACCCTAGATAAGTTTTCCGGAATAACCCTTTACCGGTGTTTGCAAAATATTTTTGTGGGTTTGGTGGGTTTCAGATTTGAAAATTTTAGCTCAAAACTTGCGGTTTTGTGTCACCCACTTGCTAACCTTGTATTAGGAAAGCAACACGTCCAGTTTACTTGTTCCGTATATTACCTTTCGGTAAACTACCGTCCGGTTGTAAAGGAAAGCGTTGAACAAGCAACTGTTAAGGCAATGTCCCGTGACATGCTTTTGATTATGGTCTATAACGTGTCGGACGCAATTACTATCCTTGGTAGGAGCAATAGTAAAGCTCACCCTTATAATTTTTCAGTATGGCACAAGGTCCTGTCTTTGACCATGCTATGCAACCACCGTTCTTACGGTTGACACCCGATTTGGTTCAGGTGACCTAATGAATTCCAGGTGAATTCCTAGGATTTTACGTTCAATGGTAATGAACGCATTGAAAATAGGGTTTTCAGAAAACAAATCGGTTTGTAATTTTGATCAAAATATTTTCTCGTTCAAGCTCGAGTTTAGATATCATTGAATTCCATGAGTTTGTAATTCTCAATCTTTAAGGTCAATCTATAGAATTGAGTAATATCAGTCTTAAAAGCTGATTTTTAATCTTTAAGGAGATTATCCTTTCTGGGGATCTGATTCATTAGTCTTATCCAGCTAATTTGCATGGTGCCCCCCCATTGTACGAGATAAATCCTTCTCATGGTTAGGATAAATCTGACCACTTGGCGACCCTGTTTAATGCTGAGGTCCGTGGATTTCCTGCTGATTTTAGAGATGACTTTTCTAGATTTTTCGTCAACCTACAGCTGGTCTGGACGACAACTTCATGACCTAAATCAAGAAGCGCGTTTCTTTTTCGGAAGACTTTACTTCCTTTTAATGATGGAATTGATTCATCGTGTAGATCCATCTCTTCTTTTCTTTCATTGGGTAAAAACAGTTTAGTTTAGTCCAAAGCAAAAGTATTTTCAGTTATTTGTTACAGATATATGTGACATATGTTTAAGATAACTTGGTAAATTTTCCCACACTTGGCTTTTATTTTCCTTTTTATCGTCCTCTATTCCATTTTAAATGAATTTTAACATTTTAGTTTGTTTCTCAATTTATGTCCTTTCCGAGGTAACAATAATTTCGGTGTTAAAACCTAGTTTTATCGTTCATAAATATGTATAAACATGATTTTGAATTCATTTAATTGAAAATTTTGAAAAATTTTACTAGAATTGGGTAGTCAGTATATAAGACCAGGGCTGTTCTTTATTATCAGAGAGCACTAGATTCTAATACAACTACTGCTTTACTAGTATTTTTAATGGTAACCAAGTGTATAAAGTAAAAAATTTTAAAATCCGAAAGAATTTAACCCCTTCCCACACTTAAGATCTTGCAATGCCCTCATTTGCAAGAAATCAGTAACAATTTAAATTATTGAGGGTGATTTGTGTGAAAATGATTAAATTTTACCAAAGTTTCCAAATATATTGGCGTTTGTTTGCTGAATGATAAATGGTGCACATCATTTGTTCATTCCGTCTTGTTGTTATTTCACATATATTTTGCATCTTGTCGTCAAAATTAGTTGCTTTTGCTGAACTTAATGCCAGTCTTTGAAAATGCGTTGTTTTACCCTGTTGTGTACATAAGATAAACTGCAAACATATATACATATTTTTGAAGTTTGGTATATTACCCCACATTCAAAAATTATTAAAGTCTAAGAATAAAAGTTAGATAATTATAAAAATGATTACAATATTAACAAAAGTATTAAATGTATCAATAATTACAAATTACAAAATAATAAAAAATAATAAGTAAACTAAGGATGATATTGGTACCAATAGGGGTTCCAGGCATAACCATAAGTGCTATAGAATGCTTCGGCAGGGTCATACGTAGGATATGGTGGCTGCATCTCTATAGACCAAGGAGGGAAGACGGGTTTCGGTGTAGGAATATAGTTTCTACCTATATGTTGGCAATGAGCTATGATCTGGTTCTGATGAACTTGCCAATCTTCAAATGCTCTCTGTCTAGCATTTTCGTATTCCTGAGAAGCTATAAACCTATGCATTTCTTGCATCTCATTCCCCCCTCCTACATTACCTTGCTGCTGGTTTCTCTCCACCTGTGGATGTCTACCATGGTATCGTACTGCGGCGTTATTTCGCCTCTTCAAAACTTTCGCACCATGGTATACATTTAAACCTATAGTATCGCGGGGTTCCGGCTCTTCTAGTAATAATCCCCCCCGACTTATATCCACACCGAGATATTCACCAATCAAAGTAATAAAAATACCACCTCCTATTATGCTATGTGGTCGCATCCCCCGAACCATAGCTGATAAATAATAACCCACACAATATGGTATACTTACAGCGCTTTGTGGGTCTCGAATACACATATGGTAAAACAAATCTTGTTCATTTACTTTTTCTTTGTTCTTACCCCTTTGTGTAATCGAATTAGCTAAAAACCTATGTATCACTCTTAATTCGGCTCTATCTATATCCAAATAAGAGTAGTTTCCCCCTTTGAGACGGTGATGGCTTGTCATTTGACTCCACACACCGTGTGTATCAAAATTCTCATCTATCTTTCTACCGTTTAGTATCAATCCTCTACAATCGGCAGACGCTAACTCCTCAGGCGTATATATACGTAAAGCCTGAGCCATGTCCAGTAAAGACATGTGGCGCATCGAACCGCCTAACAAAAATCTAATAAAAGAACGATCGGTTAAACTAGCTACCCGATCATTCAACTCTATACTACATAACAATTCTTCACACCATACTTTATATACAGGTCTACGTATGGTGAATAAACATATCCAGTCATTAAAAGAAGAATTACCATACCTCTGTACAAGTAATTCCCTAATTGGCCCGGCCAATTCTACAGCTTCTAAGGGTCCCCATTCTATGACCCTCGGTACCTCAACAACCTTAGAATGAAGAGTATGCAAACCCCTTTGATATTTTGGATAATCTATCTAAAGTCTGTCAAATCTCAGGTTCGGGTGCAACTCTTCCAAGTGCATATCGGAAAAGGTCATGACTGGATGAGGTATATCCTGCTTGTAGTAGTTATCCACCTCCTGTTGTTCCAAATTCTCAGCAGGAGCATTGCGGGCTTGGGATGAAGATTCACCCCTTTCATTCTGCAAAACACATCAAACACAATTTTTGTGCATCCAAATATGCATTAGTGTCACCAAAATCATCAATCAAAATAATTACAATGACATTATCAATTTATATCAAACTTAAGCTCATTTTCACATTTTTATCAAATCTACACTTTTTCAAATAAGCATATACGAAAATGTTCGCCAAGTTCATAAGCATTCAACTCAAATAACATGTCAAAATAATCATTACTAGCAATTAAACAAGTCTCAAATGGCATTATCTTTCAAAAATCAAGTTCATGAATTTTAGACTTGAAAAAGTCCACTTTAATTCTCAAAATCATGTTTAGGCTCAAAGTTTGGATCATTTAACTACCTAGACATGTTACACTACTCAATTTAGCAACAATTCATGACAAAAATCGGCCATAACCTGTTTATATCAAAAAGCCCCAAATTTTCTCAAGAACACAAACCCTAGATTATTCAAAATTTGAAGTTTAAGGCTTCTAATCATGTTAAACAGCATCAATCTAGGTTATACAAGCATAATACATAAACAATTTAAGTCTAATTACACTAAAAAGCATCAAAATCAAATTGGGGAAAAATAGCTCAAGAACATCAAATTTCGAATTAAATGGTGTTTAGGTGTAGAAATTTACCGTTTTTCTTGAGTAATTCTTAGATAGCATCCTTCTCAACATGATTTTAGCAAAAAATTTGGTGATTAATGGTTAAAAATTGGGATTTTTGGGGGTGTTTTTCGTGTATTTTCGGGGTTATGTTCGCAGTATTTTTGGGTGTGGAGTGTGAATCTGAGCTGTTGCAGCTCTTATTTTTTTTTCTGTAATCTGGTCTCTCCGCGAGTCGCGGGGATTATCCCTCCAAACTCCGCGAGTCGCGGAGTTTGGTATTTTTTTTTTTTTTTTTTTTTTATAATCATTAACTTATTAAAACAATTAAGTAATTAATTTTAAAATTTTGTTTCCCTTGTTATTTAGGACGAGGTCGTTTCGGATCGATGTCCTAGTCCGTCCTTCGACAAAATTTTAAAATTTGTCTTTTTGTAGCGATTGTTTTAAAAGCTAAGATTTTTGGGTTTTTTCAATGTTTTTGGCATACTTTAATTCAATAAGATTAAAAATAATGATAATAAAAGTTCTCGTCCCTTCCTTCGGGTAAAGCAATTTCGGTTCAAAGACCTAGTCTTCAACTTACGACGAATTTTAAAAATCATATTCTTAACTTAATGAGATAAAGTAAATTTTTGTTTTTAAATTCACACAACTTAAATATAAAATTCAAAATTAATATTAAAAATTCACACCAAACTTAAAATTTGAAATGCATAAAATTAAAAATTTATATTTTAAAAATTAAAAGTTCACACCAAACTTAATTTAAAAATTTATAAATTCATATCAAACTTATATTAATTTTTCAAATATTTACAATTTTAAATATATTGTTTTTACAGAGTTTACAATATTAATTTAAGATTTAAATATTAAGATTAAAAACATGGTAAAAATAAAATTAAAAATCTTTTTGTCTTTTTATCCCACTTTAATCAATCAAATATTATCAAAAATATGCGCCCCTCTTTTTGGTAAAGTAATTTCGGTTCCAAGACCTAATTTAACTCATGACGAATTTTTGAAATATTTTGGGTTGATTGATTAAAGATATTTATACCTTAAGAATAAACGTTAAATTTCGCAGTGATGTAATAAATTTTTGAATGATATCAATAATTTCGGTCGCCAAACCTAATTTTATTTAATACCAATTTAATACTTTTTAGCGAACAAATTAGCGTTTATTATCAAAAGGTTAAAAATAAAAAAAATAAAAATAAAAACTGTACAGACATACCTGTGAAATAGATTTCTTAGTTATATGATCTATCCCATTCATAAGATAGTCGGTTTAATTGATTTTCCATGGCTACATAGGCGTAACCTCGAGCATTCAATGTCTTTTCTTCTAAACATATGAACGGTCCGTCTCTGCATAAAGTAACAAATTCGGTATTTGAATAGGTTTGATTATTTGAACATTTACCTCCATGTGACCATTTTCCGCATTTGTGACATCGTTCTAGGTGTCGTGCTCTTCTTTTCGCTGCGGATTTTGATTTTCCTTTACCAAATTGTAACTTATTATCTTCGCATCTGGATTCTTTTCTAACTCCGTCCATTCTTTCTCTGATTACTGATACTATTTCACTCGGTAGTATGTCATTATTACGTTTAGTGATCAAAGCGTGTAGCATTAGACCATGGTTTAGTTCACAGGCAGTCTTCATTTCGTAAAAACCTAAAAAAAATAAAAATTCAGAATGGGGGGAGAAGACTAGTTCTTTAGGGTCTGCTAGGGAAAGACCATTCGGGTTCCATTTTCGAGAACTACACGAAAACAGACAATCTAACTCTAACAGAAATACATATTATCCTTTAAAGACTTGATTCTCCCCACACTTAGTTAGCTGTGGTGTCGAAATTGTGATTAACTTCGTTGTCGACTTCCATCGGACCATGTATGTAATGTTTAACTCTGTGACCATTAACTTTAAATTCAATCCCATTTGAATTTATCAATTCTATCGTTCCGTATGGGAAAACTCTTTTGACTATGAATGGTCCAGACCATCTTGATTTCAATTTTCCAGGAAATAGCTTGAATCGTGAATTGAAAAGAAGAACTCTGTCTCCTTCTTTAAATTCTTTTGAACTTCTGATTCTTTTATCATGCCATTTCTTCGTTCTTTCTTTATAGATTAACGAATTATCGTATGCTTCATGTCTTAATTCTTCTAATTCGTTTAGTTGACTTAATCGTAGACGTCCAGCTTCATGTAAATCAAGATTACATGTCTTCAAAGCCCAAAATGCTTTGTGTTCAATTTCTACTGGAAGATGACATGCTTTTACATAAACAAGTCTAAAAGGTGTGGTTCCAATTGGAGTTTTGTAGGCTGTTCTAAAAGCCCAGAGTGCATCCTCCAATTTAATGGACCATTCCTTTGGATTTGATCCTACGGTTTTCTCTAGAATACGTTTTAAAGCTCGGTTGGTATTTTCAACTTGTCCACTTGTTTGTGGATGATATGCGGTGGAGATTTTATGAGTTACTCCATATCTTTTAAGAACTTTCTCAAGTTGATTATTACAGAAATGAGTACCCCGATCACTTATTAAAGCTTTCGGTGTTCCAAACCTTGCAAAAAGACGTTTTAAAAAATTGACTACAACTCGTGCATCGTTAGTTGGGAGAGCTTGTGCTTCCGCCCATTTAGATACATAATCAATGGCTACGAGTATATATAGATTATTATGAGATTTTGGAAATGGACCCATAAAGTCAATACCCCAAATGTCAAATACTTCACATACTTGAATGACATTTTGTGGCATTTCATCACGTTGACTTATTTTTCCGGCCCTTTGACATGCATCACAGGATTTGCAAAGAAGGTGTGCGTCTTTGTAAATTGTAGGCCAATAGAATCCAGCTTCATAAACTTTTCTTGCTGTTAGTTGAGGCCCATAATGCCCTCCTGTTGGTCCTGTGTGACAATGGTTTAATATTTGATTGGCTTCATCTCCAAATACACATCGGCGTATTATTCCATCGGGACAACTTTTAAACAAATGTGGATCTTCCCAGAAATAGTGTTTTATATCACTGAAGAATTTCTTTCGTCTTTGGTACGATAATCCTTTTTCAAGGAATCCACAAACTAAGTAGTTTGCATAGTCTGCAAACCATGGGATTTCTTTATAATCTATCTTCAATAGATATTCATCAGGAAAGTTGTCTTGTATGGCTGATTCATTTAGAACTTCTAATTCGGGATTTTCAAGACGAGAAAGATGATCAGCGGCGAGATTTTCTGCTCCTCTTTTATCTCGGATTTCAATATCAAACTCTTGTAAGAGTAAGATCCAACGGATTAATCTTGGTTTAGCATCTTGTTTTGAAAATAGGTATCTAAGAGCAGAATGGTCGGTATAGACCACCGTTTTTGCTAGAACGAGATATGATCGAAATTTGTCAAAAGCAAAGATAATAGCAAGGAGTTCTTTTTCAGTAGTTGTATAGTTCGTTTGTGCTCCTTGTAACATCTTACTAGCATAATATATAGGTTGAAATCGTTTTTCAATCCTTTGTCCTAAAACGGCTCCCATTGCAAAATCACTTGCATCGCACATTAGTTCAAATGGTAGATTCCAATTTGGTGTTATCATGATTGGTGCATTAGTGAGTTTTTCTTTAAGAATATTAAAAGATTTGATACATTCATCTGAAAAGATGAATGGCGCATCCTTTTCTAAGAGTTTATTCATAGGAGTGGCAATTTTAGAAAAATCTTTTATGAAACGTCGGTAAAAACCGGCATGCCCTAGAAAACTCCTAACTCCTCTAACATTGGTGGGATGTGGAAGTTTAGAAATTACATCTACTTTAGCTCTATCCACTTCAATTCCTTCTTTTGAAATTTTATGTCCAAGAACGATGCCTTCTTTAACCATGAAATGGCATTTCTCCCAATTAAGTACTAGATTTGATTTTTCGCATCTAATTAGCATTCGTTCCAGATTAACTAGACATGATTTAAATGTATCACCGAAGACTGAAAAGTCATCCATGAATACTTCCATGCATTCTTCTATCATGTCGTGAAAAATCGCCATCATACACCTTTGAAAGGTTGCAGGGGCGTTACAAAGTCCAAATGGCATGCGTTTGTAAGCAAAAGTACCATAAGGGCACGTGAATGTGGTTTTCTCTTGGTCCTCGGATGCTATTGGAATTTGAAAATATCCGGAAAATCCATCTAGAAAACAATAGTAACTATTTCCGGCTAATCTTTCCAACATTTGATCTATGAAAGGTAAGGGAAAGTGATCTTTTCTGGTGGCGTCATTTAATTTTCTATAATCAATACATACACGCCATCCTGTTACAGTCCTAGTAGGAATAAGCTCATTTTTCTCATTGTAATGACAGTCATGCCACCCTTCTTAGGTACGCATTGAACTGGGCTTACCCATGGACTATCAGAAATTGGATATATCAAACCTGCATCTAGCAGTTTAATAATCTCTTTCTTAACTACATCTTGCATATTAGGATTTAGTCTTCGTTGGCGTTGCACATACGTTTTATGACCTTCTTCCATAAGGATTTTATGTGTGCAATACGAAGGACTTATTCCTTTAATATCATGAATCTTCCATGCAATGGCTGGTTTATGAGCTTTCAACACAGAAATGAGTTGTGATTTTTCATTTTCAGTAAGAGAAGACGATATTATTACAGGTAATTCAGATTCACCATGTAAATAAGCGTATTCCAAATGGTTTGGAAGTGGCTTTAACTCTAATTTCGGAGGTTCTTCTATCGATGATTTATATCGATATCTGTCTTCTTCTTTTAGCATTTGAATTTCTTCTGTTGTTGGTTCATATCCATTAGCTATAAGTGTAGCTAACATTTCAGCTTCATCAATTGGTTCATTACCTTCTCCTAAAGAACATTCTCCTGTTCCTTGTAATTCTGGAAATTCTTCTAATAATTCTGCATGTGCATCTATAGTTTGAATATAATAACATGTATCATCTGCAGATTGTGGTTGTTGCATTGCTCTATCAACTGAAAAGGTAACACTCTCATCCTCTATACTTAGGGTCAGTTTCTTACCGAACACGTCTATCATTACTTTAGCCGTGTTTAAGAATGGTCTTCCTAATATGAGAGGAACTTGAGAATCTTCTTCCATGTCCAAGACAACAAAATCTACTGGAAATACTAAAGTACCAACTTTAACTAGCATGTTCTCCATTATCCCTCTAGGATATTTTATTGATCGATCGGCTAGTTGTATGCTTATTCTTGTTGGTTTCAATTCTCCAAGGTCTAGTTTAGCGTATAGTGAATACGGCATTAGATTTATACTAGCACCTAAGTCTGCCAATGCTTCTATTGAACTAAGACTACCCAGAAAACATGGAATTGTGAAACTTCCTGGATCAGATAGTTTTTCTGGTATCTTATTCAACAGCACTGCTGAACAATTAGCATTCATAGTAACAGCCGAGAGTTCTTCCATTTTCTTTCTATTTGAGATTAGATCTTTCAAGAATTTAGCATATCTAGGCATTCCTGAAATCACATCAATGAAAGGAAGATTTACATTTATCTGTTTAAACATATCCAAGAATTTGGATTGCTCGGCTTCAAGTTTCTCTTTCTTCATTTTACTCGGATAAGGAAGTGGTGGTTGGTATGGTTTAACATAAGGTTTATCCTTAACTGTGTTATCTTCATTAACCTTTTCAACTACCGGTTCTTTTTCCTTATCTTGATCAGGTTGTGGTTCTTGTGGAGTAGGAATAGTTTCATCAGAAGTTACAGGTATTTCAGGTGGTTTAAGTGTTGTACCACTTCTTGTGGTAATAGCTTTAGCTGTTTCATTCCGGGGGTTAGCATTTGTATCGCTTGGTAAACTTCCCGATTTTCTTTCACCTATTAACCTTGCTAGGTTACTTACTTCTTGTTCCAGATTTTGAATAGAAGCTTGTTGATTTCTAAATGCTTGAGCATTTTGTTCATTGGTTTGTTTTTGAGATGTGAAAAACTATGTTTGAGTTTCAACTAGCTTTGTCATCATATCTTCTAAATTCGGCTTTTTATCATCAGTTTGTTGTGGTGGTTTGTTTTGAAAATTCGGTCTTTGCTGATTATAAGTATTATTGGATACTTGTTGATTGCTAGGACCTTGTTGGTTGTTGTATGGAATATTTCGGTTATAATTCTGGTTTTGATTGTAAATCGGTCTTGGCGGTTGATAATTATTCTGATAATTATTTCCAGGCCTTTGGTTTATGTATGAAATATTCTCTCTTTGTTCCATTGTTAATTCAATACTGAGACAATCTTTTGTCAAATGTGGTCCTCCACACTGCTCACAACTAATTCGTATTGAGTGAATATCTTTAGTCATCTTTTCCATTCGTCTCTCCACAGCATCTATCTTTGCGGAAATGGAATCTAAGTCATGGCTAGAATCGGCTCTAGCTGCTTTAGATGATCTAATGATGTCTTTTTCTTGGTGCCACTCATGTGAGTGGGAAGCAGTGTTATCAATAATTTTGTAAGCATCAGTTTCGGTTTTCTTCATAATAGAACCACCAGCTGCTATATCTATGTCTTTCCTTGTAGTGATGTCGCATCCTTGGTAGAATATTTGTACTATTTGACAGGTGTCTAAACCATGTTGCGGACATCCTCTTAACAACTTTCCATATCTTGTCCACGCCTCATATAGAGTTTCATTTGGTTTCTGTGTGAACGTAACAATTTCTGCTTGAAGTCTTACGGCTTTAGATGCAGGAAAGAATTGTTTAAGAAATTTGTCAATTAAAACGTCCCATGTATCGATCGCCCCTTCAGGTAACGATTCCAACCAATCTTTGGCTTCTCCCTTTAAAGTCCAGGGAAATAACATGAGATATATCTGTTCATCCTCCACTTCTCGTATTTTAAATAGTGTGCAGATCCTATTAAAGGTACGTAGATGTTCATTTGGATCTTCCTTCGGCGCACCACTAAATTGGCATTGATTAGTCACCATGTGTAGAATTTGTCCTTTGATTTCATAATCTGGCGCATTAATGTCTGGATGAGTAATTGCGTGACCTTGGCCAGTGCGTTTAGCTCTCATTCGGTCTTCCATACTTAAAGGTTCCAGATTCTCCATAATTGAATTTGTTGAATAGGTATCACTAGATGATTCTGATTTAATAGTTCGTTCCTCAACAATCTCTGTTTGAATGATTTGTGGCTCCGGAGGAAAGTTTAATGGTTCAGGATCTACGAACCGTTCCTGAATATTTTCCGGATTCTCAATTGTGAGGTTGGGTTCAAAAAATGGATTATCGGAAATTTGAACTGAAGTACTTGGTCGACTGGATGACGATTCTAAAGAAAAATCAACGGCGGTTATATTTGCTAAATGTCTTGATCTAGTTACAGGTGGTGAACGTACAAAAGGTGATGAACGTCTTGCTCGGTGCATTCACTGAATATCCTATTAGTTTTAAAAAGGAAAGAAAAATTATAATAAGTTATCCAATTAATAGACTTTTCTGATTTTGCCCACGTTTCGAATAGCCAAAAGATGCAGCAGAGGGGCAGGATTCGTTTGGTCTCAATATAATTGAGGACTGTTTGGCTCCAATAACCCGGTCCACGTACAAATCCAACTATTACTACGAACCAGAAAATTTTGATGTCTATCAATTTAACCACTCAAAATAAATTTTCGTAATTTTAAGAAATTTAGATAAGAAGTAGAAAAAATTCTAAGTCCTAAAAACTAGAATAGCGAGAAATAAGAGAGAAAAAGAGTTCGTCGCAAAAGGTAGAAAAAGAAAAAAAATGGTTGAAAAATAAAAAGTGACGGAAAAATAAAAGAAACTTATCAAAACTTAAAAATACTTAACTAACCTAACCTTATTACTACAACTAACTTAAAATTATAATCGCAAATTGATATTACTAATTGGAATGATAATTGATACATAGTAAAAGGTGTCTAAAAATATTAAAGCTTACAGGAAAAACTAAATCCCAAATGGAAATAACTTAAAAAGAAACTAAAACTTAAAAAGGCGTCGCAAAATTCTAAAGCACCTAAATCTTAGTCTAAAGAAAAAGCACTTAAGGAATTCTACGGCAAAGCCTAAAAATCTAGGAGTAAAAATAACTATAGCAAAAACTAAGTTTAAAATTAAATATGAGCTAAAAATACAAATATTACGCTACAACGATTAAAAAGGGACAAAATATAAAAATATACAAAAAGTTGTAAAAAGTACAATTTTTATAAAAATATTATTTTTATATTATTTTTTTAATAAAACTACTAATTTTACAATTTAATAAAACTAATTAATACTAAATACATAAATTAAATAAAAAGTAAAAATAAAAATAAAACTAATAATAATAATAATAATAATTAGGTTTAAATAATAATTATAATTAATAATAAACCGTAATTAATGCTGAATTAGGGCTTCCTGTCGCCTGTCAGATACCCTCCGCGAGTTGCGGTAATTAATGAAGAAAACCCCGCGAGTCGCGGGGTTCAGAATTTCAATTCTGGCACAGTTTGAATCGACGCGTTTTTTCTTTATTTTTTTTTTTTTTATTTTCTGTTTTTAATTCTTTTCTATAAATAAAAGATAGTTAATAAAGCTTATATTTTTATAAACTAAAATAAAAATAAAGAAACTTATAAAACTTAAATATTTAACAAAATCTTAAAAATACTTATATTTTTGTTTTTCTTTTTATATTTTTGAATATTTAAAACGTATTTTTACAAAAACGAATTTTAATAAAAGTAAACAAAAAAATCCCTTTTTTTTTTTTATATTAGCGTTGCGCTTCCGGCTTTTAAGATGATCCCCGGCAGCGGCGCCAAAAATACTTGATGTTATGCGAGGTGTATATAAAATAGTTATTAATTTTAGCAGAAAACACTATTAAATACGATACAATTTTACACAAGATATTTATTTATTTATAGAATGGATATACTTAAACCTTGCTACAACACTTATAGGCAGTGTACCTAATCGTACAGTAGTGTAGTTTTTAGTAAGTCCGGTTCGTTCCACAGGGAAATCTTTAAACAAAGCTCAACGCTATATTAGTTTACTTTTATTAAAAATACAAATATATATATAAGTAATATTATTATTATAAAGGGGGGTTTTTACCGTTTAATGACCGGTTTGTCGATTTTAAGACTTTAGTCGCAATTAAAACCTAATGTAAAATATAAAATAAATACAAGACTTAAATTAAAGCGTAAAGTAAATAACGATAATGAAATTGCGAATAATAAAAGTGCGATAAAATAAAATTGCGATAATTAAAAAGTACGATAATTAAAAGTGCGATTAAATAACAATAAATAAAAGTGCGATAATTAGAAGTGCAATTAAATATAAAATAAAGGAAATTAAATATGAAATAAAAGAATTATGCTTATTTAAACTTCCGTAATCATGATGTTTGACGTGTTGATTTTAGTTTTATGCCCATGGGTTAATTGTCCTTTGTCCTGGATTATTTAATATGTCCGTCTGGTTTTTGTCCATAACAGTCCATCAGTCATAAATATAAAGTGCGAGTGTCCTCATCAAATTATTCTTATACCCGAAGTTAAATATTCCAACTAATTGGGGATTCGAATTGTAACAAGGTTTTAATACTTTGTTTAATGAATACACCAGGTTATCGACTGCGTGTAAACCAAGGTTTTACTACTTTGTTAACAATTACACCAATTACCCTTGAATGTAATTTCACCCCTGTTTTAATTATTCTAGTGGCTATTAATCCATTCCCGTGTCCGGTTAAATGAACGATTATTCGTACATATAAATACCCCGCCCATCGTGTCCGATCGAGTGTATATGGTAATTTATAGGGACGCCCAATTGTAAATCTTTATATTAACATTAACAAACTATCATTTAGTTAAACAAATATAAAGCCCATTAATAGCCCATAGTCTAATTTCCACAAGTGTCGTTCTTTTGTGCAAACCCCAATTATGGTACAAAGCCCAATTACCCAATTTTAGTAATTAGCCCAACATCATGATTACTTCGTTTTAAATAAGCATAATAATAACTTAGCTACGAGACATTAATATAAAAAGGTTGAACATAACTTACAATGATTAAAAATAGCGTAGCGTTACACGGACAGAATTTCGACTTACACCCTTACAATATTCGCTAACATACCCTTATTATTAGAATTATAATTAAAATTAAAATATAAATTATAAATATAAATATAAATTTTACGTATGAATCAGGAAGAAAAAGATATGGTTTTTGATCAGAATTCGGTTTGATTTATAGGCAGAGTTGAAATTTGGGGCTCCGCGACTCGCGGTGAAAACCTCTTCAAACTCCGCGAGTCGCGGAGGTTACTTTTACAGCTCAGTCCTTGGAGTTTTTCTCTGCCGACGGTTTTTTATTTATAAATATAATATATATATAATTAATATAATTAATTATATATTATATTATATTTATATACATAGTTAACTTGTAATTTTTAGTCCGTTGCGTCGAGCGTTAAGAGTTGACTCTGGTCCCGGTTCCGGATTTTCGAACGTCCTCGCGTACAATTTAATATCTTGTACTTTGCGTTTTGAATCTTGTACTCTTGTAATTTCGAGACGTTTCTTATCAATAATTGGAACCTTTTTGATTGTCTTTTGTACTTTGAAGCTTTTTGGTCGTTTGCGTCTTCAATTCGTCGAATCTGTCTTTTGTCTTCACCTTTTATTATTTAAACGAATATCACTTGTAAATAGAACAATTGCAACTAAAAGCTTGTCTTTCTTGAGGAATAATGCTATGAAATATATGTTCGTTTTTAGCATTATCAGTAAGTATTATTGGATACTTGTTGATTGCTAGGACCTTCTTGGTTGTTGTATGGAACATTTCGATTATAATTCTGGTTTTGATTGTAAATCGGTCTTGGCGGTTGATAATTATTCTGATAATTATTTCCAGGCCTTTGGTTTATGTATGAAATATTCTCTCTTTGTTCCATTGTTAGTTCAATACTGAGACAATCTTTTATCAAATGTGGTCCTCCACAGTGCTCACAACTAATTCGTATTGAGTGTATATCTTTAGTCATCTTTTCCATTCGTCTCTCGACAGCATCTATCTTTGCGGAAATGGAATCTAAGTCATGGCTAGAATCGGCTCTAGCTGCTTTAGATGATCTAACGATATCTTTTTCTTGGTGCCACTCATGTGAGTGGGAAGCAGTGTTATCAATAATTTTGTAAGCATCAGTTTCTGTTTTCTTTATAATGGAACCACCAGCTGCTATATCGATGTCTTTCCTTGTAGTGATGTCGCATCCTTGGTAGAATATTTGTACTATTTGACAGGTGTCTAAACCATGTTGCGGACATCCTCTTAATAACTTTCCAAATCTTGTCCACGCCTCATATAGAGTTTCATTCGGTTTCTGTGTGAACGTAACAATTTCTCCTTGAAGTCTTACGGCTTTAGATGCCGGAAAGAATTGTTTAAGAAATTTTTCAACTAAAACGTCCCATGTATCAATCGCCCCTTCAGGTAACGATTCCAACCAATCTTTGACTTCTCCCTTTAAAGTCCAGGGAAATAACATGAGATATATCTGTTCATCCTCAACTTCTCGGATTTTAAATAGTGTGCAGATCCTATTAAAGGTACGAAGATGTTCATTTGGATCTTCCTTCGGTGCACCACTATATTGGCATTGATTAGTCACCATGTGTAGAATTTGTCCTTTGATTTCATAATCTGGCGCATTAATGTCAGGATGAGTAATTGCGTGACCTTGGCCAGTGCGTTTAGCTCGCATTCGGTCTTCCATACTTAAAGGTTCCAGATTTTCCATGATTGAATTTGTTGAATCCGAATCACTGGAGGATTCTGATTTAATGGTTCATTCCTCAACAATCTCTGTTTGAATGATTGGTGGTTCCGGAGGAAAAATTAATGGTTCAGGATCTATGAATCGTCCCTGAATATTCTCCGGATTCTCAATTGTGAGGTCGGGTTCAAAAAATGGATTATCGGAAATTTGAATTGGAGTACTTGGTCGACTGGATGACGATTCTAAAGAAAAATCAACGGCGACAATATTTGCTAGATGTCTTGATCTGGTTACAGGTGGTGAACGTACAAAAGGTGGTGAACGTCTTGCTCGGTGTATTCACTGAATATTCTATTAGTTTTTTAAAAAGAAAGAAAAATTATATAAGTTATCCAATTAATAGACTTTTCTGATTTTGCCCACGTTTCGAATAGCCAAAAGATGCAGCAGAGGGGCAGGATTCGTTTGGTCTCAATATAATTGAGTACTGTTTGGCTCCAATAACCCGGTCCACGTACAAATCTAAATATTACTACGAACCAGAAAATTTTGATGTCTATCAATTTAACCACTTAAAATAAATTTTCGTAATTTAAAGAAATTTAGAGAAGAAGTAGAAAAAAAATCTATGTCCTAAAACTAGAATGGCGAGAAATAAGAAAGAAAAAGAGCGCGTAGAAAAAGGTCGAAAAAGAAAAGGGTTGAAAAATAAAAGGCGTCGAAAAATAAGAAAGAAAAAGAGTGACTTATAAAAATTTTAAAACACTCGACTAACCCAACCTTATTACTATCACTAACTTAAAATTAAAATTGCAATTTGAGATTACTAATTGGAGTGATAATTGATACATAGGTAAAAGGCGTCGAAAAATAAAAATAAAAAAGTAGCGCGTCTAAACTTAAAAAGGAACTAAAAACTAAGAATTAAAAGTTGCGTCTAAAAATATTAAAGCATACAAGTAAAACTATATCCCAAATGGCAATAACTTAAAAAGGTACCAAAACTTAAAAAATGGCGTCGCAAAATTCTAAAGCACCTAAATCTTAATCTAAAGAGAAAGCACTTAAGGGATTTTACGGCAAAGCCTAAAAATCTAGAAATAAAAATAAGCTACGGCAAAAACTAAATTTAAAACTAAATACGAGCGAAAAATACAAATATTACGCTAAAACAATTAAAAAGGGACAAAATATAAAAATATACTAAAAGTTGTAAAAAGTACAATTTTTATAAAAATATTATTTTTATATTATTTATTTAATAAAACTATTAATTTTATAAACTAATTAAACTAAATAATACAAATAATAAATAAACTAAACTAAATAATATAATATATATAACTTAATTAGGGTTAAAGTAAAAATAATATAATTAAACTCCATAATTAATGCTGATTAGGGTTCTGTGTGACCTGTCAGAGAGACCTCTGCGAGTCGCGTGACACTTAGCTGGAAAACTCCGCAAGTCGCGGGGTTTGTAAATTCAAACGTGTACCAGGCTTTACTTCGACAGGTTCCGTTTTTAATATATTTTTTTTTATTTTCTGTTTAAATATTTATATAAAATATTTATAAAAACTAAATAAAACTTATATTTTTTTAAAAAAATAAGATACTTTATAATTTTATAAAAATCTTAAAAATAGATTTATATATATATATTTTTTTCGTTTTTTTCGGTTTTTTTTTATGTTTTTAAATAAACACAAAATAATTAAATAAAACTTATATTTTTATAAAATAAAAATAAAGAAACTTTATAAAACTTAAATATTTAACAAACTCTTAAAAATATTTATATTTTTGTTTTTCTTTTTATATTTTCGAATATTTAAAACGTATTTTTACAAAAGCGTATTTTTTATAAAAGTAAACTAAAAATAATTTTTTTTTTATATTAGCGTTGCGCTTCCGGCGTTTAAGATAGATTTTGAATCCCCGGCAGCGGCGGCAAAAATACTTGATAGTTACAGCTAAGGGGTATAAAATACTATTAAATTTTACTTGAAAATACTATTAAATATGATACAATTTTACACAAGATATTTATTTATTTATAGAATGGATATACTTAAACCTTGCTACAACACTTATAGGCAGTGTACCTAATCGTACAGTAGTGTAGTTTTTAGTAAGTCCGGTTCGTTCCACAGGGAAAATCTTTAAACAAAGCTTAACGCTATATTAGTTTTAATTTATAAAAATACAAATATATATATATATATATAAGTAATATTATTATTATAAAGGGGGGTTTTTACCGTTTAATGACTGGTTTGTCGATTTTAAAACTTAGTCGCAGTTAAAACCTAATGTAAAATATTAAAAATAAATACAACTTAATTTAAAGTGTAAAGTAAATAACGATAATGAAATTGCGATAAATAAAAGTGCGATAAAATAAAATTGCGATAATTAAAAAGTATGATAATTAAAAGTGCAATTAAATACAAAAACAATAAATAAAAGTGCAATAATTAGAAGTGCAATTAAATATAAAATAAATAAATAAAAGTGCAATAATTAGAAGTGAAATTAAATATAAAATAAAGGAAATTAAATATGAAATAAAAGAATTATGCTTATTTAAACTTCCGTAATCATGATGTTTGACGTGTTGATTTTAGTTTTATGCCCATGGGTTAATTGTCCTTTGTCCTGGATTATTTAATATGTCCGTCTGGTTTTTGTCCATAACAGTCCATCAGTCATAAATATAAAATGCGAGTGTCCTCGTCAAATTATCCTTATACCCGAAGTTAAATATTCCAACTAATTGGGGACTTAAACTGTAACAAGGTTTTAATACTTTGTTTAATAATTACACCAGGATATCGACTGCGTGTAATCCAAGGTTTAATACTTTGTTAACAATTACGCCAAGTGTCCTTGTACATAATTTCACCCCTGTTTTAATAATTCCATAGACTATTAATTCATTCCCGTGTCCGGTTAAATGAACGATTATTCGTACATATAAATACCCCGCCCATCGTGTCCGATCGAGTATATATGGTTATTTATAGGGACGTCCAATTGTAAATCTTTATATTAAAATTAACAAACTATCATTTAGTTAAACAAATATAAAGCCCATTAATAGCCCATAGTCTAATTTCCACAAGTGTCGTTCTTTTGTCCAAACCCCAATTATGGTACAAAGCCCAATTACCCAATTTTAATATTTTTAGCCCAACATCATGATTACTTCAGATTAAATAAGCATAATAATAACTTAGCTACGAGATATTAAATTAAAAAGGTTGAACATAACTTACAATGATTAAAAATAGCGTAGCGTTACACGGACAGAATTTCGACTTACACCCTTACAACATTCGCTAACATACCCTAATTATTAGGATTTAAAATTAAAATTAAAATTAAAATATATATATATATATATATATATATATATATATATATATATATATATATATATATATATATATATATATATATATATATATACACACGTTTACATATAGATAGAGAGATTGATATATGGATATATAAAACGTCGAATTGCGCTAGCTTTTATAGGCATTTTTGTCCAGGGAGGCTCCGCGAGTCGCGGCCTTTTTGGCCTTCAAACTCCGCAACTCGCGGAGTTTGTTTCTACAGCTCATCTCATTTTGGAACCTTTCTTGCCGACGGTTTTAATATATAAATATAATATATATATATAATTTATATAATTAATTAATTATATATTATATTATATTTATATACATAGTTAACTTGTAATTTTTAGTCCATTGCGTCGAGCGTTGAGAGTTGACTCTGGTCCCGGTTCCGGATTTTCGAACGTCCTTGCGTACAATTTAATATCTTGTACTTTGCGTTTTGAATCTTGTACTCTTGTAATTCTGAGACGTTTCTTATCAATAATTGGAACCTCTTTGATTGTATTTTGTACTTTTGAGCTTTTTGGTCGTTTGCGTCTTCAATTCGTCGAATCTGTCTTTTGTCTTCACCTTTTATTATTTAAACGAATATCACTTGTAAATAGAACAATTGCAACTAAAAGCTTGTCTTTCTTGAGGGGTAATGCTATGAAATATATGTTCGTTTTTAGCATTATCACTCACCCTATATATATATATATATATATATATATATATATATATATATATATATATATATATATATATATATATATATATATATATATATATATATATATATAGAGAGAGAGGGAGAGAGAGGGGATTAGATTTAAAAGACAACTAAATAAGAAAGTGAACCGTGAGAATTAATCTGGACCATTAATTGTTGTTTCAATCTTAAAAAAAAAATTCAAATCAAAAGGGAATATAAGTATAACTTATTTCAATATTTAATTTACTTTTTTGTAACTTACAAAAATGTTTCTTTCCATATATTTTTTGTACATAGTTTTTGAAAATTTCACTATTTCATTCTACACTAGGTAAAAGTATTTTCTCCTCAAAATAACTCCTATTGATTGATTGAAATACAAAGTATACACTACTTAAAATGAAACATTCTGAAATAGTAATATGGATACTTGTAAAGAGACGGAAGGAGTATAAACAAAAGTATAATTCACGTCTTTATGATAAGAATCAATTAGTTACACAACTCATTTGGGTTGGATTTTTCTATTTTAATAAACACTAAATATTACTTTAAATTATATTAGAAGTAATATATTTTGTGCCACAATCAAATATTTCCGACCCTGAACTTTTTATGTGCATAATAATGGTGGCTTTGTATGTCTTACTGATGCATGTGAGAGCATTTAGGTATCGTAGATGCAAATTAAAAAGTCAGTATATCTTTGAGAATGTTAAATAGAGATCTTATGTCTAAAATATTGGTCAAACAGGTTTATTCTTTTATTACCCATATTCTTATAAATGTTAATACTTGAAGATATTCTTTAGCATTGAGAAACATCACACTACATTTGTTATATATGCAGTGTGCATCCTTCAAACAAAAAATATTTATAAATATAAAATAGTTGTAAAAACGATAAGAATGCATTATGCGTTACCAAGAGAGTTCGACAGATGTATCAGTTACATATGAATATTAATATCTTTTTAAAAGATTTATCATTAGGTTAGTTAAAGAGATCATTAATGGTGTTAAAATTATTCAATCGTTAGCCTGATGTTCTTCCCTTCTTTCTCTTATTGTGTGATCAGGTTGTTTGTAGGTTGGTCCATGTTGGTTGATGTTGGGCTTGTGATCTTGCTCGTGGGCCTGTTGTTGGTTCAAGAGCATTGGGCTGTTTCTTTTGTTATTGGGCCTCCTGTGTGCTGTACAGCTCATCCCCTCTTATCCGTTGCATTATTCCCTTTTTTTGGCTGATTTGCAGCCTACAGCTGGAAAGATACAAAGATGCATACAGCATGATTTCTCTTTTTCTCTTTATGATTGTCTATTTATCATGGGTGCTACCTATCGTGTGTAATAATTATGATCATCATCATTCATTTTTTAATCTATTATTTTCTCTTTCAATTGTAATTGATCTCTGATTGAGAGACTCTCTCTTGTGTCACTGTGATAATAATAATCTTGGCAAGTGCCAAGTTCTTCAACTGTAATCGTTAATTGGAAGAATATGTGGGTTTGATTCATTAATTTTTACATGGTACCAGAGCCGATGGGGCTTTGATTTCCTTGTTCGGTTCGTTTGGTTGAAGCTATGGTTTTTTGGTTCTGATTTGGTTTTTTTTTTCTGCTCGTGATTCATCTGCCTTAATCAGACGTGTTTCTCCTTGTTGAAGAAGACTCATAGTCCGCTGCATAATTTCCTTCTTCACTCGTGGTTCTTCTTCAAAGGGGAGTCTTTCCTTTTTCTTTTTTTCTTTCTTTTCTTTTCTTTTTTCGTTTTTTTTTCTACCTTATTTATTCTGTGTTTTACTTCTATCGGTCCATCTATATTTTTTTTTGTCTACTACATATGCCTGTATTTTATTATTTCTAATTTTTTTATTTTTATTATTATTATTTATTTTTATCTGCTATCTATCTGAATTGCTTGATCCGTTTATCTGATTAATTGTTATAATGGGCGATGAAAATGCGATTACTTTAATTAGCAAAATTAACTTTGGTGATCCTCTTTACCTGCATGCTAGTGATACAACCAATACACCTTTAATATCCATTAAACTGAAAGGAACTGAAAATTATAATGTCTGGAGCAGAGCTATGTTATTAGCATTATCTACTAAAAACAAAGTAGGGTTTGTAAA
Source organism: Rutidosis leptorrhynchoides (assembly GCF_046630445.1). Taxonomy (NCBI): domain Eukaryota; kingdom Viridiplantae; phylum Streptophyta; class Magnoliopsida; order Asterales; family Asteraceae; genus Rutidosis; species Rutidosis leptorrhynchoides. The sequence goes on from NC_092337.1 coordinate 62,953,566, forward strand.
TGGAACTTATTTGAAAAACAATGATAATGATGTTCTTGCTGCTCAATGGGATAGGTGTAATTCTGTTGTGTTGTCCTGGTTGTTAAATTCTATTTCTGGGGATTTATATTCTGGACAGATTTTTTCTTCTACTGCTTCTGTTGTGTGGACTGAATTAAAAGAAACCTATGATAAAGTTGATGGATCTATAATTTTCAATTTGCATCATAAAATTAGCTCTGTGAAACAAAGTGGTAGAAGCTTATCTGAATATTATCATAAACTTAACACTTTATGGAAACAATATGATGAAATGGTTAAATTACCTGCTTGTGTTTGTGCTGCTGCTCCTGAGTTTCAACAACATAACAAAGTCTTAAAATTGATGCAATTTCTTATGGGATTGGATGATGTTTACATGTCTACTAGAAGTAATTTGTTACTTAGAGACCCCTTACCTGATGTTAAGTCTGCATTTGCTATTTTATCCAGAGAAGAATCACACAGGGGGGTTTCTGGGGTTGGAACATCTAAGTCTCAAAACTCTACTTTTGTTGCTCAAACTAATAATAATTCTTGGTCAAACAGAAATAATAATACTGGTAGTTCTGGAAGAGGAAGAGGTTTTAATAGAGGTCCTAATCCTAATCTTAAGTGTACTAAGTGCAATAAAATTGGACACACCATTGATAGGTGCTTTGAAATTGTTGGATATCCTAATAATTATAAGAAACCTTTTAATGGAAATGCTAATAAATCAAATACGTATGTGTCTAGCTGTGCTGCATCTGATTCTTTGTCTGGTTCAACTACATCCTCTTCTAATATTGGTTCTACTAACTCTTCTAATTCTGTTCCTATGTCCTTGAGTAATGAACAAATGATGAAGCTTTTAAGCATGCTTAATGACAAGGGCCCTCAAACCTCTGAATCTGTCCCTAATATGTCAGGTAACATAATGAATAATAATGTGTTTTTTAATAATAACTTTCAAAGATTTTTTAACTTCAATTCTAGTGAAAATAAGTGTCAAGGTTGGATTATAGACTCTGGTGCTAGTCAACATATGACTGTCTCTGAACAAGGTCTTGATAATGTTGTTGATGTGTCTGAATTAAACCTACAAGTCTCACATCCTAATGGTACTAAAGCTAGGGTTAAAAAAATTGGAAACCTAAGACTAAATAAGGACATTGTTCTAACTGATGTGTTAATTATCCCTGGATATTGTGTGAGTCTAATGTCTGTTAATAAGATGGTCAAAGAAAATAAAATGTTTGTTGATTTTGATGCGTTTAACTGTTACATTCAGGATTTGAAAACAAGAACTACCCTGGGGACTGGTAGTGTGAATGGTGGTCTGTATATCTTTGACTGTTATAAAGGTGAACCTCTAATGTGCAACTCTGTGTATACTTGTAATTTTGAATCTGTCCTGTTATGGCATAACAGGCTAGGACACCCCTCTAGTCCTGTCCTTAACATTCTTAAACATAAACTAAATCTTGATAAAATTGTTGAAGATATACCTTGTGAAACTTGCTTAAAAGCTAAACATGTTAGAGACCCCTTTCCTTTAAGTGATCATGTCACTAAAGAACTAGGTGAACTTATTCATATAGATTTGTGGGGTCCTTATAGGGTGGCTAGTAGAGAAGGATATAAATACTTCCTGACCATTGTAGATGATCATACAAGGGCTGTGTGGGTTTATTTGTTAAAGACAAAAGACGAAGTGTTTGATAACTTCTACAATTATGTGAACTTATTGCTTAATCAGTTTGAAAAAAGGGTTAAAATGATTAGAACTGATAATGGAACTGAGTTTGTAAATAATCAAATGAAAAAATTTATAAATGAAAAGGGTATTTTACATCAAACCACCATAGCCCACACACCTCAACAAAATGGCCTTGTTGAAAGGAAACATAGACACCTTTTAAATGTGGCCAGGTCTTATGTTTCAGGGGGGAATTCCCTTGTATCTCTGGTCTGAATGTATTCTAACTGCCACTTATCTGATCAACAGGATTCCATCCAAGGTTCTAGCAGGCTTGTCCCCTTTCCAAAAGATTTATGGTTATGAACCATCTCTCTCCCACATCAGAAACTTTGGTTGTCTTGTATTTTCAAAAATTTTAGATGAAACTGATAAATTTAAACCAAGGTCTGAGAAGTGTGTTCTAATTGGTTTTTCCACTAACAAAAAGGGTTATAAGTTATGGAGTCTTGAAAACAAAAATATTTTATTTTCTAGAGATGTCAAGTTTTTTGAAAATATCTTTCCTTTTAAAAACTCAAAAACAAAAAATTGTAAGTCTGACTCTGTTGTGACGACCCGGAAATTCCCGATCAAATTTAAACTTGATCTTAAATATGATTTCGAGACGATAAGCAAAGTCTATAAAACCGAGTCTCAAAAATTTCTGGAACTATTTTGGTACATTCATTTGACTTCGACCAATCCCAATGATTCACGAACAATTGTTTGTAAATAAATATGTGTATATATATATATTAGTAAATACTATATAAAATATAATATTAATATATCAAACTTAATTACAAGTTATAATATAAATTATTATTTTTAATATTAACTTTCATTAGTATTATTAATATTAATATTAATATTAACATTAACATCAGTATTATTAATAATATTGTTCCTAATATGAAATTTGATACATGTGACTTGTTGTATCTTAATTAATACTTGTATTATTATTAAATATTATTATTATCTCTATCAAAATATTTATCATTAATAATAATGTAATTATCATTCTTATATAACATTATTATTTCTATTATTTTATCATAATTCTTATTCATATTAGTATTATTATTATTGTTATTATTAACATTATCATAATATTATTATCACTTTTATTATTAATATCTTTAATATATATATATATATATATATATATATATATATATATATATATATATATATATATATATATATATATATTATTAGTACTAAATAAAGTGTATCATTTTATAAGTAAAATTATTGTTGTTTAGTATTATTATTAATATTAATATTAATGTGTATATATTAATTATTAATATTTATTAATGATACAAATAAAAAAATAATTAAATGAATCTACTTCTCTCGTGATCTTATCTACAGCATATTTTTTTTCTTCTTTCTATCTACTCCCGTACGAAATTGTTAAATGTAATCATCAATCTGTTTAGCAAATTTGTTTCTTGTCTTTTGGATGACACCCATCGAAAGCAAATTGTTTAAACAATCCAAAAACCGTTTGCCATCACCTTCAACTTTTTATTCTTTTTATTTTTTTATTTTTTTTTGTACTGGCCGATGCAAATCTGTCTACTTTTTCCATTCTTTAAAATCGATGAACTCATTAATCATAAACATTATAACCCAACAACACCATCTCTTCTCCTGTGACTTCTTCGACAACCCTAACACCCACAATTGTATACAACCATCTTAAATCATCTTCCTTCACAACACCCATTTATTTCTTCTTCCTCATACCACCATCGAATCATCATGAACACCCAATTGTGTGTTTCTGTTTTTCTAGTCCATCCATTGCACAATTCATGTAATCATTAACAAAGACACTTGGAACCTTTGTTATTCTGTTTCTTTTACAATAACACCGAACATCACCATTTAACACCATAATCACCATCTATTTGAATGTTACTGCTGCACTTTATTTTCTGTTTCAATCTGTCGTAAATCACCACGACACAACCCACCTGCAACCCCTTTAATCGTTGTTACTACTGCTATACTTTTATTTCTGCAACCTTAATTAAACACCACTTCAAATCATTCTCGTGTTGTTACTTTGCTATATCCATTGGCCTACTAAACAACCAAGACCCTCACCATGTAACCCCCTCTGAACCGACACCATGACTACTACCACCTTTCCTTATTTTTTTTTTTCTGTTTTATATCATAAACACGATTATCATTATGAGTCCAAAACTGCAATTTAAAAAGGTGTCGACTACCATGGTTATATTTTTCTGTTTCATGTGGCAGTTTGATCAACCTAAACCGTCACCCACTTTCGGTTCCTAGTTTTTGAAATTTTCACACTTGAAGGTATTGAAATGTTTATTAAAAAGTATATTATACATTGAGATCCATGTGTGAATATGTAACTATGGCCGACAAAATATTTTTAAATGAGTCCCACTTGAATTATTAAGAAGCCTCATGCCACCAAATTAAAACCACAAAGGCATTAACTTTTCCAGCTCGAGTCACCTGCGATATTTTTTTTTTAAAAACAACCGAACCCTTTTAACTTGTTAAATAAACGTAGCTTGGGCCAAGATTTCAATATCATATAGGTTGGGCTCGTGAAACTGTTGGTCCATATATGATTTGTGAAGTTGGGCCAGAAAGAACAGATTAAATAGAAATGGGTTCGCTAATATATCAGAAAAACAGACTTGGATCGATGGTTAAGAGTGTTGACAAGTGACCGGGAGGTCGTGGGTTCGAGTCCCTTTTGGAGCATTTATTTTTAGGATGGCTTTTGGAAGGGTATACACTTCTATTATTATTATTATTATTATTATTATTATTATTATTATTATTATTATTATTATTATTATTATTATTATTATTGTATGATATTGTTATTGTTATTGATTGTTATTATCATTATTAATAAATATTGTATTTTGATGTAAGTTAATATTATCAATAATATAATTAATAATATTAATACTATTGTTATAACTAAGTATTATCAATAAGAATTACTGGTATCATTTTATAGTTATCGGTATTATTATTATCATTATTATAAAAATAATACAATTAATAAATTATTATATATATAAATTTATTCGCTTACAATTATGTGTATTAATAAACATACAAATGATATAGGTTCGTGAATCCGAGGCCAACCCTGCATTGTTCAGTTGTTCAATATAGTCATATGTATTTTTACTACAAAATACATTAGGTGAGTTTCATTTACCTTTTTACCCTTTATATTTTTGGGCTGAGAATACATGCGCAATTTTTATAAATGTTTTTACGAAATAGACACAAGTAATCAAAACTACATTATATGGTTGAATGATCGAAATCGAATATGCCCCTTTTTATTAAGTCTGGTAATCTAAGAATTAGGGAACAGACACCTTAATTGACGCGAACTCTAAAGATAGATCTATTGGGCCCAACAAGCCCCATCCAAAGTACCGGATGCTTTAGTACTTCGAAATTTATATCATGTCCGAAGGAGGATCCCGGAATGATGGGGATATTCTTATATGCATCTTGTGAATGTCGGTTACCAGGTGTTCAATCCTTATGAATGATATTTTTGTCTCTATGCATGGGACGTATGTTTATAAGAAATGGAAATATGAAATCTTGTGGTCTATTAAAATTATGAAATGATTATTTATGTTAAACTAATGAACTCACCAACCTTTTGGTTGACACTTTAAAGCATGTTTATTCTCAGGTATGAAAGAAATCTTTCGTCGTGCATTAGCTCATACTAGAGACATTACTTGGAGTCATTCATGGCATATTTCAAAAGACGTTGCATTCGAGTCGTTGAGTTCATCAAGATTATTATTAAGTCAATTATAGTTAGATATATTATGAAATGGTATGCATGCCGTCAACTTTTGATGAAATGAAAGATTGTCTTTTCAAAAACGAATGTAATGTTTGTAAAATGTATCATATAGAGGTCAAGTACCTCGCGATGTAATCAACTGTTGTGAATCGTTTATAATCGATATGGACTTCGTCCGGATGGATTAGGACGGGTCCTTTCAGTTGGTATCAGAGCGGTGGTCTTAGTGAACCGGGTCTTGCATTAGTGTGTCTAACTGATAGTCGTTAGGATGCATTAGTGAGTCTGGACTTCGACCGTGTCTGCCAGTCAAAAGTTTTGCTTATCATTTTTGTCAAAAATCATTTGCTTATCATCCTTAGGAAATTACATGCTCATTATTCTTAGTCTAGACACGTTTTACTGCATTGACTGCATGAATAGTGTATAGACAAAATTCATATCTTAGCGTATCTGACAATTCATATCTTAGCGTATCTGTTACTGTAGACCTTGTCTGATATCTCTCGTAAATTTCTCCTTAATTTAAGGGATCCTGGTACTATATATATCTATGTAAATTATGCATTGAGAATACCATCCAACTATCAATTACTGTCACTAAACTCTTCATACAAAAAAAAAAAAAATCTTTCCTGAGATCGCGTAAGATGGCCTCTACGAATCGACCAAGTTCCTCTGACTCCGAAGACAGCGTGACAGGAGCACACCAACCAATCAACTATCGTGATTACTGGAAAAAATGGGAGTGGGTTTGCGACATACTCACCCTATGGAGAAGGGAAGAAGGTACTCCATATCATGAACCGAATCTACCGCCTAACCTTGGAGTACTCGACCCGCTCACCGGTGAACCTGTTCGCAACACCGTTTATACCCTTTTTGCCAGAATTTTTCGTCTTGAGACTACCTTTAACGGAACAAGAGAAGATATCCGATCTCTACCTCACACTGATAACCAACCAGGGTTAGTAGAAGAAGTTAAAGAACTCCGAGCTCGAGTGTTAACTTTAGAGAGCACGATGCACAATTTGCAAGCACCAGCCGTATCACCAACACCAGTAACATCACCAACCTTAGCACCAACAGCATTAGTACCACCAACAACAACATTCGCATCACCAGCTTCAACATCTCATTCTGTACCTTGAGTATAATCATCGTTCCACATGACGTTCTACATCATTTATCTTCGTTCGACATGATGATTATGTAAACTCTAATGTTTTAGAGATTATATATTCTTGTTCAAACGGTAAATCAAATGAGTTTAATATCATATCGATTCATTAAATCTATAATTACATCTGAAGAAAATATATATTTAAGTATGTTCTCATAAAGATTGTAATAAAAAAAAATTCTTTTGTACAAACTGTTAATGGTGAAAATATTTTAACAGGTAGGTAATACCCGAGGAATATTTAGATTTCACAATAATAAGTAATACTGTACATTCTTTGAATCTAATTCAACGGTCATATACTATCCTACTTACATCCACCGATATACAAATCCGTTCACCGCAGAATAACCCTTTTTCATTCAATTTCATATTTAGATTATGATCTATCAGAATCCAACAAGTGGCATAATGAAGAAATAATGGACACAATAAAAAAAAATTAGAAACAGACTAACTAACAATATGAAATTTTGTTAAGAAATCACGCTAACAAGATCCTAGCTAACTGTTAATTCTGTAACACATTTTATTTTATCGCAATTTATTTATCGCAATTTACATTCTCGCAATTTTATTTATCGTCATTTAATTTCTGTTATTTACTTTACGCACTTTATTTATCGTTATTTAAATTCTGTATTTATTTTACATAATTTAAATATCGGGACACGTATACAAGGTTTTGACATATCATATCGACGCATATATATATATATATATATATATATATATATATATATATATATATATATATATATATATATATATATATATTATTTGGAATAACCATAGACACTCTATATGCAGTAATGATCGAGTTCTCTATACAGGGTTGAGGTTGATTCTCAAATAATATATATACTTTGAGTTATGATCGAGTCTGAGATGAATACGGGTCACGATACGTATTAATTAATTCAAATATTATATATTAAATTATATATGAATTATTGTATTGCTAACTGTAGACTATCAAGTGAGGACCACCAACATTGGACAATTAAAATGAATTAAAATATTGATTATAACATATAAAACTAAACATTTCTTCAAGTTTGCCACTTGATTTCATCTTAAACCCCATTTATATCCTGACGATTACAATCTGCGTTCAAACCTGTCATAATTCCTGAAAACACCTCAATCGAGAGGATGAACCAACCGCACTTCATCTATGGAAGAAAAGATCTATGCATATAGTTATGCACCTGAAAAATACTCTGAATCTGATTAAACGTTTAATACATATCTGTGCTAACTCCTTTGGCGTTGTTATTACCGAAGATAACCTTACAATCCCTTTCCAAAGTAGCCAATTTTGTCACAGCTTCAGCAAGTCAACTTCGACTTTTCATTCGAAGTAGCCTTACTATAATCCTGATATATACGATTACCCTTTCTATACCGGAGAATTCTTTTATATTCCACCATATTACCTGCAGACGTACCAGCAACCTCGTTGCTTCTTGACTTAAATCTTTCTGACAAATCATTATATTTATTCATTTAAACCCTATCATATACTCATCCGCATTTTGTAACAAGAACTGCCATAACAATTACCGGGAATCAGCAATCAATACTTTGAAAACTCACAGCATATCTACATCAACAATTATATGTATGACATTTATCTCTTAGAATTATGATCTCTCATTCTGAAATTCTGAAAAGCACTCAGTCACAAATCAATACTCTGAATGTTGAAAAAGCTGAATGAAGTAGCAAAAACTGTAGATAACCGTAAACAACCATAATCATCGAAAGTTTGATGATAAAGATTAGTATGTTGGAAAAGCTCAGGAAAGTTGGAACTGGAAAGCGGATTGAGCTAACCATAAAGGAAACCAAGGAGAAATACAAGTAACATACCCTAAATTCATAGAACCCAGATAAATCTAGATCCGTTAAAAACTTTAACGAATATCTTGCTCCGTACTCATGTTAAAATCTTGCAGAAAATCTTCCTCATCAACCATCGAACTTAGAAATTCCAAAATATCATCATAAATATCTTCGATATTTCTGAGAATATTTTCATAAATATACTTGTCCGAAATTATCTACCTCTTCGTGCTTTCTGTATTTCATTACATAGGAAACTTCTGAAAAATCTAAGTATAATTACGAATGAATTCTAGAGAAGTGTTGAGAATTAGAGCATGAGTTAGTATAATATAATGACACTTGGCCAACGTGATTATATTACAGTAAGTCATGCTAAGTTTCTAATTGAACGTGATGATTCACAGATCATAACGTCATCATGTGCCATGTTACATAACTCTTTCATTCTACTTAACCTCCAAACATATCAAGAAAATATATATTCTTGATAGTTCTATCCTCAGGGATTCTGGTAATTCGACAAATCAAATCGTGCTATTACTCTTCCTTTCTGCATAGTATATTATGATCATTCGAAACTTCATATCTATGAATTCTGGACCATTATTCGCTTGAATTAAAGTCTGGAAGAGAAGACAAGAGCATGAAACTCTGATATATAAGGGAAAATACAAAGCCCCACAACAACACCGAAATTACAAACCATGAATATCAGTGCGTATAGCAATATAAAGACACGGGAGGATTATAAATACAATAATCACTAGAGCATAGTAGAAGTAAACAGATTCCTCTGGTGGTAGTTGAAAAAGAAGAATGAATGATACGATAATCAGGAAAATATCAAGGATTAGGACTGTATTAAGCATTTCCCTGATCTTGGAAAGTATGAATTGAGGAAGAAAGTATAGGAGTAGTGAGAATAATGGAACGGAAGGAGTTCATTTATAGTGGAAATACCAGACAAAGTAATCGAGACAGATAACCGCATTTAATTATAGAGATCTTAATTTTCCTTATTCGCCGAAGAATCAAATCTTTTAGATTTCGAAGATTTTCTTTAAATCCCTTGAATTCCAGAATTCAACCAGGATTACGTCACCGGTTAATTCAAATATGCATTTACTCATTTTCATTTATTTATAATAGCTTCATTCGTACGTTTCGAAGATTTGAATTATTTATCTTATTTACCCTATAGTGATAAAACTCTAATTACCAACTCATATTCGTCATGAAAACAATCCTATTGTTAGCCATGACCACCTCACTCAAATTTCGGGATGAAATTTCTTAAACGGGTAGGTACTGTGACGACCCAGAAATTCCCGATCAAATTTAAACTTGATCTTAAATATGATTTCGAGACGATAAGCAAAGTCTATAAAACCGAGTCTCAAAAATTTCTGGAACTATTTTGGTACATTCATTTGACTTCGACCAATCCCAATGATTCATGAACAATTGTTTGTAAATAAATATGTGTATATATATAGATTAGTAAATACTATATAAAATATAATATTAATATATCAAACTTAATTACAAGTTATAATATAAATTGTTATTTTTAATATTAACTTTCATTAGTATTATTAATATTAATATTAATATTAACATTAACATCAGTATTATTAATAATATTGTTCCTAATATGAAATTTGATACATGTGACTTGTTGTATCTTAATTAATACTTGTATTATTATTAAATATTATTATTATCTCTATCAAAATATTTATCATTAATAATATTATCATTCTTATATAACATTATTATTTCTATTATTTTATCATAATTCTTATTCATATTAGTATTATTATTATTATTATTATTATTAACATTATCATAATATTATTATCACTTTTATTATTAATATCTTTAAATATATATATATATATATATATATATATATATATATATATATATATATATATATATATTATTAGTACTAAATAAAGTGTATCATTTTATAAATAAAATTATTGTTGTTTAGTATTATTATTAATATTAATATTAATGTATATATATTAATTATTAATATTTATTAATGATACAAATAAAAAAATAATTAAATGAATCTACTTCTCTCGTGATCTAATCTACAGCATATTTTTTTTTCTTCTTTCTATCTACTCCTGTACGAAATTGTTAAATGTAACCATCAATCTGTTTAGCAAATTTGTTTCTTGTCTTTTGGATGACACCCATCGAAAGCAAATTGTTTAAACAATCCAAAAATCGTTTGCCATCACCTTCAACTTTTTATTCTTTTTATTTTTTTATTTTTTATTTTTTTATTTTTTTTTTGTACTGGCCGATGCAAATCTGTCTACTTTTTCCATTCTTTAAAATCGATGAACTCATTAATCATAAACATTATAACCCAACAACACCATCTCTTCTCTTGTGACTTCTTCGACAACCCTAACACCCACAATTGTATACAACCATCTTAAATCATCTTCCTTCACAACACCCATTTATTTCTTCTTCCTCATACCACCATCGAATCATCATGAACACCCAATTGTGTGTTTCTGTTTTTCTAGTCCATCCATTGCACAATTCATGTAATCATTAACAAAGACACTTGGAACCTTTGTTATTCTGTTTCTTTTACAATAACACCGAACATCACCATTTAACACCATAATCACCATCTATTTGAATGTTACTGCTGCACTTTATTTTCTGTTTCAATCTGTCGTAAATCACCACGACACAACCCACCTGCAACCCCTTTAATCGTTGTTACTACTGCTATACTTTTATTTCTGCAACCTTAATTAAACACCACTTCAAATCATCCTCGTGTTGTTACTTTGCTATATCCATTGGCCTACTAAACAACCAAGACCCTCACCATGTAACCCCCTCTGAACCGACACCATGACTACTACCACCTTTCCTTCTTCTTTTTTTTCTGTTTTATATCATAAACACGATTATCATTATGAGTCCAAAACTGCAATTTAAAAAGGTGTCGACTACCATGGTTATATTTTTCTGTTTCATGTGGCAGTTTGATCAACCCAAACCGTCACCCACTTTCAGTTCCTAGCTTTTGAAATTTTCACACTTGAAGGTATTGAAATGTTTATTAAAAAGTATATTATACATTGAGATCCATGTGTGAATATGGAACTATGGCCGACAAAATATTTTTAAATGAGTCCCACTTGAATTATTAAGAAGCCTCATGCCACCAAATTAAAACCACAAAGGCATTAACTTTTCCAGCTCGAGTCACCTGCGATATTTTTTTTTTAAAAACAACTGAACCCTTTTAACTTGTTAAATAAACGTAGCTTGGGCCAAGATTTCAATATGATATAGGTTGGGCTCGTGAAACTGTTGGTCTATATATGATTTGTGAAGTTGGGCCAGAAAGAACAGATTAAATAGAAATGGGTTAGCTAATATATCAGAAAAACAGATTTGGATCGATGGTTAAGAGTGTTGACAAGTGAGCGGGAGGTCGCGGGTTCGAGTCCCTTTTGGAGCATTTATTTTTAGGATGGCTTTTGGAAGGGTATACACTTCTATTATTATTATTATTATTATTATTATTATTATTATTATTATTATTATTATTATTATTATTATTATTATTATTATTATTATTATTATTATTATTATTATTATTATTATTATTATTATTATTGTATGATATTGTTATTGTTATTGATTGTTATTATCATTATTAATAAATATTGTATTTTGATGTAAGTTAATATTATCAATAATATAATTAATAATATTAATACTATTGTTATAACTAAGTATTATCAATAAGAATTACTGGTATCATTTTATAGTTATCGGTATTATTATTATCATTATTATAAAAATAATACAATTAATAAATTATTATATATATAAATTTATTCGCTTACAATTATGTGTATTAATAAACATACAAATGATATAGGTTCGTGAATCTGAGGCCAACCCTGCATTGTTCAGTTGTTCAATATAGTCATATGTATTTTTACTACAAAATACATTAGGTGAGTTTCATTTACCTTTTTACCCTTTATATTTTTGGGCTGAGAATACATGCGCAATTTTTATAAATGTTTTTACGAAATAGACACAAGTAATCAAAACTACATTATATGGTTGAATGATCGAAATCGAATATGCCCCTTTTTATTAAGTCTGGTAATCTAAGAATTAGGGAACAGACACCCTAATTGACGCGAACTCTAAAGATAGATCTATTGGGCCCAACAAGCCCCATCCAAAGTACCGGATGCTTTAGTACTTCGAAATTTATATCATGTCCAAAGGAGGATCCCGGAATGATGGGGATATTCTTATATGCATCTTGTGAATGTCGGTTACCAGGTGTTCAATCCATATGAATGATATTTTTGTCTCTATGCATGGGACGTATGTTTATGAGAAATGGAAATATGAAATCTTGTGGTCTATTAAAATTATGAAATGATTATTTATGTTAAACTAATGAACTCACCAACCTTTTGGTTGACACTTTAAAGCATGTTTATTCTCAGGTATGAAAGAAATCTTCCGCTGTGCATTAGCTCATACTAGAGACATTACTTGGAGTCATTCATGGCATATTTCAAAAGACGTTGCATTCGAGTCGTTGAGTTCATCAAGATTATTATTAAGTCAATTATAGTTAGATATATTATGAAATGGTATGCATGCCGTCAACTTTTGATGAAATGAAAGATTGTTTTTTCAAAAACGAATGCAATGTTTGTAAAATGTATCATATAGAGGTCAAGTACCTCGCGATGTAATCAACTGTTATGAATCGTTTATAATCGATATGGACTTCGTCCGGATGGATTAGGACGGGTCCTTTCATCTGTTGCTGGTCAAACTGATCAACTTAGTTTCTTTGATTTGTTTTCTGTTCAAAACGATACCAATGTTTCTGAAAATCCCTATGATGAAGGGAGAGTTCATCCTGAAGAGCCAACTGTGATGGAAGACACTTCTTGTGATTATACAGGAAGTGGAGGTAGTCACAGTAACTCCCATGATGATAATGGTCGTATCAATGACCTCCCTGAGGGTACTTCTAGTTTAAATGAAAACAATTCTGACTATTCTAATGATGAGCCTGCTGTCCTTAGAAGGTCGAATAGACAAACTGTGTTTCCTAGGAAATTTAGTGATTATGTTGTTGAGGGTAAAATCAAATATGGGTTAGAAAAAGTTGTCAATTACTCTGCACTTAGTAAAGATAACTATTGTTTTGTGTCTAATTTAAACAAAAGCATTGAACCTACCACATATGATCAGGCCATTAAAGATCCCAATTGGGTCAATGCTATGAATGATGAAATGACTGCTCTTCTTGAAAATAATACTTGGGTGCTTACTGATTTACCTGTTGGAAGAAAAACTATTGGATGCAAATGGATATATAAAATTAAATATAGGTCCACAGGTGAAATTGATAGGTATAAAGCTAGACTAGTTGCTAAAGGGTATAGTCAAAGGGAAGGTCTAGATTATGATGAGACTTTTTCTCCTGTTGTTAAAATGGTTGCTGTTAGATGCTTGTTAACTTTAGCTGTTCAAAATAACTGGAAATTGTATCAACTTGATGTTAACAATGCTTTCTTGTATGGTGATCTTGTTGAAGATGTTTATATGGAATTACCCCAAGGCTATTTTTATGAAACAGAAACTAGGGTGTGTAAACTTGTTAAATCCCTCTATGGATTAAAACAAGCTCCTAGACAATGGAATGAAAAATTGTCCATGACCCTAAAAGAACATGGCTTCGTACAAAGTATGAGCGACTACTCTTTATATGTTAAGGAGTCTGGATTTGTCTTCTTGGCTGTTTTGGTCTATGTTGATGATATGATTGTTACTGGAAATGATGATAATGAGGTTTGTAAGTTTAAATTTTTTTTAAAAACTAAATTTCATATTAAGGATCTAGGTGAATTAAAGTATTTTCTTGGAATTGAAGTTTTAAAAACTGAAACTGGTATATGTTTGTCTCAAAGAAAATACTGTGTTGAACTTCTTGATGAGTTTGGCTTGGTGGGTAGTAAACCTGTTGGTGCTCCTCTTGAATCAAACCTTGTTATTAATCCTGACCCATCTGTCCATGACAAAGAACTCACTGATGTTACTAAATATCAACAACTGATTGGGAAATTAATATATCTCACCATGACAAGGCCAGATATCTCTTTTACTGTCCAGTGTCTTAGTCAGTTCATGCACAAACCCTTACAATCTCATCTAAAGATTGCTATGAGGCTTCTAAGATACTTAAAAGGCTCTCCAGGTAAAGGTATTGTCATATCAAAATCTGACAAGACTTCTCTCTCTACCTATGTTGATGCTGATTGGGGTAAGTATTTAAGCACTAGAAAATCTATTACTGGTTACTCCATTTTTTTATGTGGCTCTTTGGTTTCTTGGAAAAGCAAGAAACAAGCCACTGTATCCAGATCCTCCACAGAATCTGAATACAGGGCTATGGCCTCTGTTACATGTGAACTCATGTGGATTTTGAAAATTTTAAATGATCTTAAAATAAAAAACATTTTACCTATTGACCTTCATTGTGACAATAGGTCTGCTATTCAAATAGCAGCCAACCCTTTTCTCTTTCAATTGTAATTGATCTCTGATTGAGAGACTCTCTCTTGTGTCACTGTGATAATAATAATCTTGGCAAGTGCCAAGTTCTTCAACTGTAATCGTTAATTGGAAGAATATGTGGGTTTGATTCATTAATTTTTACAAATGGTCATTTTAAAAATGAAGTGTATTCATCATTTACCTATGAAAACTAAACCAACTCATCAACTGAATAAAAGGCTCCGACCGACACTTTCCATATTTTCCATTAATCAAAATCTTTCCTTGCTTAACATTGATTTCTTGCATTTATTAAATCTCATAACAGTTGTACTTAGCTCTATAAATAAAGCATTCTTTTCAATGTAATGTATCATTACTGTTTATAAAAAATTCAATCAAGAAACGAACAATTCTTTTAAAAGGACCACAACCGATTACCGAAAAACGGACAATTTATTTTACAGTTTATGATAACATCTGACATAGATGCGGCACATCAATATTGACACAGAAAATCAGCAGGATGTGTCGCATTCTTCTAGTATGACCGCATCACTTCATTCTCAGTCATCACACCAAAGGAACTTGCAGCTCAAAACCAAAGACATGTTGACCCATTTCATTACCAATACAAAACCACTTTTTTAAAGGTCTTCAGCCACTTCAAAGATCATATTCATTCCAAAAAGTTAACGACAATGATAATAAAACTAGTACTGGCATCAATAAGTGACATTAAACAACGACACACATCCAGAGCATGATATTGGGGTATCTCTACCCCCTTCAAAAGTTAGTAAGATATCTCAGCAGATCATCCAATCCAAATGCAACTCCATAGATAGAAAGCTAATCCCCTTGCTTACATTTCCCTTTATCTACACCTGAGCCTAATTAAAAAGAGAAACAATTAACAAGTATGTCAACGTTTAGTAAGAACAATATATACATGTGCACATATGCATTCCATAAAAAACTCATCATATCATCAATCAAGCACAGTCGTGCAAATGTAAAGGCATGTCTACATCCTGGATGCACAAATACAGCCTCATTGGCAGATGTCGTCCAACTACTAGCGAGCAAACTAATGTTGGAGATATGGAAAACTTTAAATAATTAGAGGGAAGATTCCAGGAAACTCACATGAAGCTTCAAGGAATTGTTTTTAGCTTACTCC
This sequence comes from Rutidosis leptorrhynchoides, assembly GCF_046630445.1. NCBI lineage: Eukaryota > Viridiplantae > Streptophyta > Magnoliopsida > Asterales > Asteraceae > Rutidosis > Rutidosis leptorrhynchoides. Next base: position 62,969,965 of record NC_092337.1, read on the forward strand.
TTAAAGAATTCTATAAATAGACCCTCTTGTAACTCATTGTAAACACACCACAAATATTCAGTAAATACATTCTCTAGTTGGTCCGTGGACTAATTCAATCACAACGATTGCATATAACCACGTTATCTCTTGTGTCGATTTACATTTCTTGCATTTATAATCTTTCGTTCATTAAGTGGGTTAGTAATCTTGTAGAATTACTATCGGTGAGTGATCTTGTTAAATCACTTGCGTTGTTTTGGGTCCTAATATCCTTGCAACTGGCATCAGAGCACAAGGTTTCGTTAAGGGAACGATGGTGGAAGACGGGAAGTTTAGAATCGACCGATTCGATGGGAGAGACTTTGGCTTTTGGAAGATGTAAATTAAAGATTACTTGTATCAAAAGAAGCTACATCAACCTCTGTTAGAGACCAAGCCCGAAAGCATGAGCGATGCCGATTGGACGCTTTTGGATCGTCAAGCTTTGGGTGCGATTCGTCTTTCACTTGCTAAGAACGTTGCATACAACGTTGTGAATGAGAAGACGACATTTGCTTGCTTGAAAGCACTCTCTAACATGTATGAGAAACCTACCTCTTCTAATAAGGTTTTTCTCATACGACAATTGTTCAATACGAAGATGAATGAAGATACGAGTGCAACGGATTATATCAACGAGTTCAACACCATCATATCGAGGTTAGCATCGGTAGATATTGTGTTTGATGATGAGTTAAAGGCACTAATCTTGCTTTCATCATTACCGGAAAGTTGGTCGGGTACGGTTACCGCAGTTAGTAGCTCTACGGTAACTACTAAGCTAGTGTTTGAAGGAATAAGGGATTTGATTCTTAGTGAAGATACTCGTAGGAGAAACTCGAGAGAATCAACATCCGGTTCCTTGTTAAGTACCGACAACCGTGGTAGGAAATTTGATCGCGGTGAGAAGAAGGGTAGAAAGAAGTCTAAGAAGAGGTATCCATCGAAAGATAGAAGTGAAGCTGTTTGTTGGGGTTGCAATCAAAAAGGACACTTTCAAAGGAATTGTAAAAATGGTCCGGCGAAAGGTGTGAACTTGACCGAGGAAGAAAGTGATGATGCACTCTTATGTAGTGTTGAAAATTCTATGGAGTCTTGGATTTTGGATTCGGGAGCTTCGTTTCATGCTACTCATGTCAAAAGCATGATGAAGAATTTTCGTTCATATCAAGGCAAGGTGAGATTGACGGACGACAAATAACTCAATATAGAGGGCATTGGAGATGTTGTATTGAAGACTACTCTTGGCTCAAATTGGACCTTGAAAAACGTAAGGTACATTCCTAAATTAAAAAGGAAACTTATTTTGGTTGGTCAATTAGATGATGAAGATAACGCGGTTACTTTTGAAAACCGCCAATGGAAGGTGGTTAAGGGTAGTTGTGTAGTGGCTCGTGGACATAAAAGGGGAACTCTTTATATGGTTGAAGTGTTTGATGAATATACGGTGGTTGCTACAGTTAATGTTGAGTCCGAATCAACTCTATGGCACCGAAGACTCGGGCATATGAGTGAGAAGGGTATGAAGATGCTTGTTTCGAGTGGGAGAATTTCAGATTTGAAAAAGGTAGAACTTGGGTTTTGCGAACCATGTGTATATGGGAAGCAAAAGAAGGTGACTTTTGGGAAATCAGGGAATGCACCTAAGTTGAAGAAATTGGAGCTCGTTCATACGGATGTGTTTGGTCCAACCAATGTAGAATCACATGGAAGTTCTCGCTATTATGTCACCTTCATTGACGACTCCACTCGAAAGGTATGAGTTTATTTTCTTAAAGCAAAATCTGATGTATTTAATACATTTGTGAAGTGGAAAGCTATGGTAGAAAATGAGACTAATTTGAAAGTCAAGTGCTTGAAGTCGGATAATGGAGGGGAATATGGTAGTCTTGAGTTTAAAGACCATTGTGCAAAGCTCGGTATTAGAATGTTGAAAACAGTACCAGAGACACCGCAACACAATGGGGTCGCCGAACGTATGAATCGTACGTTAAATGAAAGTGCTAAGAGTATGAGACTACATGCCAGTTTGCCTAAGATGTTTTGGGCAGATGCGGTTAATACGACGGCTTATTTGATAAACAGGGGACCCTCAACACCGTTGGGTTTCCGAATTCCAGAGGAAGAATGGCAAGGTAAGAAGGTGAGTTATAATCACCTTATGATCTTTGGGCGTGATGCTTATGTGAAGACCAAAGATGCGGATAGAGACAAGCTTGAAGCTAAGCCAAAGAAATGTACTTTCATAGGTTAAGGGTCGAATGAAATGGGTTATCGTTGTTGGGATAACGAGGCTAGCAAAGTGATTCGTTCTCATGATGTTACCTTTGATGAAGATTCGGTTTATGGCAAACCGGAAACGGGGAGTCCTAAACTGGATCATGTTACTTTTAACGATGTTTCTATTGATGATCTTACAGGTTCTAGTGGGAGTACGGGAAACAATGAATTACCAACAAACGGTGAGGCGTCGGAAAATGCTAATGATGGGGATGGTTCGTAAAGCTGTGATAATTCGAACATAGTGCGAGTTCTAGTGATGAGGAGGACACAAATGAAACCGGTCCAACCATTTCGGTTACTCCTACACTAAGACGCTCGATTAGAGTGCCCAAACCTAATCCTAGGTATTCTCCATCAGCAAAATACTTGCTCTATACCGAGAATGGTGAACCGGAAAGTTACTTTGAGGCAAGAAAGACAAAAGAATCCATACAATGGGAGCTTGCCATGAAAGAAGAGATGGGGTCACTTGAGAAGAATAAAACTTGGTCACTAGTGAAGTTACCTCATGATAAAAGGGCGTTGCAAAACAAATGGGTGTATCGAATCAAGAATGAGTTAGATGGCAAGAAAAAGGTACAGGGCTCGTTTGGTAGTCAAAGGCTTTCAACAAAAGGAAGGGGTTGACTACAAAGAGATATTTTCACCAGTAGTTAAAATGACTACTATCCTTTTGGTACTTTCTATGGTTGCATCCGAAGACTTACATCTAGAGCAACTAGATGTGAAGACCGCATTCTTTCATGGTGATCTTGTTGAAGAGATCTACATGAGGCAACCCGAGGGCTTTGAGGTAAAGGGTAAAGAGAAGTGAGTTTGTAAGCTAATGAAAAGTTTGTATGGATTGAAGCAAGCACCTCGACAATGGTACTTGAAGTTTGATGATTTTATGAAGAAGATTGGTTTCTTAAGATGTGAAGCGGATCACTGTTGCTACTTGAAGAAACTCAAGTCTTCTTATATAATCTTATTGTTGTATGTTGATGACATGTTACTTGCAGGTTCCAACATGTCCGAAATTAACAAGTTGAAGGGATTACTTTCCCGTGAATTCGAGATGAAAGATCTTGGTGGTGCTATGCAAATACTTGGCATGAGTATTGTGCGTGATCGTGTAAAAGGTACTCTATATTTGTCTCAATCCAAATATATTGAGAAAGTAGTAGAGAGGTTTAATATGGAGAATTTAAAGGCTCGTTCTATGCCTTTGGGTAGCACGATTAAGTTATCGAAAAGTCAATCACCAAAGACGGTAAAAGACAAAACGTATATGGAAAAGGTTCCATATGCATCGGTCGTGGGCAGTATTATGTATGCCATGGTTTGTACAAGACCCAATATTGCTCAAGCAATGGGAGTTTTAAGTCTTTATATGTCTAATCCGGGGAAAGAGCATTGGGAAGAGGTCAAATGGTTGCTTCGTTATTTGAAAGGTACTTCTAATATGGGATTGTGTTTCTCCAAAAACAATCTCATACTTAGGGGTTATGCAGATGCTGATTTGGGTGGATGTGATGATTCAGGGAAAAGCACTACGAGTTATGTTTTCACAGTAGGGAAGACGGCGGTTAGTTGAATGTCTCGACTACAAAAGAGTGTTGCTTTATCAACCACCGAAGCCGAATATATGGCTATTGCAGAAGCTTCTAAAGAGCTTGTTTGGTTGAAAAACTTCTTAGGTGAGTTGGGTAAAAGACAAGACTACTGCGTCTTGAATTGTGATAATCAAAGTGCGGTTCATCTTGGGAAGAATCCGGTGTTTCATAGTCGTACGAAACACATCAAGATAAGGTATCATTTTATTCGACAACATATAAATGATGGTACTTTATTATTGGAGAAAATCCTTGGTACGAAGAATCCTGCTGATATGTTTACTAAGGTTGTTACGACAGAGAAATTGAGGTTTTGCATTACCTCAATTGGTCTTCTAATGAATTGATGAGAGAAGACCCCAACTAGAGAATTAGAGAGTTAATGTTTCAATTCTAACAAGTAGTGTTGAAGACCTTGTATCGAAAGTCTGCTCATCCGAAGTATGTGTTGAGTGTGCGTGTCCCAAATGGAGTTTGGCGGTATAATGGTGGTTTAACGTTCTTGGTTAGATCGTTGATATTTTGGGTTGACGAAGCTTGGGTTTGTTCAAAGTCTCCAAGTGGGAGATTGTTGGAGATATGGAGAACTTTAAACAATTAGAGGGAAGATTCCAGGAAACTCACACGAAGCTTCCACGAAGTTGTTAGGAAACTCACATGTAGCTTCCACGAAGTTGTTAGGAAACTCACATGTAGCTTCCACAAAGTTGTGAGAAAATTCACATGTAGCTTCCACGAAACTGTCAGGAAACTCACATGTAGCCTCCATGAAGCTGTCAGGAAACTCACATGAAGCTTCAAGGAATTGTTTTTAGCTTACTCCTTAAACCATTCTATAAATAGACCCTCTTGTAACTCATTGTAAACACACCACAAATATTCAGTAAATACATTCTCTAGTTGGTTCGTAGACTAAAGCAATCACAACGATTGCATATAACCACGTTATCTCTTGTGTCGATTTACATTTCTTGCATTTATAATCTTTCGTTCATTAAGTGGGTTAGTAATCTTGTAGAATTACTATCGGTATCGTATAGCCCAAACACAATGTCCTGCAATATAAGCCCAAGAGTCTATCCTTATTCTAAAACTAATTAGTGATAAAATGACTTTCCCTTAAACTTATATACATACATTTATTTTATCCCATGTAAGACTTTAATTTGCACTCTAACAACTAATCCATGCATCTTAGATGCAATTAGAGTGCCTCATATATCCCCTAACCAGATGTAAGTCCACTATCATATGACACAACTGATGTCAATCACATGCCTAATGTGTTTAAAAAACACAACTAAGGCCCACCACCATCCACATGCGCATACAAACTGCATTAAAATAATTGTTATCAATAAAATTCATTTTTGTTGTCAATTGTCCGTGAACAAGTATTGAAAGAATTGGTTGTTAATTAATTTAATTTTGATAAACTGTATTAATACGTTACATCTAAAAGAATGCTCTATCTATTGAGTTATGTACAACAGTTATGAGATTTAATAAATGCAAGGAGCGTACGTTGAACATAGAAAGATTTTGATTACTGAAAAATATGGAAAGAATCCGTTCGAGCCGTGTATTCAATTGCTGAGTTGGTTTAGTCTTTATACTGACTAGTGAAAGGATGAATACACTTTGTTTTAAATATAACTAATAATAGTGATATCTTTAACAAATCGTAAGGATAAATATTATAAAGCGAAATTAATATTAATATGTAACTGCATCTATATAACTCACCGAGTAACGCATAAAGGCATCACTATTGTTTTTACAACTATTTTATATTTATAGATAGTTTTTGTTTGACGGATGAACACGGCATATATGGATAAATGTAATGTGATGCATCACAATGCTAAAGTACATCCTTAGATTTTAACATTTGTAGGACTATAGGTAATAAAATAATAAACCTATTTGATAGATATTTTAAGCATTCTTTAATTTAAAACTTTTATTGAATGTTATCAAAGAAATAATGTCAAAAAAATAAGAGCTTTTTAATTAACATCCATTGATGTGCGAGCGGAGGTGTACGAAATACTATTATCTTTAATACGAAATACGGTATAATTTACACAAGTTTTAATTATTTATATAGATATATAGATGGGGTATACCTAAACCTTGCTACAACACTATAGGCAGTGCACCTAATTATAGAGTAGTGTAGTTTTTAGTAAGTCCGGTTCGTTCCACAGGGAGCTAGTGATTACGTACTATATTTTTATGAAACTATATATATATATATATATATATATATATATATATATATATATATATATATATATATATATATATATATATATATATATATATATATATATATATATATATATACATACATACATACATACATATAAGTGTTATTACTATTATAAAAAGGGGAATTTTACCGTTTAATGACCGGTTTGTCGATTTTATATTTTTAGGCGTAAAGATAAATGACGATAATTAAAATGCGTAAAATAAATAACAATATTTAAATGACAGTAAATAAAAGTACGATGAGAAATACAATAAAAGAATTATGCTTATTTAAACTTCTGTAATCATGATGTTTGACGTTTTGATTTTAATTTATTACTCTGGGTTAATTGTCATTTGTCTAGGATTTATTTGAAACCTATCTGGTTTTTGCCCATAATAGTCCATCGGTCATAATTATAAAATGCTCGTCAAATTAACCCTATACCCGAAGTCAAATATTCCAACTAATTAGGGATCTAGACTGTAACAAGGTTTTAATACTTTGTTAATTACACCAGGTTATCGACTGTATGTAATTCAAGGTTTTAATAATTTGTTAACAATTACACCAATTACCCTTGTATGTAATCCACCCCTGTTTTAATTAGTCCATGATATATTAATTTATTCACTTGGTCAAAATGAATAATCAATTACCCAACCCAATTGATTAATTAAATGATTGTAAAAGATTCCGTATAAACGTCACTAAATAGGACATTCATAATCATTTAATAATTATTAGATTAACTAATTTGAAGATAGGATCGACAGACTCCAATGAGTTGTTGCTCAATTAGACAATACCCCCATCTATTAATAGTCCATAGTTCAATGTCCACAAGTGTCGGTCTTTTGTCCAAACCCTAATTATGGTACAAAATTCAATAACCCCGTCTTAATATTTAGTCCAACATCACGATTACTTCGGCTCAAATAAGCATAATAATAACTTAGTTATGAGACATTAATTTAAAAAGGAAGAACATAGCTTACAGTGATTATTTATAGCGTAGCGTTATACGGACAGAGTTTCGACTTTAAAACCCGTAAAACATTTCGTACAATAACCTAATTATTATTAAACTTAAATTAAAATTAAAATTAAAATTATAAATATATATATATATATATATATATATATATATATATATATATATATATATATATATATATATATATATATATATATATATTACATATAGAGAGAAAGAAAGAAGTATGTGAAGGTGCACTGAACTCGGCAGAAACTTGTGGCTTTTATAGACTTGTCCTGATTTTCAGAGCCATGCGATTGCATGGCTTTCCCTTGTTATTCCCATGCGATCGCATGGACAGCTTGTCCAGCAACCATCCTTCATTTAAACGTGGGCTGCTCGATTTAAAAATAATGTATAATATAATATATATAATTTTATATAATTATATATATATTATATTATATTCTTGTGCCTAGTTGACTTGTAATTTTAGGTCCGTTGACTCGCGCGTTGATAGTTGGTTCATGTCTCGGTTCCGGGTTTTCGAACGTCTTTTCGTACGCTTAGATATCTTGTACTTTGCATTCCGCGGCTTGTACTCTTGTCAATATTTAGACGTTAATTATAAATAAATGGAACCACTTGGATTGTAACTTGTACGTTTGAACTTTTTGGTCATTTACGTCTTCAAATCGTTGTTTCAGTCTTCTGTCTTCTTATTTATTTATTTAAACGATTATTACATAAAAATAGAATAATTACAACTAAAAACTTTACATATTGGAAGGATATTGCGACTAAATATATGATCATTTGGAGCACTATCATCCATAATACCTATAAATGCTCTTACATGCATGAATGAGATATACAAAACCACCATTTTTTTTTTTGGTAAGCAAGGAAACCCTCCTATGAACGAGCACATTGACTCTCTCATAGAAGGTAAAACCTCGAGTAATCAAGCCCCCCCGAGCGCGAGACCTGGTACCGGGTGAATTGCGCGCACACAATTTTTACTTCTTATTCTTAAAGCACGTAAAGAGATCAGGATGGAGATACAAAATATATTATACAAAATAATACTTCTAATAAATTAATTTAAATGTAATATGTTACGTTAATTAAAATAGCAAAATCCAACACAAGTGGGTTGGTTGTCTAACTAATTAATTCATATCATATAGACACGGATTATACTTTTTTAAATTAATCATCATAAATATAAATTAAAATTAAAAATTAGATTACTCCTTACTACTATTAAGAGTTATAAACGACGTCGTCGGTTATGCAACTTAACCTTTTTTTTTTTTTTTAATTATATATCTACTAGTTGAAGGACTCGTGAGATTATGGGTTTGTTAGAGATTACTAATTGAATTGAATGATAGTCTATAATTGACAAATGTTATAGTCACTTAACAATCTGTAAATGGCACCATAGTGTAAAAGATATTTCATAAGTTATATCAGCCAAACATGGCATTGTAGTTTTGTGTGTAAAATATGTTGTCTTTTTCACATCTATATGTCGTTTTGGGGTTGTGGTCGGTAGGAAGAGTAACCTCCACCACCGCTCAATTCTCCAAGTTTGGATAGTGGGACTAGATACGTGTCATTTTCTCTAGAGATTACCTCTTTCTACATTTTCTTTTATTCCTTCCCATCTAACCAAAAAATTGATCCATCGTTCCAAATCGATGCCTTAAAAATTTGGGGTTTTAGATTTTCGGTTTCATGTTGATGAATATGCGATTTGGGAAATGGATTATTGTTTAATCACCTGATTTCATCGTTTCTTTGATTTCATCATTTATTGCGAGATAAAACTAGAGTTTCCTTCATCTCAATGTGTTACAAACGATTTCTGGGTTGTTCGAACGATTGTTTCACTTTTTCATACGGTAATCGTGTTGAACGAGTATTTCTTCATCTCGGTTTTTCAAATTAGTTGAATATAATGGCAAAAATTAGGTTTTCGTCGTCGCCAGTAACCATCGTTGCCACCGTCGGTGATATTTCTGTCCTTACAAGCTTTTGATGGTGTTGGTAATATTTTTTTTCTTAAATATTTACATTGATGGTATGTGTTACCCTTTGTATATTTTGTTTTAATCGCCCCTAAACCTTAAACCTTAACAGATTCATGTATGTCGTTATCCTAAATAAAAGTAGAGGAATGTGATGACGGATTTTGTGTGTTGAAATTAGAATTTGCAGCCATGCTACTGTCAAGATAAATTGTGCAAAAATAGAAATTATTGTGTGTTTCGCTTTGTATTGTTTGTCAAGATTTTAGTTGACTTCTGCTATATGATTAATGTAAAAACCTGTATGGTTTGCTCTGATAAACACCTTTGTGCTTCATATTTTGTGATGCGTTACGTTGCCGTAACTATACACGGTGTATGGTTGCCGTCTTAGGACTTGGTAGCCTCTCTGCTGCTAAATGATTGAAGAAAAAATAAACGATTTTCCATGATTAGCAACGCCGTTGTTTAGTTCTTATCTGTATCAGTGACAACGTTTTTTTTTTTTTTTTGTTTACAACTCAAGAAGGTTTAATATAATAGGCTGTGATGATTAGTATGTGGGAGTTGGGTCGAGCAATGAGAAAAAATGAGTTTGTATCTTGGTGGGGCAATCTATATATTGCAGCCATGACGATTCGTGTTCTCTTGCTTGATTTTAAATACGGATCTGAGCCTTATTTTCTTTTTTTTCTCTCCTTATTTCTGTTTGTGATTTTTAATTGAAAAAACTTTCTATTGATTCCATATGCAGGTGATTGAGGTTGAGTTCAATCCTCTCTTATTATTTTTTTATTTTTCGGATATCTAACAGGTTAGTTATGCTTTTTTAATTTCGTTGAAAAAGTTTATGTTTAATAAAAGATATAATATAAAGGTTGAGGCTTTAGCATAAACTAGTTGTGGAGCTCTCGCTTCGCGCCGGGGGCTCCGTTTTGAATGCGAGTTAAAAAAAAAGTCTTGATCTATTTTGTAAAAAAGGATTTTTTTGACATCTAACATTGAAGGGTTGTTCCTTTTGTGAAAGTTGCTTCTTTTAGCGTTCGGGTTTTATTTAAAAAAAAAAAAAAAGCTAGTAAAGTGGGGGTTCGATTTGTATTTTAATAAAAGTTAGGGGGTTAAGTTTGTTAAATTTGAAAAAAATATACGTATAAAGTGGGAGTTTGATTTGTATTTTAATAAAAGTTAGGGGGCTAAGTTTGTGAAAATTGAATATTAGTAAAAAAAAAAAAGTTAGTAAAGTGGGGGTTCGATTTGTATTTTAATAAAAGGTGGGGGTTAAGTTTTGTATTATAGTAAGAGTATAAAGTGGGGGTCGATTTGTATTTTAATAGAAGTTGGGGGTTAAGTTTTCGATTTGTATTTTAATAAAAAGTGGGGGTTAAGTTTTGTATTATAGTAAGAGTATAAAGTGGGGGTCGATTTTTATTTTAATAGAAGTTGGGGGTTAAGTTTGAGAAAAGGCAGAGGAAGAAATAGTACTATTCACTTCTTATGCTTTGTAGATGTAGGTATATATATATTATATAATATATATATATAAATTGCCGTAAAGGGTGTCAAAATATGATTGGCTCAAACCTTGCGTTAACAGCAACTACCCGACCCATTTCCCTTTTAACCCTAATATTCTAAAATCAATGGTCTCTAGGCTTTCCTTCTTGCTCCCACCAACGACATCCCGATGCTTCTGGAGATCTTGGGTCCCTTCACCTACATCCATGGCGATTTCTTTCCTCACCACCGTCCGTCGCCACCATCTCCGGCGTTTATCCCCCTCACCACACGGCTTCTTCGCCAATCCTCTCCGATGTAAGCACCAGCGGTTTCACAATTTAGGATTTGAAGTTGTTATTACTCTTTCTATTGAGGTTTCCTAATTTTATTTCAAAACTGATCTTTCTAAATAGTAATGTTAGTATGAGGTTTATTTTTATTTGCCTATTCAAAGGTTTATTACTTGCTGATTGTGATCTGAAAAATTAGGGTTTCCTATCCGTTAGGCCCCCAAAACGTTTTCATCTTTTTTGTTTTTATTTTCTGTTTCAGATTGATATTTTATACCCTGAGGTTTTTTTTCAGTAAAAAATGGAAGGATAGTTGAGGAAGTGTAGGATTTTTGATTTACTTATTTCCCTTCACCGATTCGTTGGAATCGTCTTAACATGCTAACGACTCCTTAATTTCTTAAAATCGGTTGGAGATATGGCTGAAAAGTGTTGTTTCTGTGCACGATAATTTCAGGGTTCTTACGGTATGATCTTTAATTTTTAAGGCGTTTAATCTCTATGTTACATATTTCTAATTTACTTTTTCTTTTATTGATCATGATACATGTATGTATACCTTAAAAGCAAGTTCTAACGATTTTGTGACAATAACATGTATGTATATAGTGCAATTACACGTTCATTGTTGTTTCATCAATTTAGAATATATTAATTCAGTTTGTTGATTGCTTAAATGTTTTGATCCAATATTTATATTGTGTATTTGTTTCTTAGCAGAAGTTAAATTTAAAGAAAGCAAAAGGTTCGGAAAATGAGGTATGTTTGTCGATTTTATATTAAGGTTTACTCTTTTTGTCAATTTATCTTATAACTAAAATTGTTGTTAGAGAGGCTCATATAGATTAACTTGATAAAGCAATTGTAGACAAATGTTTGAAAGTTAGAATAATGCATCTGTAATCATTCACAGCTGTTAGTTTAATGAATTACTCCGTATTATTTAGGAATAAAAATGCATTTTGTAAAATTGAAAATTTAGCAGATATGAATCAAATTGGACATCAATTATATGAGATGCTGATGGTATTATTATTCAGTTGTAGGTGTATTTTATTTTGTATAAATGTTATGTGTTTGATTTAGGGTTAATTTGATCTTACAGTAAGCTTCAAAGTGAGGCCGTTAGAGAGGCAATTACTCAAATTACTTCTGGTGCCAAAGAAAAAAAAAGTAACTTTACTGAAACTATTGAACTACAAATTGGTTTGAAAAACTAGATTCCTAGACCTAAATTAAAGGTTTGCATACTTGATGATGCCCAACATGTTAAGGAGGTAATTAATTATATTTTGAGTTTCTCATGTTTTTTGATTATATCATTTGAATTGAATTGAATATAATTATTATTTACTGTAATTGCATATAGAGATTATGATTAAGTTGTGGTTTATGATTTAATCATTTTCATTGAAAGTATTTATTCATGTTTTGTATTTTGTAGGGTTGTTTGTGTTTGTTTATAATGGAACCTTCTATTAGGCGCACTCATGGTGTTTGATAAAATGCCTCTACAAATAATTATTGATTTGGCGGTTTTGAGAGAAATAGTCTTGCTTATTGAACTCAATATTTGTTTAATTCCCTAAAGAATGGTACAGCTGCAACCACAAGCTATATATTCAATAGCTAATTATCTCTATCAAATAAAAATATTATGATTATAGTTATGATTTCCTAAATATAACGAGGAGTTTCAAGGTTGCATGCACTGAAATGCAGCTTGGTCTACGGGCACTTTTAATGTATTTGACCCGTTTATTTTGAGCTAATTCTTGCTCTTTGGTTTTTGGTAACTATATTGTTTTACTTAATTTTCAGTGATATTGAACAGTGATATTGAAGCTAATGTTGCTTCAAAATATTTTAAGAATGATCTTAGGTGAAAGTTTGATTTCTAACACGAAAGACGTAGATGCTTCATCCAACTTCGTTTTCAGGTTTGCTGATTCTCATGGTGTACTATTTTATCTTTCTTTAATTGAAGTTTAACTAAAATTGGTAGTTACAAATATTATAAGGATATATATAGTATTACATTATTTCAAAGTAGCATGTAACAGGGTTGTAATCAGCACACATTAGTGCTGCAATCAAAGTGTAGCAGGGCTGCAATTAGCGCGCAGCATGGCTGCAATTAGGCATATGTACGGGCTGTAGTCACACTCATAGCGGGACTATAACATGACACGCGTACATGCTGCAATCAGGCACGTGTACAACCTACAATCATGAACATATATGAGCTGTAATTGAGCAGCGTGAGGGCTCTGCAAATAATTCTTAGATCCCAACCTATGACTGCAGATATCTTAGCATAAACTAAAGGTAAAAAAAAATGTGTGTTTTATTAGTTTTTACTTGAAAATGTAACTTTTGTTGATTATAATATTGTAAGTTTTGATACCATTTCAAATCTAAAAGGCAGAGATTCAATACGTGTGACATCCATATGTGAACAATCATTAGTGCGTATTATAATGCCTAATATGTTAATAAGAAATACTTGGCCATCATGTTTTGTATATTGGTTATTTTTAAGTAGGGGTGGTCAAATAGAGGGGTTGGGCAGCTTGGGTACAGGGTCAAACGTTTGGCTAACCTACAAAATCCTGTCGTCCCGTTTTTAGTTTTTTTATATAAACAACAAAAGATTTTAATTAAGATTACAGAAATATATTAATTACAATACACGATATAAATCTAAATCTCTGAATATGAACTTCTATGTATTAAAGAAAAAATAGATTTTGGAGGACAATCCTTTTGACCCATTTGTTTACCTTTTAGTTAGCGACCTATGTGACCTATTTATTAAGACAAAATACAACCCAATTTATACTTGCAAATAAATGGGTGGAAATTATTGCCCATGGTCTGAGCATACATTGGTATGAAACTGAAACATTATGTCATAATTTCTTAGCATGTTATTTTTAATATTTTATTGTGCTAATCAATATAATTGTGATTACAACTATAATGACTAATATTATCTTCTTTAAATAAATTTATATTGGGAGACCATAAGTATCTAAACACAATGTGTTTCACCCATTTACCTTTTAACTTTCATTTTGAATGCACCGGTGCAGGTATTGTTTTTGATTTTGGAGATGGTGTAAGCCACACAGTTCCCATATACAAAGGGTACGCACTTCCACACGCCATATTACTTCTCAACCTCGCGGGTCGTGACTTAACCAATGCACTAATGAAAATCCTAATTGAATAGGGTTACTTATTCATCACTACCGCCGAATGTGAAATCGTAGGAGACATGAACCACCATTTCGTAACGTCATCGCTTTATGGTATTAGGTTGATGATACTGAAGTAATTACTGAAGGTACACAATAACTTTTTTTAGCAACTGTTGATAGCTAACAGTCTTTTGATTAAGAAAATATATGAATTATTTGCTCCAAAAATTCACAATCTTCTGCAGGGTTTATTGATCATGAGAATTTTGATGGATCGAAAGATGGCGAAAAAGAAAATGGCGAGCCTAATGTACAACAAGCACGTACGTTTTGTTAGTTTCTTTTGTTTGTTTTCATTAATGCCAAGTTCTATACTTTACTATAAAACATTATGTATGATTATGAAGTAAATGTAATCTATAGCTTTCTTATTATGCAAACTGTCAGGGCAGCCAAACAGCCCATAGGGAAGCCAAACAACCCATAGGGCAGCCAAACAAGTTAATAAGCAGACAAGCCCAACTCAATTCTTCTTGAGATGAAATGCAGTTGCAACCAGTAACCATCTGCAATGCGCAGTATTTTGTTTATGTTTTTATAACGGTATGTAATGGTTATTTGAATCAAGCATTAATTTTGGATTTAGTCTCTCTGGACAAAAATTGCTACAGATAGTTTTCTTTTTTATTTAAAGACACAAAACATACATTAATTATTGTACAAAGTTTCATTTTTTGTGCTATTGTTTTTAGATTATTGCTCTAGAAAACAGTTTTGTAGTCCTTCAAACCCCGCAGCGAAGCGCGGACCACTTAACTAGTTATGTTTAATCTTGGTTACTATAAAGGTGAGATTTAATTTCAGTTTGTTTACAGCAAGTGCAAGAAAGCTTTGTTTGGAGCTCTCGGGAATCTCAAATCAGGTATGCTTCATAACTTAAGTTAATTTTCAATATTAATTTTTCATGTCAGTTTATATTGATGTATTGAAAATAACAACTTTAGGAACTTGAAGGTTTGATGTAATTCTATATGCTAAGGTACATGACCATTTAAAGTTGAACTTAGATAATTATAATATATGAATATGCCATGTTTGTAGAATTAATATTAATATACATCAGCTCATATACTTTTGTAAGTATGTTCATGATGAGTTTCATATTTCATGCTAATTTGCTTAGACTGAATTCTGAGCAGCTAATAAGTTCATTGGTAATTTAATAAGTTAATAAGTACGAGTAGTATTTGAAATTTGTTTATATATACCTTACTGATCTTACAAACACGTGTTCCGATTTCCTATTCTTAACTTTTGAATCACACATTTGTTGTACGTCACTACCGATGAGCTTGGCATGAACCTCAAGAAAATGGACAAGAAAGACATTGGAGAATGATGCAAACAAGTTTTTACATAAAGTTGCTTTTCACAGTTTCATCATCTGTTTAATTCCTTTTTTGCATGTAACCATTAATGTGAAACAGTTAAGATCATGGATCGAATTAAGCACAACTTGATGGAGAAGCTGCAAGGGAGATTAACAAGCTATTTTAAAGGTTGCGAATGCAAATTAGAGTTTGAAACTTTGAACTGCTGGGGCTGATGCCACTACCGATAATGATGTTTGGTATTTTTGTCATCGCTTCCGTGTTCTGTTTTGCTTCCTAATTTCACAGCGCTAAAGATCAATGATCTGACCTGTCCCATAGTGGACCTTGGAAATCTTAGCTTTCACATATATTATAATTATCTCAAGAAGGGGATTCAATTCGCTTTTTTCTGCTATTCCGACTTGAACCGGTACTGGTAGGAACACAATGTAACACAACGTAAATAGCATTCCGTATGTTGTATGTATAGCGTGGGAGGTCGCCATAATTGCCGGAATGAGACGCTGTTTGGCGGTGGTGAGTTTTTTCTTCATCTCAGAAGCGACTGAGGTGAAGAGTCTCCAGCGGAACCGTAGGTGTTTTTTTTTGTTTTGTCGGCGGTGTTAATAATCCATGTAACTACATGCCTATGTATCTGTATGACAACACTAATATGTGCAAACTGGAATCATCTATGTAATGATAAATGTAATTCTCTATATGTGTAAACTATATGTATTAATCCATGGATGCTAAAACTGAATGTAAACCAGACAAAAAAATGTGCAGCGAAGCGCGCATCGGACCACAACCTAGTTAGTGTAAATGACACCATAGTGGCAATCCGTTTTATTATAAAAGAGAATTGATAACAGTAAACAAACAATATAATGACAGAACAAACCCGCCCAAATAGCACCCTAATGTAAATATCAATGGAATTTATAAAACAGAACAATAAAATCATGAAAACTATTAGTCATAAACCGAGTTCCCATGTGATGCAATAGCCAATAGGTAAGAAAAATTAATACGATGAAAAAATTTGTGTGAACATAGCAAATCATGACAATTCAAATATGTGATTGTGTAATAACGTACTGTAAACATGAAGAAAGTATGCGGAAAGCTGTATATTATCTTCCAAATCCAATGAAGAGTAGCAACATTCATTATATAGAGTTATTGTAATCAGCATCATCCAATAAATTATTTGAATGAACCTATAAAACAACATACACATTAATATGTATAAAAGTCGTGTATTTTATTGTAATTAGATTGTATGCATTTCATATGAAAGTAGGATGATGCTTAGATTTCATGATGTATTAGTAGAGTAGCGAATTCTAGCGTATATTTGTACATGTTGGACCACAGTCTGTTGGAGTGCGACGCGAGTTAAACAAGGATTTGAAAAGAAGAATTCGGTTCAAGAGATAAGGCGCGCCCGACCTCTCCTAGGCGCGACGCGGCCTACAGTGTGAACAGGGGTCAAGTCGAAGAAACTTGCTGTTTTGGATTTTGCCTTGGAGGCGCGACGCGGCTTCGGTATGACTGGGAAGTTTTCAAAAACGTGTTTTGTTGTTCCCAAAGCTATTTCCTTGTTGAGTTTTGCCTATTTAAGCATCTTATTGTAACTCATACATGTATTCACGAAAATTATCAATAAAAGAACTCTCTTTGGTGGCCGAGGATTAAAGTAATCATTCGTGATTACATATAATCTCGTTAAATTCTCTTGTCTTTATCGTTTTTGCTAGTTTCTTCGTATACATCAACTATTTTCGTTTATTGTAAGTGAGTTTGATAACCTAGGATTATCAAGTCTTGTTAGGTCTCACATACTTTATTCCTAACAAGGTCCCTAATATTCAAATATAAACTAACTAGCAAAAAATAAATTGAATTTATTTAGAAAAAATAAAGAAACGAATTATAGTGGAGGACTACATCGTTACTCATCTACTCTTTTATTCACATCAAAGAGGCTACTTATATAGCCTTTAAGAAAAATTACAACATTGTAATGCATATTTGGTGGTGTATGGTTAAATTTGGTGGTGTACGAATCAGCCCCTTAAGAAAACCATACAAATACAAATTACCAAATAAATACACCTTCCTTATTTGACACCAACTACCTAACAAAATGGGCACACCATATTCCCACGTACATACACGTGGTCATCCTACATGTACTAATTTCATTTTATCGATCCATACTAGCGAAACTATTAATTAAACAAATACTTATATTAAACTATAGCTAACACTTAATAATAATTATTAAATAAAACATAGCATAAACTAATTAAAGTCAACAGTACATGCACATGTCTATTAAATCTAGATGCATATGAAAGTTGAGATGCAATGATGTCAAAATATGTATACAGTGTGAACCACATATATAAAAATGATGGTACAAAAAAATAAATGGTTCATTTAAATCATGTCATGTAACAGCAGTTTCAAAATTCAAAACATACTTTCATGTAAGAATAGTTTCAAATTATAAACATAACTTAAACTAAATGAAACTACATGGAACCAATAGTTACCAATGGGTCCTGCACACATAATGATTTACTTAGCCTTTGAAGTCAACACACAAGATATCTTGGCTACTCAACTCATGGTCCACCTCATATCAACACATTTTGTTACTTAATCAACCAACTTTAAATTCCGTCTGAATTCAACAAACAAAGCTGCTTGATCCAGCTCACAAAATACCTTAAAACCGTCACATACGCCTCCATGCCTAGCCGACACAGATCACCATCCCTCAGCCAAAGTATCCTTTCGTAGGATTTTGTTTACTATATCTGATGTTATAGCATTATAAACATAATTGTTACTCTTGCTCGATATTTTGTGTGTGTTGTAGTCATTGAAAAGCTAAACCAACACGTCATCAAATTTGGATATTTGCGTGGGCTGTAAAATATAACACGTTTTAAGGAATGATTTAATATTTAGTTGTGTGGGTTTATTTAAATTAAGTACAAACTTGTAATAGCTTTAAGATATCTTCTTTAGCTACACAGGCGTAATCTGTAGAGACCCGTCCTAATCCATCCGGACGAAGTTCATATCGATTATAAACGATTCACAACAGTTGATTTCATTGCGAGGTACTTGACCTCTATATGATACATTTTACAAACATTGCATTCATTTTTGAAAAGACAATCTTTCATTACATCGAAAGTTGACGGCATGCATACCATTTCATAATATATCTATCTATATTTGATCTAATAATAATCTTGATGAACTCAACGACTTGAATGCAACGTCTTTTGAAATATGTCATGAATTACTCCAAGTAATATCTCTAAAAATGAGCAAATGCACAGCGAAAGATTTCTTTCGGACCTGAGAATAAACATGCTTTCAAGTGTCAACCAAAAGGTTGGTGAGTTCATTAGTTTAACATAAATAATCATTTCCATCATTTTAATAGACCACAAGATTTTCATTTCCAGTTCTCATAAATATACGTCCCACACATGGAGACAAAAATTCATTCATATGGATTGAACACCTGGTAACCGACTTTAACAATATGCATATAAGAATATCCCCATCATTCCGGGATCCTCCTTCAGACATGATATAAATTTCGAAGTGCTAAAGCATCCGGTACTTTGGATGGGGCTTGTTGGGCCCGATAGATCTATCTTTAGAGTTCGCTTCAATTAGGGTGTCTGTTCCATAATTCTTAGATTACCAGACTATATAAAAAGGGCATATTCGATTTCGATCATTCAACCATATAATGTAGTTTTGATTACTTGTGTCTATTTCGTAAAAACATTTATAAAAATTGCGCATGTATTCTCAGCCCAAAAATATAAAGGGTAAAAAAGTAAATGAAACTCACCTAATGTATTCTGTAGTAAAAATACATATGACAACATTAGACAAACTGAACAATGCAGGGTTGGCCTCGGATTCACGAACCTAAATCATTTGTATATATATTAAAATGTATAATCGTATTCGAACAAGTTTATATATTATAACTTGAATTATATATTATACTTAATTAGTTTGTGTATATATTTTAAATGTTTAATATCTATATATTTGGTTATATTAATATATCTCTATATATATATATATATATATATATATATATATATATATATATATATATATATATATATATATATATATATATATATATATATATATGGTTAGTATTATATGAAAATATTCTTAATTCGTTATATATAATTATTTATATAAATAATGTTATTATAATTGGTAGGTGGTATATAAACTATTAATATGATTATAATATATGTATTAAGTATATTTTTGGTACAAAATATTTATTTGTAACGAAAATGATAGTTTTGATAACAATGATTTACTAATAATAATAACCTTTTTTTTAATATTGTTAATACTAATATAAATAACGATATTGTTAAAATTGATACATATGTTAATAATAATAATAGTAAAACTAATAATTATAAAAAAGATATTTATACTAATATTAGTGAGAGTAATAATAACTTGTATTGTTTTATAACAATAATAATAATCCTAAACATATTCATAATAATAATAATAGTACTAAAAAATGGTACAATTACTAATATTTACAAAAATAAAAATAAGTTGCATTATTTTGTCACTAATTATAATGTTTATAATAAAAGTTTTATTATGTTCCTAATAATGATAATAATAATAATAATAATAATAATCCTAATACTTAATATTAATAATAATACTAAGTAATTATAATAACTTTAGTAATAATAACAATTATAACAATAATAATTAGTACTAACAATAACAATAACAATAATAATAATAATAATCAAGATAATAATAATAATTAAAATATCAAATTATACCTTAGAAGTATTAAAAAGAAATAATTTGCCCGCGACGGGACTCGAACCTACGACCTATCGATAACCCATCAACACCTTTAGCCATCCCTCTATTGCTACTTATCTGATATTGTTCAGTAACTTAATTTATTTAACCAGTAGACTATTTTCACTTTCTTCTTCACATTGAAATCGACCAGGGTACTCAATCCCATCCTAACAATGATTTAACCAGATTTTGTATCTTTTAAAAGAATTAGAATTATTAGTTGGGAAGGATTTGATTTACCAGATGAGACAGAAAAAGAAAAAAAAATAAAAACAAATAAATAAATAAAATTTGTATCTGTAAAAACACGATGAACACTCATAATTGGTTTTTGCATTCTAGATCGTTTTAAGTGAAACTTTCAACATGAAAGTGATTGGAAACCCTTCCTAGAAACTTTATCAAACAACAATTTAACTGGAAACAAAACAGAAACTTCGAATTTGTCTGATGAACAAACTGTTGACTCTTTGAATTTGAACTTTGACTCCAAAATTTGGATTCGATAGCAAGAATTTGACCTTGTAACTTTACAGATAGTTTAAAGACATGATTCCTAACAACCTGGCATTAATACATTTTGAAATTGATTATGAAATCGTTTGATTTGAAAAAAATGAGATGGAACAGGGTAGTCGGTAAGGTGTTCTTCATTTTCTGATAAATTTGATGTAATTAGGGACTGTAACAGATAGTTGTGAGTGATAGTTGATACTGTAAGGCATATTGTATTCCCTAACAACTTGTAGTGATCGCATTATCTCCTGAATTGGTGTCGACATGACTAGTTATCAAGGACAGAAAAAAATAAAAAAATATATAAAAGGTGAAACTGATGCCTGACAGAATTTGGACGTGTTCTAGGGATTGAGCAGTGGTTGTACGAATTTACCAATTAAAAAATAGATGGAGAACGATTTCAACAACTGTGATTTACCAAATCAAAATATACGGTTTTTAATAATTGATATCAATAATTAATGAGTTAATATTTAGTAATTATAATTATATTAATTATAATCAAAAATACTAATAATAATAATAGAACTAATATTATTAAAAAAAAATATAGTTTGTATTATTTCTAATAAAAACAATAATAACGTTAATGATATTAATTGTAATGATATTTATAAGGAAAATCATAAAATGATAATATTATTAATGATACTTAAAATAATATTAGTTATAAGGATATTAATGATATTTATAATAATAATAACATAATAACTTATATTTATCAAATTTTTATTTATTTTATATCTCATATTAGAATTAGTAATACTAATAACACAAATATTAATATCAATTTTAATATTTGTAATAATAATGGAAGTAAATGTTGATATATCATTTATATTTCAACCTGTAATTACTATATTATATAATAATCATATATCATATAGTCTTTATTGAATGTTTAATATACATTTTATATATTCTAATATATATATATATATATATATATATATATATCATTAATCATTCATAAAAATCTTATTCATAAAAATATATATATGTTCATTTTATTAGCAATTCAATTATTCTATATATTACTTTATATTTTTAGTTCAATTAACTATATTGTATTAATTTAAATTATTATGTATACATTATATTTATTTTTACAATATATATACATATATACAATTCGTTGTTCGTGAATCGTCGGGAATAGTTAAAGGTCAAATGATCTTATGAATATAGTTCAAAAACTTTGAGATTCAATTTAATAGACTTTGCTTACCGTATCGGAAACATATGAAGATTTAGTTTAAATTTGGTCGAAAATTTCCGGGTCACTACAGTACCTACCCGTAAAGAAATTTCGTCCCGAAATTTGAGTAAGGTCATCATGGCTAACAATAAAAATGTTCTTATGACGAATATGAGTTGGTAAATTGAGTTTTATCATCATTGAGTAATATGGATAAAAATAACTCGATTAATCGAAGAGTACGAATGAAGCTATCACCAAAGAGTGAAATAGGAAAGTAAAGATTCATCTTAACTTTTGACAGAGTCAGGGTTGAATTTATAAAATAAGGTTCGTCTTAGCTTTTGACGTTGACTTGGTTGAATTCCGGAATTCAAGGGATTCAAAAGAAAATCAGGAAATCTATAAGATCTGATTCTTCGGCGAATAAGGAAATTAAGATCTTTGTAATTAAATACGGTGATCTGCCTCGATTACTCTGTCTGATATTTTCATTATAAATTAAACTTTTTCCGTTCCATAATTTTCACCATTCCTATACTTTCTTTCATGGTTCTTACATCCACAAGATTGTGACAATGCTTAATCCAGTTCTGATCCTTGTCCTTATCATGACTATCGCCACATGAAATGTCCCGTTCTTATTGATTAAAAACGTTCCATATTAATTGATTTCGTTGCGAGATTTTGACCTCTATATGAGACGTTTTTCAAAGACTGCATTCATTTTAAAACAAACCATAACCTTTATTTCATCAATAAAGGTTTAAAAAGCTTTACGTAGATTATCAAATAATGATAATCTAAAATATCCTGTTTACACACGACCATTACATAATGGTTTACAATACAAATATGTTACAACAAAATAAGTTTCTTGAATGCAGTTTTTACACAATATCATACAAGCATGGACTCCAAATCTCGTCCTTATTTAAGTATGCGACAGCGGAAGCTCTTAATAATCACCTGAGAATAAACATGCTTAAAACGTCAACAAAAATGTTGGTGAGTTATAGGTTTAACCTATATATATCAAATCATAATAATAGACCACAAGATTTCATATTTCAATACACATCCCATACATAGAGATAAAAATCATTCATATGGTGAACACCTGGTAATCGACATTAACAAGATGCATATATAAGAATATCCCCATCATTTCGGGACACCCTTCGGATATGATATAAATTTCGAAGTACTAAAGCATCCGGTACTTTGGATGGGGTTTGTTAGGCCCAATAGATCTATCTTTAGTATTCGCGTCAATTAGGGTGTCTGTTCCCTAATTCTTAGATTACCAGACTTAATAAAAAGGGGCATATTCGATTTCGATAATTCAACCATAGAATGTAGTTTCACGTACTTGTGTCTATTTTGTAAATCATTTATAAAACCTGCATGTATTCTCATCCCAAAAATATTAGATTTTAAAAGTGGGACTATAACTCACTTTCACAGATTTTTACTTCGTCGGGAAGTAAGACTTGGCCACTGGTTGATTCACGAACCTATAACAATATATACATATATATCAAAGTATGTTCAAAATATATTTACAACACTTTTAATATATTTTGATGTTTTAAGTTTATTAAGTCAGCTGTCCTCGTTAGTAACCTACAACTAGTTGTCCACAGTTAGATGTACAGAAATAAATCGATAAATATTATCTTGAATCAATCCACGACCCAGTGTATACGTATCTCAGTATTGATCACAACTCAAACTATATATATTTTGGAATCAACGTCAACCCTGTATAGCTAACTCCAACATTCACATATAGAGTGTCTATGGTTGTTCCGAAATATATATAGATGTGTCGACATGATAGGTCGAAACATTGTATACGTGTCTATGGTATCTCAAGATTACATAATATACAATACAAGTTGATTAAGTTATGGTTGGAATAGATTTGTTACCAATTTTCACGTAGCTAAAATGAGAAAAATTATCCAATCTTGTTTTACCCATAACTTCTTCATTTTAAATCCGTTTTGAGTGAATCAAATTGCTATGGTTTCATATTGAACTCTATTTTATGAATCTAAATAGAAAAAGTATAGGTTTATAGTCAGAAAAATAATTTACAAGTTGTTTTTGTAAAGGTAGTCATTTCAGTCGAAAGAACGACGTCTAGATGACCATTTTAGAAAACATACTTCCACTTTGAGTTTAACCATAATTTTTGGATATAGTTTCATGTTCATAATAAAAATCATTTTCTCAGAATAACAACTTTTAAATCAAAGTTTATCATAGTTTTTAATTAACTAACCCAAAACAACCCGCGGTGTTACTACGACGGCGTAAATCCGGTTTTACGGTGTTTTTCGTGTTTCCAGGTTTTAAATCATTAAGTTAGCATATCATATAGATATAGAACATGTGTTTAGTTGATTTTAAAAGTCAAGTTAGAAGGATTAACTTTTGTTTGCGAACAAGTTTAGAATTAACTAAACTATGTTCTAGTGATTACAAGTTTAAACCTTCGAATAAGATATTTTTATATGTATGAATCGAATGATGTTATGAACATCATTACTACCTTAAGTTCCTTGGATAAACCTACTGGAAAAGTGAAAAATGGATCTAGCTTCAACGGATCCTTGGATGGCTCGAAGTTCTTGAAGCAGAATCATGACACGAAAACAAGTTCAAGTAAGATCATCACTTGAAATAAGATTGTTATAGTTATAGAAATTGAACCAAAGTTTGAATATGATTATTACCTTGTATTAGAATGATAACCTACTGTAAGAAACAAAGATTTCTTGAGGTTGGATGATCACCTTACAAGATTGGAAGTGAGCTAGCAAACTTGAAAGTATTCTTGATTTTATGTAACTAGAACTTGTAGAATATATGAAGAACACTTAGAACTTGAAGATAGAACTTGAGAGAGATCAATTAGATGAAGAAAATTGAAGAATGAAAGTGTTTGTAGGTGTTTTTGGTCGTTGGTGTATGGATTAGATATAAAGGATATGAAATTTTGTTTTCATGTAAATAAGTCATGAATGATTACTCATATTTTTTTGTAATTTTATGAGATATTTCATGCTAGTTGCCAAATGATGGTTCCCAAATGTGTTAGGTGACTCACATGGGCTGCTAAGAGCTGATCATTGGAGTGTATATACCAATAGTACATACATCTAAAAGCTGTGTATTGTACGAGTACGAATACGGGTGCATACGAGTAGAATTGTTGATGAAACTGAACGAGGATGTAATTGTAAGCATTTTTGTTAAGTAGAAGTATTTTGATAAATTTATTGAAGTCTTTCAAAAGTGTATAAATACATATTAAAACACTACATGTATATACATTTTAACTGAGTCGTTAAGTCATCGTTAGTCGTTACATGTAAATGTTGTTTTGAAACCTTTAGGTTAACGATCTTGTTGAATGTTGTTAACCCATTGTTTATTATAACAAATGAGATGTTAAATTGTTATATTATCATGATATTATGATATATAATATATCTTAGTATGATATATATACAGTTAAATGTCGTTACAACGATAATCGTTACATATATGTCTCGTTTCGAAATCATTAAGTTAGTAGTCTTATTTTTACATATGTATTTCATTGTTAATACACTTAATAATATATTTACTTATCATTTAACATAATTAACCAAGTGTATCAATATCTTAATATGATTCATATGTACCTATTAAGACGTTGTTATAACGATAATCGTTATATATATCGTTTTCGAGTTTCTTAAATTAGTAGTCTCATTTTTATGTATATAACTCATTGTTAAAATACCTAATGAGATACATACTTATAATAAAATCATCTTAACTATATATATAACCATATATATGTCATCGTATAGTTTTTACAAGTTTTAACGTTCGTGAATCACCGGTCAACTTGGGTGGTCAATTGTCTATATGAAACCTATTTCAATTAATCAAGTCTTAACAAGTTTGATTGCTTAACATGTTGGAAACATTTAATCATGTAAATATCAATCTCAATTAATATATATAAACATGGAAAAGTTCGGGTCACTACAGTACCTACCCGTTAAATAAATTTCGTCCCGAAATTTGAAACTGTTGAAGGTGTTGACGAATCTTCTGGAAATAGATGCGGGTATTTCTTCTTCATCTGATCTTCATGCTCCCAGGTGAACTCAGGTCCTCTATGAGCATTCCATCGAACCTTAACAATTGGTATCTTGTTTTGCTTAAGTCTTTTAACCTCACGATCCATTATTTCGACGGGTTCTTCGATGAATTGAAGTTTTTCGTTGATTTGGATTTCATCTAACGGAATAGTGAGATCTTCTTTAGCAAAACATTTCTTCAAATTCGAGACGTGGAAAGTGTTATGTACAGCCGCGAGTTGTTGAGGTAACTCAAGTCGGTAAGCTACTGGTCCGACACGATCAATAATCTTGAATGGTCCAATATACCTTGGATTTAATTTCCCTCGTTTACCAAATCGAACAACGCCTTTCTAAGGTGCAACTTTAAGCATGACCATCTCTCCAATTTCAAATTCTATATCTTTTCTTTTAATGTCAGCGTAGCTCTTTTGTCGACTTTGGGCGGTTTTCAACCGTTGTTGAATTTGGATGATCTTCTCGGTAGTTTCTTGTATAATCTCCGGACCCGTAATCTGTCTATCTCCCACTTCACTCCAACAAATCGGAGACCTGCACTTTCTACCATAAAGTGCTTCAAACGGCGCCATCTCAATGCTTGAATGGTAGCTGTTGTTGTATGAAAATTCTGCTAACGGTAGATGTCGATCCCAACTGTTTCCGAAATCAATAACACAAGCTCGTAGCATGTCTTCAAGCGTTTGTATCATCCTTTCGCTCTGCCCATCAGTTTGTGGATGATAGGCAGTACTCATGTCTAGACGAGTTCCCAATGCTTGCTGTAATGTCTACCAGAATCTTGAAATAAATCTGCCATCCCTATCAGAGATAATAGAGATTGGTATTCCATGTCTGGAGACGACTTCCTTCAAATACAGTCGTGCTAACTTCTCCATATTGTCATCTTCTCTTATTGGCAGGAAGTGTGCTGACTTGGTGAGACGATCAACTATTACCCAAATAGTATCATAACCACTTGCAGTCCTTGGCAATTTAGTAATGAAATCCATGGTAATGTTTTCCCATTTTCATTCCGGGATTTCAGGTTGTTGTAGTAGACCTGATGGTTTCTGATATTCAGCTTTGACCTTAGAACACGTCAAACATTCTCCTACATATTTAGCAATATCGGATTTCATACCTGGCCACCAAAAATGTTTCTTAAGATCCTTGTACATCTTCCCCGTTCCAGGATGTGTTGAGTATCTGGTTTTATGAGCTTCTCTAAGTACCATTTCTCTCATATCTCCAAATTTTGGTACCCAAATTCTTTCAGCCCTATACCGGGTTCCATCTTCCCGAATATTAAGATGCTTCTCCGATCCTTTGGGTATTTCATCCTTTAAATTTCCCTCTTTTAAAACTCCTTGTTGCGCCTCCTTTATTTGAGTAGTAATGTTATTATGAATCATTATATTCATAGATTTTACTCGAATGGGTTCTCTGTCCTTCCTGCTCAAGGCATCGGCTACCACATTTGCCTTCCCCGGGTGGTAACGAATCTTAAAGTCGTAATCATTCAACAATTCAATCCACCTACGCTGCCTCATATTCAGTTGTTTCTGATTAAATATGTGTTGAAGACTTTTGTGGTCGGTATATATAATACTTTTGACCCCATATAAGTAGTGCCTCCAAGTCTTTAATGCAAAAACAACCGCGCCTAATTCCAAATCATGCGTCGTATAATTTTGCTCGTGAATCTTCAATTGTCTGGACGCATAAGCAATCACCTTCGTCCGTTGCATTAATACATAACCGAGACCTTGCTTTGATGCGTTACAATAAATCATAAAATCATCATTCCCTTCAGGCAATGACAATATAGGTGCCGTAGTTAGCTTTTTCTTTAATAATTGAAACGCTTTCTCTTGTTCATCATTCCATTCAAATTTCTTCCCTTTATGCGTTAATGCAGTCAATGGTTTTGCTATTCTGGAAAAGTCTTGGATGAACCTTCTGTAGTAACCAGCTAGTCCTAAAAACTGGCGTATGTGTTTCGGAGTTTTCGGGGTTTCCCACTTTTCAACAGTTTCTATCTTTGCCGGATCCACCTTAATACCTTCTTTGTTCACTATGTGACCGAGGAATTGAACTTCTTCCAACCAAAATGCACACTTTGAAAACTTAGCGTACAATTCTTCCTTCCTCAATACTTCTAACACCTTTCTCAAATGTTCACCGTGTTCTTGGTCATTCTTTGAGTAAATAAGTATGTCATCAATGAAAACAATGACAAACTTGTCAAGGTATGGTCCACACACTCGGTTCATAAGGTTCATGAACACAGCTGGTGCATTAGTTAAACCAAATGGCATGACCATAAACTCGTAATGACCGTAACGTGTTCTGAAAGCAGTCTTTGGAATATCATCTTCTTTCACCCGCATTTGATGATACCCGGAACGTAAGTCAATCCTTGAATAAACAGACGAGCATTGTAGTTGATCAAATAAGTCGTCGATTCTCGGTAGTGGGTAACGGTTCTTGATGGTAAGTTTGTTCAACTCTCGGTAGTCGATACACAACCTGAATGTACCATCTTTCTTCTTGACAAACAAAACAGGAGCTCCCCACGGTGATGTGCTTGGTCGAATGAAACCACGCTCTAAAAGTTCTTGTAGTTGGCTTTGCAGTTCTTTCATCTCGCTTGGTGCGAGTCTGTAAGGAGCACGAGCTATTGGTGCAGCTCCTGGTACAAGATCTATTTGAAATTCAACGGATCGATGTGGGGGTAATCCCGGTAATTCTTTCGGAAATACATCGGGAAATTCTTTTGCAATGGGAACATCATTGATGCTCTTTTCTTCAGTTTGTACTTTCTCGACGTGTGCTAGAACAGCATAGCAACCTTTTCTTATTAGTTTTTGTGCCTTCAAATTACTAATAAGATGTAGCTTCGTGTTGCCCTTTTCTCCGTACACCATTAATGGTTTTCCTTTTTCTCGTATAATGCGAATTGCATTTTTGTAACAAACGATCTCTGCTTTCACTTCTTTCAACCAGTCCATACCGATTATCACATCAAAACTCCCTAACTCTACTGGTATCAAATCAATCTTAAATGTTTCGCTAACCAGTTTAATTTCTCGATTCCGACATATATTATCTGCTGAAATTAATTTACCATTTGCTAATTCGAGTAAAAATTTACTATCCAAAGGCGTCAATGGACAACTTAATTTAGCACAAAAATCTCTACTCATATAGCTTCTATCCGCACCCGAATCAAATAAAACGTAAGCAGATTTATTGTCAGTAAGAAACGTACCCGTAACAAGCTCCTGGTCTTCCTGTGCCTCTGCCGCATTAATATTGAAAACTCTTCCGCGGCCTTGTCCATTCGTGTTCTCCTGGTTCGGGCAATTTCTAATAATGTGGCCCAGTTTTCCACATTTATAACATACTACATTGGCATAACTTGCTCCGACACTACTTGCTCCGCCATTACTCGTTCCGACACCATTTGTTCCTTTCATTCTATTAACCCCTGGTCCGTAGACCTCACACTTCGCCGCGCTATGACCATTTCTTTTACACTTGTTGCAAAATTTGGTGCAGAACCCCGAGTGATACTTTTCACACCTTTGGCATAGCTGCTTCTGATTGTTGTTGTTGTTGCGGTTGTTATTGTTGTTGGGATGATTGTTGTAGTTGTTGTTGTTGTTGTTGTTGCTGCTGTTGTTGTTGTTGTTGTTGTTGTTGTTGTTGTTGTTGTTGTTGTTGTTGTTGTTGTTGTTGTTGTTGTTGTTGCTGCTGCTGCTGCTGCTGCTGCTGCTGCTGTTGTTGTTGTTGTTGTTGTTGTTGTTGTTGTTGTTGTTGTTGTTGGGCCGTTTGTTGTAGTTGCGATTGATGTTGCGATTGTTGGGATAATTGTTGCGATTATTATTGTAATTGCTGTTGTTGTTGTATTGGTGATTCTTATCACCGTTTTTCTCTCACTTTCTTTTGACTTGCTTCATATTGGCCTCTTCAGCCGTCTGTTCTTTAATTCTTTCCTCAATCTGGTTCACTAGTTTGTGAGCCATTCTACATGCCTGTTGTATGGAGGCGGGCTCGTGTGAACTTATATCTTCTTGGATTCTTTCCGGTAATCCTTTCACAAACGCATCGATCTTCTTTTCCTCATCTTCGAACGCTCCCGGACACAATAGACACAATTTTGTGAATCGTCTTTCGTACGTGGTAATATCAAATCCTTGGGTTCGTAACCCTCTAAGTTCTGTCTTGAGCTTATTGACCTCGGTTCTGGGACGGTACTTCTCGTTCATCAAGTGCTTGAATGCTGACCACGGTAGTGCGTACGCATCATCTTGTCCCACTTGCTCTAGATAGGTATTCCACCATGTTAACGCAGAACCTGTGAAGGTATGCGTAGCGTACTTCACTTTGTCCTCTTCAGTACACTTACTTATGGCAAACACCGATTCGACCTTCTCGGTCCACCGTTTCAATCCGATCGGTCCTTCGGTTCCATCAAATTCCAAAGGTTTGCAGGCAGTGAATTCTTTGTAGGTGCATCCTACACGATTTCCTGTACTGCTAGATCCAAGGTTATTGTTGGTATGTAGAGCAGCCTATACTGCGGCTATGTTTGAAGCTAGAAAAGTACGGAATTCCTCTTCATTCATATTCACGGTGTGTCGAGTAGTCGGTGCCATTTCCTTCAAAATAGTCAAATGGAACAAGTTAATCATACAGAATATTAAGAGTAGTTAATAGTATTTCGTAGCATAATATGAACTCATTTATAAAAGCTTTTTCTTCATATTAGCGTTTTATAAGTTTAAATTCGGGTAGTACCTACCCGTTAAGTTCATACTTAGTAGCTAATATACAATTCAACTACTACAATTCTATATGAGAAACTGATTATAATAATATTTCGCGTTCAAACTTTTACACAATATTTTACAAACTTACAATACCGCTTATTTTACATATAGCATGAAATATAGCACACAATAAATTTGATACAAGATGGTTGTGAAGATAATTCTAGCTAGTACACAAGTCGTTCAGCAAAGGCAATAAAGACACGTAATTCATACGTCCAGAAACAAGTCATGCATTCTGGTTTTACTAGGATTACTTCCCATCCTTGGTCTTGTGGAACATAACCGTTATGGCCATTGATAAGACAGCGTGTTGTAACGTCGTCAAAGGTACGAGGGTTACGTAATGTCCAACAGTCCCGTAATAATCTAAAAACCTCATTTCTTACCCCAATTACCGACTCCGTCACTTGTGGAAACGTTTTGTTTAATAGTTGTAGCCCGATGTTCTTGTTCTCACATTGGTGAGAAGCGAACATTACTAATCCGTAAGCATAACATGCTTCTTTATGTTGCATGTTAGCCGCTTTTTCTAAATCACGAAGTCCAATATTCGGATATATTGAGTCAAAATAATTTCTTAACCCATTGCGTAAAATAGCATTTGGGTTCCCCGCAATATATGCGTCAAAGTAAACACATCGTAACTTATGGATTTCCCAATGTGATATCCCCCATCTTTCTAACGAAAGCCTTTTATAAACCAAGGCATTCTTGGAACGTTCTTCGAATGTCTTACAAACTGATCTCGCCTTAAATAGTTGTGCCGAAGAATTCTGACCGACTCTAGACAAGATTTCATCAATCATGTCTCCGGGTAGGTCTCATAAAATATTGGGTTGTCTATCCATTTTGTGTTTTTGTACTGTAAAATAGAGAAGAGTTAGATTCATAAAAAAAAATACTTATTAATACAAGCAATTTTTACATATATCATAAAGCATAAGCACACTATATTACATATATTACACCACACGAATACAACTATCTTATTCCGACTCGCTTGTTTCTTCTTCTTCGGTTTTGGATCGTTTTGCCAAGTTTTTAGGGATATATGATGTTCCCCTAATACGAGCAGTCGTTTTCCACATTGGTTTAGAAAAACCTGGTGGTTTAGAGGTTCCCGGGTCATTGTTACAATTTAAGGGCTTCGGGGGTTGACGATACATATAAAGTTCATTGGGGTTGGAATTAGATTTCTCTATTTTTATGCCCTTTCCCTTATTATTTTCTTTTGCCTTTTTAAATTCAGTTGGGGTAATTTCTATAACATCATCGGAATTCTCGTCGGAATCCGATTCATCGGAGAATTGGTAATCCTCCCAATATTTTGCTTCCTTGGCGGAAACACCATTGGCCATAATTAACCTTGGTCGGTTGGTTGAGGATTTTCTTTTACTTAACCGTTTTATTATTTCCCCCACCGGTTCTATTTCCTCCTCCGGTTCCTCCTCTTCCGGTTCTGATTCTTCTTCCGGTTCTGATTCTTCTTCCGGTTCCTCTTCGGGAACTTGTGAATCAGTCCAATATATATTCGACTCTTCGTTATTATTAGGGGAGTCAATGGGATTTGTGCTAGAGGTAGACATCTATCACACAATATCAAACATGTTAAGAGATTAATATATCACATAATATATACATGTTAATAATATATAGTTTCCAACAAAAATGTTAAGCAATCATTTTTAAAGAAAATACGGTCGAAGTCCAGACTCACTAATGCATCCTAACAAACTCGATAAGACACACTAATGCAAATTTCTGGTTCTCTAAGACCAACGCTCGGATACCAACTGAAATGTCCCGTTCTTATTGATTAAAAACGTTCCATATTAATTGATTTCGTTGCGAGGTTTTGACCTCTATATGAGACGTTTTTCAAAGAATGCATTCATTTTAAAACAAACCATAACCTTTATTTCATCAATAAAGGTTTAAAAAGCTTTACGTAGATGATCAAATAATGATAATCTAAAATATCCTGTTTACACACGGCCATTACATAATGGTTTACAATACAAATATGTTACAACAAAATAAGTTTCTTGAATGCAGTTTTTACACAATATCATACAAGCATGGACTCCAAATCTCGTCCTTATTTAAGTATGCGACAGCGGAAGCTCTTAATAATCACCTGAGAATAAACATGCTTAAAACGTCAACAAAAATGTTGGTGAGTTATAGGTTTAACCTATATATATCAAATCATAATAATAGACTACAAGATTTCATATTTCAATACACATCCCATACATAGAGATAAAAATCATTCATATGGTGAACACCTGGTAATCGACATTAACAAGATGCATATATAAGAATATCCCCATCATTTCGGGACACCCTTCGGATATGATATAAATTTCGAAGTACTAAAGCATCCGGTACTTTGGATGGGGTTTGTTAGGCCCAATAGATCTATCTTTAGGATTCGCGTCAATTAGGGTGTCTGTTCCCTAATTCTTAGATTACCAGACTTAATAAAAAGGGGCATATTCGATTTCGATAATTCAACCATAGAATGTAGTTTCACGTACTTGTGTCTATTTTGTAAATCATTTATAAAACCTGCATGTATTCTCATCCCAAAAATATTAGATTTTAAAAGTGGGACTATAACTCACTTTCACAGATTTTTACTTCGTCGGGAAGTAAGACTTGGCCACTGGTTGATTCACGAACCTATAACAATATATACATATATATCAAAGTATGTTCAAAATATATTTACAACACTTTTAATATATTTTGATGTTTTAAGTTTATTAAGTCAGCTGTCCTCTTTAGTAACCTACAACTAGTTGTCCACAGTTAAATGTACAGAAATAAATCGATAAATATTATCTTGAATCAATCCACGACCCAGTGTATACGTATCTCAGTATTGATCACAACTCAAACTATATATATTTTGGAATCAACGTCAACCCTGTATAGCTAACTCCAACATTCACATATAGAGTGTCTATGGTTGTTCCGAAATATATATAGATGTGTCGACATGATAGGTCGAAACATTGTATACGTGTCTATGGTATCTCAAGATTACATAATATACAATACAAGTTGATTAAGTTATGGTTGGAATAGATTTGTTACCAATTTTCACGTAGCTAAAATGAGAAAAATTATCCAATCTTGTTTTACCCATAACTTCTTCATTTTAAATCCGTTTTGAGTGAATCAAATTGCTATGGTTTCATATTGAACTCTATTTTATGAATCTAAACAGAAAAAGTATAGGTTTATAGTCAGAAAAATAAGTTACAAGTTGTTTTTGTAAAGGTAGTCATTTCAGTCGAAAGAACGACGTCTAGATGACCATTTTAGAAAACATACTTCCACTTTGAGTTTAACCATAATTTTTGGATATAGTTTCATGTTCATAATAAAAATCATTTTCTCAGAATAACAACTTTTAAATCAAAGTTTATCATAGTTTTTAATTAACTAACCCAAAACAGCCCGCGGTGTTACTACGACGGCGTAAATCCGGTTTTACGGTGTTTTTCGTGTTTCCAGGTTTTAAATCATTAAGTTAGCATATCATATAGATATAGAACATGTGTTTAGTTGATTTTAAAAGTCAAGTTAGAAGGATTAACTTTTGTTTGCGAACAAGTTTAGAATTAACTAAACTATGTTCTAGTGATTACAAGTTTAAACCTTCGAATAAGATAGTTTTATATGTATGAATCGAATGATGTTATGAACATCATTACTACCTTAAGTTCCTTGGATAAACCTACTGGAAAAGTGAAAAATGGATCTAGCTTCAACGGATCCTTGGATGGCTCGAAGTTCTTGAAGCAGAATCATGACACGAAAACAAGTTCAAGTAAGATCATCACTTGAAATAAGATTGTTATAATTATAGAAATTGAACCAAAGTTTGAATATGATTATTACCTTGTATTAGAATGATAACCTACTATAAGAAACAAAGATTTCTTGAGGTTGGATGATCACCTTACAAGATTGGAAGTGAGCTAGCAAACTTGAAAGTATTCTTGATTTTATGTAACTAGAACTTGTAGAATATATGAAGAACACTTAGAACTTGAAGATAGAACTTGAGAGAGATCAATTAGATGAAGAAAATTGAAGAATGAAAGTGTCTGTAGGTGTTTTTGGTCGTTGGTGTATGGATTAGATATAAAGGATATGAAATTTTGTTTTCATGTAAATAAGTCATGAATGATTACTCATATTTTTTTGTAATTTTATGAGATATTTCATGCTAGTTGCTAAATGATGGTTCCCACATGTGTTAGGTGACTCACATGGGCTGCTAAGAGCTGATCATTGGAGTGTATATACCAATAGTACATACATCTAAAAGCTGTGTATTGTACGAGTACGAATACGGGTGCATACGAGTAGAATTGTTAATGAAACTGAACGAGGATGTAATTGTAAGCATTTTTGTTAAGTAGAAGTATTTTGATAAATTTATTGAAGTCTTTCAAAAGTGTATAAATACATATTAAAACACTACATGTATATACATTTTAACTGAGTCGTTAAGTCATCGTTAGTCGTTACATGTAAATGTTGTTTTGAAACCTTTAGGTTAACGATCTTGTTGAATGTTGTTAACCCATTGTTTATTATAACAAATGAGATATTAAATTGTTATATTATCATGATATTATGATATATAATATATCTTAGTATGATATATATACAGTTAAATGTCGTTACAACGATAATCGTTACATATATGTCTCGTTTCGAAATCATTAAGTTAGTAGTCTTATTTTTACATATGTATTTCATTGTTAATACACTTAATAATATATTTACTTATCATTTAACATAATTAAACAAGTGTATCAATATCTTAATATGATTCATATGTACCTATTAAGACGTTGTTATAACGATAATCGTTATATATATCGTTTTCGAGTTTCTTAAATTAGTAGTCTCATTTTTATGTATATAACTCATTGTTAAAATACCTAATGAGATACATACTTATAATAAAATCATGTTAACTATATATATAACCATATATATGTCATCGTATAGTTTTTACAAGTTTTAACGTTCGTGAATCACCGGTCAACTTGGGTGGTCAATTGTCTATATGAAACCTATTTCAATTAATCAAGTCTTAACAAGTTTGATTGCTTAACATGTTGGAAACATTTAATCATGTAAATATCAATCTCAATTAATATATATAAACATGGAAAAGTTCGGGTCACTACACCACAATCATTCTTCTTTTCCAACTTTCACCGGAGGAATCTGTTTTCTTCTACTTCGCCCTTGGGGTTATAGTGTTTTTGATTCTCCCGTGTCTTTATGTGGCGATAAACATTGATATACACGGCTTGTAATTCCTATGTTTGTGATCGGCTTTATATTTTCTTTATTTTTCGGAGCTCCATGCTCTTGTTTTTTCTTCCCGACTCCAAGTCAAGCGAATAATGGTCCAGAATTTGTAGATATAGAGTTTTGAATGATTATAATGTTCTAAGCAGGGTGGAACGTGATAGCACGATTTGATTTTCAAATTTATCAAAAATACAGACGATAGAACTATCAAGAATATATTCTTCTTGATATGTTCGGAGGTTATGTAGAATGAAAGAGTTATGTTACATGAAACATGAT
Source organism: Rutidosis leptorrhynchoides (assembly GCF_046630445.1). NCBI lineage: Eukaryota > Viridiplantae > Streptophyta > Magnoliopsida > Asterales > Asteraceae > Rutidosis > Rutidosis leptorrhynchoides. The sequence goes on from NC_092337.1 coordinate 63,006,738, forward strand.
GATGGTATAATCTACTTTGAACCATCATCACGTTTCATTAGAAACTCAGCATGACTTACTGTAATATAATCACGTTGATCAAGTGTCATTATATTATACTAACTCATGCATCAGTTCCCAACACTACTTCAAAAACATTCATATTTTAAGCTCGAAAGTTTACAAAATATAGAAACTAACAGTTTCTATATGATGTAACATTGATAGTACGAATAGATTATTGATTTCAGATAAGAATAGTTATGAAAATATCTTCAGAAATATGGAGGATATTTATAATGAAAGATACGATGATATATTGGAATTTCTAATATCGATGGATGATGAAGAAGATTTATCCGTAAGGGTTTAGATTCGGAAGCAAGGTATTCGCTAAAGATTTCATCAGAAACAGGATCATTTGGATTCTTTGAAGTCAAACTTATTCTTTGTGATTTATCCACGGCTTCCTTCATAGTTTCGCATAGTCCGCTTTTCGAAACCAAATTTTCTATTGAGTGTTTCCAATACTTCATTCTTTATCATCAAACTTTTGACAGTTAAGGTCGTGTACAGTTTGTGCTGCTGTATTCACCTTTTTCAAAATTTGTGGTATTGATTTGTAGACTGGGTGTTGTTCAAACTTTCAGAATTGAAGATCATAATTCTAAGAGATGAATGTTATACATATAACTGTTGGTGTAGATATGCTGTGAGTTTTCAAAGTACTGATTGCTGATTCCCGGTAGTTGGTATGTCAGTTCTTGTTACATGTGATGACCCGAAATTTTTTGACTTATTTAAACCAATTCTCTATACGATTTATTATTTTAACACGCTAAACAAAGTCTGTTAGATTGAGTCTCAAAATTTTAGAACTGTTTCATATATACAATTACCTTTGATTACTCTCGACGATTCATGAACAATTATATGTATGTATATATATATGTACAAGTAAAAACGACTTTCCTACAGTAAAACCCTATTTGCTACAGTAAAACACAATTTGCTACAGTAAAATACTATTTGCTACAGTGAAACCGTATTTTGCTACAGTGCTACAGTGAAAAACGAGTTTGCTGCAATGATTTGCTACAGTGAAACACTATTTGCTACAGTAAAACACTATTTGCTACAGTAAACACTATTTGCTACAGTACATTATTTGATGTCGACGAACTAACAAACAAAAACAGAAAAGGTGGCCATGCGATCGCATGGCAAAAACACTGAAAACTCATGCGATCGCATGAGCTACAGTAAATCGAAAAGTACTATAAAAGGTCAGTTTTGCTCGACGAAATTTTTCATAATTATTTCTGTAACTTAAATTTTAATTTATAATTATAATTATAATTTAAGTTTAATAATAATAAAGTATATTCGAGGGTGTTTTAATTCGGGTTTCAAACCGCTTTAAGCTAAGAAAATATTGGGTATTGTTCGGGGTATTGTTCTTGAATCCAAGGCCAACCATACAGTCGTCTACCATCATTACGTCTACACAATTTGCCAACAATATTGAGTCTCAATATTGAACTGTGAGTTATAGATCCCTTTTTAAATACTTTAAATATTTTTGGGCTGAGAATACATGCAATTTATTTTAAACGCGATAAGACACAAGTACATACTAAATTCTACACCGAGTTAAACCGGAAATCCCTTAGCTTTGGTAACTAGTAGCTGCCAGTACATAGGATATGGACTGGTGGGCGCGAATAATTGTATATGGATCCATAGGGCTTGACATCCCCGTCCGAGCTAGAGCGCTAGCCTTTTAACGGACGTATGTTATTTGAGTTTAAGACACGTTGGTTTGCGTGTATTAAAACGAATGGGGTAATTATCACTATAGCGTTAAGTTTAGTTACCAGGGTGCTCTGTTACGTAGAATCTATTGATAAACTTTTGATGAAATCTTGTGGTCTATCTTTATACATGTTTATGACTCGAGCAATTAAACCTATAACTCACCAACATTCGTGTTGACTTTTTAGCATGTTTTATTCTCAGGTCCTTAGAATGCTTCCGCTGTGATGTGCTTGTTGCCTGCATGGAGTCTCTCATGCTTTGTACAAAGTTTATTGCATTCAAAATAAAACTGCGTTGTGTAATAAATAATTGGACTGTGATGTCAACCTGTAAATTAAAGACTTATGTATTTCGGGGTTTTGCTTATACCTAAGCACTCGCCCACATGTTTATAACTTTCTATGTTTAGAAAGTCACTTATTTTAATGAATGCAATATTTTATCAAAACGTATCATATAGAGGTCAAAACCTCACTGTGGAATCAATGATTAACGTGCCGCGTCAATAGCGATTTTGACGGGTCGTTACAGTTGGTATCAGAGCTTAAGGTCATAGGGAACCAGAAATTACATTAGTGTGTTTAACTGGTAATTGTTATGATGCATTAGTGAGTCTGGACTATGACCATATCTGTTTTTACTGATTTTTGATTATTATTTGGTCAAAAACATTATATGTGATATATTTATATGCTAATGTAATTGTTGTTTCAATTATGTGATAGATGGCTTCCTCTAATCCTATCATTTTGTACGACCCGGAATCGGACACTGAATCTATTCTATCCACAACTGAAAAGGGCGTTCCAATACCTATTAAAGAAGAAATTGTGTTAGCCGGGGAATCTCAACTCTCGGTAAACCCAGAGGAGGTTCCAGCTCCACCCAGCTTTAGTTTTCCGGAGCCAGAGTATCGTTGGCATGGACCCATGATCCCTGGAGTAAACGAGGATCGTCCATTTCTAAACAAATATGGACATTGGTCCAGATATACCGTCGACGGGCGGGTTGTGCCGATTACGCCTGGCAGATTTCGGTTCATGACCACCGGTACATATTCTTGCAGTTCGTCATCATATTCTCCTACACATGACTCAGACAGTTCATCATCAGACAAGATCAGTAAGGAGGAGGATTTCGCTAATGAAATAAAAGAGATCACTAAGGAGAAATTCCAACTTGCTATAGATAATAAAAACAACCACAATAATAAAATGTCCTTAATTATTAAAAAAGAACAGGACCATTCGATCCGTAACCACCCTTATTGTATTAAACCCACTAAGGCAACGGGTACCTCAAAACCCCAACTAAAAATAAAATACACTGCCAGAATGTCTGTCGGACCATGTGCACACAAACAATTGGCAGAGAGAACCAAATGGGAAGAAGTTTCTGATAGTTCTGAATAAACGACCTCGCAACCATAAATCTTCCATGCGCTATTTTATTGCTTATGTGTGCTACTCTATCTTGTTATGTAAAATAAGCATATGTAAAATATCAGTATTGTATGGTATTGTATTATTTTGGTTTATTAATAATAAATGCATGGAATGATTATTTGTATTATTACTACTTCTTATTATTATTATTACATAATAATGTAGTAACTCGCTATAATTTTTCATAGTGGAATATTATTAGGATTTTAGTAGTTAATTCCTTGTACTAGCTATTATGTATGAACTTAACGGGTAGGTAATACCCTAGAAATAATTATAAAATGTTAATAAGAAGAAAAGGCTTTTATAATAAATGGTTCATATTATTAATATGCTACGATTAACTATTGACAACTCATTTTACCTATAATATTCTATATGATTAAATTATATCTGTTGTGTTTATTGAAGAAACATGTCTCAAATGTCGGATGCTGAGTTTGAGCAACTAGTCGAGAAACGTGTGAATGAAAGAATTGCTGCAACCGAAGCAGCAAAAGCAACAGCCGAAGCAGCAGCCGTAAACACAAACTCACGAAACGGATGCTCATACAAAACTTTTCAAGGATGCAAACCACAGACGTTTAGTGGAACCGAGGGACCAGTCGGTCTAACCCGATGGTTTGAAAAGATGGAGTCCGTTTTCAAAATCAGTAATTGTGCGAACGGAGACAAGTCAAAGTATGCTTCGTGCATGTTGCAAGATGGTGTACTTACTTAGTGGAACAATTATGCTAAAGCAGAAGGAATAGATACGGCATATGATATCTCTTGGGAAGAACTGAAAAAGATGCTAATCGAGGAGTACTGTCCTCGAAACGAGATTAGAAAAATGGAATCTGAGTTACGTAATCTGAAGGTTATCGGCGCGAATCTCAATAACTATGAAAAGCGTTTCATGGAACTAGCCTTGTTGTGTCCCGAATTGGTGCCAAACGAGAAACGAAAGATAGAAATGTATATTGACGGTTTATCGATCAATATCAAAGGAAATGTTACATCGTCCAAACCGAATACGATGCAGGAAGCCATGACAATGGCACACCAACTCATGGACCAGATCACAGAGAGTTCGATTAAGGCACCAATTACCGAAGTCAAGACAACTGAAGGAAAGAGGAAATGGGAAGACTATAAGGGCAAAAGTACTCACCTGAAGAAACAAGAAACTTTTAAAGGTAAACAAGATGGGGCAACTGCAAGTCCAAACTATAAGGGACCCCATCCGTTCTGCAAAAGATGTTACACACATCATGCAGGTTATTGTCAAGTGGTCTGTGATAAGTGCAACAAGAAAGGACATGTGGCGAAAGATTGTTATTGTGACGACCCCGTCAAAACACTTAACGGATCCGTCAGTTGGTCCCATAGCTTGATCGGACTTAAATGAATTAAATAAACAAAGTTGCATTCTTTTATTTCAAAATGTTCCCCAAAAAGGAAACAAACCAAATCAAGTAGTTTGAAAACCAACCAACCATAATATGAAACCAAAAGTTGACACAAAACATTGCCAACAAACCCACAATTTAAATTATCCAAAATAGAATGCAAACTTAAGTTTCATAAATAGTTTCATAAAATCTGCCCAAATGCATGCAGACTCTTCTAACGACAGCGGAAGCATCAAATAACTCAAGTACCTGTGAAAACATGCAAGTAAACTGTCAACACAAAGGTTGAGTGAATTATAGGTTTAAATAAATAAGTAAACTTTAGACCACAAGATTTAAAAATGTTGGAAAACATTAAACATTATTCCATTATCAATGAGCCACCTGGTAACCACTTAACCCTTTATTTACCCTTGCCAAACACAATAAAAATATACACTTGGACAGTGTATCTACAACAAATTACGAAGTACTAAACATTCCGATTATAAATTGCTAGCGCGACTAGCTCGAAATGGGGTTGTCAAACCCGATAGATCTATCCGTAGGATTCGCGTTCACCGGTAGAAACCAATGATTACAGTTACCAGACTAGGGAATATTTTTGTCCAACTCACAATGAATAATTAAATTTAACTGTTACTTGTGTCTAAACGTAAATAAAAATCTGCATGTAATCACATCCCAAAAATATACTTTGAAAAGTATGTAAAAACGGGACTATAACTCACCTTAAATAGCAACTGAAGAAATCTCACAAACAAGCGAACAGCACGTAAAGTAAAGTGATCAAGAAAGATCACAACGCCGACCTATAAATAAAGCAGGTCGAAATAAATAACTAACTTAGGCCAAGTCTTAGTATGATAGCTATTGTACATGTTGCAAGTAGGCATAGAACATTACTCAGCAAGCATCGGTTTGATTGGAACAGCATAAGGACACACACTTTCTATTTTTAGAAAGTTTCTATTTTTAGCAGGTTTCCATTTTTGGAAAGTTTTCTATTTTAGGAAAGTTTCTATTTTAGGAAAGTTTCTATTTTTGGAAAGTTTCTATTTTTGGAAAGTTTCCAAATTTAGAAAGTTCTATTTTTAGAAAGTTTTGAAGTTAGGAAAGTTTCCTTATTTAGAAAGTCAACAGAAGTCAACTGAAAGTCAAAGTCAACCGAAAGTCAACTCAAAAGTCAACCTTGGTCAAACATAGTCAACATTAATTTTAAAAGTGTAAGTTATAATAATAACATAGGTTATAATGTTATTTAAAGTCAAAAGTGTATAATAATGTCTTAACATAAGTTTAATTAAATAAAATGAATTATTAAAGTTAATATAAGTTGAAATGTTATAATTAGTATAACATAAGTATTTAATTAATTAATTAAATATCAATCATAATATAAATATTATTAATTTATAATAAATTTTAAATCATATCATAAGTATTATTAATTAATAATGAATTATTAATCATATCATAAGTTTCTAATTAAAATTATTAAATCATAAGTATTTAATAATTAAGTCATAATTAAATAATAATTAAGTCTTATAATAATTAAATAATTATTTAATCTTTATTATAAGTCTTATAATAATTTCTCATAATTAAATTTAATACTTATCATAAGTATTTTCCTTTAATAATAAAAATATCACTAATCATAAGTTTAATTAAAATGTTAATTAAATTATAATTAATAATTAAATAATATAATAAATAATTATATTAAAAGTCTTAAAATAAAATAATTACTTCTTTAACATAAGTAATTTATTTAATAATGAAATCCATAAATTTTTATCATAAGTTAAATCATTAACCATAAGTATAAATTTAAAAGTTCGCCGGGTCGTATCTTGAGCCCCGGGTGTCGGTTTCGGGCAAGCCACATATGTAACTTCACCTACTCAAACCACCCGACACATTTATGAACTCAAGAACACCCCAAGAACAGTCCCTAAGTCGTGCATATCAGCCATGACTTCAAATGGGAAATCATTTTACTCAAAACAGTAATTCGGGCAAAACGGGTGAACCGTGGCTCGGATTTAGGTGACCCGAACATGAATATTCGTCCCACCATCAGTCCTAACCAAATGAGACACCCTAAAGACACCAAGGATGGTCACAAAGTCGGACCCAACCTTGTTCATGCCAAGAACACCTTTCAATCTTTAACAAAAACCAAATTAAGCGTATCTAGGGCTCCGGGAATCGAAACAACATGAATCCGGAGTCTAAAATTAATGTCTTGATGAGAGGAACTCATTTATGTACTTTATTTTAACATTCATATCAGTTATATAGTCAGAATATACGATTCAAACTGCTGTCCAACATTTACAAACCGAAAACATGAACAAACGAGTAATTCTACGCATCCAAACAACATTACAACAACTTATACATATCATACTAATCATATAACATCAAAATACAGAAAAATAAATAAAAATGAAAAGATCTAGGGTTAGGGTTTATACCCTAATCGAGAATCAAAGTATATGATCGCGTAGAGAACGAAGAGAGGAACGCGATTGTATAAACGATTTAATGATCCAAGCTACAATTTTAGATGATGATGGTGATGTTGGTGGTGAATGGGGACGGCACAAAGGAGAGGGGGGAGAGAAAGAGAGCACAAAAAAATAAGATTAGGTTTTAATTAAATTGGAATGGAAAGATAAATATCAAAAATAGAAAATCAAGGGAGTAATACTCCCTCCCTTGTGGGAGTTTCGGCCGAAATCTTTAGTGGGGTGGGCCCCACTTGGTCCATCTCACTTAAATGTGGATTTCCTGATGGCCCGAAAGCCCGAACGAAACCCGAAACGCGAAAACGCACTTACGCGATTAAAAATCCGGAAAGATAACGAACGCGCGACGAAAAATAAATATAAATACACCTATTAATAATATGACCTTAAAATATCATATTTAAAATATTTAGGATTTATAAATCCCGAAAGCTCGACCGTTGGTTTAAAAACCGAAAAGATTCGCCGGATAGAAATCCGCGGAACGTAGAAACGTATAATTTAAAATATGAATACATATATTCACATAACACATAATAATTATTATATATATATTATTACAAAAATAATAATATAGGTCATGGAAATGACGTGGCACACTAACAGTTAACGGTCGTTAAATAAATAACGGAAAAGATAACGGAAAAAGTAGGGTCGTGACAGTACCTCCCCGTTATGGAAATTTCGTCCCGAAATTTAAGCAGGCGCAGGGGTTGACTCGGCATCTGAGAACAAATGCGGATACTTCTGCTTCATTTGGTCTTCACGCTCCCAAGTGAACTCGGGACCGCGTCTAGCCTTCCATCGGACCCGAACAATAGGAATTCTGCTCTGTTTAAGAGTCTTAACCTCTCGGTCCATGATCTCAACTGGCTCCTCAATAAAATGCAATTGCTTGTCAACTTGAAGTTCCTCCAAAGGAATAGTCTGATCAAATTCAGCCAAACACTTCTTTAAGTTCGAAATATGGAAAACATCGTGAACAGCACTGAGTTCTTGTGGCAACTTCAAACGATAAGCCACCGGTCCAACTCTTTCAATGATCTCGAACGGTCCCACAAAACGAGGACTTAACTTCCCTCTTTTACCAAAACGAATAACACCCTTCCAAGGCGAAACTTTTAACATAACACGATCACCAACTTGAAATTCAACATCTTTCCTTCCTTTGTCGGCATAACTCTTTTGCCGACTTCTAGCAGTTCTCAACCTTTCTTTAATTTGAACAATCTTCTCAGTAGTCTCGTGAATAATCTCTGGACCTGTAAGTTGAGCATCCCCAACCTCATTCCAACAAATAGGAGATCTACATTTCCTACCGTACAAAGCTTCAAACGGTGCGGCTTTAATACTTGCGTGGTAGCTGTTGTTATAAGAAAACTCAGCTAACGGCAAATACCTATCCCACCCATTTCCAAAATCAATCACACAAGCTCGCAACATATCTTCTAATGTCTGAATGGTCCTCTCACTTTGACCATCCGTTTGAGGATGATAAGCGGTGCTCATATCCAATCTAGTGCCCAAGGCTTCTTGCAACGATTGCCAAAATCTCGATACAAATCGACTATCTCTGTCGGAAATTATAGAAACGGGAACACCATGCCTCGAAACAATCTCTTTCAAATACAAACGGGTGAGTTTCTCCATGGAATCGGTTTCCCTAATCGGCAAAAAGTGAGCCGACTTAGTGAGTCGATCTACAATCACCCAAATCGCATCGTAGCCACCCGAAACTCTTGGTAACTTAGTGATAAAATCCATAGTGATACCTTCCCACTTCCACTCGGGAATTTCTGGTTGTACCAACAATCCGGACGGTTTTTGATGTTCAGCTTTGACCTTAGAACAGGTCAAACACTTAGCCACATACGTAGCCACATCACCTTTCAAATTTGGCCACCAATACAGCTCCTTAAGATCATGGTACATCTTTCCTGAACCAGGATGAATAGAGTACCTAGACTTATGAGCCTCATCCAAAACAAGTTGTCGCAGTTCACCAAACTTCGGAACCCAAAGACGTCCTACAAAGTACCTAGTACCATCTGCTCGAATCTCAAATTTCTTAGCCATACCTCTTACGTTCTCTTTCACAAAATTCTCTTCCTTTAAGGCTTCTTGTTGTGCCTCAAGAATCTGCCTTGCGAGGTTTGATCTAACTGTCATATTCAAGGCCCTAACCCTGCGAGGTTCAGTCCTTTCTTTACGACTCAATGCATCAGCCACAACATTGGCCTTACCCGGGTGATACAAAAGGTCACAATCGTAATCATTCAACGTCTCAATCCATCTTCGTTGTCTCATGTTCAACTGTTTCTGATCGAGGATATGTTGAAGACTTTTGTGATCTGTGTACACAGTACTCTTGACCCCATACAAATAATGTCTCCAAATCTTAAGTGCAAAAACAACGGCCCCCAACTCTAAATCATGAGTTGTATAGTTCTGCTCGTGAATCTTCAACTGACGTGATGCGTACGCAATAACCTTCTTTCGTTGCATCAAAACGCAACCATAGCCTTGTCGTGATGCGTCACAATAAACAACAAAATCATCATTACCCTCCGGTAAAGACAATATCGGAGCGGTAGTCAGTTTCTTCTTCAAAATCTGAAAAGCATTCTCCTGTTCATCCTTCCACTCATACTTCTTCCCTTTATGCGTTAAAGCAGTCAGAGGTTTCGCTATACGAGAGAAATCCTGGATGAACCTTCGATAGTAACCTGCCAATCCTAAGAACTGACGAATTTGAGTAGGAGTTTTCGGGGTTTCCCACTTTTCAATCGCCTCAATTTTAGCAGGATCAACTTGTATTCCTTGTTTGCTAACAATGTGACCAAGGAACTGAACTTCTCTTAACCAAAAAGCACACTTAGAGAACTTAGCGTACAACTCTTCTTTCTTTAACAAATCAAGCACTAACCTCAAGTGTTCTTCGTGCTCTTCATCACTCCTAGAATAGATAAGAATGTCGTCGATGAAAACAATAACGAACTTGTCCAGATAGGGTCTACACACACGATTCATGAGGTCCATGAACACAGCAGGTGCATTTGTCAATCCGAACGGCATAACAAGAAATTCAAAGTGACCGTAATGGGTGCGAAAAGCAGTTTTCGAAACATCAGATTCTTTAACACGCAACTGATGATAGCCAGAACGAAGATCAATTTTTGAATAAACAGAAGAACCCTGAAGCTGATCGAACAGATCATCAATTCTCGGAAGAGGATAACGATTTTTAACAGTGAGCTTATTCAGTTCACGATAATCAATGCATAAACGAAAAGAACCATCCTTCTTCTTAACAAACAGAACAGGAGCTCCCCAAGGGGACGAACTAGGACGAATAAAACCTTTGTCTATCAACTCACGGAGTTGACTTGACAATTCTTGAAGTTCAGAAGGCGCAAGACGATAAGGAGCACGTGCTACAGGAGCAGCACCAGGAACAAGATCAATTTGGAATTCTACCGCGCGTTGCGGCGGAAGGCCAGGTAAGTCATCGGGAAACACCTCGGGAAAATCCCTAACAATATGAACGTCATCAACGTTCTTTACTTCCTTACTAGGATCAACAACATGAGCAAGGATAGCATGACAGCCTTTGCGAAGATGTTTACGAACTTTCATACAGCTAATAAGGTTTAACTGTGTGCATTTCTTATCTCCAAAGACCATCAGTGGCTCTCCAATCACATCAGTAATACGAATAGCCTTATCATAACAGACGATCTCGGCACGGTTCGCGGACAACCAATCCATACCAATAACAATATCAAAACTACCAAGTTCAATCGGTATCAAATCTATCTCGAAATCCCTACCACCCTGATTAATGTTACACTTACGATGTACAGTCTTAGCAGTAAGTTCCTTACCATTAGCTACTTCAATAACATAAGTATTGTCTAAGAGAGTTAACGGCGTTTTGATTCTCGGACTTAATTTACTCGACACGAAACTTAAATCAGCCCCTGAATCAAATAGAACATAAACTGATAAATCGTTGACTGAGAACGTACCAGTAACAAGCTTAGGATCTTCCTCCGCATCCTTAGCATTAATGTTGAACGCTCGGCCGCGTGCAGTCTCTGCAGTCTTCTTGTTGGGACAAGCATCTCGGAAATGCCCCGGCTTCCCACACTCATAACAAACCCTTGGATTACCTCCATTATTCGATTTCCCATTACCGTTACCGTTACCACCTCTATTACCAACATTATTATTATTACCACCAGTCGCGGGAGTAGCAGACCCCGGCAAAAGCACTGTACAATCTTTAGCAATGTGCCCCTGCTTAGAGCACCTCTTACAAGTAACTGTGCAGTAACCATCATGAACTTTATAGCAACGAGGACACACACGCTGATTCCTGTTGTTAGCACCTGAGGTATCCTGTTTCTTCTGCTGATTTTGGTTTTGATTGCGGTTGTTATCCCACTTTCGTTTCCCATTATCAGCCTTCTTGACAACCTCCTCACTACTTTCAACAACTGTAGTCTTGCTTCTTCTCAACACCTTGTCATTAAGTTTGTGGGCCATAGTCATAGCTGCCTCAATAGTCTGGGGTTCACTGGACTCAACCCCGTGTTCAATCTTCTCGGACAAACCATCAATGTAAGCCTCAATTTTGCGGTCCTCATCCGCATAAACCCTAGGACACAGCAAAGTTAACTCGAAAAACCTTCGTTCATAAGCATCTAACTCGGTGCCATGCATTTTCAAATTCTTGAGCTCAACCTCTAGCTTCTTAAGCTCACCCCGAGGTCTATAGCGGGTGATCAATCTTTCCTTAAAATCATTCCAGGCCAAACCATAAGCTACATCGCTTCCCAAACTACTAACCAGATTGTTCCACCATGTCAAGGCACTATCCTTGAGAGTGCAACTAGCAAAACTAACTTTGTCCTCTTCACGAACTCGACTGACCCTGAAAATAGATTCAATTTTCTCGAACCAACGAGTAAGCCCTATTGGTCCTTCCGTACCACTGAATTCTTGGGGTCGACCAGCCATAAAAGTTTTGTGGGAGCATCCCACGTTGTTGTTCGCATTGGCGTTAACATCAGCATTTGCTGCCATAGCAGCAGCAATTCCTTCATTGATCAGGCGTTGCATACGCGCTTCAGTGGACTCTCTTGGAGGCATGATCTTCAAAATAGAATAACACATCCGTTAGTACCAAGAATAATACTAGTGTCATAAAGGAATAGATCAAAACACGAAAAGACTAACCATTAAGATATTAGTCAACTAACACTATGAGTAATAACATGACAGTTATGATTGTTATAGAAATAACCATCACATGCATACATATTTTATGATAACATCATACAACATACATAGCACCTAACATACATGAACATATATTACGCATAATATAACATGCCAAGAGCCACAACATCAGAAATAAAACATGATAATGATAATAGATGTCATAAAAATAACCATCCATACATAATGAAAAATATCCCATAACAAAATCTTAATAAAATCCTCGGCAAAACGCCGTACATAACCCATAATGTATGTATAAAAAGGACATTAAGTCTGATGAAATAGATAATCAATATGAATAATCACATCACATTCGCTTAGAGCGGGTGTGATAAGCTGGTCCAGCATGAGTCTCAGCAGGATCCTCATACTTACGCAACTTCCCTTTCACATCATCCAACTCTTCCTTCAACACACGAACAGTGCTCTCGAGAGCCTCGAACTTAGCATTAACTTCTCGATCACGCTTGCGGTTCGCATCCTCAACCCTATGCTTGAAAGTGACAAAGTTACGCATGTCGGCACGGATCTCGTCCATAACTTCATTATGTGGCAAGGTGCGCAAACAATCACTAAGGGCGTTAATACGTGTCACCTCATTATAAGCCCGGTTCATATGAGTAATGGTAGAAAAATAGTAATGAACAGGATCATCGATCTCCGGTTGATTAGCACGACGTCTAGCAGGAGACGGTGGAGCAGGAGCAGCCACAGAGTTATCGCTCGAAGTCGACATCTGCAAACAGCAAAACCGCAAACCATATACCAAAAGATATGAAAGCTAATAATATAACTTATACGAAATGAAATGCATAATAATGCTATAGCAAAAAGGTCGGGCTGTAGACTAGACTCTAATGCACCCTAATAACCACGGGTTGACCACATTAAGACCGCCTAGTTCCCTAAAACCAGAGCTCTGATACCACATGTGACGACCCCGTCAAAACACTTAACGGATCCGTCAGTTGGTCCCATAGCTTGATCGGACTTAAATGAATTAAATAAACAAAGTTGCATTCTTTTATTTCAAAATGTTCCCCAAAAAGGAAACAAACCAAATCAAGTAGTTTGAAAACCAACCAACCATAATATGAAACCAAAAGTTGACACAAAACATTGCCAACAAACCCACAATTTAAATTATCCAAAATAGAATGCAAACTTAAGTTTCATAAATAGTTTCATAAAATCTGCCCAAATGCATGCAGACTCTTCTAACGACAGCGGAAGCATCAAATAACTCAAGTACCTGTGAAAACATGCAAGTAAACTGTCAACACAAAGGTTGAGTGAATTATAGGTTTAAATAAATAAGTAAACTTTAGACCACAAGATTTAAAAATGTTGGAAAACATTAAACATTATTCCATTATCAATGAGCCACCTGGTAACCACTTAACCCTTTATTTACCCTTGCCAAACACAATAAAAATATACACTTGGACAGTGTATCTACAACAAATTACGAAGTACTAAACATTCCGATTATAAATTGCTAGCGCGACTAGCTCGAAATGGGGTTGTCAAACCCGATAGATCTATCCGTAGGATTCGCGTTCACCGGTAGAAACCAATGATTACAGTTACCAGACTAGGGAATATTTTTGTCCAACTCACAATGAATAATTAAATTTAACTGTTACTTGTGTCTAAACGTAAATAAAAATCTGCATGTAATCACATCCCAAAAATATACTTTGAAAAGTATGTAAAAACGGGACTATAACTCACCTTAAATAGCAACTGAAGAAATCTCACAAACAAGCGAACAGCACGTAAAGTAAAGTGATCAAGAAAGATCACAACGCCGACCTATAAATAAAGCAGGTCGAAATAAATAACTAACTTAGGCCAAGTCTTAGTATGATAGCTATTGTACATGTTGCAAGTAGGCATAGAACATTACTCAGCAAGCATCGGTTTGATTGGAACAGCATAAGGACACACACTTTCTATTTTTAGAAAGTTTCTATTTTTAGCAGGTTTCCATTTTTGGAAAGTTTTCTATTTTAGGAAAGTTTCTATTTTAGGAAAGTTTCTATTTTTGGAAAGTTTCTATTTTTGGAAAGTTTCCAAATTTAGAAAGTTCTATTTTTAGAAAGTTTTGAAGTTAGGAAAGTTTCCTTATTTAGAAAGTCAACAGAAGTCAACTGAAAGTCAAAGTCAACCGAAAGTCAACTCAAAAGTCAACCTTGGTCAAACATAGTCAACATTAATTTTAAAAGTGTAAGTTATAATAATAACATAGGTTATAATGTTATTTAAAGTCAAAAGTGTATAATAATGTCTTAACATAAGTTTAATTAAATAAAATGAATTATTAAAGTTAATATAAGTTGAAATGTTATAATTAGTATAACATAAGTATTTAATTAATTAATTAAATATCAATCATAATATAAATATTATTAATTTATAATAAATTTTAAATCATATCATAAGTATTATTAATTAATAATGAATTATTAATCATATCATAAGTTTCTAATTAAAATTATTAAATCATAAGTATTTAATAATTAAGTCATAATTAAATAATAATTAAGTCTTATAATAATTAAATAATTATTTAATCTTTATTATAAGTCTTATAATAATTTCTCATAATTAAATTTAATACTTATCATAAGTATTTTCCTTTAATAATAAAAATATCACTAATCATAAGTTTAATTAAAATGTTAATTAAATTATAATTAATAATTAAATAATATAATAAATAATTATATTAAAAGTCTTAAAATAAAATAATTACTTCTTTAACATAAGTAATTTATTTAATAATGAAATCCATAAATTTTTATCATAAGTTAAATCATTAACCATAAGTATAAATTTAAAAGTTCGCCGGGTCGTATCTTGAGCCCCGGGTGTCGGTTTCGGGCAAGCCACATATGTAACTTCACCTACTCAAACCACCCGACACATTTATGAACTCAAGAACACCCCAAGAACAGTCCCTAAGTCGTGCATATCAGCCATGACTTCAAATGGGAAATCATTTTACTCAAAACAGTAATTCGGGCAAAACGGGTGAACCGTGGCTCGGATTTAGGTGACCCGAACATGAATATTCGTCCCACCATCAGTCCTAACCAAATGAGACACCCTAAAGACACCAAGGATGGTCACAAAGTCGGACCCAACCTTGTTCATGCCAAGAACACCTTTCAATCTTTAACAAAAACCAAATTAAGCGTATCTAGGGCTCCGGGAATCGAAACAACATGAATCCGGAGTCTAAAATTAATGTCTTGATGAGAGGAACTCATTTATGTACTTTATTTTAACATTCATATCAGTTATATAGTCAGAATATACGATTCAAACTGCTGTCCAACATTTACAAACCGAAAACATGAACAAACGAGTAATTCTTAACATCCAAACAACATTACAACAACTTATACATATCATACTAATCATATAACATCAAAATACAGAAAAATAAATAAAAATGAAAAGATCTAGGGTTAGGGTTTATACCCTAATCGAGAATCAAAGTATATGATCGCGTAGAGAACGAAGAGAGGAACGCGATTGTATAAACGATTTAATGATCCAAGCTACAATTTTAGATGATGATGGTGATGTTGGTGGTGAATGGGGACGGCACAAAGGAGAGGGGGGAGAGAAAGAGAGCACAAAAAAATAAGATTAGGTTTTAATTAAATTGGAATGGAAAGATAAATATCAAAAATAGAAAATCAAGGGAGTAATACTCCCTCCCTTGTGGGAGTTTCGGCCGAAATCTTTAGTGGGGTGGGCCCCACTTGGTCCATCTCACTTAAATGTGGATTTCCTGATGGCCCGAAAGCCCGAACGAAACCCGAAACGCGAAAACGCACTTACGCGATTAAAAATCCGGAAAGATAACGAACGCGCGACGAAAAATAAATATAAATACACCTATTAATAATATGACCTTAAAATATCATATTTAAAATATTTAGGATTTATAAATCCCGAAAGCTCGACCGTTGGTTTAAAAACCGAAAAGATTCGCCGGATAGAAATCCGCGGAATGTAGAAACGTATAATTTAAAATATGAATACATATATTCACATAACACATAATAATTATTATATATATATTATTACAAAAATAATAATATAGGTCATGGAAATGACGTGGCACACTAACAGTTAACGGTCGTTAAATAAATAACGGAAAAGATAACGGAAAAAGTAGGGTCGTGACAGTTATGCCACCGTTTCTGAAGTAAAGACAAAACTGACCGATGTCAAGAAATGTTTTGGATGCGGGAAGTCTGGTCACTTTATAAATCAATGCCCTGATAAGGAGAAGAACAAAGAACCCGCACGTGGGAGGGCATTTAATGTTAGTGCCAGTAAAGCACGTGAGGATCCTAATCTTGTCACGGGTACATTTACCGTTAATAATCAACTAGCTTCTATTATGTTTGATACGGGTGCTGATAGAAGTTATATGTGTAAAGACTTTAGTTTTAAACTAAAATGTGCATCATTACCTCTAGACGATAAATATACTATTGAATTAGCTAATGGTAAACTGATAAAAGCCGATAAAATTTGCCATGGTTGCGAAATGAATCTCGCTGGTGAAACCTTCAAAATCGATTTGATACCCGTAGAATTAGGAAGTTTTGACGTAATCGTTGGCATGGACTGGATGTCCAAAACAAGAGCGGAAGTTGTTTGCGCTGAGAAAGCAATTCGCATCCCTCGTAAGGATGAAACGTCATTAATGATTTATGGGGAGAAGAGCAACTCAAAGCTGAACTTTATCAGCTGTATGAAGGCCCAGAAACTTATAAGAAAAGGTTGTTATGCTATTCTGGCACATGTAAAGAAGATCGATACTGAAGAAAGAAGCATTAATGACATGCCGGTTGTAAGAGAATATCTCGGAGTATTTCCAGAAGAATTACCGGGGCTACCTCCACACAGATGTGTAGAATTCCAGATTGATCTCATACCAGGAGCTGCACCTGTAGCCCGATCTCCATATAGACTTGCACCTTCAGAAATGCAAGAATTACAAGACCAGTTGCAAGAATTATCGGACCGTGGATTTATTCGTCCTAGTTTTTCACCTTGGGGTGCTCCTATTCTGTTCGTCAAGAAGAAGGATGGATCTATGAGAATGTGCATAGATTACCGAGAATTAAACAAATTAACGATCAAGAATCGGTACCCATTACCGAGGATTGATGATTTGTTTGATCAATTGCAAGGATCAAGTGTTTATTCTAAGATTGATCTACGCTCCGGATATCATCAACTGAGAGTGAAGGAAGAAGATGTTCCTAAAACCGCGTTCAGAACCCGTTACGGTCACTATGAGTTTCTAGTCATGCCTTTTGGATTAACTAATGCTCCAGCAGTATTCATGGATCTAATGAATCGCATCTGTAGACCGTATTTAGACAAATTTGTCATTGTTTTTATCTACGACATATTGATTTACTCGAAGAACAAGGAAGAACATGAGCAACACTTAAGACTGGTACTGGAGATACTCAAGAAAGAAGAATTGTACGCAAAATTTTCGAAGTGTGATTTCTGGTTACAAGAAGTATAATTTTTGGGCCATGTTGTCAGTAAACATGGAATTAAAGTTGACCCCGCCAAGATCGAAGCCATTAGTAAATGGGAAACACCGAAGACTCCAACACAAATTCGCCAATTCTTAGGTCTTGCTGGTTACTACCGAAGATTCATTCAAGATTTCTCTAGAATCGCCAAACCCTTAACTGCATTGAATCAAAAGGGAAAGAAGTATGATTGGTCCACAGAACAGGAATCCTCATTCCAGTTATTAAAGAAGAAGTTAACGTCTGCACCCATTTTGTCATTACCGGAAGGAAATGATGATTTCGTGATCTATTGTGATGCTTCACGCCAAGGTTTAGGATGTGTATTAATGCAACGCATAAAAGTCATCGCATACGCCTCACGACAACTAAAAATTCATGAAAAGAACTATACGATGCACGATTTGGAACTTGGAGCAGTAGTTTTTGCACTCAAAATATGGAGACACTATCTATATGGCACCAAGTGTACAGTGTACACCGACCATAAGAGTCTTCAGCATATTTTTGATCAAAAACAACTCAATATGAGGCAGCGTCGCTGGGTAGAGTTGTTAAATGATTACGATTGTGAAATCCGTTACCACCCCGGAAAGGCTAATGTTGTAGCTGATGCCCTAAGTCAAAAAGAAAGAGTAAAACCTCTTAGGGTCCGAGCTTTGAATATTACAATTCGTACTGATCTCACAAAGCAAATTCAAGCAGCACAGTTAGAGGCTTTAAAAGAAGAAAATGAAAAAGGCGAAATGAGCAGAGGGTTAGAAAAACAGCTTGAAGTAAAAGCCGATGGAACCCTGTATTTTGCTGATAGGATATGGGTACCAAAACATGGTAATCTAAGGCAACTAGTACTAGATGAAGCACACAAAACGAGGTACTCAATTCACACAGGAAACGGAAAAATGTACCACGATCTCAAGAAGTTTTATTGGTGGCCTAATATGAAGATAGAAATTGCTACTTATGTAAGCAAATGTTTGACGTGTGCAAAGGTCAAAGCTGAGCACCAAAAGCCGTCAGGATTACTGCAACAACCAGAAATTCCGCAGTGGAAATGGGAAAGAATAACTATGGATTTCATTACGAAATTGCCAAGGACTGCAAGTAGTCATGATACTATTTGGGTGATAGTTGATCGTCTAACTAAATCAGCTCACTTTCTACCAATAAAGGAGACAGACAGTATGGAGAAATTAGCACGCCTATATTTGAAGGAAGTAGTTTCCAGGCATGGTGTACCCATCTCTATCATATCTGATCGCGACACCCGATTCACATCACGTTTCTGGTAGTCATTACAAAAAGCATTGGGAACTCGATTAGATATGAGCACCGTTTATCACCCACAGACAGATGGTCAAAGTGAAAGAACAATACAAACATTGGAAGACATGTTACGGGCATGCGTGATTGACTTTGGAACCAGTTGGGATCGACACTTACCGTTGGCAGAATTTTCATACAATAACAGCTATCATACGAGCATCAACGCAGCGCCATTTGAAGCACTTTACGGTAGAAAGTGCAGATCTCCTATATGTTGGAGTGAAGTAGGAGAAAGACAACTTACTGGACCAGAAATTATTCACGAAACCACCGAAAAGATCATTCAAATACAACAGCGATTGAAAACGGCCATGAGTCGCCAAAAGAGTTATGCTGATGTAAGAAAAAAACCGCTAGAATTTCAAGTGGGCGACAAAGTCATGTTGAAAGTATCACCCTGGAAAGGCGTTGTACGATTCGGTAAACGAGGAAAGCTAAGTCCTAGGTACGTAGGACCCTTTGAAATCACTGAAAGAATTGGAACAGTTGCTTATCGATTAAAGCTACCGCAAGAACTTAGTAGTGTTCACAACACATTTCACGTGTCAAATTTGAAGAAATGTTTAGCTGAAGAGGATGTCATAATTCCTCTTGACGAAATACGAATCAATGATAAACTCCATTTTATCGAAGAACCTGTTGAAATCATGGACCGTGAGGTCAAACAATTAAAACAAAGCAAAATACCGATAGTTAGGGTTCGTTGGAACGCAAGACGAGGACCCGAGTTTACTTGGGAACGTGAAGATCAGATGAAGCAAAAGTATCCACAATTGTTCACTGATATCGCTCATGAAACAGGTACTACTCAAAATTTCGGGACGAAATTTTCTTTAAGGGGGAGGTACTGTGATGACCCGAAAATTTTTGACTTATTTAAACCAATTCTCTATACGATTTATTATTTTAACACGCTAAACAAAGTCTGTTAGATTGAGTCTCAAAATTTTAGAACTGTTTCATATATACAATTACCTTTGATTACTCTCGACGATTCATGAACAATTATATGTATGTATATATATATGTACAAGTAAAAACGACTTTCCTATAGTAAAACCCTATTTGCTACAGTAAAACACAATTTGCTACAGTAAAACACTATTTGCTACAGTGAAACCGTATTTTGCTACAGTGCTACAGTGAAAACGAGTTTGCTACAGTGATTTGCTACAGTGAAACACTATTTGCTACAGTAAAACACTATTGCTACAGTAAATACTATTTGCTACAGTACACTATTTGATGTCGACGAACTAGCAAACAAAAACAGAAAAGGCGGCCATGCGATTGCATGGCAAAAACACTGAAAACTCATGCGATCGCATGAGCTACAGTAAATCGAAAAGTACTATAAAAGGTCAGTTTTGCTCGACGAAATTTTTCATAATTATTTCTGTAACTTAAATTTTAATTTATAATTATAATTATAATTTAAGTTTAATTATAATAAAGTATATTCGAGGGTGTTTTAATTCGGGTTTCAAACCGCTTTAAGCTAAGGAAATATTGGGTATTGTTCGGGGTATTGTTCTTGAATCCAAAGCCAACCATACAGTCGTCTACCATCATTACGTCTACGCAATTTGCCAACAATATTGAGTCTCAATATTGAACTGTGAGTTATAGATCCCTTTTTAAATACTTTAAATATTTTTGGGCTGAGAATACATGCAATTTATTTTAAACGCGATAAGACACAAGTACATACTAAATTCTACACTGAGTTAAACCGGAAATCCCTAAGCTTTGGTAACTAGTAGCTGCCAGTACATAGGATATGGACTGGTGGGCGTGAATAATTGTATATGGATCCATAGGGCTTGACATCCCCGTCCGAGCTAGAGCGCTAGCCTTTTAACGGACGTATGTTATTTGAGTTTAAGACACGTTGGTTTGCGTGTATTAAAACGAATGGGGTAATTATCACTATAGCATTAAGTTTAGTTACCAGGGTGCTCTGTTACGTAGAATCTATTGATAAACTTTTGATGAAATCTTGTGGTCTATCTTTATACATGTTTATGACTCTAGCAATTAAACCTATAACTCACCAACATTCGTGTTGACTTTTTAGCATGTTTTATTCTCAGGTCCTTAGAATGCTTCCGCTGTGATGTGCTTGTTGCCTGCATGGAGTCTCTCATGCTTTGTACAAAGTTTATTGCATTCAAAATAAAACTGCGTTGTGTAATAAATAATTGGACTGTGATGTCAACCTGTAAATTAAAGACTTATGTATTTCGGGGTTTTGCTTATACCTAAGCACTCGCCCACATGTTTATAACTTTCTATGTTTAGAAAGTCACTTATTTTAATGAATGCAATATTTTATCAAAACGTATCATATAGAGGTCAAAACCTCACTGTGGAATCAATGATTAACGTGCCGCGTCAATAGCGATTTTGACGGGTCGTTACAGTACAAGATGCATATGAGTACATGATGAGACTTCAATAGATAAATATAGTGATTTATCGGAGGGATTTAAGCCAAGGAGCAACGAGGTTGCTGGTACATCTGCTGGTAATATGGTGGAATATAATAAAAGGTTCCCCGGTAACAATAAAAGAGCATACATATAAATCAAGGTGATAATAAGGTTGTTTCGAACGAAAAGTCGAAGTTGATTTGCTGAAGCTGTGACAAAATTTGCTACTTTGAAAAGGGATCGCAAAGTTATTATTTTTTTTATTTTTTTATTTTTTATTTTTTCTAATAAATACCAAAGGATCTGACGCGGCTACGTGTTAAACTTTTACTTAGTTGCCGAGAGTTTCTCAGGTGCATAACTATATGCATAAATCTTTCCTTCCGTAGATGAAGTGCGGTTGGTTCATCCTATCGATTGAGGTGTTTTCAAGGATCATGAAAGGTTTGAACGCAGGTTGTAATCGTCGAGATACAAATGAGGTTTAAGATGAAATCAAGTGGCAATTTGAAGAATTGTTTAGTTTCATAGGTTATAATCAATATTTTAATTCATTTTAATTTGTCCAATGTTGACAGTTCATAGTGGATAGTCCACAGTTAACAGTCCAATAGTTCATATATAGTTTATTTTTATAATATTCAAATTAATTAATACATATCGTGACCCGTGTACATGTCTCAGACTCGATCACAACTCAAAGTATATATATTATTATAGAATCAACCTCAACCCTGTATAGAGAACTCGACCATTACTGCATATAGAGTGTCTATGGTGATTCTAAATAATATATATAGATGCGTCGATATGATATGTCAAAACCTTGTATACGTGTCCCGATATTTAAAGTGCGTAAAATAAATAACCGAAATTAAATAACGATAAATAAAGTGCGTAAAGTAAATAACAGAAATTAAATGACGATAAATAAAATTGTGAGAATGTAAATTGCGATAATTAAATTGCGATAAATAAAATGTAATCAGTTAGCTAGGAACAATTAGCTAGGAACAGTTAGCGTGGATTCTTAATAAAATTTCTCATAGTTAATTTGTTTGTTTCTAACAAATTTTATTTTGTCAAATGTTTTTTTCATTATGCCACTTGTTGAATTCTGATAAATCAAAATCCAAATATGAAATTGGATGAAAATGGTTATTCTGCGGTGAACGGATATGTATATCGGTGGTTGTAAATAGGATATTAAATGACCGTTGAATAAGATTCGAAGAGTGTACAGTGTAACTTATTAATGTGAAGTCTAAATATTCCTCGGGTATTACCTACCCGTTAAAATATTTTCATCATTAACAGTTTGTATAAAAGAATTTTTAATTACAATCTTTATGAAAACATACTTAAATATATATTTTCTTCAGATGTAATTATAGATTTAATGAGTTAATATAGTATTAATCTCATTTGATTTACCGTTAGAACTAAGATATATAATCTATAAAACATTAGAGATTACATAATCGCCATGTCGAACGAGAAAAAAAATAGATAGAACGATACGTAGAACGATGATTATGCTCGTGGTACAGAATGTGATATTGAGGCAAGGTTTGTTGATGATACATGTGTTGTTACTGATGGTACTGTTGATGTCGGTGATGTTGCTGAAGCTGGTAAGTTTTGCACCATGTTCTCCAAATTGATTACTCGAGCGCGAAGCTCGTTGACTTCTTCGATATCTCCGGGATAATTGTCGGTCGGAACGAGCGGATGAATAAGGTTTAGAATCTGACTTGTGATACAGTCGTGGCGAGGTACTCTGGAAATGAGAGAGAAAATGGTGTTATGAATAGGTTTGCCGGTAAGTGCTTCAGGTTCTTCGCCAAAAGGTGAATTCGGTTAGTGGAAGGGATCGCCTTCTGCGCGTTTCCATTGATTTAGTCGACTACGAATCCATCAGATGATTTGGGGATGGATGATTGGTTGATTCATTCTGCTGACGTTGCTTCCGTAGCTTAGATGACTATTCATTCGGAATAACTGTCGGGATAACTATCGAAATAGCTGTCGAAATCCGAGGGACTCGAACTAGTTGAAGGATTCATCTCGTACGATCAGATAAAGAATTTTCGATAAGAAATAGATTATAGGATGTAGATTAGTATCCTGCAATACATAATTTACATATGCATATGTAATACTAAAATCTCATAAGTTACGGAGGAATCTACGGAAGCTGTCAGGTAAAGATAGCAATAACAGATACGCTAAGATATGAATTAGCAGATACGCTAAGACATGAATTAGTAGATACGCTAAGACATGAATTAGTAGATACGCTAAGACATGAATTTTGTCTATACACTATTCATGCAGTCAATGCAATAAGATGTGTCTAGACTAAGAATAATAAGAAGGTAATTTACTAAGGATGATAAACAAATGATTTCTGACAAAAATGATAAGTAAAACTTTTGACATGCAGACACGATCGAAGTCCAGACTCACTAATGCATCCCAACGACTTATCAGTTAGACACACTAATGCAGACTTGGTTCGCTAAGACCACCGCTCTGATACCAACTATAGAGACCCGTCCTAATCTATCCGGACGAAGTCCATATCGATTATAAACGATTCACAACAGTTGATTTCATTGTGAGGTACTTGACCTCTATATGATACATTTTACAAACATTGCATTCATTTTTGAAAAGACAATCTTTCATTACATTGAAAGTTGACGACGTGCATACCATTTCATAATATATCTATCTATATTTGACTTAATAATAATCATGATGAACTCAACGACTTGAATGCAACGTCTTTTGAAATATGTCATGAATTACTCCAAGTAATATCTCTAAAAATGAGCAAATGCACAGCGAAAGATTTCTTTCGTACCTGAGAATAAACATGCTTTCAAGTGTCAACCAAAAGGTTGGTGAGTTCATTAGTTTAACATAAATAATCATTTCCATCATTTTAATAGACCACAAGATTTTCATTTCCAGTTCTCATAAATATACGTCCCTCACATGGAGACAAAAATTCATTCATATGGATTGAACACCTGGTAACCGACTTTAACAATATGCATATAAGAATATCCCCATCATTCCGGGATCCTCCTTCGGACATGATATAAATTTTGAAGTGCTAAAGCATTCGGTACTTTGGATGGGGCTTGTTGGGCCCGATAGATCTATCTTTAGAGTTCGCGTCAATTAGGGTGTCTGTTCCCTAATTCTTAGATTACCAGACTATATAAAAAGGGCATATTCGATTTCGATCATTCAACCATATAATGTAGTTTTGATTACTTGTGTCTATTTCGTAAAAACATTTATAAAAATTGCACATGTATTCTCAGCCCAAAAATATAAAGGGTAAAAAGGTAAATGAAACTCACCTAATGTATTTTGTAGTAAAAATACATATGACAACATTAGACAAACTGAACAATGCAGGGTTGGCCTCGGATTCACGAACCTAAATCATTTGTATATATATTAAAATGTATAATCGTATTCGAACAAGTTTATATATTATAACTTGAATTATATATTATACTTAATTAGTTTGTGTATATATTTTAAATGTTTAATATCTATATATTTGGTTATATTAATATATCTCTCTATATATATATATGGTTAGTATTATATGAAAATATTCTTAATTCGTTATATATAATTATTTATATAAATAATGTTATTATAATTGGTAGGTGATATATAAACTATTAATATGATTATAATATATGTATTAAGTATATTTTTGGTACAAAATATTTATTTGTAACGAAAATGATAGTTTTGATAACAATGATTTACTAATAATAATAACCTTTTTTTTAATATTGTTAATACTAATATAAATAACGATATTGTTAAAATTGATACATATGTTAATAATAATAATAGTAAAACTAATAATTATAAAAAAGATATTTATACTAATATTAGTGAGAGTAATAATAACTTGTATTGTTTTATAACAATAATAATAATCCTAAACATATTCATAATAATAATAATAGTACTAAAAAATGGTACAATTACTAATATTTACAAAAATAAAAATAAGTTGCATTATTTTGTCACTAATTATAATGTTTATAATAAAAGTTTTATTATGTTCCTAATAATGATAATAATAATAATAATAATAATAATAATAATCCTAATACTTAATATTAATAATAATACTAAGTAATTATAATAACTTTAGTAATAATAACAATTATAACAATAATAATTAGTACTAACAATAACAATAACAATAATAATAATAATAATCAAGATAATAATAATAATTAAAATATCAAATTATACCTTAGAAGTATTAAAAAGAAATAATTTGCTCGCGACGGGACTCGAACCTACGATCTATCGATAACCCATCAACACCTTTAGCCATCCCTCTATTGCTACTTATCTGATATTGTTCAGTAACTTAATTTATTTAACCAGTAGACTGTTTTCACTTTCTTCTTCACATTGAAATCGACCAGGGTACTCAATCCCATCCTAACAATGATTTAACCAGATTTTGTATCTTTTAAAAGAATTAGAATTATTAGTTGGGAAGGATTTGATTTACCAGATGAGACAGAAAAAGAAAAAAAAATAAAAACAAATAAATAAATAAAATTTGTATCTGTAAAAACACGATGAACACTCATAATTGGTTTTTGCATTCTAGATCGTTTTAAGTGAAACTTTCAACATGAAAGTGATTGGAAACCCTTCTTAGAAACTTTATCAAACAACAATTTAACTGGAAACAAAACAGAAACTTCGAATTTGTCTGATGAACAAACTGTTGACCTTTTGAATTTGAACTTTGACTCCAAAATTTGGATTCGATAGTAAGAATTTGACCTTGTAACTTTACAGATAGTTTAAAGACATGATTCCTAACAACCTGGCATTAATACATTTTGAAATTGATTATGAAATCGTTTGATTTGAAAAAAATGAGATGGAACAGGGTAGTCGGTAAGGTGTTCTTCATTTTCTGATAAATTTGATGTAATTAGGGACTGTAACAGATAGTTGTGAGTGATAGTTGATACTGTAAGGCATATTTTATTCCCTAACAACTTGTAGTGATCGCATTATCTCCTGAATTGGTGTCGACAGGACTAGTTATCAAGGACAGAAAAAAAATAAAAAAAATATATAAAAGGTGAAACTGATGCCTGACAGAATTTGGACGTGTTCTAGGGATTGAGCAGTGGTTGTACGAATTTACCAATTAAAAAATAGATGGAGAACGATTTCAACAACTGTGATTTACCAAATCAAAATATACGGTTTTTAATAATTGATATCAATAATTAATGAGTTAATATTTAGTAATTATAATTATATTAATTATAATCAAAAATACTAATAATAATAATAGAACTAATATTATTAAAAATATATAGTTTGTATTATTTCTAATAAAAACAATAATAATGTTAATGATATTAATTGTAATGATATTTATAAGGAAAATCATAAAATGATAATATTATTAATGATACTTAAAATAATATTAGTTATAAGGATATTAATGATATTTATAATAATAATAACATAATAACTTATATTTATCAAATTTTTATTTATTTTATATCTCATATTAGAATTAGTAATACTAATAACACAAATATTAATATCAATTTTAATATTTGTAATAATAATGGAAGTAAATGTTGATATATCATTTATATTTCAACCCGTAATTATGATATTATATAATAATCATATATCATATAGTCTTTATTGAATGTTTAATATACATTTTATATATTCTAATATATATATATATATATATATATATATATATATATATATATATATATATATCATTAATCATTCATAAAAATCTTATTCATAAAAATATATATATGTTCATTTTATTAGCAATTCAATTATTCTATATATTACTTTATATTTTTAGTTCAATTAACTATATTGTATTAATTTAAATTATTATGTATACATTATATTTATTTTTACAATATATACACATATATACAATTCGTTGTTCGTGAATCGTCGGGAATAGTTAAAGGTCAAATGATCTTATGAATATAGTTCAAAAACTTTGAGATTCAATTTAATAGACTTTCGTGAATCGTTGTTTGAGAGTGATTGAGACTAGGCTTAGACTCGAGACTAAGGTGTCAGAGAACCAATTCGGTTTCATGCCAGGACGATCTTAGATGGAGGCAATCCACATTATTAGAAGTCTTATGGAGAAGTATAGAGAGAAACAAAAGAACCTACACATGGCTTTCTTGGACTTAGAAAAAGCTTATGATAGTATCCCACGTGAGTTGATTTGGAAGACCCTTAATGGTAGAGGTATCCCAAGTAGGTATATAAGAGCTATTAGGGATATGTACGAGGGGGCGAAAACTCGCGTTCGAACGACTGTAGGAAACACGGATTATTTCCCAGCAGAAGTAGGTTTACATCAAGGATATACTCTTAGCCCTTTTCTCTTCGCTTTGGTCTTAGATGAGTTGTCCCAAGGGATACAAAGGACTATCCCATGGTGCTTGATCTTTGCTGATGATATTTTATTAGTTTCGGAATCCCAGGATGAGCTTAATGGAAAGCTGGAGCAATGGAGGAATGCCCTTGAACAAAATGGACTTCGGATTAGTAGAAATAAATCGGAATATCTTAGATGTGACTTCGGGAGGATCGAAGATCACAATGTTACAATGGATGTCCGTATTGGGGACCAGGTACTTCTTCCACATGATTCCTTTAGATACTTAGGCTCGATACTGCACAAATCGGGAAGGATAGATAATGATGTGACCCACCGTATAAAGGTGGGATGGTTGAAGTGGAGAGCTGCGAAAGGGGTTTTGTGCGACAAGAAAATACCCCTTAAATTGAAAGAAAAATTCTTCAAGGTGGCGATTAGACCGGCAATGTTGTACGGATCGGAGTGTTGGCCAATGACAAAGACCCAAGAGAGGAGGATGGAGGTAGCAGAAATGAGGATGCTTAGGTGGTCGTGTGGCAAGACCATGTTAGACAGGATACCTAATGGTGTTTTTCGGGAGAACTTAAAAGTTGGGAATATCGTCAACAAGCTAAGAGAAGGACGACTTAGATGGTTTGGCCATGTAAGGAGGCGGCCACCCACATCACCCATTAGGAGAGTGGAAGCCCTCACGGTTAGCGGCGTAAGGAGAAGAGGTAGACCCACACGTAGGTTGGAGGATAGACTGAAGCTTGACATGAAGGAGCTTTTATTGACCGAGGACATGACTTCTGATAGGAATTTATGGAGGAGTAGAATTAGAATAGATGACTAGGTTTTATATAATGTTTATTTATTTATTTATTTATTTATATTATATTTCCTGCCTACTTGCTTGTGTGCACTTCATATATGTCTATTATTATGCATCTAATTTTTTTTTTTCGTGTGACTTTACGTATTGGCATTACATGTTTTATGGATATATATAATATATCTATACTTATTGTAGCATATTCACATGCTTTATTGCACTATATGGTTACATGTTTATATTACATTATATAGCAATTAAATTATACGTACTTACATATCACTTGTTTTTATGCTAACATAGTATTCTTATTTGCCAATGCTTACATGGTATACCATCTATTTTATACTGCATATTATACTTACATGCTTCATACCAACATGTTTACGTATACTTATTGTACTTACATGACTTGTTATACATGCATATTTGACACTTACATATTTTACTTATATGTTATATTACATTATATTATTACATGATTTTTTATCTATACATATCGTATTGGAGTATACATTATTCATGGTAAAGTTTCTATTTTATCAACTTTACTTGTTTATTTTTACTTCACATATCAGAATTCATGGTTCTTTCTGGCATGAGGTCCCTACGAAGCAGCCTCTCTGCTCTACAGAATAGGGTGGGACGACTTCCTCTACCTGGGGACCGATAGGTATCTGTGGGTGAAGGAATGACTTCCCTTTTTACTTTAGGGTAGAGGAAAGACTGTCTACATTTAACCTCTCCCATACTCCACTTTAGTGGAATTGGGTATTGTTGTTGTTGTTGTTGTTGTTGTTGTTCCTTTACAATACTCATGTTGTTAATCAATGGACCAATAATAACAATACAATATTATGCATAGGATATATTCTACAGATAGCGGATTTGGTTGTTAACAATGTGTTGACTTATAAATACCATATACACTTAGGTAACAAATCTCAATAAAATACACTACTAAACTATAAAAGTCAAAATAACTTATTAACTATAGGGTTAAAGCCAAAAATAGGCTACAAACTTACACAAATGTACCGATATCGCCCACAAACTCATTTCCGTCCTACTGTCGCCTACAAACTTTCAAAAAGTGTACCGATGTAAACAAAAGCTTTCAAAAAGTGTACCAATGTTAACAAAATTGACTTGTTACCGGCTAAACTGGTTAAAATTAACACGTGTCGTTCGTGGATTGGATCTTAATTCTTATAAAAAAAAAAAATTTATCAAGTCAAAATTAGTATGTAACAGGTCAAAACTATTAATTGTTGATATTAGCACATTTTTTGAAAGTTTATAGGCGACAGTAGGACGGAAATGAGTTTGTGGGCGACATCGGTACATTTGTGTAAGTTTGTAGCCTATTTTTAGCTTTAACCCTTAGCTATACATCAAGTTAGATTTAGGGCGGTTATATCTTTAAATGCACCATAGGACTACCACTAAAAAAAAATACCATTTCTATTTATATTATGTAGTGGGCTCTTTTGATATTTTATAGTGAATACTAATTTGGATTCAAAATTTTGTAGTCTATCAGCTCTTGACCTTTTTGTCAAAAGATGAACAAATAAAAAGACTTGGATGAATAAGGTTCTAACATCATTTAATTGATAGCCATAATAATAGGTTTTAAAACCACCTTATAGTGGACAGCAATACTTTAATAATTTATTAGGCAAAGAATCTTTTCATCTTAGTAATTTATTCACGTTGATACCTGAAATGCCTTATCTAAAGAGATCTAAATTGCACAATAAGTTACACAATGATTGATACTTTTGGATATTTCATGTGAGTAAAAATAACCACAATGAAATCTTAACTACACAATCACAATCATGTTCATTGAAAATTTGTAATCTGAAAATGTCAACAAACTTCAAACAACCTGTATATTGAAATGCAGGTTACTATGTTGATACTTTTGTTTAGGTCATTTCAACAAATGTACACATAATATAGTCATAATCATACTCAATCCACACATGAAGTTAAAAGTTTGAAAACAACATGCCATAGTTGTGTCCTTCCATTGAGTTGTACAAAGAATTTCTAATTTAATTTCATCACTCGGTTCCTTGCATCTCGGGCCTAAATAAGGAATCTCACAAAAGATAAAAGAATGTAAGAACCATCTTAGTAATGAACTTTTAAAACTGTCATCTTTATTGTATGATAGAAGTAAATTGAACCCCATTACTGAAATGGCAACCACTATGAAAGATTAAGCAATCGTTGTTGTTATTATTGATAACAGATGTGGTACAATTTATACACAATACAGAAGCTAGAAAATAGGAAGAGATATACACCTACAGCTATACATAAGTTGATATACAAATATGTAACTAACTAAGCTTATCTTGATATTCAAATTTATTATTAGCTTTATCCTCATCATGCCCCCTCAAGACGGATGACCGTGACGTGAGACCGATCTTGGACATAAAATATGTAAACTTAGCCCGTGACAAGGACTTAGTGTTGACTTTAGTGTGCACGTCATAACACAAATCTATACTACCGCTTATATACAAGCCTATGAGGTCACACACAATAAGCACTTAGATATCTGGTTATATGTATATATTGTATATACATATTTATAATCACCAAATAGAGAGAAATGATATGATATTGGACATTATTAACTAGCCGAGTTAATTATTTATTAATTGATAAATTTGAATTATTAATTATTAAATATTAATGACTAATTATTAATTAAATGTTAATTATTAATTAGAAATTTTTGTCCATGTTAAATTATTCTTTTAGAATGTCTAAAGGAAATTACTTTGGGGTTAAGTTATTAAAGATATTTATATCTTAATAATCTAAACCTAAAATAACAATATATAACAAATGGGTTGTACGTTTGTTTTTTTTTTTTTTAAACCGAAAAAAAAACAAAACACAATATTTTTTTTATATACGGAGTATCTTTCTTTCTTGCGATAAATATACATGATCAAATAAATACAAAGGGTTGTTGACCTTTTTGAGAGATATAGCCGCACAACATAATTTACTTTTGCTTATGTACGAAACAAAATAAAAGAAATTACATGGCTGTTGTGGGAACAAGTTGAGGTGTAATCAAAAGAATAGTCTACATATATTCTAATTTTGTTTATTTGGGGTTCGTGCAAAGTAATAACAATATGTGATTGTTATCACATGATGCAAGATACAGAAATTAGTTTTTGTTCTTGTTTCGTTTTAAACGTAAATAAATACACACTAGGTGTGTTTAGTGTTTTTATTATTTGGTGGTTCAAGATCTAGCAATCTCCAGTGTTGTTCGAGGTGCTGTGTAGATCAACCATAGAGATATTCATACACTTTGAATATATGTTTCAATCTAGACGTGGACGATTGTTTTCTTCCGTTCTTGCATCGCTCGCTAAGGTATATCTAAACTCCACTTTGTAAATTTATTATTTGACAATTATCAGTGGTGTAACTGGATCTTGCCGAGAACCGTTAATCGTGTGAATGTTTGATTGAAAGTTTTATATTAAAATAAAAATATGTTTATTTTTTTTATCGTTCCGCTGCGTTTATAAAATTTAAAAGTAGACGCGATTTTCCATCAGTGGTAATCAGAGACGCTTTTACACCGTTTTAATTGTTGTGTGATTATTCTTTAGATCTAGCTTTGTGGTGTATTGGTGAAAGTCAAAACCTTTTTGGTTTTTAAAGTCAACTCAGTTGATCTAGACTTAACCTCATGACGCACAAATATGATTGAAAGAATATCACTATTTTAAATTGTAGATTTAATTGTTATGGCTTGAATATTGTTATAATTGTTGATTGTTTTATTCCATGGTTATACTCATGCATTGTAACCATGGATAAGCCATATATAGGTTTTAATAATGTAGTTATTAAAATTGTGATTGCATACATAGCCCGTAATGCCCCGACCTTTGTGTTTGGTTTTTTGTGATCGTTATGATTGTTGGTCATGGCAGTTTTAAGCCATGTTGGTTATTTGATTTATTGAGAGGCCATAGAAGTCAAGTTGTATTGTATTTATTTTCAATTTCATAGTTTTGTAATTTAGTTTATTTTAAATTGTAAAAGTATTAGATTAGTTGTATTTTTCAATTTTAAATAAATGTAAAAAAGATGAAGATTAAAGATTGAAGATAAAGATACGACACGAGGTTTTGGCTTAGAAGATGGCGAATGGATCAAGTTAGCAACGATGGCGTTTGACACAAGCTTTACTTGGTTCTTGAATCAAGTGGGAGTTATGGTATTGTCCTTAGTTTGACCTCTTGATCCCATGTCGGCTCATGGGATTAAACATAGGATTTTGGGCTAAGCTATGTATGTGTGTGATGCATGATTGTGTTTTATATTTGCATTTATATATAATTGTTGATTATAATACATGTTAAATTGTTTTTGATGAAAACATTAAATAAAACACATAACGAGTTTAAAGATTAAAATTGATAATTTTAAATGTTAAACTCTTATGAGTTTAAAATTGATGATTTTAAAACTCAAATAATATATATGAGCGGCATCTTTTAAAATTGTTTTAAAACGATACACGTTTGTGTATTTGTTATTTTTATATCCTATAAATTAAATAACAAATTATACGCACAAACATAATCGACATATACAATTGGTTAAAATGTTTTTAACTAATAGTGTAACGAATCTTGTGTGCATGCATTATTTGTTGACACAAACTTTTTCTAAAATACCCGTTAAATTTAAGTCATGTCATCCAATGAGCTTGCAAACACTCCTTGTTATTTTTCTGATCTAGTGAGACTAGGCTGAATTATAGCCACGAGGTGAATTTTTCGATCTAGTGAGACTAGCGTGAATTTCTACTGTTTCCAAATTGGACGACTTAATCGTATTCACGGTGAGACCTGAGTTCGAGGAAAGGATGGGACAAATATGCCATAAAGATCCCATAAAGATCTCTAGATCCCATAAAGATCTAAGAGTTGCACTTGTAATGCAATTGGTACCCGCTACCTACCAATAGACTCCTTAACTGCTAGCTGATCAACAAATGTGGCTATGGAACCTCTATGTGGATCTTAGGCTTTCGTAAATTAATTATTTTTTAAAATATTATAAAAACTTGGGTAGTTAATTTATTAAAGCTCAATATCGAAAATACTAAATTGAATCTTATATCTGTTGTAGATGTCAAATAATCAAAACGTAAACCAAAACACACTTCCTTCTTTGTTGGAGAAGGATAAACTCAATGTTCAAACTTCCTAGACTGGCACTGCAGCCTGAGAACTGTTCTCAAGCATAAATGGAAGTTGAACAAAATTAAAACCCTTATCCAATCCTCTTGTTTGCGCAGCTCCTGCTGCTCGGCAAAATTCTTATCGAAAGTTGTTCGATGAGTAGGAGAAGTGGGATTAAAGGGTGAAAAAGAATAAGCCGAATACTTTGTGGAAGGAAATGATAAATCATTTTCCATGAAAATCATTTCACCTTCAAGAAGGAAAGCCCAACAAAAGACGCTGAATGTTTCCATTGTGGAAATGTTGGCATTTGGAGAAGGAAGTTGTCCTATCTACCAATCTGAGCTGAGAAAAGGCAATGCTGGTAAGACTAGCAAATTCATGTATATTTCGTATACAGTTATATACTTCTTCTAGTGATTCCTGGATCTTTGTTAATCAGTTGTGACCTTCACACCCGTTACAATATGAAAGGGATGAGAAGAAGTAATAGACTGGAAAAATGAACACTGGATTTATGAGTGGGCAATGGGAATCAAGCTTCGGTTGAAGCCATTGGTCACTATGCGCTTACTCGTCCAAGTGGTCTTATTGTTTTGTTGGAACAATGTTATAATGCTCCTAGTATTATGAGCAATATAGTTTTAAAAATGTTAGTTTTGAACTTGCATTTACGCACTCTGATATTTCAATTTCTAAGGATAATATTTTTTATCTTAATGTCTATCCAAGTGATGGTATTTTTGAAATTGATATGCATGGTGTGATTTCAAATGAGAGTTCTATGTATACCTGTATACCTGTGCTGCCAAGCGATTCAAGCAACGCTTGAATAAGACCTATCTATGACATTGTTGTCTTGGTCATATAAACAACGCATTTCAAAACTCTATTCTTATGGACTTTTGGAATCAAATGACTTTGAGTCATTTGATGTATGTGAGTAATGTTTATGTGAAAGGATGATAAAGGCTCATTTCTCCGATTTAGGTGAAAGAGCTACATATCTTTTAGGACTAACACATATTGATGTATGTGGCCCTTTAGACCGATGTCTAGAAATGGTGAATCTTACTTCGTTAATATAACTGATGGTTATAGTAGATATGGTTATGTTTATTTGCTGAAACATAAACATGAAGTTTTTGAAAGGTTTGAAGTCTTTCAAAATGAAGTAAAGAGTCAGCTTAGAAAGACCATTAAATCACTTCACTTTGATAAAGAAAGTGAGTTTATGAGTCAAGAGTTTTTAGACCACTTGTAGAATTGTGGGATTGTCTTACAATTCACTCCACCTTATGCACCACAACACAATTGTGTGTTTGAGCGGAGCGATCGAACTTTACTTGATATGCTTTTGATCTACGATGAATCTGACTACTCTATCACAGTCTTTTTGGGATATGAATTTGAGTTTGCTACAGGCATACTCATTATGGTTCCAACCAAGAAGATAAAAAAGACACCATATGAAGTATGGCATGGGAGGAGTCCCATTGTCTAATTTGAATGTCTGGGTTGTGAAGCGTATGTGAAACATGACACTTCAAACAAATTAAAACCCTGAAGTATTAAATTTCACTTTGTGGGATACCTAAAGGAAACAATGGGTTACTACTTCTACTACCAAGCAAAAAAATGTTTTCTGCTCGGTCTGAATTCTTAAAAAGAGATCTTCTCTTACAAGAGTTTAGTGGGAGTAAAGTAGATCTTGAAGAAATTCAAGAACCACAAAGTATTATACCTTCTATAAGCACTAGTAATCCACACGTTGAATCTGAGCGCATTGTTGGTGAGTCAGAACGTGTTGCACCTGAACTTCATAGATCTGGTAGAACTCCTCATCGGCATAAGAGGTTTGATTATCTGATAATTCATATGAACCTCAACTAGGGGATTATGATAAACCCTCTAACTACCATGAGGTCTTACTAGATTTATCTGCCAAATGACGAGATGATGTGAATGCAAAGATACAGTCCATGAAAGATAATCAAGTATGTGACTTGATTGACCTTCCACCCAATTGTAATACAATGGGGTGTAAATGAGTCTTCAAAGAGAAGACTGGCATGGATGATAATGTAAAACACTTTTAAAACTCGATTCATGGCAAAAAGTTATGATGAAACTTTTTCACTGATCACGAGCTCTATAAATTAGGATACTTATTGCCATTGATGTTTTTCATAAATATGAAATATGGCAAATGGATGTCAAAACCGCTTTCCTATATGGCGACCTAAGCGAGGATGTATATATGGTTCTACCGAAAGCGTTTCTGAATCCTAAGCATCCTAATAAAGTATGCAAGCCTCTAAATCCATTAATGGATTAAAGCAAGTTTTCAGGAGCTTGAATCTTGAGATTGATGAGAATATCAAAGAGTTTGGTTTTTCTTAAAAATAAGATGAGCTCCGTGTTTACATTAAATCTAGTGGGAGCAAAGCATTCTTCTTGATCTTGTATGTTGATGACATACTGCTTATTGGAAATAACATTTCAACTTGCAAGATGTCAAGTCTTGGCTTGAAAATGTTTTTCCATAAAGGATCTTGGAGAAGCTACTTATATACTTGGAATAATAAACTATAGAAATAGATTTGAATGGGTTATTGGTTTGAATCAATGTACATATCTGTCACGACCCTACTTTTTCCGTTATCTTTTATCGTTAATTATTTAACGACCGTTAACTGTTAATTGTGCTACGTCATTTCTATGGCCTATATTGTTAAATTAATAATAATATATTAATTATTGGGTGTTATGTGAATATTTGTATTCATATTTTGAGATATACGTTTCTACGTGTCGCGGATTTCTATCCGGCGAATCTTTTCGGTTTTCAAACCAACGGTCGCGTTTTTGGGATATTTAAATCCTAATTATTTTAAATATGATATTTTAAAGTCATGTAATTATATGTAGTATTTATATTTATTTTTCGTCGCGCGTTTGTTATCTCTCCGAATTTTAAATCGCGTAAGCGTGTTTTCGCGTTCCGGGTTTCGTTCGGGCTTCCGGGCCACAAAGGATTTCACTTTTAGCAAATTGGCCCACCATGGGGCCCACCCCATCCATTTTTGGCCGAATAGGGGAGGGAGGGAGTATTACTCCCTTGATTTCTTTTTTTTGTTATTATTTTCATTCCACCTAAATTTCTAAAAACCTAATACTTGTATTTTCTCTCTTCTCCTCCCTTTTGCTCCCTTTGCCGTTGCCTACCATCCACAACAACATCATCACCATCATTCAATCTTGCTTGGATCATCATTTGGTTTGCATAATCGTGTTCTACTCGTCATCCTCTACGCGTTAACATCCGTTGATTCTTGATTAGGGTATAAACCCTAACCCTAGAACTTTTGATTTTTCATTATATTTCTGTATTTTGATTATATATTAATAGTATGATGATTACTTGTTGTTGTAATGGTGTTTGTATTCATAGAATTACTCATAAACACATGTTTTCGGTTTGATAAAATTGGGACAGCAGCTATTTCGTGTATTTCTGATATTGTGACTGTTACAAAAGTTAAAATAAAGTATCTAGATGAGTTCCTCTCATCAAGACATTAATTTTAGACTCCGGATTCATGTCGTTTCGATTCCCGGAGCCCAAGATATGATCAAAGTGGAATTTTGTTAAGATTGAATTGTGATATTGGTATGAACCAGGTTTGGTCCGACTTTGTGACCATATTTGGTGACTTTAGGGTGTGTTAGTTGTTAATACTGATGGTGGGACGAACTTTCATGTTCGGGTCATCTCAATCCGAGCCACGAATCACCCGTTATGTCAAAAACATGATTTTGAGTGAATTGAAGTTCCAAGTAGTGTATTGGCTGTACATCACGACTTGTGGACTGTTCTTGGGGTGTTCTTGAGTATACCAAAGTGTCGGGTGGTTTGCTTAGGCGGAGATATATGTAAGGCTCGCCGAAAACCGACACCCGGGGCTCAGGATACGACCCGATGAACTTTTGATTTAAAACTTGTGACTAATTAATAAACTTATGATATAAATAATGCGTTTCATTATCATTTAATTACTTATGAAAAAAAGGTAATTATTATAATTTAAGACTTATGATATATATTTATTATATCATTTAATTAATACTTATGATTTAATTAACATTTTAATTAAACATATGATTAATAATACTTTTATTATTAATGGAAAATACTTATGATAAGTATTAAACTTACATTATGAGATTACTATAATAAGACTTATAATATGGATTAATTAATTATTTAATTATTATAAGGCTTAGTTATTATTTAATTATAATTTAATTATTAAATACTTATGATTTAATAATTATAATTAGAAACTTATGATATGATTAATAATTCATTATTAATTAATAATACTTATGATATGATTTAAAATTTATTATTAATTAATAATACTTATATTATGACTAATATTTAATTAATTAATTAATTAAATACTTATGTTATATTAATTATATCATTTAAACTTATATTAACTTTAATAATTCATTTTAATTTAATTAAACTTATGTTATGACATAATTAGACATATTTAACTTTAGAAAACGTTATAACTTACATTATTATTATAACTTACACTTTTAAAATTTACATTGACCATGTTTGACCAAGGTTGACTTTTGAGTTGACTTTTGGTTGACTTTGACTTTTAGTTGACTTTTGTTGACTTTCTAATTAAGGAAACTTTCCTAACTTATAAACTTTCCTAAAATAGCAACTTTCTAAATTTGGAAACTTTCCAAAAATAGAAACTTTCCAAAAATAGAAACTTTCCAAAAATTGAAACTTCTCAAAAATAGAAACTTTCCAAAAATAGAAACTTTCCAAAAATGGAAACCTGCTAAAAATAGAAACTTTCTAAAAATAGAAAGTGTGTGTCCGTAAGCTGTTTTGACCAAACCGATGCATATTGAGTATTGTTCTATGACTACTTGCAACATGTACAATAACTATCATACTAAGACTTGACCTAAGTTAGTTATTTATATTGACCTGCTTTATTTATAGGTCGGCGTTGTGATCATTCCTGATCACTGTACCTCATTTGCTGTTTGCTTATTTGTGTTGGTTACTTCATTACTATTAAGGTGAGTTATAGTCCCGTTTTTACATACTTTTCAAAGTATATTTTTGGGATGTGATTACATGCATTTTATTTCACGTTTAGACACAAGTGACAATTAAATTTAAATTATTCATTGTGAGTTGGACAAAAATATTCCCTAGTCTGGTAATTGTAATCATTGGTTTCTACCGGTGAACGTGAATCCTACGGATAGATCTATCGGGTTTGACAACCCCATTTCGAGCTAGTCGCGCTAGCAATTTATAATCGGAATGTTTAGTACTTCGTATTTTGTTGTAGATACACTGTCCAGTGTATATTTTTATTGTGTTTGGCAAGGGTAAATAAAGGGTTAAGTGGTTACCAGGTGGCTCATTGATAATGGAATAATGTTTAATGTTTTATAACATTTTTAAATCTTGTGGTCTAAAGTTTATTTAATTATTTAAATCTATAATTCACTCAACCTTTGTGTTGACAGTTTACTCGCATGTTTTCACAGGTACTTGAGTTTATGTGATGCTTCCGCTGTGTTTAGAAGAGTCTGCATGCATTTGGGCAGATTTTTATGAAACAATTTATGAAACTTTAGCTTGCATTCAGTTTTTGAATAATTAATACTTGTGGGTTGTTGACAATGTTTTGTGTCAACTTTGGATTATTAATATGTTGGGTTACTTTTAAACTACATATTTTGGTATGCTTTCCTTTTTGGGAAACTTTTGAAATAAAAGAATGCAATGTCGTTTGTTAAATTCATTTAAGTGCGATCAAGCTGTGGGACCAAGTGACGGAGCCGTTAAGTGTATTGACGGAGCCATCACAGTTGGTATCAGAGCTCTGGTTGTAGGGAACTAGGCGGTCTTAATGTGGTCAACCCGTGGTTCTTAGGGTGCATTAGAGTCTAGTCTACAGCCCGAACCTTTTGCTATAGCATTATTATGCATTTCATTTCGTATAAGTTATATCATAAGCATTTATATCTTTTGGTATGTGGTTTGCAGTTTTACTATTTGCAGATGTCGACTTCGAGCGATAACTCCGTTGCTGCTCCTGCTCCTCCGGCTGCTGCCAGACGTCGTGCTGGTCAACCTTTGATCGACGATCCTGTTCACTACTACTTTTCCACCCTTACTCACATGAACAGGGCTTACAATGAAGTGACGCGTATTAATGCTCTTAGTGATTGTATGCGTACTTTGCCACATAACGAGATGATGGACCAGATTTGAGCTAGTATGGATTCGTTTGTTAGCTTCAAGAACAATGTTGGGTTCGAGAATCGTAAGCGTAACCGTGAAGTTGACGCTAAGTTCGAGGCTCTCGAGAACACAGTTCGTGGTTTGAAGGCAGAGTTGGAAGAAGTGAAAGGAAAGTTGTGGAAGTATGAGCTCCTGCCGGCCCAGCTTATCACACCTGCTCTAAGCAGATGTGATATGATGATTCATGATTGATTACTTATTTCATAAGACTTAATGTCCTTTCATACATACATTTTTGGATTATGTACGGCGTTTTGCCGAGGATTTTATTAAGGTTTTGTTATGGGATGTTTTTCATTATGTATGGATGGTTATTTTTATGACATCTATTATCATTATCACATTTTATTTCTGATGTTGTGACTCTTGGCATGTTATATTATGCGTAATGTAGATCATGTATGTTAGGTGCTATGTATGTTGTATGATGTTATCAGAAAATATGTATGCATGTGGTGGTTATTTCTATAACAATCATAACTGTCATGTTATTACTCATAGTGGTTACTGACTATTATTTTAATGGTTAATCTCTTCGTGTTCGATCTATTCCTTTATAACACTGGTATTATTCTTAGTACTAACGGTTGTGTTATTCTGTTTTGAAGATCATGCCTCCTAGAGAGTCCAACGAAGCCCTATCCAACATCTTATTACCGAAGGGATAGCTGCTGCTATGGCAGCGAATGCAAATGCTAATGCTAATGCTAATGCTAATGCGAACAACAATCAGGTGGGATGCTCCCACAAAACATTCATGGCAAGTCACCCACAGGAATTAAGTGGTACAGAAGGACCCATAGAACTTACCCGCTGGTTCGAGAAAATCGAGTCTATTTTCAGGGTTAGCCGAGTCTGAGAGGAGGACAAGGTTAGTTTTGCTAGCTGCACTTTAAAGGATAGTGCATTGACCTGGTGGAACAACTTGGTTAATAGTTTGGGAAATGATGTGGCTTATGGCTTAACTTGGAATAATTTCAAGGAAAGAATGATCACCCGCTACTGACCTAGGGGTGAGCTTAAGAAGTTAGAGGTTGAACTTAAAAACTTGAAAATGAAGGGCACTGAATTAGATGCCTACGAGTAGAGATTCTTTGAGTTGACCTTGTTGTGCCCTAATGTTTATGCCGATGAGAATCTTAAAATTGAAGCTTACATTGATGGGCTATCCGAGAAAATTGAGCATGGGGTTGAATCTAGTGAGCCCCAGACTATTGAGGCCGCGATGTCTATGGCTCATAAGTTAAATGATAAGATCTTGAGAAGAAGCAAGGCTGCTGTAACCGTACCCAGTGAAGAGACTGTTAAGAAAGCTGATAATGGGAAGAGAAAGTGGGATAATAACCGCAATCAAAGCCAAGGTCAGCAGAAAAAGCAGGATACTTCTGGTTCAAATAACCGCAGTCAGCGTGTGTGTCCACATTGTTACAAGGCTCA
This sequence comes from Rutidosis leptorrhynchoides, assembly GCF_046630445.1. NCBI lineage: Eukaryota > Viridiplantae > Streptophyta > Magnoliopsida > Asterales > Asteraceae > Rutidosis > Rutidosis leptorrhynchoides. Next base: position 63,048,858 of record NC_092337.1, read on the forward strand.
TGATGGTTTCTGTACCGTGACTTGCAAGAGGTGTTCCAAACAGGGACACATTGCTAAGGATTGTACGGTGCTTCTTCCGGGTTCTGCTACTCCTACCGCAGGTGGTAATAATGGTAATAATGCTGGTAATAGAGGTGGGAATGGTAATGGTAATGGTAATGGAAAGCCGAATAATGGTGGTAATCCGAGAGTTTGTTACGAGTGTGGGAAGCTGGGGCATTTCCGTGATGCCTGTCCCAAAAAGAAGACTGCAGAGGCCGCACGAGGAAGAGCATTCAACATTAACGTTAGGGATGCTGAGGAAGATCCTAAACTTGTTACTGGTACATTCTCGGTCAACGATTTATCAGTTTATGTACTATTTGATTCAGGGGCTGATTTGAGTTTTGTGTCGAGTAAATTAAGTCCAAAAATCAAAACACCTTTAACTCCTTTAGACAATACTTATGTTGTTGAAATAGCTAATAGTAAGGTACTCACTGCTAAGACTGTGTATCGTAAGTGTAACATTAATCTGGCGGGTACAGATTTTGAGATAGATTTGGTACCGATTGAACTTGGTAGTTTTGACATTGTCATTGGGATGGATTGGTTATCTGTGAATCGTGCTGAGATTGTGTGTTATGATAAAGCTATTTGTATTACTAATGTGGTTGGAGAGCCGCTGATGGTTTTTGGAGATAAGAAATGCCGACAGTTAAATCTTATTATTGTTTGAAAGTTCTTAAACATCTTCGCAAAGGCTGTCATGCTATTCTAGCCCATGTTGTTGATTCCGATAAAGAAACGAAGAGTGTTGGAGATGTTCATATTGTTAGAGATTTTCCTGAGGTATTTCCCTAAGATTTACCTGGCCTTCCGCCGCAACGCGCGGTAGAATTTCAAATTGATCTCGTTCCAGGTGCTGCTCCTGTAGCACATGCTCCTTATCGTCTTGCGCCTTCTGAATTTCAAGAATTGTCAAGTCAACTCCGCGAGTTGTTAAACAAGGGTTTCATTCGTCCTAGTTCGTCCCCTTGGGGAGCTCCTATTCTGTTTGTTAAGAAGAAGGATGGTTCTTTTCGTTTGTGCATTGATTATTGTGAGTTGAACAAGCTTACTATTAAAAACCGTTATCCCCTTCCGAGAATTGATGATCTGTTCGATCAGCTCTAGGGTTCATCTTTTTATTCAAAAATCGATCTTCGTTCCGGCTATCATCAGTTACGTGTTAAAGAATCTGATGTTTCGAAAACTGCTTTTTACACCCGTTACAGTCACTTTGAGTTTCTTGTTATGCCGTTCGGATTGACAAATGCACCTGCTGTGTTCATGGACCTCATGAACCGTGTGTGTAGACCCTATCTGGACAAGTTCGTTATTGTGTTCATCGACGACATCCTTATTTATTCGAAGAATGATGAAGAGCACGAAGAACATTTGAAGTTAGTGCTTGATCTGTTGAGAAAAGAAGAGTTGTACGCTAAGTTCTCTAAGTGTGCATTCTGGTTACGAGAAGTTCAATTCCTTGGACATATTGTTAGTAAGCAAGGGATTCAAGTTGATCCTGCTAAGATTGAGGCGATTGAAAAGTGGGAAACTCCAAAAACTCCTACTCAGATTCGTCAGTTCCTAGGATTAGCAGGTTACTATAGAAGGTTCATTCAAGATTTCTCTCGTATTGCAAAACCTCTGACTGCTTTAATGCATAAAGGGAAGAAGTACGAGTGGAAGGATGAACAAGAGACTGCTTTTCAGACTTTAAAGAAGAAGTTGACTACCGCTCTGATATTGTCACTACCTGAGGGTAATGATGATTTTGTTGTTTATTGTGATGTTTCGCGTCAAGGCTTTGGTTGTGTTTTGATGCAACGAAAGAAAGTTATTGCGTACGCGTCACGTCAGTTGAAGATTCACGAGCAGAACTATACAACTCATGATTTAGAGTTGGGGGCCGTTGTTTTTGCACTTAAGATTTGGAGACATTACTTGTATGGGGTCAAGAGTACTGTGTACACAGATCACAAAAGTCTTCAACATATCCTCGATCAGAAACAGCTGAACATGAGACAATGAAGATGGATTGAGACGTTGAATGATTACGATTGGGAAACTTTTGAAATAAAAGAATGCAATGTCATTTGTTAAATTTATTTAAGTGCGATTAAGCTGTAGGACCAAGTGATGGAGCCGTTAAGTGTATTGACAGGGCCATCACAATATCTTATCTTGCAGAGATTTAGCATGCATTACTCCAACCTTGGAGCATTGCCTATGCTAAAGGGCATAACCTTGAGCAAGTCTCAAAGTCTTATCACACATGATGAGATAAGACGAATGAAATGTATCCCATATGCTTCTGCGATAGGATCCATTATGTATGCCATGTTATGTACTAAAATGATGTCTCGTTATTTTTGAGTTTGACGAGTCATTATCCACAAAATCTAGGTTAAGAACATTGGATTGTTGATAAGGGTATTCTTAAGTATTTGAAGAGTACTAAAGATATATTTTGGTTTATGGGTGGTTTGGAGGAAGAGTTGCGTATTAATTTTTATACTGATGCTAGTTTCCAAACTGATCAAGATGATTCTCAATCCACTCACGTTGTTTCTTTGTCATGATGGGCAAGACAGTTGATTGAAAGAGCTCAAAGTAGAGCACTGTTGCACATTCTACAACAAAAGCAGAATACATTGCTGCCTGAGAAGCTGCTCAGGAAGCTGTCAAGATAATAAGTTTGTTTCGGAACTCCGAGTAGTACCTAACATTTAATCTTTTATAAAAGGTGTATTGTGATATTTCAAGTGCTAATATACTTTCGAAAGAATCACATGTACATTAAAAGTATCTGACACATTCTTCAAAAGTTTGACTACATTCGTTAAGTCATTGAGAGGAATGGAATTAGTATTCCTAAGGTTCATACAGATGATATCGTGGCTGACCTATTCACGAAGCCCTTGATGCACAACAGGAATGATGATCATGCTAGTAATATTGGACTTCGTTATGCTACTAATCTTTTCCATCTGTAATTTAGTATTTGGATATTTTTGGAACATTAAGCAGTTTTATCTTAATGAATTGAGATACTCGGTATGCTCGTTTTCATTTATATCACCGTGTTCTATATTAGCATGTTTAATCCATGAATAATTGTTGATTATTCTAAATCTCCATAATCGGTCATGTTATGGGAATAACATGAATTAAGATTATTATGAATGTTTGGTTTTATTCACTGATGGTGAATAATAAACTTGTTGAGACCAAAATTCATATGTATTCATTGATGATGAATATTGGAATGACCCAATCATGAGATGTCACTACATGGATCGTCGTCAATAGTGAATCTCATAATGGTTATGTCTTTGTGTCCTTAGACGTGAGATGTATATGTTGGTTTTTGATTGTATGACATATTATACTTTGATATGGTTAAACGCTGTCCTGAACAAGGTAGTTATAAATGCCATCATTGGGTATCATGTGAAGTACATGACGAACGCATATAATCAAAATGGGATTTATTCCTCTATGTGAGAGTATGATACCTTGGGCCCCTCGATGAAAATGGATGGATATTTACACGGCCGTGTCCAAGCTATATTGATTGTTGTTCAATTTTAACTTGGTAATCGCATTCAATCTTTCTAGATCAAGAAACAGAATTGGTTGACAAATGAGAATGACTAGATCCATGTCTCATGTTAACTCGGTATCAGTAATAAAGGGACATTAGACTCTCTATCATTAAATCATTTTAATAATAATGATAGTTCGTTTAGCTGAAACAAACACTTGTATATTTTCGGGGGCATTGACGTGTTGCTAGACGCCAATATATGTCTGTATAGTTTTCTAGATGTTATGTCATGCACAAGTGGGAGTTTGTTGACTTTAGTGTGCACGTCATAACACAAATCTATACTACCGCTTATATACAAGCCTATGGGGTCACACACAATAAGCACTTAGATATCCGGTTATATGTATATATTGTATATACATATTTATAATCACCAAATAGAGAGAAATGATATGATATTGGACATTATTAACTAGCCGAGTTAATTATTTATTAATAATTGATAAATTTGAATTATTAATTATTAAATATTAATGACTAATTATTAATTAAATGTTAATTATTAATTAGAAATTTTTGTCCATGTTAAATTATTCTTTTAGAATGTCTAAAGGAAATTACTTTGGGGTTAAGTTATTAAAGATATTTATATCTTAATAATCTAAACCTAAAATAACAATATATAACAAATGGGTTGTACGTTTGTTTTTTTTTTAAACCGAAAAAAACAAAACACAATATTTTTTTATATACGGAGTATCTTTCTTTCTTGCGATAAATATACACGATCAAATAAATACAAAGGGTTGTTGAGAGATATAGCCGCACAACATAATTTAAGTTTGCTTATGTACGAAAGAAAATAAAAGAAATTACATGGCTGTTGTGGGAACAAGTTGAGGTGTAATCAAAAGAATAGTCTACATATATTCTAATTTTGTTTATTTGGGGTTCGTGCAAAGTAATAACAATATGTGATTGTTATCACATGATGCAAGATACAGAAATTAGTTTTTGTTCTTGTTTCATTTTAAACGTAAATACACACTAGGTGTGTTTAGTGTTTTTATTATTTGGTGGTTCAAGATCTAGCAATCTCCGGTGTTGTTCGAGGTGCTGTGTGGATCAACCATAGAGATATTCATACACTTTGAATATATGTTTCAATCTAGACGTGGACGATTATTTTCTTCTGTTCTTGCATCGCTCGCTAAGGTATATCTAAACTCCACTTTGTAAATTTTTTTATTTGACAATTATTAGTTGTGTAACTGGATCTTGCTGAGAACCGTTAATCGTGTGAATGTTTGATTGAAAGTTTTATATTAAAATAAAAATATGTTTATTTTTTTTATCGTTCCGCTCCGTTTATAAAATTTAAAAATACACGCGATTTTCCATCACTTAGTAAACGGGTCAGCAAGTTGATCATCTGAAGATACGTGAGTAACTCGAATAGCACCTTGTTGAACTTGCTCCCGAACAAAATGATAAGCTAATGCGAGATGTTTCATACGAGAATGAAAGACAGGATTAGCACTTAACAACGTAGCACCAAGATTATCACAATAAATAACAGGCTTTTGAGCATAAGAGACACCCATTTCCTTAAGCAGATTACAGATCCACATGGTTTCTCCTGTTGTAGAAGCCACTGCTTTATACTCAGCTTCGGTTGAAGATTGAGACACAAACCACTGTTTCTTAGAACTCTAAGAGACTGGATTACGACCTAGAAACACAATATGGCCCATTGTTTCATACGAGAATGAAAGACAGGATTAGCACTTAACAACGTAGCACCAAGATTATCACAATAAATAACAGGCTTTTGAGCATAAGAGACACCCATTTCCTTAAGCAGATTACAGATCCACATGGTTTCTCCTGTTGTAGAAGCCACTGCTTTATGCTCAGCTTCGGTTGAAGATTGAGACACAAACCACTGTTTCTTAGAACTCTAAGAGACTGGATTACGACCTAGAAACACAATATGGCCCATTGTAGAGTGATAATTATCTTTATTACCACCCCCCCCCCCCCCCCCCCCCCCCAAATCAGCATCAGAAAACGCATGCACATGTAATGGCGAATCACGCACAAGATGAATCCCATAATCAAGGGTGCAAGTGAGGTAACGTAGGAGACGTTTTAGGGCAGCCCAATGATATGTCCTCGGAGAATGCATGAACTGAGATAACCTATTAACAGTAAAGGCAACACCAGGGCGTGTAAGACTGAGGTACTGTAAGCTTCCAACAAGTGCACGGTACTCAGTGGGATTCGCAATTAACGAGCCAGATTGCAGGGTCAGATAACACGAGGTAGCCATTGGTGTTGAAAAGGGCTTTGCATATAACATGTCTGTGCGTTGAAGGAGATCAAGGATGTATTTGCGTTGACTTAAAAATAGCCCTTTAGAGGATGTAATTACTTCAACGCCAAGAAAATAACTCAAAGCACCGAGATCCTTGAGTTTAAATCTAGCTGCTAAACACATCACAAACTCATTAAGAACACTAGTATTAGGGCTAGTTAGGACGATATCGTCAACATAAACAATGAGATAAATTGGCGCAGTATGAGTATTACGAATAAACAAAGATGCATCTGACAATGACCTCTTAAAACCGTAACCCTGCAAAAATATGGTAAGCTCATTATACCACGCACTCGGAGCCTGCTTGAGGCCATAAATAGCTTTTCGAAGCTTGCAAACATGGGTAGGATAACTCGGATCAGGAAATCCAGGCGGCTGAGCCATGAACACCTCCTCGTGTAAAGTACCATGGAGAAAAGCATTGTTAATGTCAAGCTGGCGAAGAGACCAATTATGAGTAACTGCTAAACTGAGAAGCGTACGAATAGTGGCTGGTTTGACTACATGACTGAAGGTTTCCTTGTAATCAACACCACCACGTTGCTGAAATCCCTTCGCAACTAGTCGCGCTTTGTAGCGCTCAACTGTACCATCTGAGTTGTACTTTATACGAAAGATCCATTTGCATTTTACTAAATTCTGAGTGAAAGTAGACGGTACAAGCTCCCATGTTCCAAGTGCATGAAGAGCTTTGAGTTCGGCAAGCATAGCATCTTTCCACATAGGATCCTTTAAGGCTTGTACAACATTGATAGGCTCGGTAAGACGCGAGTGCTTGGTAATAGTAAGGGCATACTTTGGGTTTGGTTTGTAGATGTTATGTTTAGAACGTGTAGTCATGGTGGAGGTGGCAGTAGGTTGTGGAGGAGGTGTAGGAGTGGCGGGTGAAGAGTTGACCGATGGTGGTGTAGGAGTATGGTCAGATGGGTCAGATTGCGCACCATGCTGGTCAGGTATAGGGGGATGCGAAGTAGACATGACAGGGATGTCAAGATGACACCAGGAGTCCAGAGAGGGATAGAGATGTGTAGTGTCTGTAGCGGACAGTCGTGGGTAAGGAAAATCATTTTCAACAAATCGAACATGACGAGAGGTATAGATGCGTTTAGTAGCAGGATCCATACAGTGAAAAGTACTTTGAGTGGCAGAGTAGCCAACAAAGACACAAGGAATGGACCGTGAATCAAGCTATGTGTGGTGTACGGGCGAAGCCAAGGATAACGGAGGCAACCAAAACTCCTCAGCTTGTGATAGTTCAGAGTAGTACCAAAGAGTGATTCATATGGAGAGATGTTGGAGAGAGTCAGGGTAGGTAATCAATTAATGAGATATGATGCAGTGGTGAAGGCGAGAGACCAAAAATCAGTCGGTAAATTTGCATGGGAAAGTAGAGACAGGCCAGTTTCAACAATATGACGATGTCGACGCTCAGCAAACCCATTGTGTTCATGTGTGTGAGGAGGAGATGTTAATTGGGAGATACCATTTATTGATAGATAGTCCGAAAGCGCTTGATATTCCCCACCATTATCGGAGCAAAGGGTTTTAATGGAAGTGGAGAAATGATTTTCAACTAGTGTTTTAAAATGAATAAAGACGTCTTTTGTTTCAGACTTCTTCTTAAGGGGATAAACCATATATAATGGGTATAATGGTCAACAAATATAACATAATACTTGAAGCCATCAAATGAGTGGAAAGGGGACGTCCATAAGTCAGTAAAGATAACATCAAGAGGAGAATGAGAAAGTAATGTGCTTTTATTAAATGGAAGCTTGTGGCTTTTATTACAATGACATGCGTTACAATCAAATGAAAAATTACTAGAAGTTTTTAATTGCAACAAAGAAAGTAAAGATTTAAATGTTGATAGAGATGGATGACCCAAACGATGGTGCCAATCCATTGGAGAAGCGCAAACAGCAGAGTAAGCCACAAGTTGAGAAATAGCAGACTTGATTTCGTAGACACCATCTTTAGGCTGACCGAGAAGAAGGATTGCTCCCGTGACTCGACCCTTCACATAGTAATAATCAGAAGTAAATGCAATTAGTAAGTAATTTTCAAGACACAATTGATAAACGAAAAGGATGTTACGATTCATATGAGGTACACACAAAACATTAGATAAGGAAAGTGGTTTAGTCTTAGGGGGAAGAGACGTAAAACCGATATGAGTAATCGATAAGCCCTTACCACTACCAATCACAATTTCGTCTGTACCATCATAGGGATTGTGGAGAGCAAGATTAGCAATATCTTGAGTAACATGGTGTGAAGCTCCAGAATCAAGCAACCATGAAGGAGCAGATGTTGATCCCAGTGTAGCAGCATGAGCCTGTGGCGCATTAGATTTGTATGTTGGTGGCTGAATATTTGGATAATTTTCAGCAAAGACTGGGCATTTTTGCAAGGAATGCCCTTTGGTGTTGCACCACTGACATCGACCCAAGAAAGGTCGAGAACCCGTGTATGACTGTGGGGATTTTGCAGTAGGAATCTGATTGGTGGAGCGATTTGTATTTGATGGTGAAGGTTTGTAGTTGCTACGAGTGAAGGTGGCGTGAACTGTAGCAGGAAGGGGGGTTATTACGGGTTGAGAAGCAAGACTAAGCTCTTTATTGATTAGCTTTTCGTGAAGCGCAGCGAAAGTGATGGCTTGATCCTGAGCATTAACAGAATCAATAACGCTTTGGTAGGAATAATCCAACCCATCAAGCACTTTGTCCGTTATGTCTTCTGGTTCAAGCTTAGCCCCAAGAAGAGCGAGTTGGTCAGTGCAAGCTTTAATCGAGTTCATGTACTCGGTTATGGTTTGAGGTCCCTTTGTAAGGTGTTTGAGGAGCATCTTGAGTTGCTTGATGTGTCCCCGAGAGGAGCTCGCATACGTGCTAGCTAATGTATCCCACATCTCTTTCGTTGTAGTGGTAAGAGAGACAAGGGGTACAATCTGTTGATCTAAAGTACCGATAAGTGCACCGAAGAGAAGACGATCTTGTCGCACCCAAGATAGATAAGCAGGGTTTGGCATCGAGGTATTCTCCTCTTGCAAGGTTGGCTGTGGTGCAGGGAAAGTGCCATCGAGGTATTTGAACAGGCCATAACCATCGAGGGTAGCTTGGGTTTGGAGCTTCCAAGAGGTATAGTTAAGGGAGGTAAGTTTGATGATGTTGGTGAGAGTAACGATGATGATCAGCTTAGTAGGATCAACATCGTTTGGAATTGTATGTGTAGACATTTGTTAACTGGAAAAAAATGAAGGTTGCCGACCATAAAGAGAGATCGTGGCTCAAGATACCATGAAAGATTAAGCAATCGTTGTTGTTATTATTGATAACAGATGTGGTGCAATTTATACACAATACAGAAGCTAGAAAATAGGAAGAGATATACACCTACAGCTATACATAAGTTGATATACAAATATGTAACTAACTAAGCTTATCTTGATATTCAAATTTATTATTAGCTTTATCCTCATCATGCCCCCTCAAGAACAAACTTTCAAAAAGTGTACCGATGTAAACAAAAGCTTTCAAACTTTCAAAAAGTGTACCGATGTAAACAAAAGCTTTCAAAAAGTGTACCAATGTAAACAAAATTGACTTGTTACCGGCTAAACTGGTTAAAATTAATACGTGTCGTTCGTGGATTGGATCTTAATTCTTAAAAAAAAAAAAAAAAAATTTATCAAGTCAAAATTAGTATGTAACAGGCCAAAACTATTAAATGTTGATATTAGCACATTTTTTGAAAGTTTATAGGCGACAGTAGGACGGAAATGAGTTTGTGGGCGACATCGGTACATTTGTGTAAGTTTGTAGCCTATTTTAGCTTTAACCCTTAACTATACATCAAGTTAGATTTAGGGCGGTTATATCTTTAAATGCACCATAGGACTACCACTAAAAAAAAAATACCATTTCTATTTATATTATGTAGTGGGCTCTTTTGATATTTTATAGTGAATACTAATTTGGATTCAAAATTTTGTAGTCTATCAGCTCTTGACCTTTTTGTCAAAAGATGAACAAATAAAAAGACTTGGATGAATAAGGTTCTAACATCATTTAATTGATAGCCATAATAATAGGTTTTAAAACCACCTTATAGTGGACAGCAATACTTTAATAATTTATTAGGCAAAGAATTTTTTCATCTTAGTAATTTATTCACGTTGATACCTGAAATGCCTTATCTAAAGAGATCTAAATTGCACAATAAGTTACACAATGATTGATACTTTTGGATATTTCATGCGAGTAAAAATAACCACAATGAAATCTTAACTACACAATCACAATCATGTTCATTGAAAATTTGTAATCTGAAAATGTCAACAAACTTCAAACAACCTGTATATTGAAATGCAGGTTACTATGTTGATACTTTTGTTTAGGTCATTTCAACAAATGTACACATAATATAGTCATAATCATACTCAATCCACACATGAAGTTAAAAGTTTGAAAACAACATGCCATAGTTGTGTCCTTCCATTGAGTTGTACAAAGAATTTCTAATTTAATTTCATCACTCGGTTCCTTGCATCTCGGGCCTAAATAAGGAATCTCACAAAAGATAAAAGAATGTAAGAACCATCTTAGTAATGAACTTTTAAAACTGTCATCTTTATTGTATGATAGAAGTAAATTGAACCCCATTACTGAAATGGCAACCACTATGAAAGATTAAGCAATCGTTGTTGTTATTATTGATAACAGATGTGGTACAATTTATACACAATACAGAAGCTAGAAAATAGGAAGAGATATACACCTACAGCTATACATAAGTTGATATACAAATATGTAACTAACTAAGCTTATCTTGATATTCAAATTTATTATTAGCTTTATCCTCATCACACTATAGAGAAGGAAAAAAAATTAAAATAAACACAACCCTAAAATGGATACAGTTCGAATAATTATATAGTTAAAGTACTGATTTACACCTTAAACTCAATAGATAAATGTATCGAACCTACAGAACAGTGGTCAAAACCTCAACAAAGAAAGCTCAAGATTCAGAAACAAATATTCACAAAGTAAAAAAAAAAGAACAACTCTATGATATACCCAAAACAACTTGTGATGAAGGAAGATGAAGAATCAGACATTAAATAAAGAAGATTAGAAGAAGATGATAATGAGGAAAATAAATTTGAGTTTGAATTCTTATAGATGCCGGCAAAAAGAGGCGTGCTAGAGAACCATAATTGCATCAAAGCAGATTTTATTTACATTTTAACACATTATTAGATTTTAAAACCTTATTAGATTTTAAATTTTAGAAATATGACATCCTCAACAACATGAGAGGAAGCTACGTGTAATCATGAGTTATCTCAGGGTAGACAACTCAGCTTCATGAGCTCACCAAAATCCCCTTTTAGATAATAGTATAGATAAATGATAATATAGAAGTATAGATAAATAGATGCTATACTAGTGTCACTACAAGGAATATAATAAGCCTTTTTATGGAAATACTCTCTCTTAATATTGGGGGTTCGGGGTTGGTAAAGAAAGTAAAATCGGTTGGTTTAAAAGTATCAGTAGGTCAGAAAAACCGGATTTTGTTGTTCTACAGGAAACCAAACTGAATTGTGTTGATTTAAATTGGATTCGCGGTCTTTGGGGTAATATTAACTGTAATTTTATTCAAAAGGAGAAAGTGGGGAAATCGGGTGGGCAACTTATTATTTGGGATTCTAATTGCTTCGAAGTTGCTAATTCGTTTGTTTCTAATCATTGTATTAGGATACGAGGTAAATGGAAGAGTTCGGGGAAGGATTTTTGTGTGATAAACGTATACGGTCTTCATGACGATGAAAACAAATTGAAGCTTTGGGATGTTTTGTATAATCTTCTCTTGGTACACAAAGATGAGGCGTGGGTTATATGTGGTGATTTCAACGAAGTTAGAAATGTTGATGAAAGGCTCAATTGTAATTTCATTGAAAGTTGGGCGAAGAGGTTCAACGAATTCATTGTCAATTCGGGGCTTATCGACGTTCCAATGGGTGGTAGGATCTTTACACGAGTTAGTGATGATGGACTTAAGTTTAGCAAACTTGACCGGTTTCTTATTAATGGTTCTTTTCAAAATGTTTGGGCTTGTTTATCGGTGGTTGCACTTGATCGGGGTAAATCGGATCATTGTCCTATCATCATCAAGGACGACGTTAAAAACTTCGGCCCGAAACCTATCAAAGTTTTTGATGATTGGCTTGACATTGACGGAGCTGATGAGATTATTAAAGAGACTTGGGGAGAAAATGGAGGGGGCGGATCTAGGTTAGACTGTTGTTTGAGAAATAAGCTCAAAAAGACCAAACTTTCTTTAAAGGCAATAAGTTCTCATAAGTTCGGTAATTTAGAAGGCGAAATTGAGTTTTCAAGTCTGTAGCTAGTTCTCTTGAGCTTAGGACTGAATTGGGGTGTTTAAATGATATTGAAAGGAAGCAATGGTTAGAAGCTAGAAAAGAATGGTTTCAAAGGGAAAAAATCAAGTCAAATATGTTAAAATAAAAAGCTTGGATTCGGTGGACTCTTGAGGGTGATGAGAACACAAAGTACTTCCATTCGGTGATCAAAAGAGGATATAGCAAAAATAATATTAGAGGTTTGTCTATTAATGGGTTTGGTGTGAAAATCCACTTGAAATAAAAGAAGCAGCTTTCAATCATTTTAAGTGCATATTTGAAGAGAAAGTGGGAGCTAGACCTAGTCTCTGTGAGTTAGTTTATCCAACTTTAACTTATGAAGAAGCAAATACTTTAGAGTTTCCTATTAGTGAAGCGGAGATTGTGGAAGCATTAAACGATTGCGGTAGTTCGAAAGCCCCGGGCCTGGATGGTTTCAATCTTAGGTTCTTTGAAAAGTTTTGGGATGTTATCAAGGTTGATGTTGAAGGTATTTCGTATGCCCGAGAGACATATTAAATTAACGTGGCTAATATGTTTTGATGCAAGTCGGGTCATACCCAATAACAAGCTTACCGACACCTTATTAGTATTTGATCTTAGCGATTAGATCGTTGATTAAATACGCAACACTTGAATTTTAAGAAATTGGTTTCTGAAATAATAATACTTGATGTGTGTATATATATATATATATATATATATATATATATATATATATATATATATATATATATTATGGAATAATTTATATATTAAGGATTTAATTATTTATAGGTTAAATAATTAATTAAGTTATGTTACATTTTATAAAATTGGTTTTATAAAATGTACATAACAAATAATATGTAAGTTTATAAAATGTGTTTTATAAAATTTAGTTTATAAAACTAGTTTTATAAAATCTAGTTTTATAAAACTATTTTATATAAAAACATGGAAGTGGCATGGGAGTTGAAGTAAGCATGCATTTGTTTATTAGATTACTTCCCATGCGATAAGCATATTAACCAGGACATGTTGGAGACTACAAACACATGCAAAACACATCAAAACAAGCAACAAAAATTCTGCTCTCTTCTTGCTGAATCTGGCCGTGAGTTTGGAGCAAGAACAAGGGTGTTCAAATTTTTTTTTTGCAAGCAATCAAGTGTCAATTAAATCCTAACCAAAGCTAGGGTGTTGGTGCATAAGTTTGGGGTATAATAACTTGAGGTTTCATTCTTTTGGAGCTCCATTCATCATCATCATCTTCATCACTTATCAACAAGCTTGGAGTAGATATAAACTCTTTTCTTGCTTGTAGTTTGTAAGTATATTTCATAGCTTGATCCTTTCTTGGGGTTTAACTTTAAAATGGTTAAAGATTAACAAGTTACTAAATGGTAATATACATGCTTCCGCTTTGTAAGATTCTTAAATGGTTTTAAGCATTATGAACTTGTTAAATCCCAACAATGGTATCTAGAGCCGAAGTTGATGGAATATGCTTCGAGATGTTTTTTTAAACCCACTATATTTTGCATTTTATGTACATGCATGAAAGAAAAATGCAAAAATTAAAGGGTTTGGGTAGGTATGTTGTTTTGGCCGATTTGTTTGAGTCCTAAAATGGGTTTTGGACTCTTCCATTTTGGTCATATTTGTTGATATATTAATGTTCACAATCATAGCCATGATCTTGTGTTTGAATGAATGTTTATTTGGTTGATTTGTTAATCTTTCAATGTGGTTGTAATATTCATTCATTTGGTTTGTAATATTAATTATTCATTTGGTATGTAATATTAATTTTAGTTATGTAATTTATTTTATATTTGGCATGTAAAATAGATTAGGTTGTATTTTCATTTTTTAGAGAAAAATGTATTAGGATATATTTTGTAAAAATGAAGATACAAGAAGGTGACAATGAAGAACACAAGGAAGGATGCAAGATTAAGTGGGAGATTTAAAATCTCCTACTTTGTGTTATAACCCCTTAACCGGTGGTATTTGTTTTCGGCTAAACAAATGTCTACCAAATTGGCTTGATTGTGAACATATTTGTTTTGCATGCATGGTTGTTTATTGTGTTTGTATGTTTGGTTACTACAAGTAAATCACAAGTTAACAACAAGCAAAATGACAATTTAATTGGTTAAATTAGACATTATTAACGACATGCAAAACGATAATTTAATGGTTAAATTAAAAATGGCTAATGGGTTATAATAATTGGTTATTAAAACATATATAAAATGGTTTATATTAAGTAATTGGCTTAATTACAAGACATGAAAATTGTTTTTCATAAGTACCATACACTAAATGCATGTTGGTGTATGGCAAAAAGGTTTTCTTAAACTAGAAATAATGAAAACTTAAAATCCCTTATTAACAAGGCAAACAAGTTAAACGCCATCCTTTTGTGTGACACTTAAAAATAATTAGGGAACTCATAATGGGATAAAGGTCACCTAACCATTATGAGCAAACTAATATGATTAAGGTGAATTTCGCATGCTTGTGGGATAAAGGTCACCTAACCACTTGTATGTTAAGTTAAATTTACACGTTTACACAAGTAGGACGACTTGATTTGGGAATCATGAACTTAGGGTCACCGAAGCATGAGGAACAAATAGGCGTTGATGGGATAAATATGCCATGCAAAAGGATTGCATGATCCCATAACTTAAAAGTTGCAAAAGGATTGCAATTGTCATATAATGACTACCTAGCTAAATCAAATGACGGGATAAAGGTCACCTAACCGAAATTTGGTTTACCGTTGGATTCTAAAATTTAATAAATATCAATTGAATTTAAAGAGTATTGATTGTTAAATTAATATTGATACTTAAACAACGTTGTTAAATTTTGTAGATGGCCGCCAATAACAACAACATTCCAAACGCACCAATCAACTTTAACAACCTATCGTTGAGGTCTATCCTTGAAAAGGAAAAACTCAACCATAGGAACTTCATGGATTGGTTTCGCAATCTAAGAATTGTCCTCAAACTAGAGGATAGGGCGTATGTGTTGGAAGACCCCATTCCCGATCAACCGAACGAGGATGATACAGAAGGCATGACTTATTGGGATAAGTATTGCACCGATTCGGTGCAAGTCGCTTGCCTTATGCTTGGGACTATGATACCCGAACTCCAAAAGGACTTCGAGCATCATAGTGCATATGACATGATCACACAATTGAAGGAGATGTTCCTTCAACAAGCTCGTGTCGAGCGCTTCGAAATGGTTCGAGCGCTTCATGCATGTCGGATGGACGACTCCCAATCCGTTTCATCTTATGTCCTTAAGATGAAAAGCCTAATTGATCGAGCGAACCGTCTAAATTGCAACGTGTCTAATGAATTAGCCACAGACCTTATCCTTAATTCTTTGTCAAAAAGGTTTGACACATTCGTATTGAATTACAATATGAATGGTTGGGATAAGAGCATTGGCGAATTACATATCATGCTTAAGACGGCCGAAGCAAGCATGGGTAAAAGGGCTTCACCCGTGCTTATGATCAATGAAGGCGGGTCCAAAATCAATAATACTTCTAAGCCAAATGTGGCTAAGAGGAAAGGACCCACCTACCAAGGCAAGGGCAAGGGAAAGGGGAAGATGGTTACCCCAACCAACAATAACAAGAAGCAAAAGGTTGCTGGTAAAGCAAACCCCAAGGAAGATCCGTGCTTTGGTTGTGGTGAAATGGGTCACTGGAAACGCAACTGCCCGGTCTACCTAAAGGAGTTGAAAGAAAAGAGGGATGCAAGGCAAACCTCAGGTAATGTATATATAGTATACATTGAGCTTAGTATTACTTCTTCTAATACATGGGTATTAGACACAAGATGTGGAACTCATATTTGCAATTCTTTGTAGGGGTTTAAAAGAAGTAATCAAGATGCGAGAACAACAAGTCTCTTCATGGGAAATGGAGAAAGGGTGCAAGTGAAAGCTCAAGGAGACTTTGTTTTGAAGCTACCAAGTGGTTTGGAGCTTATTTTGAAAAATATTTTGTATGCACCCGATTTATCTCGAAACATTATTTCTGTATCCTGTTTGAAACAATATGGTTTTAATATTAATTTCATTAATGATGATATCCATGTTTATTTAGATAATGTGTTCTATTTTAAGGCTTCGCCTTTGAATGGTATTTATGAATTGGTTCATGACGACACATCATACAATAGCTCAATGTTCCATGCAAACACCAAGAAACTCAAAAGGGATTTGAGTGATTCCTACTTATGGCATTGTCGCCTTGGTCACATAAACAAGAATCGAATGCATACACTTCAAAAGAATGGACTTTTGAAATCAAATGAACTAGACTCGTTTGATGTATGTGAATCTTGTTTACAAGGCAAAATGACTAAAGCACCTTTCAAAGGGACCTATGAAAGGGCTAAGGACTTATTGGGATTAATACATTCGGATGTATGTGGACCCTTTAAGCCCATAACTAGGAATGGTGAAAGATACTTCGTTACCTTCATTGATGACTTCAGTCGTTTCGGATATGTCTACTTGTTAAGACATAAGGACGAAACTTTTGAAGCTTTCAAGGAATATCAAAACGAAGTACAAAATCAACTCAAAAAGACAATCAAGGTACTTCGTACCGATAGAGGAGGTGAATACCTAAGCGATGCTTTCCAAGATCATCTTAAAAATTGTGGGATTATCTCGCAACTTACTCCTCCCGGAACATCCCAACTTAATGGAGTTTCCGAAAGGAGGAACCGAACCCTAATGGATATGGTTCAATCAATAATGGCTAAAAGCTCGTTACCTCTATCATTTTGGGGTTATTGTCTATGCTCCGCGGCTCGTATTTTAAATATGGCCCCAACCAAGAAAGTGGAACGAACTCCTCATGAGATGTGGTTTGGAAAACCTCCATCTCTATCATACTTAAAGGTATGGGGATGTGAAGCTTATCCTAAGCGTTACGTCCCTAATAAGTTGAATGATCGATCCACGAAGTGTATCTTCATAGGATATCCCAAGAATGATATGGGATACTATTTCTATGATCCTTCCGAGCAGAATGTATTTGTTGCACGGAAGGCTGAATTCCTTGAAACTAAGTTCCTAATGGAAGGAAATAGTGAAAGGAAGATAGATCTTGAAGAGGTTCAAGATCAAGTAAATGATACACAATTGGTTGACACTAGCACTCAACATGAAAATGTTGAGAATGATCAAATGGATAATCAAAGTATACATGACGTTCGCAGATCTGGTAGGATTAGTAATCCTCCTGAGAGATATGGGTTTCTCATGGATGGTTGCTATGTGGTTGATTTGGATGAACCAACAAACTACCAAGATGCTTTATCAAGGATTGATAAAGATAAATGGCAGGAAGCCATGAACGCTGAGATGCAATCCATGTATGACAACCAAGTTTGGGAACTTGTTGCACAACCTACTGGCTCAAGGCTAGTTGATTGTAAATGGCTTTTCAAAATGAAAACCGACATACATGGAAACTTGGATACATATAAAGCTAGACTTGTAGCAAAAGGTTTCACTCAAACTTAAGGGGTTGACTATGATGAAACTTTTTTGCCTGTGGCAATGCTAAAGTCTATTAGGATATTACTTGCCATTGCTGCTCATTATGATTATGAAATATGGCAAATGGATGTCAAGACCGCTTTCCTAAATGGATATCTTGAGGAAGATGTCTATATGGTACAGCCTGAAGGTTTTGTTGATCAGAAATATCCTAAAAAGGTATGCAAGTTAGAGAAGTCAATCTACAAATTGAAACAAGCATCTAGAATGTGGAACCATCGTTTTAATGAGGAGGCCAAGAAATTTGGCTTCATTAAAAATGGTGATGAAGCTTGTGTATACAAGAAAGCTAGTGGGAGCACTATCATGTTCCTTGTATTATATGTGGATGATATATTATTATTTGGGAACGATATTTCGGCAATGCAAGGTGTTAAAACTTGGTTAAGTAAATGCTTCTCCATTAAGAATCTTGGAGAAGCACAATATGTTTTGGGGATTGGGATCTACATGGATAGATCCAAGAAACTGATAGGTTTGAATCAAAGTGCATACATTGAAAAGGTCTTGAAAAGGTTCAAGATGGAGAACTCTAAGGAAGGTTTGGTACCTATTCAAAGAGGAACTCTCCTTAGTTCATCTCAGTGCCCCACCACGAAAGATGAACAAGAGAGAATGAAGAAAGTCCCATATGCATCTGCCATTGGGTCAATCATGTATGCAATGATATGCACTAGACCGGATGTGTCATGCGCTCTTAGCCTGACAAGTAGATATCAGAATAACCCAGGAAACAGTCATTGGATTGTGGTTAAAAGTATATTGAAATACCTTAGGAGGACTAAGGATATGTTTCTAATATATGGGTCTGGTGAGGAGGAACTCGCTGTAAAAGGTTACGTGGACATGAGCTTCCAAACTGATCGAGATGATTCTCGATCACAATCCAATTATCTCTTCACATTAAATGGAGGTGCGGTCTCTTAGAAGAGTTCAAAACAGGATGTTGTTGCATTATCCACTATAGAGTCGGAGTATATTGCTGCCTCATTGGAAGCTCAGGAAGCTGCATGGATGAAGAAATTCATTGACGACTTAGGAGTTGTCCCTTCCATTCAGGACCCTCTTGAGATCTTTTGTGACAACGAGGGTGCGATTGCTCAAATCAAGGAACCTCGTGCTCACCAAAAGACCCGTCACATTGAGCAGAGATTCAGCTACATAAGGGATGAAGTTAAAAAGGGAAAGATATGTATTCACAAAGTTCACACAGATCTTAATATAGAGGATCCACTCACGAAACTCTTATATGGTGAAAAACATCAAGGGCATGTTAGTACATTAGGGCTTCGATATTCTAGTGATTGGTTGTGATCTGTTTTGAGTATTGTAACGAAACGAAGCGGTTCAAACTAATTAATATAATTATGGTGTTAATTTATTAATCTTGAGTCAGGTTCCTATTTTGCATATTTTATCTATGAATAAGTAATTATTCTAAATTCCGTAGTCGATCACATTTGTGGGAGCAAATGTGAGGTTTAGACTATTATGAACTTGGATTGGTATACATTCACGGGATGAATGTGGGGCAAGGTTGCAACCAAGGTTCATAGATATTTGTGGGATAAAAATATTGGAAGACCCGCCCTCAAGATTTACTAAATGGAGCCTTTGTGGTTGATCACATGTAATCTTGAGTAAAGGCGAATATCATTGTATCCTCTGACCTGAGACACATATTGGGTTCGGATATTCACTAAGTATTATGCCTTGATTCTTTCCTTCGCTATTCTGAAATATGGTAGTTCATAAGGAAGAGCTCAGGTGTAATACAAAGTATATATCTAGGACGTATGTAGTCAAGATGGAATTCGTCCCTCTTATTCGTTAAGAGTCAGATGTCTAAGGCCTGATAAAGTTAAATCTAGAAGAGAGTGATCACTCTGTATCTCTTGAATTTAACATGACATCTAGGATGAAAGGATATAATGAAAGATTCACCTATTCATATTCGAGATGGGAACTTGTCACACCCCCCAAAATGGACCAGGGGTAATTGTGACCAATCATATCATAACACAGTTGTATAAATGAGAACGACTCTATATGAGACTTTTTAAATAAAACCTTTGTCAATAAAATAGCGGAAGCAGTAATACATGTTTACATTATTATTAAAATTTAAAATAAATGTTTATGAACTAAAATATAATATGCGATGTGGACTCCATGCAAGCATCAAATCTATCATCATAAAGTTGCAAACAGCTAGCTCAATCATCACCTGAGACAAAACATGCTTAAAGTGTCAACCAAAAAGGTTGAGTGAAATTCACAGGTTTATAAATAATATCCAAAGTTTTAGACCACAAGATTTAGTTTAAAGTTGATTGATATAGAAATATCAATCTAAAAGTGTTGCTGCATTTTGTAATATCGCTACTAAACAAGTTTACCCTATGACACCTTGTACTGTCAGTGTCGTGGAATCATTATTATGTAACCAAAGACCAACGGTCGAATGGTTAGAGACATTACTCTCAATAGGCCTACTCACAATAATTAAGTTTGCATTTAAACGTAGCAATTGACGATATTACGGTAGGGATTTAGCATGAATCAAAGCATGACAGTATAGTTAACAATTTAGTACTTGTGTCTAAGTGTAAAACAGTTATAAAGCAAGCATGTGTCTCACCCCAAAAGTTGTAAAACAATTATAAAACATTAAAAAGTGGGGCTATGAAGTTCACCTTAGTAGCACAAAAGAGTATTCCACGAAAGAATTGAACGGAAGGACGTGACCGAGATCTCAACCTAAAGATAGAACGTATGATCAGACATTGCCTAACAGACAATAGTATATAGTACTATATTGATAGTAATGGTTCACTAAAGAATTTCCATTTTCGGAAGGTTACTATTTATGGAAAGTTTCCACTTATAGTAATTTTCCAATTTTAGAAAGTTCTAGTTAATCTTTAGCAAGACGTTGTATAACTTTACTCAAACTTCATTTGTTGGGACCCCGAAGTTGTATAGTGTTAATGTGAAAATAAGCTTAAATGAAGGTTCCTTAGAAGAGGGCTATATAAGGAACCTAAGTAGTCCTAATTAGATAGCCATTGCATTGTAACCGAGTTCTAGAAGCTGTGGAATGTAATTGTACCGATTCTCTCTAATACCGAGTCTCATGCTTACATACCGAATCTCTCTTTATCTTATCATTTCTATCAATCTCAACATGATCTGACCTATCATTTGGTATCAGAGCTTCCAGGAAGTGATTCTACATCACTATATCGATCCAGAGATTGTAGATTACAGAATCTGATTACTCTCGGTATTTTGAATCACATTCGGTATCATCGAATTTGATAATCTAACATTCAGATTCTTGTGATAAGTTCAGCAAAGGTGCATTAGGTATTTTAGAAAGAGTTTCGATCATCATTACAGCCTTTTAACTTCAATTATGGAGAATCAAGTTGATTTTTAGAGTTTGTGGCTAAAACTCTCGGTATTGCTTAATTCAAGCTTGATTCTGGATTTTTGTGAAGATTTAAGGATTCAGTTGTGTTCGTGAGGTGTTAAATCACATTTCTGATGGTTCAATTTCTTCAATTCATTAAGTTTTGAAGATTTGGTCAACACTCGGTATCGTAACTGTCATACCGAGTCTGCTTCATTACTTAAATTCATCTTAAGTGTTGCAGACTGTGGTGTGATTGTGATTCTATCACATTCGGTTTGATTATACGCAGCTAATTGGTGTGGTTTGAGAAAGGATTCTGTCATATTTCTAAATTTTAAACTTAGACTCGGTATTGTCAACTGCTACAGTTGACATTCGGTATCCTATACTTTCAGTATCTTTGATATTTTGTGTGATACTAACGTGTTTCCTTGTGCAGCAAGGTTACAGAATCTAATTCAAAAGGATTGAATTGAGTTTGAACTTCAAATTCATACAGAATCTGACAACCGAATCAAATACAGAATCTGAGTTTCTGTATCACTTAATCCATTATTTTAAGTGGTTACAGGCTACAATTCTTGTGATTACCGAATCTATACTGAATCTGGGTGTGTCTCTTGTATTTCCGATCAGTTTCTTTTACAGAATCTGATATACAGAATCTTTACCGAATCTGCTACTTTACCGAATCTGCTACAGTACCGAATCTGTTACAGAATCTGACATTCTGATCAGATTGTTGTGATTTTTCATCTTAGATTTGTGTAATACAGAATCTTTACCGAATCTACCTCATTTTCAAGATGTCTACTCAAGATACTTTGATCATTGGATTAGATTCCCGTCCTCCAGTGTTGTTTGATGGCAAATACACTCAGTGGCTTCACCGTATCACTCAGTACATAGACTATAAGGGTAAGAAAGCAAAACACATTTGGACTTCTCTGAGAGATGGTCCAGTTGTTGATTATCATCCGGATACTGGTATGCCAATTCCAGTCTATGAACTTTCTGGTGATAAGCGTGAGAGAGCTCAGGGTGACATAGAGGCAAAGAATATTGTTATGCAAGCTATCCCGTATGAATTGTTTGAAAATGTTGATAGCACACAACAGCAAAAGATATATGGGATGAGATCAAACGACAGCAAGAAGGTTATGACATGTCAGACATTACTAAATTGAATAAGGCTCTGGGATTTTATGAAGATTTCAAGCAGGAAACTGATGAACCACTCAAGGATACCTATCGTTGTTTCAATGGTGTTCTCAATGAGTTGAAAAGGTGCAAGATCATAAAAGTAAATGCTGAAGTCAACATGAAGTTTCTCAAAAAGCTCAATGCTGATTGGCTTCCTTATGGAACCATTGTTCGATCTACTAAAGAGATTGACAAGTTGACTATTCATGAGCTTGTTAGAGTTCTTATGCATTACCAACCTGAAGTGTCTAAACTTCAAGAAGGAAGGAAAGAGTCTTCTCCGGGTGATCCACTTGCCCTAATTGCCAAAAAGAAGAGCAAATCGTTGACGTCTTCCAAAAGCTTGTCCAAGAAAGTGCTTGTTGAAGAATCAACTGATTCAGAAGATTTGAATCTTTCTGATGTTGATGATTCTCATCTTGAATTAGTCAAGATGGCAGCCATGTTCACAAAAGCCTTGAACAAATACAAGTTTAAAGGAAAATCAAGTAATCAACGCAAAAACTCGTCATCTTTCTCGTACTACAAGAAAGCTGATCAATCTAAACAACAACATGCTGATGATTCCAGGAAGGAAGATTCAATTTGTTTCAATTGTGGCAAAGCTGGTCATTACTCTCGTGAGTGCAAGATGCCTAAGAAGAAGGACGCAGCTTACTACAAGAAGAAAATGTTGATGGCTAAGATTGTGGAAACTGGGGGAGAGCTAAAACCGGTTGATGATACTTGGTTTAACTGGACTGACGATTCAGATTCAGAGGTGGAACATGCAAATGTTTGCAAGGTGACAAAGCTCATCAAAGCTAAGGAAGCAATGGAGAATTCTGACTCAACATCCGATGATGATGAGGTACAATCATCTGAAATCTCACCTGATTTTATAAAAATGCAAAATGACTTGATGAAGAATCTGGTCTCAATGTCAAAAGAAGTCAAAGGCTTAAAATCTGAAAACAAAGTTTTAAAAGATAAAATCAAAATGAATGAGACCAGACCTTCCTCATCCAAATTGCAAACGGATGTGCAACAATTGACTCTCCAACTCAACTCTAAGGAAACTGAGTTGGAAGATCTGAAAAAGACAATTCATCCAATTAAAGTTGAAAGAACTGATTATCGTTTAAAATCGGAACGACTTGCAGAAAAAGTTCAATTTTTAGAAAAAGATCTTTCTGATTTGAAAAACCAACATGAACCCACACTTTCAAAACTAAACAAGAAAATCGTTCAATTGGAAAATACCATAATTGAAAAGAACACTGAAATTTCTTTATTGTCAAAAGAATCTTTTCAAATGAAAGCACAACTTGCTCGATATGAGGAAAAACTCTATCGAACAGAGCAATCCAAAGCTATCATGGATATGGAACTTTCAAAACAAACTATTTTCATGAATAGACCAAAAACGATTCATGATGAAAAGTGGGGGTTGGGTTATGAAGATCCGAAAATTTTGGAAGATGCTTCCAAAAAGATTCCAGGATTATATCATTCTGATTATTTTCAAGCTGGTTTACCATCGCATTTTGTACATGCTTCTGATGCTAATTTTGATGATATTATTGTAAATCGTAAATCTAGGAAATACCATCAAATTAGCTTAATGTATGAAAAAATCAATGCTAAGATAGGTAAATCGAATCCTGATTTCTTGAAAAATCTTATTGAAACTGAAAAGAACATGCAACGTGAAGATTATGTGCCTAAGCGTAGACTGGTTTATATCCTAACACTCATGTTAGAGAAATACATTTTAATGCTTGAGAATGAAGTGTTTAACAAACCTAGTTCTAGCATTACTGCAATAGATGAGGTGTTTGATGAACCAAATTTTGATGTGAAACCAATTCTACCAACTTTACCTGCATGTCCAGATGATGTTTTCCGTGCAGACCTAGCACATGAACTAACTGTCTTCTTTGAGACTGATTCTCTAGGTCAAAATTCTTTTGATGATAAAGTAGAACCTCAGGATGAACCGAACATTGAACCTTTGATAGATTTTGAAAGTCAACTTGATCCTTTGCATGATTATTACTTGCATTTACCTGCTGTACATAATTTGAATCGTATAGTAGCTCAACTTGAACAGGAGAATATTGACTTGCAACTTAAGTGCCAATCATTAGAACAAATGCTTGCTTTGTATGATAAATTGCCTTCACTGCCTAAGAAAGAATGTACTTATGCTTTTAAGGAGGGTGAAGTGATAGTTTCTGCTGAAGAATTATGTCTTGAGATTAAAAGCTTAAAACAAAAGATAATTCAAATGAAACAGGCTAACACACTTAAGCAAACGTCTAATGTTGCAACCAATGTGCTTGAATGTACTGGTGGGATTACTAAGAAGGGGAAGGGAACAACAACATCTAAGGATGTAAAACCCATTACTATTCTTAAAAATCCTCTACGTTCTCAATTTGGCAATCATGGTTCGAAAGTTGTTTCTACAACTCAGTATATTGTTAAAAAGGTTCATTCTCCAAATAGTTCTGTGTTAACTGAAAAGATTCCTATGATTCCTATGACAAAAACTTCAAAAGAGAGTCTTTTAAAGAAATCAGTTAAGTCCACAACACACACAAGTTCTAAACCTGATTTAAGTGAGTATGATGCAAAAGAACGTACAATCAAATTGGAAATTCTGCAAAATCAGTCATCTCATGTGTCAACTGAAAAGTTTGGACGTCTAACTAACAAAGGTGTTTTTCGTGTCACAGGTCATAATCCAAACATGAATTACAAATCTGTATGGGTTCCTAAGTCCACAACTAAGAAAGTAGCAACCAAACCAAAGCAATCTGCTAGTCGGCCTAGGAAATCATCTCATGTTTTTCAATTTTCGTCTGTGAACAAAACATCTACTTGGAATAAATTGTGTGTTAAGACTTCTGATAACGATGTAAAGATTGATATTGCGTATGATGCTTCATGTAATGTGGTTTTAAATGATGCTTTATTGTCTAAACTGCATGATGCTTTACGTGATTATTTCATCATTGATCCAAAGTTTGTTGTTAATCCAAAGTTTATTGTTGGTACTAACCGAAAAGGACCCAAAAAACTTTGGGTACCTAAACTCTAGGAAATTCACATGTACAGGGTTTCGACGTCTGTGTTTGGTTTATCAATTCCGGTTGTTCTCGACACATGACGGGCTATAAATCCTTGCTTGTCAACTTCATTGACAAATTCCTAGGAACGGTTACATTCGGAAATGATGAGATTGCAACAATAACGGGTTACGGAGATTTTGTGCAAAATGGCATAACAATCAAACGGGTTTCATATGTTGAGGGTTTGGGTGTAGTTTATTTAGTGTGAGCCAATTCTGCGATGGAGATCTCAAAGTTTTGTTTGAACGTCGACAATGCTCGGTGCAATCCACCGGAGGGAATGATCTTCTTGTTGGTAAACGTTGTGCTTCACTATATACTATTGACCTCAATGATGCACCATCACATGTAACCATGAGTTTGGCCACTCGTTTTACCAAAGAAAATTCATGGTTATGGCATCATCGGATGTCACACCTGAATTACAAGGGTATCAATCGACTAGTCTCTAAAGATTTAGTTGATGGTATTCTAACCTTTCAATATGATAAGCATCATGTGTGTCCATCATGTGCGATGGGTAAGCTGAAACGGACTAATCATCCGCTTAAGCAAAACCCCAGTACTTCATCGTCTTTGCAATTATTGCATATGGAATTATGTGGACCCATGCGTATTTCTAGCCTCGGTGGTAAGAAACATGTGCTTGTCATTGTTGATGACTATACCCGGTTTACATGGATTTTTCTTTTGCGAACTAAGTCAGAAACCCCCGCCATTATCATTGAATTCATTAAAAAGATTCAACGCTCTTTTAACAAACATGTTAAGAGCATCAGAACTGATAATGGGACGGAATTTAAGAATGACCCGCTTGATAGTTATTTGAAAGACAAAGGCATTGAACATCAGTTCTCTGCTGCTCGGACCCCCCAATAAAATGGAGTAGTCGAACGACGTAATCGTACGTTGTGCGAAGCAGCACGAATGATGCTTGCCTACTCCAAATTACCTCCAAAAATGTGGGGGGAGGCCATTTCAACTGCATGCTATACCCAAAATCGTTGTATTGTAAACAAACGTTTTGATAAAACTCCATATGAGTTATTATATGGTAGACGCCCGAATGTCAAATATTTCCGTGTTTTTGGTTGTATATGCTATGTGCTTAACGATTTTGACAGCCTCGGAAAGTTTGATCCTCATGGCGATCCGGCCATATTTCTTGGTTATTCCTCGAACAAAGTTTCTTATCGTGTTTATCATAAGCGGACAAAGATGATTAAAGAGAGCATTAACGTCAAGTTCGATGAATTTTCTGGAATGGCTTTTGAACAACTCAGTTCAAAACCCGATCCTAACTTGGCTATTACTTCTTCCGTGCAAAACTCAATTTTCTCGAAGAAGGGTGTTCCTACGGTTACATCAGAGGAACTGGATATCTTATTTGATAGTCTTTATACTCCTCAACGGGATTCAAATGTTCAAGCCGTACCGGTTACACCATCACAGTCAACTACTGTGGAGACTCTTCAAAGTCTTTTTGATGAAGATTCAACACCAACTGATTCACCTGTTGCTTCTTCATCCTCCCTCCAACCTCATGTTACTGATAATCTTGAACCAATTCAAGATTCATCAGTTGATACAACTCCAGTTGTTTCTCCAGAAACTCTATTGAATCCTTTAGATAATGTTATATCAGATCCAGCGAATCAAGGCTCAACATCAACAACGGTTGATGTTTCAATGAATACCACTGATGTACAACCTCTTCCACACAACCGATGGACTAAAAGTCATCCAATAGATCTTATTATTGGTGATGCATCTGCTCCAGTGTCAACTCGAAGGGCTACTCAGAATATGTGTCTATTCACAGCCTTTCTTAGTAAGATTGAACCAACAACGGTTGCTCAAGCTTTACTAGATCCATACTGGGTAGTTGCAATGCAAGACGAGATCAATTAATTTGAACGATTGAAAGTATGGCGATTAGTTCCAAGACCAACGGGTCAACGACCAATAGGGGTTAAGTGGATTTTCAAGAACAAGAAAGATTCTGATGGAATTGTGGTTCGAAACAAGGCACGTCTTGTGGCCAAAGGATATCGACAACAAGAAGGCATTGATTATGACGAAATGTTTGCTCCGGTTGCTAGGATTGAGGCAATTCGTCTTTTCCTTTCATTTGCTTCTCATATGAAGTTCACGGTGTTTCAAATGGATGTCAAAACTGCTTTTCTGAATGGTTATCTTCAAGAGGAAGTCTATGTTGATCAACCAGAGGGCTTTGTCGATCCCATTCATCCAAACCACGTTTACTACTTGGAGAAAGCTTTATACGGTCTGAAGCAAGCACCGCGTGCATGGTACGAGACCTTAACAAAGTATTTGCTGGACAATGGCTTCTCTCGTGGAACGATTGATACAACGCTATTCATCCATAAAAACCACGGTCACATTCTCTTGGTTCAAATTTACGTTGATGATATTATTTTTGGTTCCACGTCCCCGGCCTTATGCAAAGAATTTGGTGACCTTATGGCCAACAAATTCGAAATGAGCATGCTTGACCAGTTAACTTTCTTCTTGGGGTTACAAGTAAAACAATTACCAAATGGAATTTTTATCAGTCAAACAAAGTATATCAATGATATGCTAAAACGTTTTAAAATGACTGCTTTAAAACCAATGACAACCCCAATGAGGACTTTACTGGATGCTGATACTAATGGGGAACCCTTTGATATTACGCTTTATCGAAGCATGGTTGGTTCTTTAATGTATCTGACTGCAAGTCGACCAGACATTACACTTACCGTAACTGTCTGTGCCCGCTTTCAGTCCAACCCTAAGAAATCTCACTCCAAAGCGGTTGTTAGGATTTTTCAATACCTTAAATTTACACCTAACCTTGGGATCTGGTATCCTCATGGATCCGATTTCAATCTCACTGCTTATACTGATGCGGATCATGGTGGTTGCCATGTTGATAGAAAAAGCACATCTGGATCAATTCAGATGTTGGGGAATAGGCTAGTTGGTTGGTCATCCAAAAAGCAGAACTGTGTGTCTTTATCAACAGCTGAGTCTGAGTACATTGCTGCAGCTCACTGTTGTTCACAAGTTTTGTGGATCCAAACTCAACTCTTGGACTATGGCTTTAAGATTTCTAAGACCCCGATCTATTGTGATTCACAAAGTGCTATTGCAATAACAAGCAACCCGGTTCAGCATTCTAAAACTAAACACATAGATATTCGTTATCATTTCATTAAGGACCATGTAGAGAAAGGGGATGTAGAATTATACTTTGTGCCTACTAAAGTACAGTTAGCTGACATGTTCACTAAACCTTTAGATGAACTTAGGCTAAAATTCTTGATCAAAGAGATTGGCATGGTAGAGTATAGTGCTTGATATTCCTTAGATCTGTTGGGACTTATTTTTGGGATCTTGTGTTTAGGGGGAGTAGATACTTTCTAGGGGGAGCAACTAAGTTTCAGTGCTTTAGATAATTTTTCTTTAAGGGACTGCCTTTAGATTAATGATAACTTCCTAGGTACATTTGTTCAATGGTTACGCAAGGGGGAGGTAACTCATTGATATCCTATTTCAAGGGGGAGTTGATTCATTTTCTTGGGAACATAATCAAAATGTTGATTTACTTTCTTGTATATCACATTTTGAGAGGGAGAAAAAGGGAGAAAATGAGAAAATTATTCAAAAATATTGTTTTTCAAAAGTGAATTCAAAATTTCTTTGTTTTTATCTGAAATAATTCACTATGTCTTGTATACATCTCAGTATGCAACCCGTGTCAACAATTGGTATCACTGGAGATTTGTACTTTGTATAAAATTCAAAGTTCTTTTAAGTACAAATCTTATTTTGTAAAATTCATAAAAATTGGAAAAGATAAAATCCAAAAATATTTAAATTTTTACTGAATAAATGCTATTTTTAGCATTTTACCGAGTCTGACAACCAACTGTACAGATTCGGTAAGTTCAAAGTTTTCAAAAAAATTATTTCAGAATTGTTTTTCATGAAAAGATTGAAATGGATTTCAAGAGGAAAAATCAATTTGTCAAGATTTGGAGTTAAATTGTTTATGTTTTGAAAAATTGGACTGAATTCGGTATATTAGGCCCATTCTGTAAAGCCCATTCGGTATTTTACCTTCGGTATCTATAAAAGGAGAGTCAAAGTTAAACATTACTCTTACTGTTATTAATTACCGACCGAGTCTGTTGATTATACCGAATCTGCCTAATTCTACCGAGTCCGTCATTCTGTTTCTTCAAATTCTTGGTAATTGTTCATTTTAATCAATGTTTAAGATATATTATTGTAGATCTGAGATAATTATGTTTTTATCAACCAGAAAAGTTCAAAATAACTGGATTATGATCTTTAATTTTTGAAATCTTGTTGATTATACCGAGTCTGAGTCGATTTCAATTAATCTTTGATTAAACTCAATTGATTTGGAAAATCAACATGAAATTTTGTCTAATCTGAGTTAAATTGACTGATCTATCATTTGACTGAGCCTGATTACATGTTTAATTGCTTATTTGATGGATTCTGTATCTATCGAATGTGTTCTTATCTTGATACCGAATTTGTTCATACAATTAACATGTTAATATGCTTGTAATTGAATGGTTGTTTGATCATGGTTGTGAAATTACATGATATGTGATAGAATATGCATGTTTGAGTGACTTTCTGTTAATTGTTGAAGATATCGAATCTGGTTTTCCTTCTTGATACCGAGTCTGAAATTTGATACCTTGAAATTTTCTGATTTTATCTTCAAACACTTAACATGTTTATTCTATATTTTTCTGATATGAAAACTCAAGCTTATTTGGTTACAGAATCTAAAGTTTTCATAACTACCGAATCTGCTTGAATTGTGCTGAAATTGACTAAGTGTTGTTTTGATTCCTTGTGTTATATAATTGACTTTGCATGATGATTTTGTACTAAGATGAATATCATATGAATGTCATGGTTGTCAATTATTTTTCATATTTGAGAATAAAAGACTTTTATATTTGAAAAACCATAAAAATCTTAAAATTTAAAAATATAAAAAGGATTTCAAAGGCAAATAAGAATAGAGATATATGCTTTTTGTTAAATATCTTGTGGTCTTCTATTTCTTATTTATACAGCTAAATGGCGAACAATTACTTTATCAACTCTGAAACCAATATTCCCTGCAAATATTGGACTGCAATTCTAGAGAGGCATACTTTATGGCCTGCTCTGAGCTCCACAGTTAGTGTGCCAGAAACAAACTTGGATATTCTTAACAGATCAATCAGATTTGTGGAGGCCACACAACCAAATGCTACTAATCCACAGGGCGTACCAGCCATATTTGAATTTAGGCTGAGAGGAGTACAAGGATTCAGGAGTATCACAAAAGCAGACTTCAGGAGGATATTCAGACTTCCTCTTGTACAGAATGCTCCTGCTTTTCCTGCTACTCAGCAAATGATGACTTCTGTCTTTGATCTTGGTTATGTTGGAGCTACCAATGTTCCACCAGCTAAGTTTCAGAAGAAATATCTGCACTCAAGGTGGTATGTGATCTTCTCAATCATCAACAGATGCTTGTTGATGACAAGAAGTGGATCTGATAGCTTAACTGTGCCGATGCTCAAACTTTTCTACTCATTCACAAGAGTAGAGAATCCTGATTATGCAGAACTTATATGGGATTTGGTTCAGGCACAGGTTGAAAAGCCAAGGGGTTCACACATCCCTTGCGAAAGGTTTTTCTGTCTCTTTATCCATGATGCTATCAATGCTTGCAGAAATGCAAATATCTTTGTACCAGGTACACATGGATTACAGATGAAAAGGTTTGGAGAGCTGAAGATGAACACCCCTATGGTGTCTGATAATCAATTCACTGCGCCAATTCCAAATTGGCTAGTGAGGCTAGCTGAACCCCAAGACGCTCGTATGCGTTCTTATTTTCAGGCTGTAGGAATACCTCTTCCGAACCCGGTACAACAAGAACAAGTTGAACCTGCCGTGGTTCTAGCCCCAGAGGTTGTAGAGGAACCTGTAGTTCAACCACCCGGGCCAGCTAATCCTCCACTTAGGGTGAACCTCAAACGATCTAGGGTAGCACACCAAGCTCAACCCGTGAGGATCAGGGAACCTAGTCCAACTAGGATTGAACCAACCCTTTCCACAACACCCGAAGTAAGTAGTGAAACTTCAGCAACAACATCTGAATCATCTCCTGAACATTCTCCTAAGAGAACTTGATACATGCCTGATGAGATGATTCGGACTCCGCCAACCCAACGAGTAACTAGATCTAGGACTTCGATACCCATCGTCCGCCAAACAGTTACTCCAACTAGTGGTGATACGGACCAAGACCTAGAACCAATTAGGTCACCCTCACCCATCTCCGTATCACATTCAAGAATAACAGTAAGCCCTACACTAAATGAAGCACAAGCTTCGGTAGGCAAGAGATCTAAACGCACGGATGGTAAAACGACCACTAAGCCCATCCAATCTAAACAGGACTTAATAATAAATCCTACAAAGCAAGGTGCTTCGGCATCTAAGGAAGTAAAGTCTTCCTCTGCAGTAAAGTCTGCATTGACTCAATCGATTGAGGAAACTCAATCATTGAAGTCCAGAACGGCCGAAGGGGAGCCGAAAAATCTTGAAAAGGCACCCTGCGTATCGGCTGGAAATCCTCCTGTACTTCAACGTACAACAGGGTCTCGAGGTCCGGCTTATCTTGATGAGGAAGATCTGCCGCGTCCCATGGAAATGAGTCAACATGACAATCCTTCGGGATATTTATCAGACTTCCAGCAGACTGTTCCCTTGGTTCATGAAAGTGATCCATTGGTTCAAACCACTTCTCTTCCGGATTCTGAATCTCAGGGTCTGGAGGAAGAGTCTTTAACTGAAAGAGATGTGCCACCTCATGGTATATCAATGATTTCAGGAGTAGGGGATAGCAATATCTCTGCGAGAACTAAACAGACGGGTAGTTCTACTACTCTGTCAGAGTCCCATGAGACCAAAGTCATGGAGGCGGATGCTTCGAAAGAAACTTCGCCGGTGACAACTCCGGTTGTTACCCAACCTCCATCAGAAGGGGATATCACGAATCTGAATAGTAGTATATACAGCCCTACATATAAGAATAATATCGCACAATCATCCTTACCTGCCCCTCACGGCAACTCAAACACTTTCACCGACATCGCCTTCAACAGTTGCTGCTGCTGGTGTTCCTATTATTACTTTTCCACCATCACCTTCTCATTTACCACTTTTCTATGATGCTTTGGAGCAAGAATATTTCAGTCGTATGTTTTCTAGAGTCAATCTAGATGTTCTTCGACGCACTTCGCTTCAAGCATTGTTTCGTGCTCGTGTTCAATATCCACTTAATTCCTGCTCTTCTCCATTGAGTCCTCACCGTGATTATGAACATGACGATTCTGATCCTCAGAATAGCCATGAGGGGGAGATAGGAGTAGATGGAGAATATCTAACGGTAAACATTTCAACTAAGGGTGGTGGTGTAAGGTCTTCATCAGCTTCACAAGCTCAACAAGTTTAGATGGAATCAGAAATGGTTTCTACACATGATGATAAGGAGCCTGAGCAAGTTATAATTCCAATTGTTCATAATGAGGCTAATAGTGGACTGGTAGATGAGGATTTGAACTTGAGTGATTTCTATCTTGAAGAGACAGATGACGATGGATTTGTCATTCTAAGTAAGTTATCATCAGTATCTTCAATTCCGGAAGATGTAGAGATTGTAGATGAAGAGAATCCTGAACCAGTAATAGAAAGTGATGATGAAATGGATTCTTCTGATGACGATGAAGACAATCTTTATGTTAATCCAAATGAAGATGAGATCTTTGATCATATTGAAGATGATGATGCAACAAATCCTACTGGTCATTCATCAAATTCTACACCCTCATCGAGTTCAAATCCAACAAATGCTAATGAAAGATCAACTTCTGGTACACCTACATCAAGTGAAATAGTGAATTCCAGATTCAAATACAATCATGGAATATTCTTTAAGAATCAGGAGCAAAGATTATTGTTGGGAGTAGAACATGATTTTATAACGTTACGAAACACATTCATCGAGGAAAATGCTTACAAGATCTTCCGCATCAATGAATTACCAAGGAGTAAAAGGTTTACTTATATAGGTTCACGATTGCTTCCAGCAAGTGAAAGGAATTGGTATGAGTTTATGTGGAGAAAACATATCAACAAAGATGAAGATGATTTGTGGCTTCAAAGAAAATATCGTATTTCAGAAGTGTTGAATATTACTCGAGTCGGAGTAGAGATAAGCGAAAAGAAAGACGTCATCAGTCAGTTCCATGTTATTAGAGAAGATGAGAAAGAGTACAAGTTCACAGAAGCAGATTTTCATAATATTGACATGCTTGACATCATTCACATCTACAACTACCTCAGTATCATCATCATTCGACCTTTTGCTAAGGCTCAAGCTTTGGGAGCTGTGAAAAGATACATGATGGAGACAATTGAACTGATGAGACGTGAAGATTTTCAAATAGGTCTCGAAGCAAAAAGGAAAAAGATTCGAATTACGTGTCCGAATCAATTTACAGAGGGACTGAAGGATATGAGGATGTTTCAAATGCAATTCGAACCCGAAGGGTTTGTTTTTGTAAATTCTCAAAAAGATAAGGTGTTCATTCGTACTGAAGAGCTGAACAAATATTCAGATGGAACACTTAAGGCTGCACTGAAGTATCTTAAGATTCATCAAAGCAAGTTCCATGACATTGACATGATAATGGGTCTTGGAGAATTCATAAAGCATATAAGAGATCGTCTGAAACTCCGAGTTCGTACAAGACAGTTTGAGATACTTCGTGGACAGAGAAAAATAAGATATTTCAAGGAAATGGATGAATATCCATTATATGAGGGAGATCCAAGAAAAGCGTGGGGTGTCTGGAAACCTTCTAAACAAGTTTCAGAAAATCAAGTAGAAGTTTCGAAACCAGATGGCACGCGATGGAAACTAACGTTTGGACCTCTCAAGATTTCAAAATAGGATTATGTTGTAAAGTTCACATTTAACACTAAGGGGGAGATTGTTAGGACCCCGAAGTTGTATAGTGTTAATGTGAAAATAAGCTTAAATGAAGGTTCCTTAGAAGAGGGCTATATAAGGAACCTAAGTAGTCCTAATTAGATAGCCATTGCATTGTAACCGAGTTCTAGAAGCTGTGGAATGTAATTGTACCGATTCTCTCTAATACCGAGTCTCATGCTTACATACCGAATCTCTCTTTATCTTATCATTTCTCTCAATCTCAACATGATCTGACCTGTCATCATTGTTATCAAATAAGTCAGGAATGACCAGATGTAACCGGGGGCCCAGGACTCTTGACCAGAATCTAAGTCATGGCATTCGAGATCCACAAGCTTACCCATAAATGGCAACCTAGACATCATTCACTTACGACCGTGAGTAGCGATGAAGTTTACATAAATTGTACATTATCTTTCATTAACCTTCACTTTAGGTTTATATGTTATTATATATGTTATATTATATTTATTAATGTATTAACAATTTGATTATCTTATATTATATACTATAAGTTATTATTATTAAATTAGTATAGTTATAAAATAAGTGTTTATTAATAATGTATTGTTATTAACTTACATTATAAGCATTATACTTTATTATATAGTATACTTAGTTATTAACCGTAAGTTATAATAATAATATTAATTTAGTATATGTAATATACTTATGTTAATCGAAAATCATACTAATATATGTTAATTCGAATATTAATTCATTAAATATTATATTTATAATTTTTATAAACTTAGTTAATTATACAATTCAGTAGGATATTTTATAAAAATAATTTTATCAAGTTTTTGTATTTATTTCCCACTTTTCTTTATATATATACTCGATTTATATCAATCAAATTTAATTAGGTAATAAATATTAAATTGACCTAAGTAAATAATTTTATATTTTTTACAGGTTCTATATTATGTAAAAATGTTATAAAAATTATTAAATCAAATTTCATATCAAAATATTATTTATTTAATGTTTTCTAATTATTTAACCATTGTAATCGGCCTATAATTAAATAAATAGGAAAAAAAATTTAAAATTAATTTTTATATTTTTTCTAAAGTATCTAGTGATGCTACTAATCATATAAAAATTTTATAAAATATTTAATACACTTTTGTATTTATTTGTTATTTTCTTTATTATTTCTCTCGGTTTAGAATAATGCAAAAGTAAATTCTATTTAAATACTAATCGACCCATTTATTTAATTTTTATAATTTTCACTTGTTTATAAAAGTATATTAATCTTAAAAAAAATTTATAATTATTTTTATTACTGTTTAATATTTTATTACAAATTTTTCATAATTTTTGTGTTTAATTAATAAGTAATTCATAATTAAATATAAATAATATTCCAAAAGTTCTAAAAATCATTTTTATACATTATAATACTTTTAATACTAATTATAACATATAAACATAATTTATATGTATTAATTTTGAATTTATAAAGAATATACAAAAAATAAAAGCAATTCGATAAAAAAATATAGAAAATACCTCAAGTACTTTCCCAAGTTTGTGAGAGAGTTTTTCCAAAGATTTGATACAAGTTTTTATGAAATGGAAGTGGGTATTTATAGAAAAAAATGGTTGGTGAAAAGAAAAAAATATAAATAAAATAAAGGTGCCAATTTTGACAAAAAATAAAAACATGTTAAAAATGTTTTTAATAAGTTTTTGTTTTTGAAAATATTTAGTTAAAATTCATGGGCTCATTATTTAATTTATAAAAAAATCTCTTTTTTTTATAAGCTAAAAATATATATATAATGATTAAAATAACTTATCATTTAATTAATAATTATGTTTCATATAGTTTTAAATATAATACGCATTAATATTAATATTAACTAAAGTTATTTTATATAATTAGTGTAAAATTTAGTTAACAAAAAGTGTTGACTAAAAATAAATATTTGATCATTGTCAAATTTAATTATATATTACGTATGGATAACAACCCTATAGTTAAATTAGTCAATTCAGGTATGGAAATATGAGGGTTGTTATAGTACCTACCCGTTAAAAGAAATTTCGTCCCGAAATTTAGTTGTTGCCATTAATCGATGTTGTTCGTACATAGACGAGGATATTTACATTTTATTTGGTTTTCACATTCCCAGGTATGCTCCGGGCCTTGTGTGAATTCCAACGGATAGAATATTGTTCTGTTTCAAGAATTAAAATCATACAAACCATAATTTCTACAAGTTCTTCTACGAAGTGCATTTTATTATTAATGCGGAGATCATTCAAAATGATGATGTCATACAAGTCATTTCAGTAAATTGGATATATAAAATGTGTTATGAATAATATCGAGCTCATTTAAACCTTGAGCGTTTATGCCACCACGCTAGGGTAGACAAAATAGAGAGGAGTTCATGAAAATCATAGTCGTGAAATTTGATAGAGATTGTCATTCTTTACAACAAGAATGATGAATATGAGTTGAAAATATTGTTTTATCAACATTGGGTAATATGGATAAAACGATTCGATTATAGGAAGAGTATAAATGAAGTTATCTTAAAAGTTTGAAATAAGGAAATATCAGTTTGCCTTAACTTTTGACATAATTAAAGGTGATTTCCGGAATTCAAGGGATTTAAAGGAAATCTTTATAATCTGTATAAGATTTGATTCTCCGGTAATTAAGGAAATTAAAATTGCCTTGATTGTTGTGTCTAGAATTTTGCTATAAATTAGCTTCTTCTGTTTCATTATCTTCACCACTTCTATACTTTCTTTCTCGATTCATACTTCCAAAGATTGTGAAAATGCTCCATCCAGTTCTTATCCTGGATATTTTTCTGACTATCGTTTCTGTCATTCTTCTTTTTCATTTACCCCCAGAGGAATCTGTTTATTTCTACAATTACCTTGGGGTTATAGTGTTTTTAATTCTCACGTGTCTTTATGTTGCTATACGCATTGATATACACGGTTTGTAATTTCCGTGTTGTTATCGAGCTTTATATTTTCCCTTATATGTCGGAGCTCTATGCTCTTGTTTTTCCTTCCCGACTTCAAGTCAAGCGAATAATGGTCTAGAATTCGTAGGTATGGAGTTTCGAATGATCATAATATACAAAGCAGAAGGAAAGGTAATAGCACGATTTGATTTGTCAAATTACTAGAATTACTAAGGATAAAACTATCAAGAATATATGTTCTTGATATGTTCAGAGGTTAAGTAGAATGTAAAAGTCATGTAACATGGCAAATGATGATTATAAAGTCTATGAATCATCATCTTCCATTAAAAATTTAGCATGACTTACTGTAATATAATCACGTTGGCCTGACGTCATTATATTATACTACCTCATGCTTCAATTCCCAACACTACCTCAAATCATTCAAAATTTAAACTTGTATGTTATAGAAATATAGAAACTAAAACAGTTTCCTTTATTATGTAACACAGATAGTGTGAAGTGATAAATAATTTCGGACAAGAATAGTTATGAAGGTATCTTCAGAAATATAGAGGATATTTATAACGAAAGATACGATGATATTTTAGAATTTTCTAAGATCCAATGATAATGAGGAAAATTCTTCTGTAAGGATTTAGAATGCGTAAGGAGATCTTTTGTGGTTTTCATCAGAATTCGAATCATCTAGATTCTTTGATTACAGGTTTAGTCCTTGTGATTTGTCCATGGTCTCCTTCATGGTTAGCTCAATCCGTTTTTCAGTTCTAAATCTGAGCTTTTTCAATATGTCATTCTTTATCATCAAACTTTTGGCCATTAAGACCACCTATAACTTTTGCTGCTTCGTCAGCGTTCTCAAGGTTAACGAATCTGAATCATTGATTATCAATCCGAGGTGTTTTCAAGAATTTTGAATTTGAAGTGTTTAAGCGTAGGATGTAACCATCAATGGTTCTAATTTTGGTGGTTTGACGTGATAATTCATCACAAAATATGAATGAATATATATATGAATTTAGTAATCTTTAGGAAGATAACACCTGCTAAAGCTTTACTTGGATTCTGATATGTCAAAATTAGAATATGTAATTGAATTTGTACGAAAATGGTTGTTCTTTAGTGAACGGATACATATATCTTGTGAACGTAAGTAGTATAGTTACTGATTATTGAATCAGAATAGAAGAATGTACAATGCAACATATTAATGTGAGATATAAATATTTCTCGGGTATTACCTACCCGTTAAAATATTTTCACAATTAACAGTTTGTACAAAAGGATTTTTAATTACAATCTTTATTTAGATATACGTTCATATATGTATTCTTCACGTATAATATAGATTTAATGAGTTAATATACTATTAAACTCATTTGATTTGCGGTTGAAGCGAGAATAAATAATCTTCAAAACTTGAGAGATTACATAATCATCGCAGAATCTTTCTTTAATGAAGTTATGAATCAATACTCCATCGTTCATTGTTATTGATATACCTCGGTATATGATGTTGAAGCTCGTGGAATTCTTGTGAAATTCACAAGGCACGAATGATGTTTTCTAAAGAGTTTTGAGTACATCGAAAATGAAAGTGTAAAACCAAACATGTATTTGAATAATACACTTAGTTTATTATGAAATGGAGTTTATTGTGATGAAGCAGTGATTAATGATTGTTAAGTCATTAATGAGGGATGTACATCATAGCATATTAGTGATATGAATTAACCAAGTAGTACATACTAGTTAAGATTCACACGTAATAGCTTAATACAAAAAGATTTATTATTGTTCCAAACCATATATATATATATATATATATATATATATATATATATATATATATATATATATATATATATATATATATATATATATATATATATATATATATATATATATATAAAGTATACATATATAATTTTCAGGAAGAATGAGTCAATACATCTTAACTCATTATTACTAATATTCCTTGGTATCTATGGGGCGTATGATGTTGATATTCGAGGTACAGATTATGGTGTTTGTTGTTGGTGAAGCTGATGCTGTTGGTGGTGATGCTGTTGGTACTGGTGGTGATGCTGTTTATGCTGCTGGTGCTCGTAGGTTTCGCACCATATTCTCCAGAGCCACCACTCGAGCGCGAAGCTCATTGACTTCTTCTATTATTCCGGGGTGATTAGCGGTTCGGACAAGTGGATGAATAAGATCTAGAATTTTAGATATTATATATTCGTGACTGGATACCCTGGAAATGAGGGTGAAAATAGTGTTCCAAACGGGTTCGACGGTAAGTGCTTCAGGTTCTTCACCAAGAGGTGAATTCGGTTGGTGGAAGGGATCACCTTCTTATTGTCTCCATTGATTAAGTTTACTACGAACCCATCCCCAATTCATCCAAAATAGATGATGACTAATTAGTTGGTTCATTCCGGTTACGCTGCCATTGGAGCTCGAGGAGTTCGAGGAATCAAGTGAGAAATCCATATTATCTGATCGGAATAAGGGTTTTTGTTATGAGATGAGTGTTGAATATTGAATGATATATTTGTCTTCTTGATATACGTATATATAGCAAAAAGATTTCCGTAATTTACGGAGGAAATTTAGGAAAAGTGTTAGACAAAGTTTATTAAGATAGATATTATAAGATATAATAAGATATGATGTGTCTATAATCCAATAATAGCAGTATGACGTGTCAAGATCATAAAATGATAAGTATGTAATCTAATAATCTTTCGATTAAAGACTTTCAATTCGTAATGGCCTATTTAGGTCTAGGGGCTTGAGCTATAGGATCCTTTAAATCGGTAATCCAAACCCTTCCATTCTAGAGTTTCGTAGACGCCATCGGTCAAGAAAATTCAATAACGAGAAATAAAAGGTATAAAAGTAATGAATATGAGTAGTAATGACATTATAATGTCTTTGAGATTCTCGATAACTCAATGACATTTTTCGGTTCGCAAACTGATGCATAAAGGCATAAAACATATAGGTACGTGATATAACAGGGAGTTATATACGTTTGAGTATGAATAGTAACAAATATAGGAGTTTCAAAAATTCATGGATAATATTTCATGTAATACATATGTAATACAAAAAACCATGATAAATGACATAGGAATGTCGAGAACGGTGTCGCATTTAAATGTGGTGGCGGAATTGAATAGTACTTAGTAGAATGAGCAGAGTTCTTAGATTGGCTCGGCATTCTAAGATAAGTAAAGTTTCTAAAGTATAGTGTAGCATTTAATAGTTAAAGGCAACAATTAAAGGCACTATAGTCAAAGGAAGTTGTAGTTCTACATTGCTAAGGTACCTAATTGTATAAGGCACACATAAAATGCAATCTTGGTTCTCTACAACAACCTGCTCTGATACCAATCTGTCACACCCCCCAAAATGGATCAGGGGTAATTGTGACCAATCATATCATAATACAGTTGTATAAACGAGAACGACTCTATATGAGACTTTTTAAATAAAACCTTTGTTAATAAAACAGCGGAAGCAGTAATACATGTTTACATTATTATTAAAATGCAAAATAAATATTTATGAACTAAAATATAATATGCGATGTGGAC
Organism: Rutidosis leptorrhynchoides; assembly: GCF_046630445.1. Classification (NCBI taxonomy): domain Eukaryota; kingdom Viridiplantae; phylum Streptophyta; class Magnoliopsida; order Asterales; family Asteraceae; genus Rutidosis; species Rutidosis leptorrhynchoides. Next base: position 63,090,245 of record NC_092337.1, read on the forward strand.
TCCATGCAAGCATCAAATCTATTATCACAAAGTTGCAAACAGCTAGCTCAATCATCACATGAGACAAAACATGCTTAAAGTGTCAACCAAAAAGGTTGAGTGAAATTCACAGGTTTATAAATAATATCCAAAGTTTTAGACCATAAGATTTAGTTTAAAGTTGATTGATATAGAAATATCAATCTAAAAGTGTTGCTGCATTTTGTAATATCGCTACTAAACAAGTTTACCCTATGACACCTTGTACTGTCAGTGTCGTGGAATCATTATTATGTAACCAAAGACCAACGGTCGAATGGTTAGAGACGTTACTCTCAATAGGTCTACTCACAATAATTAAGTTTGCATTTAAACGTAGCAATTGACGATATTACAGTAGGGATTTAGCATGAATCAAAGCATGACAGCATAGTTAATAATTTAGTACTTGTGTCTAAGTGTAAAACAGTTATAAAGCAAGCATGTGTCTCACCTCAAAAGTTGTAAAACAGTTATAAAACAGTAAAAAGTGAGGCTATGAAGTTCACCTTAGTAGCACAAAAGAGTATTCCACGAAAGAATTGAACGGAAGGACGTGACCGAGATCTCAACCTAGAGATAGAACGTATGATCAGACATTGTCTAACAGAGAATAGTATATAGTACTATATTGATAGTAATGGTTCACTAAAGAATTTCCATTTTCGGAAGGTTACTATTTATGGAAAGTTTCCACTTATAGTAATTTTTCAATTTTAGAAAGTTCGGGTTAATCTTTAGCAAGAAGTTGTATAACTTTACTCAAACTTCATTGTTATCAAATAAGTCAGGAATGACCAGATGTAACCGGGGGCCCAGGACTCTTGACCAGAATCTAAGTCATGGCATTCGAGATCCACAAGCTTACCCATAAATGGCAACCTAGACATTATTCACTTACGACCGTGAGTAGCGATGAAGTTTACATGAATTGTACATTATCTTTCATTAACCTTCACTTTAGGTTTATATGTTATTATATATGTTATATTATATTTATTAATGTATTAACAATTTGATTATCTTATATTATATACTATAAGTTATTATTATTAAATTAGTATAGTTATAAAATAAGTGTTTATTAATAATGTATTGTTATTAACTTACATTATAAGCATTATACTTTATTATATAGTATACTTAGTTATTAACCGTAAGTTATAATAATAATATTAATTTAGTATATGTAATATACTTATGTTAATCGAAAATCATACTAATATATGTTAATTCGAATATTAATTCATTAAATATTATATTTATAATTTTTATAAACTTAGTTAATTATACAATTTAGTAGGATATTTTATAAAAATAATTTTATCAAGTTTTTGTATTTATTTCCCACTTTTCTTTATATATATACTCGGTTTATATTAATCAAATTTAATTAGGTAATAAATATTAAATTGACCTAAATAAATAATTTTATATTTTTTACACGTTCTATATTATGTAAAAATGTTATAAAAATTATTAAATCAAATTTTATATCAAAATATTATTTATTTAATGTTTTCTAATTATTTAACTATTGTAATCGGCCTATAATTAAATAAATAGGAAAAACAATTTAAAATTAATTTTTATATTTTTTTTAAAGTATCTAGTGATGCTACTAATCATATAAAAATTTTATAAAAATATTTAATACACGTTTGTATTTATTTTGTATTTTCTTTATTATTTCTCTCGGTTTAGAATAATGCAAAAGTAAATTCTATTTAAATACTAATCGACCCATTTATTTAATTTTTATAATTTTTACTTGTTTATAAAAGTATAATAATCTCAAAAAAAATTTATAATTATTTTTGTTACTGTTTAATATTTTATTACGAATTTTTCATAATTTTTGTGTTTACTTAATAAGTAATTCGTAATTAAATATAAATAATATTCCAAAAATTCTAAAAATCATTTTTATACATTATAATACTTTTAATACTAATTATAACATATAAACATAATTTATATGTATTAATTTTGAATTTATAAAGAATATACAAAAAATAAAAGCAATTCGATAAAAAAATATAGAAAATACCTCAAGTACTTTCCCAAGTTTGTGAGAGAGTTTTTCCAAAGATTTGATACAAGTTTTTATGAAATGGAAGTGGGTATTTATAGAAAAAAATGGTTGGTGAAAATAAAAAAATATAAATAAAATAAAGGTGCCAATTTTGACAAAAAATAAAAACATGTTAAAAATGTTTTTAATAAGTTTTTGTTTTTGAAAATATTTAGTCAAAATTCATGGGCTCATTATTTAATTTATAAAAAAAATATCTTTTTTTATAAGCTAAATATATATATATATATATATATATATATATATATATATATATATATATATATATATATATATATATATATATATATATATATATATATATATATATAATGATTAAAATAACTTATCATTTAATTAATAATTATGTTTCATATAGTTTTAAATATAATACGCATTAATATTAATATTAACTAAAGTTATTTTATATAATTAGTGTAAACTTTAGTTAACAAAAACTGTCGACTAAAAATAAATATTTGATCAATGTCAAATTTAATTATATATTACGTATGGATAACAACCTGATGTCGAACGAGGTGTATATAAAATAGCTTATATTTTACGCAGAAAATACTATTAAATACGATACAATTTTACACAAGATATTTATTTATTTATAGAATGGATATACTTAAACCTTGCTACAACACTTATAGGCAGTGTACCTAATCGTACAGTAGTGTAGTTTTTAGTAAGTCCGGTTCGTTCCACAGGGAAATCTTTAAACAAAGCTCAACGCTATATTAGTTTACTTTTATAAAAATACAAATATATATATAAGTGATATTATTATTATAAAGGGGGGTTTTTACCGTTTAATGACCGGTTTGTCGATTTTAAAACTTTAGTTGCAGTTAAAACCTAATGTAAAATATAAAATAAATACAAGACTTTAAATTAAAGCGTAAAGTAAATAACGATAATGAAATTGCGAATAATAAAAATGCGATAAAAATTAAATTGCGATAATTAAAAAGTACGATAATTAAAAGTGCGATAAAATGAAATAACAATAAATAAAAGTGCGATAATTAGAAGTGCAATTAAATATACAATAAAGGAAATAAATATATGATATAAAAGAATTATGCTTATTTAAACTTCCGTAATCATGATGTTTGACGTGTTGATTTTAGTTTTATGCCCTTGGGTTAATTGTCCTTTGTCCTGGATTATTCAATATGTCCGTCTGGTTTTTGTCCATAACAGTCCATCAGTCATAAATATAAATTGCAAGTGTCCTTGTCAAATTATTATTATACCCGAAGATAAATATTCCAACTAATTGGGGATTCGAATTGTAACAAGGTTTTAATACTTTGTTTAATGAATACACCAGGTTATCGACTGCGTGTAAACCAAGGTTTTACTACTTTGTTAACAATTACACCAATTACCCTTGAATGTAATTTCACCCCTGTTTTAATTATTCTAGTGGCTATTAATCCATTCCCGTGTCCGGTTAAATGAACGATTATTCGTACAAATAAATACCCCGCCCATCGTGTCCGATCGAGTGTATATGGTAATTTATAGGGACGCCCAATTGTAAATCTTTATATTAACATTAACAAACTTTCATTTAGTTAAACAAATATAAAGCCCATTAATAGCCCATAGTCTAGTTTCCACAAGTGTCGTTCTTTTGTCCAAACCCCAATTATGGTACAAAGCCCAATTACCCAATTTTAGTAATTAGCCCAACATCATGATTACTTCGTTTTAAACAAGCATAATAATAACTTAGCTACGAGACATTAATGTAAAAAGGTTGAACATAACTTACAATGATTAAAAATAGCGTAGCGTTACACGGACAGAATTTCGACTTACACCCTTACAACATTCGCTAACATACCCTTATTATTAGAATTATAATTAAAATTAAAATATAAATTATAAATATAAATATATTACTTCGTATGAAGAGAAGAAAAAATGATGTGTCAAATTCGATCAGAATTCGGTTTGCTTTATAGCCAGATTTGGAATTTGGGGCTCCGCGACTCGCGGCAAAAACCCCTTTAAACTCCGCGAGTCGCGGAGAGGTATTTTCATTTCACACCCTTGGAGTTTCCTGCTGCCGACGGTTTTAAATATATATATATAATATATATATAATTAATATAATTAATTATATATTATATTATATTTATATATATAGTTAACTTGTAATTTTTAGTCCGTTGCGTCGAGCGTTAAGAGTTGACTCTGGTCCCGGTTCCGGTTTTTTGAACGTCCTTGCGTACAATTTAATATCTTGTACTTTGCGTTTTGAATCTTGTACTCTTGTGATTTCGAGACGTTTCTTATCAATAATTGGAACCTTTTTGATTGTCTTTTGTTCTTTTGAGCTTTTTGGTCGTTTGCGTCTTCAAATCGTCGAATCTGTCTTTTGTCTTCACCTTTTATTATTTAAACGAATATCACTTGTAAATAGAACAATTGCAACTAAAAGCTTGTCTTTCTTGAGGAATAATGCTATGAAATATATGTTCGTTTTTAGCATTATCAAATATTCCCACACTTGAGCGTTGCTTGTCCTCAAGCAATATCGTCTTGAAATACTAGAATCACTTCTTTATTCTTCACACTTTGTACATCAGTGATTTCTATACGGCGGTATAAACAATGGTAGTAACGATATGGTTTACAGTCCCACATGACTATAAAAATTTAGATCCATTAAGGAAATTGGATCTTTATGAAAACATTTGATCTTTTGAAAATTAAATCTAGTTTTTACCCTAGATAAGTTTTCCGGAATAACCCTTTACCGGTGTTTGCAAAATATTTTTGTGGGTTTGGTGGGTTTCAGATTTGAAAATTTTAGCTCAAAACTTGCGGTTTTGTGTCACCCACTTGCTAACCTTGTATTTGGAAAGCAACACGTCCAGTTTACTTGTTCCGTATATTACCTTTCGGCAAACTACCGTCCGGTTGTAAAGGAAAGCGTTGAACAAGCAACTGTTTAAGGCAATGTCCCGTGACATGCTTTTGATTATGGTCTATAACGTGTCGGATGCTAGAACTATCCTTGGTAGGAGCAATAGTAAAGATCATCCTTTGATTTTTTTCGGTCTGGCACAAAGTCCTGTCTTTGACCATGTTATGCAACCACCGTTCTTACGGTTGACACCCGATTTAGTTCAGGTGACCTAATGAATTCCAGGTGAATTCCTAGGATTTTACGTTCAATGGTAATGAACGCATTGAAAATAGGGTTTTCAGAAAACAAATCGGTTTATAATTTTGATCAAAATATTTTCTCGTTTAAGCTCGAGTTTAGATATCATTGAATTCCATGAGTTTGTAATTCTCAATCTTTAAGGTCAATCTCAAGGATTGAGTAATATCAGGCTTAAAAGCTGATTTTTAATCTTTAAGGAGATTATCCTTTCTGGGGATCTGATTCATTAGTCTTATCCAGCTAATTTGCACGGTGCCTCCCCATTGTACTTGATAAATCCTTCTCATGGTTAGGATAAATCTGACCACTTGGCGACCCTGTTTAATGCTGAGGTCCGTGGATTTCCTGCTGATTTTAGTGATGACTTTTCTAGATTTTTCGTCAACCTACAGCTGGTCTGGACGACAACTTCATGACCTAAATCAAAAAGCGCGTGTCTTTTTCGGAAGACTTTACTTCCTTTTAATGATGGAATTGATTCATCGTGTAGATCCATCTCTTCTTTTCTTTTATCGGGTAAAACAGTTTAGTTTAGTTCAAAGCAAAAGTATTTTCAGTTATTTGTTACAAATATATGTGACATATGTTTAAAATAACTTGGTAAATTTTCCCACACTTGGCTTTTTATTTTTCTTTTTATCGTCCTCTATTCCATTTTAAATGAATTTTAACATTTTAGTTTGTTTCTCAATTTATGTCCTTTCCGAGGTAACAATAATTTCGGTGTTAAAACCTAGTTTTATCGTTCATAAATATGTATAAACATGATTTTAATTCATTTAATTGAAAATTTCGAAAAATTTTACTAGAATTGGGTAGTCAGTATATAAGACTAGGGCTGTTCTTTTTTATCAGAGAGCACTAGATTCTAATACAACTACTGCTTTACTAGTATTTTTAATGGTAACCAAGTGTTTAATATAAAAATTTTAAAATCCGAAAGAATTTAATCCCTTCCCACACTTAAGATCTTGCAATGCCCTCATTTGCAAGAAATCAGTAACAATTTAAATTATTGAGGGTGATTTGTGTGAAAATGATTAAATTTTTACCAAAGTTTCCAAATATATTGGCGTTTGTTTGCTGAATGATAAATGGTGCACGTCATTTGTTCATTCCGTCTTGTTGTTATTTCACATATATTTTGCATCATTGTCGTCAAAATTACTTGCTTTTGCTGAACTTAATGCCAGTCTTTGAAAATGCGTTGTTTTACCCTGTTGTGTACATAAGATAAACTGCAAACATATATACATATTTTTGAAGTTTGGTTTATTACCCCACATTCAAAAATTATTAAAATCTAAGAATAAAAGTTAGATAATTATAAAAATGATTACAATATTAACAAAAATATTAAATTCATCAATAATTACAAATTACATAATAATAAAAAAAAATAAGTAAACTAAGGATGATATTGGTACCAATAGGGGTTCCACGCATAACCATAAGTGCTATAGAATGCCTCGGCAGGGTCATACGTAGGATATGGTGGCTGCATCTCTATCGACCAAGGAGGGAAGACGGGTTTCGGTGTAGGAATATAGTTTCTACCTATGTGTTGGCAATGCGCTATGATCTGGTTCTGATGAACTTGCCAATCTTCAAATGCTCTCTGTCTAGCATTTTCGTATTCCTGAGAAGCTATAAACCTATGAATTTCTTGCCCCCCTCCTACATTACCTTGTTCCTGGTTTCTCTCTACCTGTGGATGTCTACCATTGTATCGTACTGCGGCGTTATTTCGCCGCTTCAAAACTTTCGCACCATGGTACACATTTAAACCTATAGTGTCGCGGGGTTCCGGCTCTTCTACTAATAATCCCCCCCGACTTATATCCACACCGAGATATTCACCAATCAAAGTAATAAAAATACCACCCCCTATTATGCTATGTGGACGCATCCCTCGAACCATAGCTGATAAATAATAACCCACACAATATGGTATACTTACAGCGCTGTGTGGGTCTCGAATACACATATGGTAAAACAAATCTTGTTCATTTACCTTTTCTTTGTTTTTACCCCTTTGTGTAATCGAATTAGCTAAAAATCTATGTATTACTCTTAATTCGGCTCTATCTATATCCAAATAAGAGTAGTTTCCCCCTTTAAAACGGTGATGGCTTGTCATTTGACTCCACACACCGTGTGTATCAAAATTTTCATCTATTTTCCTACCGTTTAGTATCAATCCTCTACAATCGGCAGACGCTAATTCCTCAGGCGTATATATACGTAAAGCCTGAGCCATGTCCAGTAAAGACATGTGGCGCATCGAACCGCCTAACAAAAATCTAATAAAAGAACGATCGGTTAAACTGGCTACCCGATCATTCAACTCTATACTACATAACAACTCTTCACACCATACTTTATATACAGGTCTGCGTATGGTGAATAAACATATCCAGTCATTAAAAGAAGAATTACCATACCTCTGTACCAGTAATTCCCTAATTGGCCCGGCCAATTCTACAGCTTCCAAGGGTCCCCATTCTATGACCCTTGGTACCTCAACAACCTTAGAGTGAAGAGTATGCAAACCCCGTTGATATTTTGGATAATCTATCCAAAGTCTGTCAAATCGCAGGTTCGGGTGCAACTGTTCCAAGTGCATATCTGAAAAGGTCATGACTGGATGAGGTACATCCTGCTTGTAGTAGTTATCTACCTCCTGTTGTTCCAAGTTCTCAGCAGGAGCATGGCGGGCTTGGGATGAAGATTCACCCCTTTCAGTCTGCAAAACACATCAAACACAAATTTTGTGCATCCAAATATGCATTAGTGTCAGCAAAATCATCAATCAAAATAATTACAATGACATTATCAATTTATATCAAACTTAAGCTTATTTTCACATTTTTATCAAATCTACACTTTTTCAAATAAGCATATACGAAAATTTTCGCCAAGTTCATAAGCATTCAACTCAAATAACATGTCAAAATAATCATTACTAGCAAATAAACAAGTCTCAAATGGCATTATCTTTCAAAAATCAAGTTCATGAATTTTGGACTTGAAAAAGTCCACTTTAATTCTCAAAATCATGTTTAGGCTCAAAGTTTGGATCATTTAACTACCTAGACATGTTACACTACTCATTTTAGCAACAATTCATGACAAAAATCGGCCATAACCTGTTTATATCAAAAAGCCCCAAATTTGCTCAAGAACACAAACCCTAGATTCTAAAGATTTTTAAGTTTTTGGCTTCAAATCATGTTAACAAGCATCAATCTAGGTTATACATGCATAATATACTAACAATTTAACACTAATTACACTAAAAATTAACAAAATTCAAATTATTAAAATATGCTCAAGAACACACTAAAATTCGGATTTAAAGGTGATTTGGGGTGTAATTGTACCTGTTTTCTTGAGTAGTTCCTAGATATCATCCTTCTCAACATGATTGTAGTGAAAAATTTGAAGATTAACGGTGAAAAATTGAGTTTTTGGGATGATTTTTGTGGGTTTTTTCTTGGGTTTTTTCGCAGCTATTTCGGGTGTTTATGTGTGTGTGTGAGTGATCAGTTCGAGCAGCTAGTTTTATTTTTTTTCTGTAATTTGGTCCCTCCGCGAGTCGCGGAGGTTTGCACTGCAAACTCCGCGAGTCGCGGAGTTTACCCTTTTTTTTTTTTTTTTTTTTTTTTTTTTTTTTTTTTTTTTTTTTATAATCTTTAACTTATAAACAATTAAGAAATTAATTTTAAAATTTTGTTTCCCTTGTTATTTAGGACGAGGTCGTTTCGGATCGATGTCCTAGTCCGTTCCTCGACAAAATTTTAAAATTTGTCTTTTTGTAGCGATTTTTAAAAGCTAAGATTTTTGGGTTTTTTTTTTTTCAATGTTTTTGGCATACTTTAAATCAATAAGATTAAAAATAATGATAATAAAAGTTCTCGTCCCTCCCTCGGGTAAAGCAATTTCGGTTCAATGACCTAGTCTTCAACTTACGACGAATTTTAAAAATCATATTCTTAACTTAATGTAATAAAGTAAATTTTTGTTTTTAAATTCACACAACTTAAATATAAAATTCAAAATTAAAATTAAAAACTCACACCAAACTCAAAATTTAAAATGCATAAAATTAAAATTTCATATTTTAAAAATTAAAAATTCACACCAAACTTAATTTAAAAATTCATAAATTCATACCAAACTTATATTAATTTTTCAAATATTTACAATTTTAAAAATATTGTTTTTACAAAGTTTACAATATTAATTTAAGATTTAAATATTAATTTTAAAAACATGGTAAAAAAATAAAATTAAAAATCTTTTTGTCTTTTTATCCCACTTTAATCAATCAAATATTATCAAAAATATGCGCCCCTCTTTTCGGTAAAGTAATTTCGGTTCCAAGACCTAATTTAACTCATGACGAATTTTTGAAATATTTTGGGTTGATTGATTAAAGATATTTATACCTTAAGAATAAACGTTAAATTTCGCAGTGATGTAATAAATTTTTGAACGATATCAATAATTTCGGTCGCCAAACCTAATTTTATTTAATACCAATTTAATACTTTTTAGCGAACAAATTAGCGTTTATTATCAAAAGGTTAAAAATAAAAATAAAAATAAAAACTATACAGACATACCTGTGAAATAGATTTCTTAGTTATATGATCTATTATATTCATAAGATAGTCGGTTTAATTGGTCTTCCATGGCTGCATAGGCGTAACCTCGAGCATTCATTGTCTTTTCTTCTAAACATATGAACGGTCCGTCTCTGCATAAAGTAACAAATTCGGTATTTGAATAGGTTTGATTATTTGAACATTTACCTCCATGTGACCATTTTCCGCATTTGTGACATTTTTCTAGGTGTCGTGCTCTTCTTTTCGCTGCGGATTTTGATTTTCCTTTACCAAATTGTAACTTATTATCTTCGCATCTGGATCCTTTTCTAACTCCGTCCATTCTTTCTCTGATTACTGATACTATTTCACTCGGGAGTATGTCATTATTACGTTTAGTGATCAAAGCGTGTAGCATTAGACCATGGTTTAATTCACAGGCAGTCTTCATTTTGTAAAAACCTAAAAAAAATAAAAATTCAGAATGGGGGGAGAAGACTAGTTCTTTAGGGTCTGCTAGGGAAAGACCATACGTGTTCCATTTTCGAGAACTATACGAAAACAGACAATCTAACTCTAACAGAAATACATATTATCCTTTAAAGACTTGATTCTCCCCACAATTAGTTAGCTGTGGTGTCGAAATTGTGATTAACTTCGTTGTCGACTTCCATCGGACCATGTATGTAATGTTTAACTCTGTGACCATTAACTTTAAATTCAATCCCATTTGAATTTATTAATTCTATCGTTCCGTATGGGAAAACTCTTTTTACTATGAATGGTCCAGACCATCTTGATTTCAATTTTCCAGGAAATAGCTTGAATCGTGAATTGAAAAGAAGAACTCTGTCTCCTTCTTTGAATTCTTTTGAACTTCTGATTCTTTTATCATGCCATTTCTTCGTTCTTTCTTTATAGATTAACGAATTTTCGTATGCTTCATGTCTTAATTCTTCTAATTCGTTTAGTTGACTTAATCGTAGACGTCCGGCTTCATGTAAATCAAGATTACATGTCTTCAAAGCCCAAAATGCTTTGTGTTCAATTTCTACTGGAAGATGACATGCTTTTCCATACACAAGTCTAAAAGGTGTGGTTCCAATTGGAGTTTTGTAGGCTGTTCTAAAAGCCCAGAGTGCATCCTCCAATTTAATGGACCATTCCTTCGGATTTGATCCTACGGTTTTCTCTAGAATACGTTTTAAAGCTCGGTTTGTATTTTCAACTTGTCCACTTGTTTGTGGATGATATGCGGTGGAGATTTTATGAGTTACTCCATATCTTTTAAGAACTTTCTCAAGTTGATTATTACAGAAATGAGTACCCCGATCACTTATTAAAGCTTTCGGTGTTCCAAACCTTGCAAAAAGACGTTTTAAAAAGTTTACTACAACTCGTGCATCGTTAGTTGGGAGAGCTTGTGCTTCCGCCCATTTAGATACATAATCAATGGCTACGAGTATATATAGATTATTATGAGATTTTGGAAATGGACCCATAAAGTCAATACCCCAAATGTCAAATACTTCACATACTTGGATGACATTTTGTGGCATTTCATCACGTTGACTTATTTTTCCGGCCCTTTGACATGCATCACAGGATTTGCAAAGAAGGTGTGAGTCTTTGTAAATTGTAGGCCAATAGAATCCAGCTTCATAAACTTTTCTTGCTGTTAGTTGAGGCCCATAATGCCCTCCTGTTGGTCCTGTGTGACAATGGTTTAAAATTTTACTCGCTTCATCTCCAAATACACATCGGCGTATTATTCCATCGGGACAACTTTTAAACAGATGTGGATCTTCCCAGAAATAGTGTTTTATATCACTGAAGAATTTCTTTCGTCTTTGGTACGATAATCCTTTTTCAAGGAATCCACAAACTAAGTAGTTTGCATAATCTGCAAACCATGGGATTTCTTTATAATCTATCTTCAATAGATATTCATCAGGAAAGTTGTCTTGTATGGCTGATTCATTCAGAACTTCTAATTCGGGATTTTCAAGACGAGAAAGATGATCAGCGGCGAGATTTTCTGCTCCTTTTTTATCTCGGATTTCAATATCAAACTCTTGTAAGAGTAAGATCCAACGGATTAATCTTGGTTTAGCATCTTGTTTTGAAAATAGGTATCTAAGAGCAGAATGGTCGGTATAGACCACCGTTTTTGCTAGAACGAGATATGATCGAAATTTGTCAAAAGCAAAGACAATAGCAAGGAGTTCTTTTTCAGTAGTTGTATAGTTCGTTTGTGCTCCTTGTAACGTCTTACTAGCATAATATATAGGTTGAAATCGTTTTTCAATCCTTTGTCCTAAAACGGCTCCCATTGCAAAATCACTTGCATCGCACATTAGTTCAAATGGTAGATTCCAATTTGGTGTTATCATGATCGGTGCATTAGTGAGTTTTTCTTTAAGAATATTAAAAGATTTGATACATTCATCTGAAAAGATGAATGGCGCATCCTTTTCTAGGAGTTTATTCATAGGAGTGGCAATTTTAGAAAAATCTTTTATGAAACGTCGGTAAAAACCGGCATGCCCTAGAAAACTCCTAACTCCTCTAACATTGGTGGGATGTGGAAGTTTAGCAATTACATCTATTTTAGCTCTATCCACTTCAATTCCTTCTTTTGAAATTTTATGTCCAAGAACGATGCCTTCTTTAACCATGAAATGGCATTTCTCCCAATTAAGTACTAGATTTGATTTTTCGCATCTAATTAGCATTCGTTCCAGATTAATTAGACATGATTTAAATGTATCACCGAAGACTGAAAAGTCATCCATGAATACTTCCATGCATTCTTCTATCATGTCGTGAAAAATCGCCATCATACACCTTTGAAAGGTTGCAGGGGCGTTGCAAAGTCCAAATGGCATGCGTTTGTAAGCAAAAGTACCATAAGGGCACGTGAATGTGGTTTTCTCTTGATCTTCGGGTGCTATTGGAATTTGAAAATATCCGGAAAATCCATCTAGAAAACAATAGTAACTATTTCCGGCTAATCTTTCCAACATTTGATCTATGAAAGGTAAGGGAAAGTGATCTTTTCTGGTGGCGTCATTTAATTTTCTATAATCAATACATACACGCCATCCTGTTACAGTCCTAGTAGGAATAAGCTCATTTTTCTCATTTGTGATGACAGTCATGCCACCCTTCTTAGGCACGCATTGAACTGGGCTTACCCATGGACTATCAGAAATTGGATATATCAAACCTGCATCTAGCAGTTTAATAATCTCTTTCTTAACTACATCTTGCATATTAGGATTTAGTCTTCGTTGGCGTTGCACATACGTTTTATGACCTTCTTCCATAAGGATTTTATGTGTGCAATACGAAGGACTTATTCCTTTAATATCATGAATCTTCCATGCAATGGCTGGTTTATGAGCTTTCAACACAGAAATGAGTTGTGATTTCTCATTTTCAGTAAGAGAAGACGATATTATTACAGGTAATTCAGATTCACCATGTAAATAAGCGTATTCCAAATGGTTTGGAAGTGGCTTTAACTCTAATTTCGGAGGTTCTTCTATCGATGATTTATATCGATATCTGTCTTCTTCTTTTAGCATTTGAATTTCTTCTGTTGTTGGTTCATATCCATTAGCTATAAGTGTAGCTAACATTTCAGATTCATCAATTGGTTCATTTCCTTCTCCTAAAGAACATTCTCCTGTTCCTTGTAATTCTGGAAATTCTTCTAATAATTCTGCATGTGCATCTATAGTTTTAATATAATAACATGTATCATCTGCAGATTGTGGTTGTTGCATTGCTCTATCAACTGAAAAGGTAACACTCTCATCCTCTATACTTAGGGTCAGTTTCTTACCGAACACGTCTATCATTGCTTTAGCCGTGTTTAAAAATGGTCTTCCTAATATGAGAGGAACTTGAGAATCTTCTTCCATGTCTAGAACAACAAAGTCTACTGGAAATACTAAAGTACCAACTTTAACTAGCATGTTCTCCATTATCCCTCTAGGATATTTTATTGATCTATCGGCTAGTTGTATGCTTATTCTGGTTGGTTTCAATTCTCCAAGGTCTAGTTTAGCGTATAGTGAATACGGCATTAGATTTATACTAGCACCTAAGTCTGCCAATGCTTCTATTGAACTAAGACTACCCAGAAAACATGGAATTGTGAAACTTCCTGGATCAGATAGTTTTTCTGGTATCTTATTCAACAGCACTGCTGAACAATTAGCATTCATAGTAACAGCCGAGAGTTCTTCCATTTTCTTTCTATTTGAGATTAGATCTTTCAAGAATTTAGCATACCTTGGCATTCCTGAAATCACATCAATGAAAGGAAGATTTACATTTATCTGTTTAAACATATCCAAGAATTTGGATTGCTCGGCTTCAAGTTTTTCTTTCTTCATTTTACTCGGATAAGGAAGTGGTGGTTGGTATGGTTTAACATAAGGTTTATCCTTAACTGTGTTATCTTCATTAACCTTTTCAACTACCGGTTCTTTTTCCTTATCTTGATCAGGTTGTGGTTCTTGTGGAGTAGGAATAGTTTCATCAGAAGTTACAGGTATTTTAGGTGGTTTAAGTGTTGTACCACTTCTTGTGGTAATAGCTTTAGCTGTTTCATTCCGGGGGTTAGCGTTTGTATCGCTAGGTAGACTTCCCGGTTTTCTTTCACCTATTAACCTTGCTAGGTTACTTACTTCTTGTTCCAAATTTTGAATAGAAGCTTGTTGATTTCTAAATGCTTGAGCATTTTGTTCATTGGTTTGTTTTTGAGATGTGAAAAACTGCGTTTGAGTTTCAACTAGCTTCGTCATCATATCTTCTAAATTTGGCTTTTTATCATCGGTTTGTTGTGGTGGTTTGTTTTGAAAATTCGGTCTTTGCTGATTGTAAGTATTATTGGATACTTGTTGATTGCTAGGACCTTGTTGGTTATTGTATGGAATATTTCGGTTATAATTCTGGTTTTGATTGTAAATCGGTCTTGGCGGTTGATAATTATTCTGATAATTATTTCCAGGCCTTTGGTTTATGTATGAAATATTCTCTCTTTGTTCCATTGTTAATTCAATGCTGAGACAATCTTTTGTCAAATGTGGTCCTCCACACTGCTCACAACTAATTCGTATAGCATGAATATCCTTAGTCATCTTTTCCATTCGTCTCTCGAAAGCATCTATCTTTGCGGAAATGGAATCTAAGTCATGGCTAGAATCGGCTCTAGCTGCTTTAGATGATCTAATGATATCTTTTTCTTGGTGCCACTCATGTGAGTGGGAAGCAGTATTATCTATAATTTTGTAAGCATCAGTTTCGGTTTTCTTCATAATCGAACCACCAGCTGCTATATCTATGTCTTTTCTTGTAGTGATGTCGCATCCTTGGTAAAATATTTGTACTATTTGACAGGTGTCTAAACCATGTTGCGGACATCCTCTTAACAACTTTCCATATCTTGTCCACGCCTCATATAGAGTTTCATTTGGCTTTTGTGTGAACGTAACAATTTCTGCTTGAAGTCTTACGGCTTTAGATGCAGGAAAGAATTGTTTAAGAAATTTATCAATTAAAACGTCCCATGTATCAATCGCCCCTTCAGGTAACGATTCCAACCAATCTTTGGCTTCTCCCTTTAAAGTCCAGGGAAATAACATGAGATATATCTGTTCATCCTCCACTTCTCGTATTTTAAATAGTGTGCAGATCCTATTAAAGGTACGTAGATGTTCATTTGGATCTTCCTTCGGCGCACCACTAAATTGGCATTGATTAGTCACCATGTGTAGAATTTGTCCTTTGATTTCATAATCTGGTGCATTAATGTCTGGATGAGTAATTGCGTGACCTTGGCCAGTGCGTTTAGCTCTCATTCGGTCTTCCATACTTAAAGGTTCCAGATTCTCCATAATTGAATTTGTTGAATCAGTATCACTAAATGATTCTGATTTAATAGTTCGTTCCTCAACAATCTCTGTTTGAATGATTGGTGGTTCCGGAGGAAAGTTTAGTGGTTCAGGATCTATGAACCGTTCCTGAATATTTTCTGGATTCTCAATTGTGAGGTTGGGTTCAAAAAATGGATTATCGGTAATTTGAACTGAAGTACTTGGTCGACTGGATGACGATTCTAAAGAAAAATCAACGGCGGTTATATTTGTTAAACGATGTCTTGATCGAGTTACAGGTGGTGAACGTACAAAAGGTGGTGAACGTCTTGCTCGGTGCATTCACAGAATATCCTATTAGTTTTTAAAAGGAAAGAAAAATTATAATAAGTTATCCAATCAATAGACTTTTCTGATTTTGCCCACGTTTCGAATAGCCAAAAGATGCAGCAGAGGGGCAGGATTCGTTTGGTCTCAATATAATTGAGGACTGTTTGGCTCCAATAACCCGGTCCACGTACAAATCCAACTATTACTACGAACCATAAAATTTTGATGTCTATCAATTTAATCACTCAAAATAAATTTTCGTAATTTTAAGAAATTTAGATAAGAAGTAGAATAAAATTCTAAGTCCTAAAACTAGAATAGCGAGAAATAAGAGAGAAAAAGATTGCGCGTCGAAAAATGTCGAAAAAGAAAAATGGTTGAAAAATAAAAGGTGACGGAAAAATAAAAGAAACTTATAAAAACTTAAAAATACTTAACTAATTTATCCTTATTACTACAACTAACTTAAAATTATAATCGCAAATTGAAATTACTAATTGGAATGATAATTGATACATAGTAAAAGGTCTAAAAATATTAAAGCTTACAAGAAAAACTAAATCCCAAATGGAAATAACTTAAAAAGAAACTAAAACTTAAAAAGGCGTCGCAAAATTCTAAAGCACCTAAATCTTAGTATAAAGAAAAAGCACTTAAGGAATTCTACGGCAAAGCCTAAAAATCTAGGAGTAAAAATAACTATAGCAAAAACTAATTTTAAAATTAATTATGAGCTAAAAAAAAATACAAATATTACGCTACAACGATTAAAAAGGTACAAAATATAAAAATATACAAAAAGTTGTAAAAAGTACAATTTTTATAAAAATATTATTTTTATATTATTTATTTAATAAAAACTACTAATTTTACAATTTAATAAAAACTTATTAAAACTAAATACATATATAAAGTAAAAAGTAAAAATAAAACTAAAATTAATAATAATAATAATAATTAAGTAATTAATAATAATAATAATAAATTAAAACCCGTGATTAGGGTTTTGTCCGTGTGTCAGAGGGTCTCCGCGAGTTGCGGTGAATAAAGAGGAAAACCCCGCGAGTCGCGGGGATTCAGAATTCAGTTGACAGATTGTACTTTTACGCGTTTTTCTTTATTTTTTTTTTTTATTATTTTTTTTTATTTTGTTTTCTGTTTTTAATTTAAATAAACGATTTTTAATAAAATTTATATTTTTATAAATTAAAATAAAGATAAAGAAACTTATAAAACTTAAATATTTAACAAAATCCTAAAAATACTTATATTTTTGTTTTTCTTTTTATATTTTTGAATGATTAAAACGTAATTTTACAAAAATGACTTTTAATAAAAGTAAATAAAATTTTTTTTTTTTTTTTTTTTATTATTAGCGTTGCGCTTCCGGCTTTTAAGATGAATCCCCGGCAGCGGCGCCAAAAATACTTGATGTCGAACGAGGTGTATATAAAATAGCTTATATTTTACGCAGAAAATACTATTAAATACGATACAATTTTACACAAGATATTTATTTATTTATAGAATGGATATACTTAAACCTTGCTACAACACTTATAGGCAGTGTACCTAATCGTACAGTAGTGTAGTTTTTAGTAAGTCCGGTTCGTTCCACAGGGAAATCTTTAAACAAAGCTCAACGCTATATTAGTTTACTTTTATAAAAATACAAATATATATATAAGTGATATTATTATTATAAAGGGGGGTTTTTACCGTTTAATGACCGGTTTGTCGATTTTAAAACTTTAGTTGCAGTTAAAACCTAATGTAAAATATAAAATAAATACAAGACTTTAAATTAAAGCGTAAAGTAAATAACGATAATGAAATTGCGAATAATAAAAATGCGATAAAAATTAAATTGCGATAATTAAAAAGTACGATAATTAAAAGTGCGATAAAATGAAATAACAATAAATAAAAGTGCGATAATTAGAAGTGCAATTAAATATACAATAAAGGAAATAAATATATGATATAAAAGAATTATGCTTATTTAAACTTCCGTAATCATGATGTTTGACGTGTTGATTTTAGTTTTATGCCCTTGGGTTAATTGTCCTTTGTCCTGGATTATTCAATATGTCCGTCTGGTTTTTGTCCATAACAGTCCATCAGTCATAAATATAAATTGCAAGTGTCCTTGTCAAATTATTATTATACCCGAAGATAAATATTCCAACTAATTGGGGATTCGAATTGTAACAAGGTTTTAATACTTTGTTTAATGAATACACCAGGTTATCGACTGCGTGTAAACCAAGGTTTTACTACTTTGTTAACAATTACACCAATTACCCTTGAATGTAATTTCACCCCTGTTTTAATTATTCTAGTGGCTATTAATCCATTCCCGTGTCCGGTTAAATGAACGATTATTCGTACAAATAAATACCCCGCCCATCGTGTCCGATCGAGTGTATATGGTAATTTATAGGGACGCCCAATTGTAAATCTTTATATTAACATTAACAAACTTTCATTTAGTTAAACAAATATAAAGCCCATTAATAGCCCATAGTCTAGTTTCCACAAGTGTCGTTCTTTTGTCCAAACCCCAATTATGGTACAAAGCCCAATTACCCAATTTTAGTAATTAGCCCAACATCATGATTACTTCGTTTTAAACAAGCATAATAATAACTTAGCTACGAGACATTAATGTAAAAAGGTTGAACATAACTTACAATGATTAAAAATAGCGTAGCGTTACACGGACAGAATTTCGACTTACACCCTTACAACATTCGCTAACATACCCTTATTATTAGAATTATAATTAAAATTAAAATATAAATTATAAATATAAATATATTACTTCGTATGAAGAGAAGAAAAAATGATGTGTCAAATTCGATCAGAATTCGGTTTGCTTTATAGCCAGATTTGGAATTTGGGGCTCCGCGACTCGCGGCAAAAACCCCTTTAAACTCCGCGAGTCGCGGAGAGGTATTTTCATTTCACACCCTTGGAGTTTCCTGCTGCCGACGGTTTTAAATATATATATATAATATATATATAATTAATATAATTAATTATATATTATATTATATTTATATATATAGTTAACTTGTAATTTTTAGTCCGTTGCGTCGAGCGTTAAGAGTTGACTCTGGTCCCGGTTCCGGTTTTTTGAACGTCCTTGCGTACAATTTAATATCTTGTACTTTGCGTTTTGAATCTTGTACTCTTGTGATTTCGAGACGTTTCTTATCAATAATTGGAACCTTTTTGATTGTCTTTTGTTCTTTTGAGCTTTTTGGTCGTTTGCGTCTTCAAATCGTCGAATCTGTCTTTTGTCTTCACCTTTTATTATTTAAACGAATATCACTTGTAAATAGAACAATTGCAACTAAAAGCTTGTCTTTCTTGAGGAATAATGCTATGAAATATATGTTCGTTTTTAGCATTATCACAACCCTATAGTCAAATTTGTCAATTCAGGTATGAAAATATGAGGGTTGTTATAGAACTCGAAAAGGATGATGTTATTGAATGGCACAAAGTTGTAACATATTGGGGGTGATTGACGGTCGTTAGGTGGTATCCATCACTTGCATTAATTTCTTATGTTTCTCGTGCAAGTGGGAGATTGAAGGTATTTCGTATGCCCGAGAGACATATTAAATTAACGTGGCTAATATGTTTTGATCCAAGTCGGGTCATACCCAATAACAAGCTTACCGACACCTTATTAGTATTTGATCTTAGTGATTAGATCGTTGATTAAATACGCAACACTTGAATTTTAAGAAAATGGTTTCTGAAATAATAATACTTGATGTGTATATATATATAAATTATGGAATAATTTATATATTAAGGATTTAATTACTTATAGGTTAAATAATTAATTAAGTTATGTTACATTTTATAAAATTGGTTTTATAAAATGTACATAACAAATAATATGCAAGTTTATAAAATGTGTTTTATAAAATTTAGTTTATAAAACTAGTTTTATAAAATCTAGTTTTATAAAACTATTTTATATAAAAACATGGAAGTGGCATGGGAGTTGAAGTAAGCATGCATTTATTTATTAGATTACTTCCCATGCCATAAGCATATTAACCAAGACATGTTGGAGGCTACAAACACATGCAAAACACATCAAAACAAGCAAAAAAAATTCTGCTCTCTTCTTGCTGAATCTGGCCGTGAGTTTGGAGCAAGAACAAGGGTGTTCAAAGTTTTTTTTTGCAAGAAATCAAGTGTCAATTAAATCCTAACCAAAGCTAGGGTGTTGGTACATAAGTTTGGGGTATAATAACTTGAGGTTTCATTCTTTTGGAGCTCAATTCATCATCATCATCTTCATCACTTATCAACAAGCTTGGAGTAGGTATAAACTCTTTTCTTGCTTGTAGTTTGTAAGTATATTTCATAGCTTGATCCTTTCTTAGGGTTTAACTTTAAAATGGTTAAAGATTAACAAGTTACTAAATGGTAATATACATGCTTCCGCTTTGTAAGATTCTTAAATGGTTTTAAGCATTATGAACTTGTTAAATCCCAACAAATGTGATCAATGCTATTTCGTGGTTGGGAAAAGGGTGAGTTTTCAAAAGGATGTAATGCCTCTTTTATCACTTTAGTACCGAAGAAATGCGACCCGATTATCCTTAGTGACTTCCGGCCCATAAGCCTTATCGGGAGCTTATATAAAATAGTGGCAAAGATCCTTTCCAATAGGCTTAAAAGGGTACTCCCTAGGCTTGTTGGCTCAGAGCAAAGCGCCTTTTTAAAGGAAAGGTACATTTTAGATGGCGTTTTAGTTGCTAACAAATCAATTGACTTTATAAAATCGAACAACAAAAAAGGGATTATATTTAAGGTCGCTTTTGAAAAGGCGTTTGATTGTTTAAATTGGGATTTCCTCATGGAAGTTATGTCTAGCATGGAATTCGGTGCTAAATGGCGAAAGTGGATTCTAGCTTGTTTGAGTTCGGCGAGTATCTCCGTCTTGATTAATGGTTCACCTACTCGTGAGTTTCCTATTGGTCGAGGTGTCCGACAAGGCGATCCACTATCCCCGTTCTTATTTATTTTGGCCGCGGAGGGATTAAATTTCCTCACTAAAGCCGCGATAAATCGGGGTCTATTTCGTGGTGTTGAAATCGGAAAGGATAAAGTCCTCGTCTCTCATTTGCAATATGCGGACGACACTATGCTTTTCAGAAAGTGGTCTAGAATTAATGCCCGTAATCTCATTAACATTTTGAAGTGTTTTGAGTTGGCATTGGGGTTAAAAGTGAATTTGCATAAAAGTTGCTTATATGGTGTGGGTGTTAATTCGGTGGAAGTTGAAGACTTGCCTAGTCGTATGGGATGCCAAGCTGGGAAATTCCCTTTTATATACCTTGGTCTTCCGATCGGTGCAAAAATGAAAAAACTTAGTGATTGGGACCCGGTAATTAATAAGTTCAAAAGACGGCTCTCGGAGTGGAAAATGAGAACTTTGTCCTTCGGTGGAAGACTAGTTCTTTTAAAATCGGTTCTTAATAGTCTCCCTTTGTATTACTTCTCGCTTTTTCGTGCCCCGACTTGTGTGCTTAAACTTCTTGAGAGTGTGCGTAGAAATTTCTTTTGGGGGGGGGGGGGGGGTGATCCTTCGGGTAAAAAAATGACGTGGGTTAAATGGGTTACCACTTGCTTACCTTATGGGTTGGGAGGGTTAAATGTTGGTTCTTTGAAAGGCAAGAACCTTGCGCTTTTGGACAAGTGGTGGTGGAGGTTCAAAACCGAAACCAATTGCTTGTGGTTCAAAATAATTCGTAGTATACATGGAATTGACAGTGGCTTGAGATCGGGAGATGGGCTTGCTCATCTTCCTTCCTTGAGCATTTGGCATAACATTATTATTGTAGGTAATCAAATAGAAGATCTAAAGGTCCCGTTCATTTGTTCTTTCAAGAAGTCAATTGGAAATGGTCGTTCATCATCATTTTGGAACGAGATTTGGTGTGGTTCGGATTGTTTCAAAAATTTATTCCCTCGCCTATATAGACTTGAAACAAACAAAGAAGCGATGGTTAGTGATCGTGTCGTGGCACAATGTAACATAGCATCATCATCAGTTACTGATAATTCAGCGGGTTCAGCAGTGACAGTTCGTGATTCCATAGCAGATCGAGAAAGTAGGTCAGTGGCTCAGCCTCAGCAGGTTCAAGCAGGTCCAAACAGACCCATGACATCAGCCCCGATTGCAGCAGGCCCATTTAGTCCAGCAGCAGCCCATACTCATGTAGTCCGTGTTACAGTAGCAGCTCAAAACGTAATCTACAACTATGCAGGTCATGTCTCGGGCCCATCTCAGTCTCCAACAGGTGTTGTATTTAATTGGGAATGGTCGAGAAATCCTACAGGTCGTACGAGTTTTGAATTGACGGAATTATCTAATCTATTGCGGTCTATTTCTTTTGATCTTAACTCTCAAGAATCGTGGAGATGGTCACTTGCACCAAATGGCATTTTCACGGTTAAGAAGCTGTATCAACAATTAGACAAGGAAATACTTGGGTACGCAGTTGTTAATCATCCGCAAGAATCGTTGAGAAATAACCTAGTGCCGAAGAAAATTGAAATATTCGTGTGGAGAGCTCTAAAAAAGAGGCTTCCGGTTCGGGTCGAACTCGACAAACGTGGTATTGATCTCCATAGTGTTCGATGCCCCATTTGCGACGACGATCTTGAATCGGTGGATCATTCGTTAATTAATTGCAAGTTCTCAATGGATGTTTGGTCTCGGGTATATAAATGGTGGAATTTGGGAAACAATCCCAGCGTGATTTTTTCCGATTTCTCCGCGGCAAATCTCCTAATGCTATGTCCCCCCTCGGGTTAAAAATCTGACAAGTCGTGGAGTGGACATGTGCATATTTGTTATGGAAGAATCGGAACATGAAGGTTTTCCAAGACAAAGGTTGTATTGCTTTGGTCGTGTTCAATGAAATTCAAGTCTTGTCATACGAATGGATCTCACCTAGACTCAAAGGATGTAGCATCGATTGGCATAATTGGCTCGTTAGTCCTTCATTGTATTTTGATAGTTAGTTAAATTCGTGTGGGTTGCAATCTTTGCACCCGTATTTTTCTCGTGATTTCTCGATTGCCGCGGCTCAATTCTTTGGCCGTCGCCCCCTTATTTGTACTCCGGTTTTAAGTATATAGTAGTATATATTATATATCACCTTGCTTTTCAAAAAATAATAATAATAATAATAATAAGCGTTTTTATGGCATTTTTTTCACCGCAAAAAGAAACTTTGGTCGCCTAATCAGTCAACCTAAGAATTATAACCATCTACATTCTTAAAATGTAATCCACTCCCTTAATTGCATCGACTCTGAGTTTATAATCCTTCTTGAAAACGAAATTATCAACGTTACATTTATTGAGAAATTTAATAACTTATGTTAACTTTTTGAGGTATTTGCCCAACAAATTATGACAATTTCAAGTGGCAGTAACCTAGTAACCTGATAAGTAATAATCACTTCTAAAATATATATACCATAACCTAAAAAACAAACCTTATCCTTTTACCCATTTTAGTATCGTAAGAAGAATTTGTTTGCGTTGTTATGTTTTTCTAAAGAAATGAGCTAAGAGAAGTTAGGATCCGACCTACATGAGGTGAGCTACTCCATTTGACCAGTGTAACATCATCGGCTTTGTAATCGTTGAGAATAAATTGCAAATAATTTGATAAGGCATAAGATAATCGTTCTCAGAACAAAAAATGAGATATGGTGCTTTCATGGACTACATAATTTCAATCATAACAAATAACAACAAAAATATTAACACAAAGAACTTTCCATTTAAAGTTATAAAAACTGTATGGTAACCTTAAGGGCAAACTTACTACAATCGAATAAGGAGTCTACCAATATTCTGCTCGTTATATATATTAAGGGTTAAAGCCAAAAATAGGCTACAAAGTTACACAAATGTACTGATGTCGTCCACAAACTCATTTCTGTCCTACTGTCGCCTACAAACTTTCAAAAAATGTGCTAATATCAACATTTTGTATTTTTGACCTGTTGAATATTAAATTTGACCTGATAATTTTTTTTTTTTTTTTTTAAATTCAGATCCAATCCACGAACGACACGTGTTGATTTGATATCATTTTTAACCGGTTTAGCCGGTAGCAAGTCATTTTTGTTTACATTGGTACACTTTTTGAAAGTTTTTGTTTATATTGGTACACTTTTTGAAAGTTTATAGGCGATAGTAGGACGGAAATGAGTTTGTGGGCGACATCGGTACATCTGTGTAAGTTTGTAGCCTATTTTTGACTTTAACCCAATTAAAGGTTTAATCGAGTATTATTTTTTAGTTAAGCTTGCTACGGACATTGTTTTTTAGTTACGTTCGGCACGCGTTTAGTCTAATAATCTACATTTTTACCGATGATAAATATAGTCTATAGTGAAGTACAAAGTTAAAAAAATTAATGTTTAGTGCCAAGTTTAGAAAAGATGAAACTGAAAGGGTAAAACGTTAAAGTAATGAAAATAGTTTTTCCGTATAACACAGACCACCATCTCGATCCGTTTCATAATTTACAATTCTATTCACCAACTTCAAACCCTAATTTACGAACATCATTTAACTAATTTAAACCCGAGCATTAGTACCGAGTCAATTAGG
The DNA here is from genome assembly GCF_046630445.1 of Rutidosis leptorrhynchoides. Lineage (NCBI taxonomy): Eukaryota > Viridiplantae > Streptophyta > Magnoliopsida > Asterales > Asteraceae > Rutidosis > Rutidosis leptorrhynchoides. The sequence goes on from NC_092337.1 coordinate 63,115,029, forward strand.
TTTTGTTTCACCATCGCCTATTTCAAAGCATTCACAGTTTCAGCATAAAAATGAAAAGGAAGCCTACCAGAGAATGCGACCTGGTGAATCGAAAGGAATTACTGAAGAAATGAGATTCTTTGTTATGAACTTACGTGACAAAAAACTTAAAGTTATAGCTGATAAATTGGATGGCAATGGTAATGTATTACGGGAGATAGTAGCAGTTAGTGAAATTAACGGTAGTGATGAGGTTAATGGGGATGATGATGTTGAAAGTGAAGTTGAGGATGCGAATTCTGATGATCCTGGGAGCCTGAATTAGAAGGATTGATGAGCTAATTGGTTGAAATTAGGTTTGTTTTTAGCATGATTGAAATTAACGGATCACAAGGCGTTTCATGTGTCTTTTAGACGATTTATCAATGTGCAATATTAATTGAATTTGATTTGATTAGGTTACATGTTGTCTTTAAGTGTTTCATGTATATGTGGATGATAATTTGTGTCATCATCATGGTTTAAAGCAGAGCCTACATCAGATTTGTATTTTCCTATGGTATATGGTTAGTCTCTTAGATGTCCAAAACCTACATCAGATTTTTAAAATATCATTTATATTTTAAAAATGCTGAGAAGGATGATAATGTTGATGATGGTGACCACAATATTGATGATGATGTGAAGTTCATCAGAACGATGAGGTATGAGGCGAATGAGAGTCTGAACAAACATGTAAGTAGCGCAACCCTCACATGGATGCAAAGTTTGCATATATTTGTTGGTGTTGCGAACACACTGTAGCTACATTCAATCTGGTTTTAGAAAATAGTGTGGATCGTGAACTCCAAAATTTGACCTGATGTAAATTGGGACCAAGTTACAGAGTTTTGGATTTACTGCTAGAGTCAAAAAGAACCAAATTCACCTTATTAGTAGATATGATGCCCCATTACACTATATGGATCCAAGCATCCAGCATATGAAATATCTAGAGGTTTGACTCATAACTCAGACGTCTACTAGTTTGGTGTCATGTTGTTTGAAGTCTTGTTTGGGAGAAGACACTACATGATATGATTGATCATTGATCTTAATCTTCGAATGCAAAGCACTATATCTAAGGAGGGGATTAGATTATGTTATCATATCTAAGGAGGGGATTAGATATGATTGAAACAGCATATTGTTGCTTGAAGGAGGAACAGCATCTAAATATCAATCACGTTATCAAAAGACTTGAGAGAGCGCTGGAACTTTAACACAAACATGTAAGTTGATATTCAATTATCTGTTATCTATTTTCTACCTTAATTTTAATGTTTTCTTCATGGTTAGATATAAGGAGGGGATTAGATTATGTATTTATATCTAAGTATCACTACAAGAAAATCTAACATTGGGGACGACGGTATTAGGGACGACACCAAGTTATCCCCAAAAATACGCTAAAGGACAAAAAACTGGGCTACTTTTTACCAAAAGTTTGACTATTTTGTTAGGGACGACATGTCGTCCCTATATGTCGTTCCCAAAACGAAAACATTTTTTTTTTATTTTTGTCGGTGGGGAAAAAATTTGCTCCAAAAGAACAAAAATTTTGGCGCCATATTTGGGAACGACATGTCGTCCCAAAAGCCTATTGGGGACGACACTTTTGACAGTTTTTTCATATTTATAGAGTCAATTATCAACAACATTGCACACGTCAAACACACATCAAACACACCGAAAATGTTGACCCTTCCGCCGTTGATTGTCTCATTAGAAGTGTATTACGAAAGTAAATTCTGTAATGAAATGAAACTTTACGATTATACGAGTAGTTCGAAATCTACGTTCGAAGAAATTGATGTTCGTGATGTAGGTTTAGAGGACCTTTTATACTTTTTGAAAGAAATGGTTCCGTTCGAACACACGGACGTCTTGTATTACGAAGATGACCGTGTTTCGAAATTGTCCGCTACATATCTCCGAACAGATGATCAGTGGAACGGTATAAAAGAAACCCTGAGTTGACGTTCTAATCGCATTTCTCTTTATTTACTTTTGGAAGATGAATAAATCACACTGAGTTGACGTTCTAATCGCATTTCCCTTTATTATTTTTTAGTTTAATTATATCATTTTTTTATATTTTATTATGTTTTAGTTTAATTATGTAGTTTTTTTTTATATTTTTTTGTGTTTTAGTTTAATTATGTCGTTGTTTTAATATTTTATTGTACTTTCTATTAAATGAATGAAAAATCGCAGTTATTTTCGAAATCTAACAAAGTTACTGAAATTATAACATTTCAACTACAAGCAACATCATACAAAGTTACTGAATTAAATTACATTATAACGACGAACATTAAACGAAAACCATACAAAGTTACTGAAATTAAATCACACTGATGATGATGATGATTACGATGACGGTTTCTAGTAACTGATGTATTGTCTTTTGGAAGTAAATGATGTATTTTCTTTTGAGAATAATTTCTACTTAACAATTGTGTGTTATAAACACCGATACATTACATCGACACATAAACACTGTTACATAACGATGTAATGTAACGGTACAATGTAACAGTGTAATGTCACGGTGTAAGGATGATGACGATGGTGATGATGAACGATGACGACGATGACGATGATGATTACGATGATGATGATGACAACGATGATGATGATTACGATAACGATGTTATGTAATGTTGTTATGTAACTATGTGTTATCCACATTACATAACCTCTTAAACTAATTTAACACACACACACACAGACATACATACATACATACATACATACATACATACATACATACACATATATATATATATATATATATATATATATATATATATATATATATATATATATATATATATATATATATATATCTGCACTAGAAACTGAAACTAACACTTAACGATGATGATGATGACGATGATGATTGTGATGATGATGATGATGATCATGACAATGATGATGATAATTAACGACGTTTAATTAGGGTTTAGGGTATAAGTAATAGGGGTTATTTAGTGTTTAGTGTTTAGGGCGTATAATATATAGAACACAACCATCAAGCTCCCGAACCTACCACCACGACCATAATATCGTCGACCATACTGGTAAATGTAACGACCCGTCAAAATCGCTATTGACGCGGCACGTTAATCATTGATTCCAAAGTGAGGTTTTGACCTCTATATGATACGTTTTGATAAAATATTGCATTCATTAAAATAAGTGACTTTCTAAACATAGAAAGTTATAAACATGTGGGCGAGTGCTTCGGTATAAGCAAAACCCCAAAATACATAAGTCTTTAATTTACAGGTTGACATCACAGTCCAATTATTTATTACACAACGCAGTTTTATTTTGAATGCAATAAACTTTGTACAAAGCATGAGAGACTCCATGCAGGCAACAAGCACATCACAGCGGAAGCATTCTAAGGACCTGAGAATAAAACATGCTAAAAAGTCAACACGGATGTTGGTGAGTTATAGGTTTAATTGCTCGAGTCATAAACATATATAAAGATAGACCACAAGATTTCATCAAAAGTTTATCAATAGATTCTACGTAACAGAGCACCCTGGTAACTAAACTTAACGCTATAGTGATAATTACCCCATTCGTTTTAATACGCGCAAACCAACGTGTCTTAAACTCAAATAACATACGTCCGTTAAAAGGCTAGCGCTCTAGCTCGGACAGGGATGTCAAGCCCTATGGATCCATATACAATTATTCGCGCCCACCAGTCCATATCCTATGTACTGGCAGCTACTAGTTACCAAAGCTAAGGGATTTTCGGTTTAACTCAGTGTAGAATTTTGTATGTACTTGTGTCTTATTGCGTTTAAAATAAATTGCATGTATTCTCAGCCCAAAAATATTTAAAGTATTTAAAAAGGGAGACTATAACTCACAGTTCAATATTGCGATTCAATATTGTAGGCAAATTGCGTAGACGTAATGATGGTAGACGACTGTATGGTTGGTCTTGGATTCAAGAAAAATACCCCGAACAATACCCAATATTTCCTTATTTTAAAACGGTTTGAAACCCGAATTAAAAATACCCTCGAATATACTTTATTATTATTAAACTTAAAATTAAAATTATAATTATAATTATAAATATAAAATTTACGTACATAAATAATTATGAAAAATTTCGTCGAGCAAAACTGACCTTTTATAGTACTTTTCGATTTACTGTAGCTCATGCGATCGCATGAGTTTTCAGTGTTTTTGCCATGCGATCGCATGGCCGCCTTTTCTGTTTTTATTTGCTAGTTCGTCGACATCAAATAGTGTTTACTATAGCAAATATTGTTTACTGTAGCAAATAGTGTTTTACTGTAGCAAATAGTGTTTTACTGTAGCAAATCACTGTAGCAAACTCGTTTTCACTGTAGAACTGTAGCAAAATACGGTTTCACTGTAGCAAATAGTGTTTTACTGTAGCAAATTGTGTTTTACTGTAGCAAAGTAATTTTTACTGTAGTAAATAGGGTTTTACTGTAGGAAAGTCGTTTTTACTTGTACATATATATTTACATACATATAATTGTTCATGAATCGTCGAGAGTAGTCAAAGGTAATTGTATATATGAAACAGTTCTAAAATTTTGAGACTCAATCTAACAGACTTTGTTTAACGTGTTAAAATAATAAATCGTATAGAGAATTGGTTTAAATAAGTCAAAAATTTTCGGGTCATCACAGTACCTCCCCGTTAAAGAAAATTCCGTCCCGAAATTTTGAGTAGTACCTGTTTCATGAGCGATATCAGTGAACAAATGTGGATACTTTTGCTTCATCTGATCTTCACGTTCCCAAGTAAACTCGGGTCCTCGTCTTGCGTTCCAACGAACCCTAACTATCGGTATTTTGCTTTGTTTTAATTGTTTGACCTCACGGTCCATGATTTCAACAGGTTCTTCGACAAAATGGAGTTTATCATTGATTCGTATTTCGTCAAGAGGAATTACGACATCCTCTTCAGCTAAACATTTCTTCAAATTTGACACGTGAAATGTGTCGTGAACACTACTAAGTTCTTGCGGTAGCTTTAATCGATAAGCAACTGCTCCAATTCTTTCGGTGATTTCAAAGGGTCCTACGTACCTAGGACTTAGCTTTCCTCGTTTACCGAATCGTACAACGCCTTTCCAGGGTGACACTTTCAACATGACTTTGTCGCCCACTTGAAATTCTAACGGTTTTCTTCTTACATCAGCATAACTCTTTTGGCGACTCATGGCCGTTTTCAATCGCTGTTGTATTTGAATGATCTTTTCGGTGGTTTCGTGAATAATTTCTGGTCCAGTAAGTTGTCTTTCTCCTACTTCACTCCAACATATAGGAGATCTGCACTTTCTACCGTAAAGTGCTTCAAATGGCGCTGCGTTGATGCTCGTATGATAGCTGTTATTGTATGAAAATTCTGCCAACGGTAAGTGTCGATCCCAACTGGTTCTAAAGTCAATCACGCATGCCCGTAACATGTCTTCCAATGTTTGTATTGTTCTTTCACTTTGACCATCTGTCTGTGGGTGATAAGCGGTGCTCGTATCTAATCGAGTTCCCAATGCTTTTTGTAATGACTGCCAGAAACGTGATGTGAATCGGGTGTCGCGATCAGATATGATGGAGATGGGTACACCATGCCTGGAAACTACTTCCTTCAAATATAGGCGTGCTAATTTCTCCATACTGTCTGTCTCCTTTATTGGTAGAAAGTGAGCTGATTTAGTTAGACGATCAACTATCACCCAAACAGTATCATGACTACTTGTAGTCCTTGGCAATTTCGTAATGAAATCCATGGTTATTCTTTCCCATTTCCACTGCGGAATTTTTGGTTGTTGCAGTAATCCTGACGGCTTTTGGTTTTCAGCTTTGACCTTTGCACACGTCAAACATTTGCTTACATAAGTAGCAATTTCTGTCTTCATATTGGGCCACCAATAAAATTTCTTGAGATCATGGTACATTTTTCCGTTTCCTGGGTGAATTGAGTACCTCGTTTTGTGTGCTTCATCCAGTACTAGTTGCCTTAGGTTACCATGTTTTGGTACCCATATCCTACCAGCAAAATACAGGGTTCCATCGGCTTTTTCTTCAAGTTGTTTTTCTAACCCTTTGCTCATTTCACCTTTTTCGTTTTCTTCTTTTAAAGCTTCTAACTGTGCTGCTTGAATTTGCTTTGTGAGATCAGTACGAATTGTAATATTCAAAGCTCGGACCCTAAGAGGTTTTACTCTTTCTTTTCGACTTAGGGCATCAGCTACAACATTAGCCTTTCCGGGGTGGTAACGGATTTCACAATCGTAATCGTTTAACAACTCTACCCAGCGACGTTGCCTCATATTGAGTTGTTTTTGATCAAAAATATGCTGAACACTCTTATGGTCGGTGTACACTCTACACTTGGTGCCATATAGATAGTGTCTCCATATTTTGAGTGCAAAAACTACTGCTCCAAGTTCTAAATCGTGCGTCGTATAGTTCTTTTCATGAATTTTTAGTTGTCGTGAGGCATATGCGATGACTTTTGTGCGTTGTATTAATACACATCCTAAACCTTGGCGTGAAGCATCACAATAGATCACGAAATGACAACATGGGTGCAGACGTTAACTTCTTCTTTAATAACTGGAATGAGGATTCCTGTTCTGTGGACCAATCATACTTCTTTCCCTTTTGAGTCAATGCAGTTAAGGGTTTGGCGATTCTAGAGAAATCTTGAATGAATCTTCGGTAGTAACCAGCAAGACCTAGGAATTGGTGAATTTGTATTGGAGTCTTCGGGGTTTCCCATTTACTAATGGCTTCGATCTTGGCGGGGTCAACTTTAATTCCATGTTTACTAACAACATGGCCCAAAAATTGTACTTCTTGTAACCAGAAATCACACTTCGAAAATTTTGCGTACAATTCTTCTTTCTTGAGTATCTTCAGTACCAGTCTTAAGTGTTGCTCATGTTCTTCCTTGTTCTTCGAGTAAATCAATATGTCGTCGATAAAAACAATGACAAATTTGTCTAAATACGGTCTACAGATGCGATTCATTAGATCCATGAATACTGCTGGAGCATTAGTTAATCCAAAAGGCATGACTAGAAACTCATAGTGACCGTAACGGGTTCTGAACGCGGTTTTAGGAACATCTTCTTCCTTCACTCTCAGTTGATGATATCCGGAGCGTAGATCAATCTTAGAATAAACACTTGATCCTTGCAATTGATCAAATAAATCATCAATCCTCGGTAATGGGTACCGATTCTTGATCGTTAATTTGTTTAATTCTCTGTAATCTATGCACATTCTCATAGATCCATCCTTCTTCTTGACGAACAGAATAGGAGCACCCCAAGGTGAAAAACTAGGACGAATAAATCCACGGTCCGATAATTCTTGCAAATGGTCTTGTAATTCTTGCATTTCTGAAGGTGCAAGTCTATATGGAGATCGGGCTACAGGTGCAGCTCCTGGTATGAGATCAATCTGGAATTCTACACATCTGTGTGGAGGTAGCCCCGGTAATTCTTCTAGAAATACTCTGGGATATTCTCTTACAACCGGCATGTCATTAATGCTTCTTTCTTTAGTATCGATATTCTTTACGTGTGCCAAAATAGCATAACAACCTTTTCTTATAAGTTTCTGGGCCTTCATACAGCTGATAAAGTTCAGCTTTGAGTTGCTCTTCTCCCCATAAATCATTAATGACGTTTCATCCTTACGAGGGATGCGGATTGCTTTCTCAGCGCAAACAACTTCCGCTCTTGTTTTGGACATCCAGTCCATGCCAACGATTACGTCAAAACTTCCTAATTCTAAGGGTATCAAATCGATTTTGAAGGTTTCACCAGCGAGATTCATTTCGCAACCATGGCAAATTTTATCGGCTTTTATCAGTTTACCATTAGCTAATTCAATAGTATATTTATCGTCTAGAGGTAATGATGCACATTTTAGTTTAAAACTAAAGTCTTTACACATATAACTTCTATCAGCACCCGTATCAAACATAATAGAAGCTAGTTGATTATTAACGGTAAACGTACCCGTGACAAGATTAGGATCCTCACGTGCTTTACTGGCACTAACATTAAATGCCCTCCCACGTGCGGGTTCTTTGTTCTTCTCCTTATCAGGGCATTGATTTATAAAGTGACCAGACTTCCCGCATCCAAAACATTTCTTGACATCGGTCAGTTTTGTCTTTACTTCAGAAACGGTGGCATAACAATCTTTCGCCACATGTCCTTTCTTGTTGCACTTATCACAGACCACTTGACAATAACCTGCATGATGTGTGTAACATCTTTTGCAGAACGGATGGGGTCCCTTATAGTTTGGACTTGCAGTTGCCCCATCTTGTTTACCTTTAAAAGTTTCTTGTTTCTTCAAGTGAGTACTTTTGCCCTTATAGTCTTCCCATTTCCTCTTTCCTTCAGTTGTCTTGACTTCGGTAATTGGTGCCTTAATCGAACTCTCTGTGATCTGGTCCATGAGTTGGTGTGCCATTATCATGGCTTCCTGCATCGTATTCGGTTTGGACGATGTAACATTTCCTTTGATATTGATCGATAAACCGTCAATATACATTTCTATCTTTTGTTTCTCATTTGGCACCAATTCGGGACACAACAAGGCTAGTTCCATGAAACGCTTTTCATAGTTATTGAGATTCGCGCCGATAACCTTCAGATTACGTAACTCAGATTCCATTTTTATGATCTCGTTTCGAGTACAGTACTCCTCGATTAGCATCTTTTTCAGTTCTTCCCAAGAGATATCATATGCCGTATCTATTCCTTCTGCTTTAGCATAATTGTTCCACCAAGTAAGTGCACCGTCTTGCAACGTGCACGAAGCATACTTTGACTTGTCTCCGTTCGCACAATTACTGATTTTAAAAACGGACTCCATCTTTTCAAACCATCGGGTTAGACCGACTGGTCCCCCGGTTCCACTAAATGTCTGTGGTTTGCATCCTTGAAAAGTTTTGTATGAGCATCCGTTTCGTGAGTTTGTGTTTACGGCTGCTACTTTGGTTGCTGCTTCGGCTGTTGCTTTTGCTGCCTCGGCTGCAGCAATTCTTTCATTCACACGTTTCTCGACTAGTTGCTCAAACTCAGCATCCGACATTTGAGACATGTTTCTTCAATAAACACAACAGATATAATTTAATCATATAGAATATTATAGATAAAATGAGTTGTCAATAGTTAATCGTAGCATATTAATAATATGAACCGATTATTATAAAAGCCTTTTCTTCTTATTAGCATTTTATAATTATTTCTAGGGTATTACCTACCCGTTAAGTTCATACATAATAGCTAGTACAAGGAATTAACTACTAAAATCCTAATAATATTCTACTATGAAAAATTATAGCTAGTTACTACATTATTATGTAACAATAATAATAAGAAGTAGTAATAATACAAATAATCATTCCATGCATTTATTATTAATAAACCAAAATAATACAATAGCATACAATACTGATATTTTACATATGCTTATTTTACATAACAAGATAGAGTAGCACACATAAGCAATAGAATAGCGCATGGAAGATTTATGGTTGCGGGGTCGTTTATTCAGAACTATCAGAAACTTCTTCCCATTTGGTTCTCTCTGCCAATTGTTTGTGTGCACATGGTCCAACAGACATTCTGGCAGTGTATTTTATTTTTAGTTGGGGTTTTGAGGTACCCGTTGCCTCAGTGGGTTTAATACAATAAGGGTGGTTACGGATCGAATGGTCATGTTCCTTTTTAATAATTAAGGACTTTTTATTATTGTGGTTGTTTTTATTATCTATAGCAAGTTGGAATTTCTCCTTAGTGACCTCTTTTATTTCATTAGCGAAATCTTCCTCCTTACTGATTTTGTCTGATGATGAACTGTCTGAGTCATGCGTAGGAGAATATGATGACGAAATGCTAGAATATGTACCGGTGGTCATGAACCAAAATCTGCCAGGCGTAATCGGCACAACCCGCCCGTCGGTGGTATATCTGGACCAATGTCCATATTTGTTTAGAAATGGACGATCCTCGTTTACTCCAGGGATCATGGGTCCATGCCAACGATACTGTGGCTCCGGAAAACTAAAGCTGGGTGGAGCTGGAACCTCCTCTGGGTTTACCGGGAGTTGAGATTCCCCGGCTAACACAATTTCTTCTTTAATAGGTATTGGAACGCCCTTTTCAGTTGTGGATAGAATAGATTCAGTGTCCGATTCCGAGTCGTACAAAATGATAGGATTAGAGGAAGTCATCTATCACATAATTGAAACAACAATTACGTTAGCATATAAATATATCACATATAATGTTTTTGACCAAATAATAAGCAAAAATCAGTAAAAACAGATATGTTCATAGTCCAGACTCACTAATGCATCCTAACAATTACCAGTTAAACACACTAATGTAATTTCTGGTTCCCTATGACCTCAAGCTCGGATACCAACTGTAACGACCCGTCAAAATCGCTATTGACGCGGCACGTTAATCATTGATTCCACAGTGAGGTTTTGACCTCTATATGATACGTTTTGATAAAATATTGCATTCATTAAAATAAGTGACTTTCTAAACATAGAAAGTTATAAACATGTGGGTGAGTGCTTCGGTATAAGCAAAACCCCGAAATACATAAGTCTTTAATTTACAGGTTGACATCACAGTCCAATTATTTATTACACAACGCAGTTTTATTTTGAATGCAATAAACTTTGTACAAAGCATGAGAGACTCCATGCAGGCAACAAGCACATCACAGCGGAAGCATTCTAAGGACCTGAGAATAAAACATGCTAAAAAGTCAACACGGATGTTGGTGAGTTATAGGTTTAATTACTCGAGTCATAAACATATATAAAGATAGACCACAAGATTTCATCAAAAGTTTATCAATAGATTCTACGTAACAGAGCACCCTGGTAACTAAACTTAACGCTATAGTGATAATTACCCCATTCGTTTTAATACACGCAAACCAACGTGTCTTAAACTCAAATAACATACATCCGTTAAAAGGCTAGCGCTCTAGCTCGGACGGGGATGTCAAGCCCTATGGATCCATATACAATTATTCGCGCCCACCAATCCATATCCTATGTACTGGCAGCTACTAGTTACCAAAGCTAAGGGATTTTCGGTTTAACTCAGTGTAGAATTTAGTATGTACTTGTGTCTTATCGCGTTTAAAATAAATTGCATATATTCTCAGCCCAAAAATATTTAAAGTATTTAAAAAGGGAGACTATAAACTCACAGTTTAATATTGCGATTCAATATTGTAGGCAAATTGCGTAGACGTAATGATGGTAGATGACTGTATGGTTGGCCTTGGATTCAAGAATAATACCCCGAATAATACCTAATATTTCCTTAGCTTAAAGCGGTTTGAAACCCGAATTAAAAACACCCTCGTATATACCTTATTATTATTAAACTTAAATTTAAAATTATAATTATAATATAAATATAAATATTAAGAGAGAAATGTAATAAACTTCGTCGAACAAACTGCGTATTTATATTACTTTTCGATTTACTGTAGCTCATGCGATCGCATGAGTTTTCAGTGTTTTTGCCATGCGATCGCATGGCCGCCTTTTCTGTTTTTGTTTGCTAGTTCGTCGACATCAAATAGTGTTTACTGTAGCAAATAGTGTTTACTGCAGCAAATAGTGTTTACTGTAGCAAATAGTGTTTTACTGTAGCACTGTAGCAAACTACGGTTTCACTGTAGCAAACTACGGTTTCACTGTAGCAAATAGTGTTTTAATGTAGCAAATTGTGTTTTACTGTAGCAAAGTAATTTTTACTGTAGCAAATAGGGTTTTACTGTAGGAAAGTCGTTTTTACTTGTACATATATATATACATACATATAATTGTTCATGAATCGTCGAGAGTAGTCAAAGGTAATTGTATATATGTAACAGTTCTAAAATTTTGAGACTCAATCTAACAGACTTTGTTTAACGTGTTAAAATAATAAATCGTATAGAGAATTGGTTTAAATAAGTCAAAAATTTTTGGGTCATCACATTTGGCGCCTCCTAATCCAACTCCTAATTCAACTCCTAGTACAACTCATGATGATGGTGAACCCGAAGGCGAAGACGAGGGTGACAGAGTTGGTCGATTTGAAGAAAACGAAGAAGAAGACGAAGAAGAAGAATTAGGGTAAGTATGGTATTTGAGTTTGCTACTCGGATATGCTTAACGTTTAATGTGTAAACTTTGTTTTGGATTAATGTAATCATTAGATAATTGTTTAACTTAGAGACATGTTTTAATTTAATGTTATGGTTGTGTTTGCGAATTATCTTATGTTATTACAGCAGGTTTTTTGTTTGTTGGTATGGTGTCGTTTTTACGGATGTGAAACAGCTAAAATAAGCTGAAATTTGTACAGCAGTTTATTGGGGACGACATGTCGTCCCCACTGGTCGTCCCCAATCCATTTTCCAATTATATATTTTTAATTAAATAATTTCGTTCTAAAATATATATCAGATTCTTAGGGACGATATGTCGTCCACAATGGTCGTTTCAAACATTTATATAATAAAATAATATTTATTAATCAAAAAAATAAAATAATATGTTAGGGACGACATGTCGTCCCCATATGTCGTCCCGAAATTTCTTCCCAACTGCCAACAAGAAATTCAAAGTGGGCCCCAGTGTCGTCCCCAACCGTCGTTTCAAAAAAACTTTAGCGACGATGCAATAGGGACGACTGATTAGGGACGACATGTCGTCCCTAATGCCTGTTTAGGGACGACATGTCGTACCTAATGGACAGATCCTGTCGTTCCTAATGTACGATTTTCCTGTAGCGTATGACTCAAATTCTATTAGTCTGGTTGCATTGCCGTGTTCAATGGAGCGTGCTCGGAGCCAACACCCTATGATCCTTGAGTGTGTTGAATGTTCTAGGGTGACGTGGTCGACCACAACGGTAATTTCCATCGTTAAATAAAAAAACCGGGAATATTGCTGTTTGAACTAATACTTAATAATATTTTAAATATATTTACCTATATACCTACTCATTTCTTCATATATTCACACAACAATTCTCATCCATATCCACATGTCTAACCAAAACAAAAATCCAAATCAAAACAATTTTTCGTTTATTAATCTTATAAAATTTCGTAAATGTCGGAAAGCCAAATAAAATAGTCTCGGTTCATTGCAAATGTTTCTACTATTACCACTACATACTAATCAACACCCAGAATTTGGTCGTTTGGCCCCATCCCCCCCAAAAAACTCGCCCAAAACGACAAGGAGGGAAAAAAGGGGGAAAAAACCACAAAAACCCCCTAAAAAATGTGACAACTTACACCCAAACCCTCAAAACAGGGGTGTAAAGTGTAAAATACATATTTTAATTAAAAATCTTAAACAAACTCCACCCATATTTTCAACGGGACATATCTTTCCGCCCGGCTCGCGTTAAATTTTTTCAATCCCACCGTTCAACTCAAAAAAATCTAACGAACACAACGGGACTAACTAGACGCGAAACGGACACTTCTAAAATAACGCTAAATACCTCGGACTATATTCAATACATACACACCCCTCTAATAAACTACCCAAACTAACTACATCATATCGATATTTTAGTTTCCGTTAAAAAAACACTAAATAACGGGCCCTATATTCTCGCTCGGTGCGCGTTAAATTTTTCCGAGACCACCGTTCAACTCGAAATAATTTTACGAACACAACGCGACTAACTTTACGCGAAACGGACATCGTTAAAAAAGCTTTACATACATATACATACACGTCCAACAAACAACCCAACCTACTAGATATATTAGGTACCAAACAACGTATATCCAAATTCGACCGCGCGTCGAATACAACCGCAGCAACGCGCGGTCGAATTTTTTCTAGTTAGATTTCATTGTTAAGTTAGTAACGTAACCGGTAAACGTATCATAAGGATAATGTTAATGTATGTAGGCTTCGGCAGAGGCTTACTTGGTGGTTAAGTTAGGGTTTGGCCAATCCTAATTTAAATGGGCCGGGCTTAGGTTAATTAGACTAGGGTTTGTCTTAATCCTTGTCTATAAATACTCTCTCATATGTACATGCTTTGTATCACCTCCAAATTAATAATAATACTCTCTAGTTCCAAAGTGGATGTAGGTTTCACATCGAAACTGAACCACTATAATTCTCGTGTCGTTTCTTTTAATTCCTGTGTTTATATCTCGGCTATTATTGTGTGTGTTTGTGATTGCTTGATCGATTAGGGTTACTACTCTGATAAAAGACAGTTCTAGCCTTAACAACTGGTATCTAGAGCTCAAGTTTAACCCTAGCCATCAACAGCTGCTGCAGTTGCAATCAAGGTGCAGCCGCCACTTTTTTCTCTGATTGCAGGTCTGATCGCAGCTGATCCAGGTCTGATCGCAGCTGATTACAGGTCTGATCCAGGTTTAATTCTAGCCGACTACTGGATCAACCCTAACCGCCGCCAAAATATCTATTGCTGCTGTTTTTTTTCTTTTCTTTTTTGATCCAGATAACGGGATCTAACAGTTGTTGCTATTACAAAGATCATCACAGCTGCTATTCCTTAGATCTAAGCTAGATCAATGGCTGAAGAAGGGAGGATCAAAATCGACAAGTTTGATGGGCAAGATTTTGGATGGTGGAAGATGCAGGTTGAAGATTTGTTATGTCAGAAGGATCTGATCGATGCCTTGAATGAGAATAAACCAGAAGGAATGAAAGACGACGAGTGGAAAACACTTGACAGGAAAGCCCTAGCAGTTGTCAGACTCACGTTGACAAAAAGTGTTGCCTTTAACATTGTGAATGAAACCACGACACATGGTTTGATGAAGACCTTAGCAAATATGTATGAGAAGCAGTCTGCTTCTAACAAGGTGTTTTTGATCAGACAGTTGGTAAACAACAGGTTGAAAGAAGGTGCTTCAGTAACAAATCATGTTAATAACTTCAACAATATTATCTCTCAGTTACTGTCAGTTGATATCAAGTTCGATGACGAAGTCAAAGCTCTTCTATTATTATCTTCGTTACCTGAAAGCTGGTCAGGTTCAGTCACAGCTATCAGTGGATCCACAGAGTCCTCAAAGCTAAAGTTTGAGAGCATTCGTGATTTTATTCTTGGGGAAGATATAAGAAGAAAGAGCTCAGGAGAACCATCAGGAAACTTGCTGAGCACCGAAGAGAGGGGTAGGAGAAAAGGCAGAAGTAACACCACCAGGGGTAGGTCAAAGTCAAGAAGGAGGAGTGTGTCAAGAACGAGGAATGATATTAAATGTTGGAATTGTCAGGAGACTGGGCACTTCAGAAACCAGTGCACTAAGCCAGTCACATCATCAAAGCTAAAGGAAGTTAATGTTGCAGTTGCAACAGATGATTATGATAAAATCCTTGTTTGCTGCATTGAGAATACAATTGATGCGTGGGTTATGGATTCAGGAGCATCGTTTCATGCTACCCCAAGTCCACATTTGATGAAGAATCTACGAACAGGTAATCTTGGTAAAGTTCGTTTGGCTAATGATCATTGTCTTGACATTACAGGGATTGGAGACTTAGAGCTGAAGACCTCTTTGGGCACTAAATGGACCTTGGAAAATGTCTGAGTTATTCCTGGTCTAAAGAAGAAACTAATCTCTGTTGGACAACTTGATGATCAAGGATATAGTGTGCTATTTGGTGAAGGTCAGTGGAAAGTAATAAAGGGGAACTTAGTAATAGCCAAGGGTAAGAAGAGAGGCACTCTTTATATAGTAGAAGTTCCAGCTAATGAAGTAAATACAGTTTCCAATGATCGTAGCTTAACCAGTCAGTGGCACCAACATTTAGGTCACATGAGTGACAAAGGAATGAAAATGCTAGTGTCTAATGGTAAAATTCCTGGTCTAAAGAGAGTTGAATCGGACTTTTGCGAGTCACGTGTTCTAGGAAAGAAGAAGAAGGTCACCTTTGCAAAAGCAGGCAGAACATTAAAGGCTCAGAAGTTGGAGCTAGTACACACGGATGTGTTCGGGCCTACTCCTGTTTCTTCATTGGGAGGAGCACGCTATTATGTTACTTTCATCGATGATTCAACACGCAAGGTATGGGTTTACTTTCTTAAAAATAAATCTGATGTATTTGAAGCTTTTAAGAAATGGAAATCTGCTGTTGAATTATCTTGTGATTTGAAGGTAAAATATTTGAAGTCAGATAATGGAGGAGAATACATCAGCACCGAATTCGTTAACTCTTGTGCTGATCATGGAATTCGGATGATCAATACGGTTCCAGGTACTCTACAACAAAACGGAGTTGCAGAAAGAATGAATCGTACTTTAAATGAGAGAGCACGTAGCATGAGACTTAATTGTGGGCTACCAAAGACTCTATGGGCTGATGCAGTAAGCACTGCCGCTTATTTGATCAACCGTTCTCCATCAGCTCCGCTTGATTTCAAAATACCCGAAGAAGAATGGAGAGGTAAAGCAATCAGTTATGAGCATCTAAAAATCTTTGGGTGCAGTGCATATGATATTAATAAAGATGGTGACAAACTAGATGCAAAAGCAAAAAAGTACATGTTCATTGGTTATGGGGGAGATGACATGGGTTACAAGTTATGGGATAACAAGGGAAAACATGTTATCAGAAGTAAACATGCCACCTTCAATGAAGCAGAATTGTACAAGGATTTCAACTCAACACCAAAAAAAAAAAAGAATCAGTTGAATTTGAGGTTGACACAGAGACAACAAGAGAGGATGAAAGGGAAACTCCAGAGTATGAAACCGAAGTTCCAGTGGGAGTTCCTAACAGTGAAAGCTCAGAATCTGATCACGAGCAGACTTCTGAAAGTGGGAGCTCAGATTCTGATGATGAGCAGCCCCTACAGCCCCCACCACAACCTGACCAGTCCAATTAAGTCAGGAGATCTACACGAGTCACAAGACAAGAGAAGTTTAGTCCAACAGTTAACTATCTTCTTTTGACAGAAAATGGGGAACCAGAAAGTTATTCTAAGGCAATGAAGGTGAAAGATTCGTTCCAGTGGGAGCAGGCTATAAAAAGCGAGATGGAATCTTTATTGAAAAATCAAACTTGAAGGTTGACCAAGTTACCACCAGGAAAAAGAGTCTTACAGAATAAATGGGTTTTCAGAGTCAAAGATGAAGCGGATGGTTCTAAACGATACAAAGCAAGATTAGTTGTCAAAGGATTTCAACAAAAGAAAGGAGTCGACTATGCTGAAATCTTTTCTCCAGTAGTGAAGATGACGACTATCAGATTGGTTCTAAGTATGGTGGCAACCGAGAAGTTACACTTAGAACAGTTGGATGTTAAAACAGCCTTTCTGCATGGCAACATTGAAGAAGACATTTATATGTCTCAACCAGAGGGGTTTTGTGTCAAAGGAAAGGAGAATCTTGTGTATAATCTAAAGAGAAGCTTGTATGGTTTGAAACAAGCTCCCAGACAGTGGTACTTGAAATTTGATAATTTCATGGAGAAGACAGGATTCGTGAGAAGTTCTACAGATCATTGCTGTTATTTGAAGAAGTTCAAGAGCTCCTATATTGTATTGCTTCTTTATGTCGATGATATGTTAATTGCAGGTTCTGATATGGTTGAAATACGCAAATTGAAGAAGCAATTATCTAGAGAATTTGAAATGAAGGATCTCGGGCCAGCTAAGCAGATTCTCAGTATGAGTATATGCAGGAATAAAGATGGGTCAGTTTCTTTATCTCAAGAAAAGTATATTCGCAAGGTTCTTGAAAAGTTCAGAATGAATGGTGAGTCTACAAAGCCAAGAAACACACCGTTGGGAAGTCATCTAAAGCTTTCTAAACAACAGTCTCCTAAAACTAAAGTAGAAAAAGCAGAAATGGCTAAGGTTCCTTATGCATCCGCCGTGGGTAGTCTAATGTATGATATGGTGTGTACAAGACCTGATATAGCACATGCAGTTGGGATGGTTAGTCGCTTTATGTCAAGTCCGGGGAAAGAACATTGGGAAGCAGTGAAGTGGATACTGCGGTATTTAAAGGGTACTCCCAAAATTGGGTTATGTTTCAAGGGCAGAGATACTACTCTCAGGGGTTATTCTGATGCAGATCTGGGTAGATGCAATAATACCTTCAAGAGCACCACCGGGTATGTATTCACTATAGGAGGAACAACGGTGAGTTGGATGTCTAGGCTTCAAAAGAGCATGGCTCTATCTACTACTGAAGCAGAATACATGGCCTTGACTGAAGCCAGTAAAGAACTAGTGTGGTTGAAGACATTCATGAAAGAACTGGGCAGTAAACAGACAGAATTTGTCTTATATTGTGATAATGAGAGCGCAATTAAGTTAGCAAAGAATCCAGTCTATCATGCTAAGATGAAGCACATTGGCATGAAGTATCACTTTATCAGAGAACGGATAAGCAATGGAACATTTAATCTGGAGAGCATTCCAGGTTCAAAGAATCCAGCAGATATGTTCACCAAACCAGTATCGCTGGATAAGTTGAAGCTGTGCATAAGTTCAACTGGCCTTCAGGAACATTGAAGAGAAGGCAGGAACTAGAGAGAGAAGAGATGAGCTGAGTCTTGCAAAGCAGAAGTACAAGAGTGCAGATTGATGTTGTTCGAAGCCTCCAAGTGGGAGATTGTTAATGTATGTAGGCTTCGGCAGAGGCTTACTTGGTGGTTAAGTTAGGGTTTGGCCAACCCTAATTTAAATGGGCCGGGCTTAAGTTAATTAGACTAGGGTTTGTCTTAATCCTTGTCTATAAATATTCTCTCATATGTACATGCTTTGTATCACCTCCAAATTAATAATAATACTCTCTAGTTCCAAAGTGGATGTAGGTTTCACGTAGAAACTGAACCACTATAATTCTCGTGTCGTTTCTGATGTTTTGCGAGGTGTATATAAAATAGTTATTAATTTTAGCAGGAAATACTATTAAATACGATACAATTTTACACAAGATATTTATTTATTTATAGAATGGATATACTTAAACCTTGCTACAACACTTATAGGCAGTGTACCTAATCGTACAGTAGTGTAGTTTTTAGTAAGTCCGGTTCGTTCCACAGGGAAATCTTTAAACAAAGCTCAACGCTATATTAGTTTACTTTTATAAAAATACAAATATATATATATGTAATATTATTATTATAAAGGGGGGTTTTTACCGTTTAATGACCGGTTTGTCGATTTTAAGACTTTAGTCGCAGTTAAAACCTAATGTAAAATATAAAATAAATACAAGACTTAAATTAAAGCGTAAAGTAAATAACGATAATGAAATTTCGAATAATAAAAGTGCGATAAAATAAACTTGCGATAATTAAAAAGTACGATAATTAAAAGTGCGATTAAATAACAATAAATAAAAGTGCGATAATTAGAAGTGCAATTAAATATAAAATAAAGGAAATTAAATATGAAATAAAAGAATTATGCTTATTTAAACTTCCGTAATCATGATGTTTGACGTGTTGATTTTAGTTTTATGCCCATGGGTTAATTGTCCTTTGTCCTGGATTATTTAATATGTCCGTATGGTTTTTGTCCATAACAGTCCATCAGTCATAAATATAAAGTGCGAGTGTCCTCATCAAATTATTCTTATACCCGAAGTTAAATATTCCAACTAATTGGGGATTCGAATTGTAACAAGGTTTTAATACTTTGTTTAATGAATACACCAGGTTATCGACTGCGTGTAAACCAAGGTTTTACTACTTTGTTAACAATCACACCAATTACCCTTGAATGTAATTTCACCCCTGTTTTAATTATTCTAGTGGCTATTAATCCATTCCCGTGTCCGGTTAAATGAACGATTATTCGTACATATAAATACCTCGCCCATCGTGTCCGATCGAGTGTATATGGTAATTTATAGGGACGCCCAATTATAAATCTTTATATTAACATTAACAAACTATCATTTAGTTAAACAAATATAAAGCCCATTAATAGCCCATAGTCTAATTTCCACAAGTGTCGTTCTTTTGTCCAAACCCTAATTATGGTACAAAGCCCAATTACCCAATTTTAGTAATTAGCCCAACATCATGATTACTTCGTTTTAAATAAGCATAATAATAACTTAGCTACGAGACATTAATATAAAAAGGTTGAACATAACTTACAATGATTAAAAATAGCGTAGCGTTACACGGACAGAATTTCGACTTACACCCTTAAAACATTCGCTAACATACCCTTATTATTAGAATTAAAATTAAAATTAAAATTAAAATATAAATTATATATATTTTTATATCGTATATATGAGAGAGAGATATATTTTCCCTCTTTTTAAACTCGGCAGAAAACTGGCTTTATATAGGACCTGACCAGCATTTTCACTCCATGCGACTCGCATGGATTTTGTGCCTCTGGCCATGCGAGTCCCATGGCCACCCTGGATCCAGCCAAATTGCTTTGTTTTCTTCTTGCCGACGTAATATAATAATAATATATAATATATAATTATATATATATTATATTATATTCTTGTGCATAGTAGACTAGATATTTTTGGTCCGTTGCGTCGGGCGTTTCTTCTAGGCTCAGGTCCCGGTTCCGGATTTTCGGACGTCTTCGCGTATTATTTTAAATCGCGTACTTTGCGTCTTGTAACTTGTACTCTTGTTATTTTGAGACGTTCCTCATCAATAATTTGAACCTTTTTGATTGAATCTTGTACTTTTTAGCTTTTTGGACCTTTCCGTCTTCAATTTGTCGAATCTGCCTTTTATCTTCACTTTTTAATATTTAAACGAATAGTGCTTGTAAATCGAACAATATCAACTAAAATCTTGTCTTTCTTGGGAAATAATGCTGTAAAATATGTGTTCATTTTTAGCATATCAATATTCCCACACTTAAGCATTGCTTGTCCTCAAGCAATATAGTCTTGAAACACTTGAATCACTTCTTTATTCTTCACACTTTGTACATAAGTGACTTCAATACAGCGGTATAAACAATGATAGTAACGATGTGGTTAAAGGTGGGTGTGTCTTTTTATGGTTGCCTCGGGTTTAGGTCAACGACACTGGCAATCAAATAGCCGATTTACTTTCGGTTTCCAAAGCAAAGTGCACATTTGAAAGGCGATTTACAGTCCCACATGACTATAAAAATTTAGATCCTTAAGGAAATTGGATCTTTATGAAAACATTTGATCTTTTGAAAATTCAAGCTAGATTTTACCCTAGATAAGTTTTCTGATTTAATCCACCATCGGTGTTGCAAAATATATTTGTGGATCAATAGTTTGGCTAAAACTTTTAGGTTCGTGTAATCCACTGCTATCCCGGTATCGGAAAGCACACATCCACTTTACTTGTTCCGTATATTACCTTTTGGTAAACTACCGTCCGGTTGTAAAGGAAAGCGATGAACAAGAAACTGTTAAGGCAATGTCCAATGACATGCAGATGATTATGGTCTTATTAAACGTGTCGGATACTAGAACTATCCTTGGTAGGAGCGATAGTAAAGATCATCCTATGATTTTTCGGTCTGGCACAAGGTCCTGTCTCCGACCATGCTATGCAACCACCGTTCTTACGGTTGACACCCGATTTGGTTCAGGTGACCTAATGAATTCCAGGTGAATTCCTAGGATTTTACGTTCAATGGTAATGAACGCATTGAAAATGGATTTTCAGAAAACAAATTGGTTTGTAATTTTGATCAAAATATTTTCTCGTTCAAGCTCGAGTTTAGATATCATTGAATTCCATGAGTTTGAATTCTCAATCTTTAAGGTCAATCTCAAGGATTGAGTAATATCAGTCTTAAAAGCTGATTTTTAATCTTTAAGGAGATTATCCTTTCTGGGGATCTGATTCATTAGTCTTATCCAGCTAATTTGCATGGTGCCCCCCCATTATACGAGATAAATCCTTCTCATGGTTAGGATAAATCTGACCACTTGGCGACCCTGTTTAATGCTGAGGTCCGTGGATTTCCTGCTGATTTTAGTGATGACTTTTCTAGATTTTTCGTCAACCTACAGCTGGTCTGGACGACAACTTCATGACCTAAATCAAGAAGCGCGTTTCTTGTTCGGAAGACTTTACTTCCTTTTAATGATGGAATTGATTCATCGTGTAGATCCATCTCTTCTTTTCTTTCATCGGGTAAAACAGTTTAGTTTAGTCCAAAGCAAAAGTATTTTCAGTTATTTGTTACAGATATATGTGACATATGTTTAAGATAACTTGGTAAATTTTCCCACACTTGGCTTTTTATTTTTCTTTTTATCGTCCTCTATTCCATTTTAAATGAATTTTGACATTTTAGTTTGTTTCTTAATTTATGTTCTTTCTGAGATAACAATAATTTCGGTGTTAAAACCTAGTTTTATCGTTCATAAATATGTATAAACATGATTTGAATTCATTTAATTGAAAATTTTTACTAGAATTGGGTAGTCAGTATATAAGACTAGGGCTGTTCTTTTTTATCAGAGAGCACTAGATTCTAATACAACTACTGCTTTACTAGTATTTTTAATGGTAACCAAGTGTATAAAGTAAAAAATTTTAAAATCCGAAAGAATTTAACCCCTTCCCACACTTAAGATCTTGCAATGCCCTCATTTGCAAGAAATCAGAAACAATTTAAATTATTGAGGGTTATTAGCGTAGAAAAATGATTAAATTTTACCAAAGTTTCAAACATATTGTCGTTTGATTGTTGAATGATAAATGGTGCACGTCATTTGTTCATTCCGTCTTGTTGTTATTTCACATATATTTTGCATCTTGTCGTCAAAATTACTTGCTTTTGCTGAACTTAATGCCAGTCTTTGAAAACGCGTTGTTTTATCCTGTTTTGTGCATAACATAAAATACATGCAATACAAATATAATCATACATGCAATTTGAAATGGAACTTTGGCATCCCACTTTCAAATTATAAGAAAAATATTAGTACACAATAATAATAGAAATATCAAACATTACATAAATGTAATTAAAATGTTAAGTGTTTAAAATAATAAAAATATAAATTACCAACTTATCTCTACTGATCAGGAGGTGGGTTAGGAGGATAATTAGGATAGGGATCCCAATTCATGTTCGGATCAGGGTTCCATGGCTGTTGATAGGTGAACTGGTATGCTGCGTCATAATCATATATGTCATAGGGCGGTCTCATTTCTGGCTGGTGTGCAGGATAGAATGCGGGTCGGGTCGGATAATACATCTCGCCAGGCTGCAACTGGCTTATAATTTGGCGCTGATGATAATCCCATCGGCCATGCTCTCGTTGCCGGGAATGCTCGTAGTCATTCCGACGTTGCCATGCCTCGTACTGCATATGCCTATCATAGTTCGTGATGTATTCATCCTCCATACGAACGCCTAAATCAAGAGCAGTCTCCCGAACAACTCCTATAATGTTGTTCGCCTCTTCCATTTCGTCATCCGAACCTCTTTCTACCTGTCGCTGAGGTCCCTCGTATCGATATACCCGACCACGTCTCATCAATAATACCCTTGCACCGTGATAAAGGTTTGAACTTATAGTTTCACCTTCGTCCTCTATTTCGTTCATTGGACCCCCTTGGTGCTTATCCACACCTAAATACTCTCCAATGAGAGTAATGAAAATACCACCACCTATAATACTCCCCGATTTCATCCCCGAAACTACATTAGCGAGATAATAACCAACACAATAGGGAATGTTAACGAAACTCCTCGGGTCTCTAATACACTTGAGGTAGAACAAATCGTTTACGGTCAATTTCTCTTTATTCTTACCCCTTTGTGTAATTGTGTTTGCTAAGAATCTATGAATCACCCGGAGTTCAGCTCTATCTATATCTAAGTATGTATGATTTCCACTGGCGTGAAATTCATTAAAGTGGGACATACGCCTCCAGACGGCGTTAATATCAAATTCCCTATCTATCCTTTCTCCTTGGGCAATCAGGCTATTATAGTCGGGGCTCAAAAGTTCAGCAGGGGTGTAAATCTGTAAGGCCCTGGCTAAATCTATCATGGACATTCTGTACATGCGTCCACCTAACAGAAATCTAATAAAGCTTCTATCATCTATCCTCCTAACATCACTGTTTAACTTAATAGTACTAAGTAATTCTATACACCATTCCCTATATATGGTTCTACGAATGGAAAATAGGCGCATCCAATCGTTAAACTGAGAATTACCATACCTTTGCACCAATAATTCCCGAATCGGTTCGGCAAGGTCAACTGTTTCCAAAGGTACCCAGTCAATTGCCCTTGGCATTTCAACAACCTTAAAGTAGAGAATGTGCATGTTCTTTTGATAATCTGGATACTCTATCCAACATCGATCAAATCTCAGATTTGGGTGTAACTGATCTTCATTAATGTCTAAGCTCAGAATCATTTGATGTGGAGCGAATTGACGAAACTGATTCATGAATAATTGATCTTGATCGTGATATGGAATATGTTGATCCTCATGTTGTTCTTCTTCTTGTTGCATATGTTGTTCTTGTTCATAAAACATTTCCGGTTCGGGCTCTGGTTGTCTGGACGATGATGCACCGTCCGTATCTGTATTTCTCTGCAAAACACATTAAACACAAAATTTGTGCATCCAAATATGCATTAGTGTTAGCAAAATAATAACTTGAAACAATTATGATGACATGTTCAATTCATAACACATTTTATACACATTTTCTTAACAATAACAATTCTACACTTTTACATACGAAAATGTGTACAATGTTTTATCACATTTAAACTCTTAAACATGTCAACAATAATCATTATAGCAATTAAACACTTGTTACATGGCATTCAAATCAAACTAGTGCTCATTTTCATATTTTTGTCAAGTCTACACTTTGTCAAATAAGCATATACGAAAAATGTACATCAAGTTCATAAGCATTTATCTCAAATAACATGCCAAAATAATCACTACTAGCAATGAAACAAGTTTCAAATGGCCTTTATATCAAATTATCCAAGTTCATGAATTTTTAGACTTAAAAAGTCCACTTTAATTCTCAAAAACATGTTTAGGCTCAAAGTTTGGATCAATTAATTACCTAAACATGTTACACTACTTAATTTATCGACAATTCATGACAAAAATCGGCCATAACCTGTTTATATCAAAAAGCCCCAAATTGCTCAAGAACACAAACCCTAGATTCTTAAAAATTTGAAGTTTTAGCTTCAATTCATGTTAAATAGCTTCTATCTAGGATATACATGCATAATATAACATCAATTTAACACTAATTTCACTAAAAATTAACAAAAATTAAATTAGGTAAAATGGCTCAAGAACACACATAATTCGAATTTAAAGAGATTAGGGGTGAAATCTTTACCGTTCTCCTGAAGGGGTTGAGACTACTGAATCTAGGCATGATTATTGTGAAATTTTTGCAAGAAATTTGGTGAAAATTGGTGAAAAATTGAGAGAGTTTGGGAGGTTTTCGTATGTGTTTGTGTGTGTATTGTGAAAGAAGCAGAACTCGACTGGAACTTGTACCTGGCCTGTTTTTAACAGCCATGCGAGTCGCATGGTTTTGTGCATACCCCCATGCGAGTCGCATGGGGTGTAATTTCTGGTATTTTTTTTTTTTTTTTTTTTTAATAATAAACCTTATACTTTTAAAACATAAAATTAATAAAATTTTAAAAATCTTGTTTCTTTTTAAGACGAGGTCGTTTCGGGACGATGCCCTAGTCCGTCCCTCGACAAAATTTTAAAATTTTGTCATTTTCAAGCGATTGTTTTAAAAGCTTAGATTTTTGGATTTTTTAATTTTTTTTTTTTTTTTTGGCATACTTTAAATCAATAAGCTTAAAAATAATGATAATAAAAATTCTCGTCCCGCCATCGGGTAAAGCAATTTCGGTTCAAAGACCTAATCTTCAACTTACGACGAATTTTAAAGATCATATTTTTAACTTAATGAGATAGAGTAAATTTTTGTTTTTAAATTCACACAATTTAAATATAAAATTCAAAATTAATATTAAAAAAAATCACACCAAACTTAAAATTTGAAATGCATGAAATTAAAAATTCATATTTTAAAAATTCACACCAGACTTAATTTAAAAATTCATATTAAACTTATATTAATTTTTCAAATATTTACAATTTTAAATATATTGTTTTTACAAAGTTTACAATATTAATTTAAGATTTATATATCAATTTTAAAAATATGGTAAAAATAAAATTAAAAATCTTTTTGTCTTTTTATCCCACTTTAATCAATCAAATATTATCAAAAATATGCGCCCCTCTTTTCGGTAAAGTAATTTCGGTTCCAAGACCTAATTTGACTCATGACGAATTTTTGAAATATTTTGGGTTGATTGATTAAAGATATTTATACCTTATGAATAAACGTTAAATTTCGCAGTGATGTAATAAATTTTTGAATGATATCAATAATTTCGGTCGCCAAACCTAATTTTATTCAATACCAATTTAATACTTTTTAGCGAACAAATTAGCGTTTATTATCAAAAGGTTAAAAATAAAAATAAAAATAAAAACTGTACAGACATACCTGTGAAATAGATTTCTTAGTTATATGATCTATCCCATTCATAAGATAGTCGGTTTAATTGGTTTTCCATGGCTACATAGGCGTAACCTCGAGCATTCAGTATCTTTTCTTCTAAACATATGAACGGTCCGTCTCTGCATAAAGTAACAAATTCGGTATTTGAATAGGTTTGATTATTTGAACATTTACCTCCATGTGACCATTTTCCGCATTTGTGACATCGTTCTAGGTGTCGTGCTCTTCTTTTCGCTGCGGATTTTGATTTTCCTTTACCAAATTGTAACTTATTATCTTCGCATCTGGATTCTTTTCTAACTCCGTCCATTCTTTCTCTGATTACTGATACTAATTCACTCGGTAGTATGTCATTATTACGTTTAGTGATCAAAGCGTGTAGCATTAGACCATGGTTTAGTTCACAGGCAGTCTTCATTTCGTAAAAACCTAAAAAAAAATAAAAATTCAGAATGGGGGGAGAAGACTAGTTCTTTAGGGTCTGCTAGGGAAAGACCATTCGGGTTCCATTTTCGAGAACTACACGAAAACAGACAATCTAACTCTAACAGAAATACATATTATCCTTTAAAGACTTGATTCTCCCCACACTTAGTTAGCTGTGGTGTCGAAATTGTGATTAACTTCGTTGTCGACTTCCATCGGACCATGTATGTAATGTTTAACTCTGTGACCATTAACTTTAAATTCTATCCCATTTGAATTTATTAATTCTATCGTTCCGTATGGGAAAACTCTTTTGACTATGAATGGTCCAGACCATCTTGATTTCAATTTTCCAGGAAATAGCTTGAATCGTGAATTGAAAAGAAGAACTCTGTCTCCTTCTTTAAATTCTTTTGAACTTCTGATTCTTTTATCATGCCATTTCTTCGTTCTTTCTTTATAGATTAACGAATTTTCGTATGCTTCATGTCTTAATTCTTCTAATTCGTTTAGTTGACTTAATCGTATACGTCCGGCTTCATGTAAATCAAGATTACATGTCTTCAAAGCCCAAAATGCTTTGTGTTCAATTTCTACTGGAAGATGACATGCTTTTCCATAAACAAGTCTAAAAGGTGTGGTTCCAATTGGAGTTTTGTAGGCTGTTCTAAAAGCCCAGAGTGCATCCTCCAATTTAATGGACCATTCCTTCGGATTTGATCCTACCGTTTTCTCTAGAATACGTTTTAAAGCTCGGTTGGTATTTTCAACTTGTCCACTTGTTTGTGGATGATATGCGGTGGAGATTTTATGAGTTACTCCATATCTTTTAAGAACTTTCTCAAGTTGATTATTACAGAAATGAGTACCCCGATCACTTATTAAAGCTTTCGGTGTTCCAAACCTTGCAAAAAGATGTTTTAAAAAATTGACTACAACTCGTGCATCGTTAGTTGGGAGAGCTTGTGCTTCCGCCCATTTAGATACATAATCAATGGCTACGAGTATATATAGATTATTATGAGATTTTGGAAATGGACCCATAAAGTCAATACCCCAAATGTCAAATACTTCACATACTTGGATGACATTTTGTGGCATTTCATCACGTTGACTTATTTTTCCGGCCCTTTGACATGCATCACAGGATTTGCAAAGAAGGTGTGCGTCTTTGTAAATTGTAGGCCAATAGAATCCAGCTTCATAAACTTTTCTTGCTGTTAGTTGAGGCCCATAATGCCCTCCTGTTGGTCCTGTGTGACAATGGTTTAAAATTTTACTAGCTTCATCTCCAAATACACATCGGCGTATTATTCCATCGGGACAACTTTTAAACAGATGTGGATCTTCCCAGAAATAGTGTTTTATATCACTGAAGAATTTCTTTCGTCTTTGGTACGATAATCCTTTTTCAAGGAATCCACAAACTAAGTAGTTTGCATAGTCTGCAAACCATGGGATTTCTTTATAATCTATCTTCAATAGATATTCATCAGGAAAGTTGTCTTGTATGGCTGATTCATTTAGAACTTCTAATTCGGGATTTTCAAGACGAGAAAGATGATCAGCGGCGAGATTTTCTGCTCCTCTTTTATCTCGGATTTCAATATCAAACTCTTGTAAGAGTAAGATCCAACGGATTAATCTTGGTTTAGCATCTTGTTTTGAAAATAGGTATCTAAGAGCAGAATGGTCGGTATAGACCACCGTTTTTGCTAGAACGAGATATGATCGAAATTTGTCAAAAGCAAAGACAATAGCAAGGAGTTCTTTTTCAGTAGTTGTATAGTTCGTTTGTGCTCCTTGTAATGTCTTACTAGCATAATATATAGGTTGAAATCGTTTTTCAATCCTTTGTCCTAAAACGGCTCCCATTGCAAAATCACTTGCATCGCACATTAGTTCAAATGGTAGATTCCAATTTGGTGTTATCATGATCGGCGCATTAGTGAGTTTCTCTTTAAGAATATTAAAAGATTTGATACACTCATCTGAAAAGATGAATGGCGCATCCTTTTCTAGGAGTTTATTCATAGGAGTGGCAATTTTAGAAAAATCTTTTATGAAACGTCGGTAAAAACCGGCATGCCCTAGAAAACTCCTAACTCCTCTAACATTGGTGGGATGTGGAAGTTTAGCAATTACATCTACTTTAGCTCTATCCACTTCAATTCCTTCTTTTGAAATTTTATGTCCAAGAACGATGCCTTCTTTAACCATGAAATGGCATTTCTCCCAATTAAGTACTAGATTTGATTTTTCGCATCTAATTAGCATTCGTTCCAGATTAACTAGACATGATTTAAATGTATCACCGAAGACTGAAAAGTCATCCATGAAAACTTCCATGCATTCTTCTATCATGTCGTGAAAAATCGCCATCATACACCTTTGAAAGGTTGCAGGGGCGTTGCAAAGTCCAAATGGCATTCTTTTGTAAGCAAAAGTACCATAAGGGCACGTGAATGTGGTTTTCTCTTGGTCCTCGGGTGCTATTGGAATTTGAAAATATCCGGAAAATCCATCTAGAAAACAATAGTAACTATTTCCGGCTAATCTTTCCAACATTTGATCTATGAAAGGTAAGGGAAAGTGATCTTTTCTGGTGGCGTCATTTAATTTTCTATAATCAATACATACACGCCATCCTGTTACAGTCCTAGTAGGAATAAGCTCATTTTTCTCATTTGTAATGACAGTCATGCCACCCTTCTTAGGTACGCATTGAACTGGGCTTACCCATGGACTATCAGAGATTGGATAAATTAAACCTGCATCTAGCAGTTTAATAATCTCTTTCTTAACTACATCTTGCATATTAGGATTTAGTCTTCGTTGGCGTTGCACATACGTTTTATGACCTTCTTCCATAAGGATTTTATGTGTGCAATACGAAGGACTTATTCCTTTAATATCATGAATCTTCCATGCAATGGCTGGTTTATGAGCTTTCAACACAGAAATGAGTTGTGATTTCTCATTTTCAGTAAGAGAAGACGATATTATTACAGGTAATTCAGATTCACCATGTAAATAAGCGTATTCCAAATGGTTTGGAAGTGGCTTTAACTCTAATTTCGGAAGTTCTTCTATCGATGATTTATATCGATATCTGTCTTCTTCTTTTAGCATTTGAATTTCTTCTGTTGTTGGTTCATATCCATTAGCTATAAGTGTAGCTAACATTTCAGCTTCATCAATTGGTTCATTACCTTCTCCTAAAGAACATTCTCCTGTTCCTTGTAATTCTGGAAATTCTTCTAATAATTCTACATGTGCATCTATAGTTTGAATATAATAACATGTATCATCTGCAGATTGTGGTTGTTGCATTGCTCTATCAACTGAAAAGGTAACACTCTCATCCTCTATACTTAGGGTCAGTTTCTTACCGAACACGTCTATCATTGCTTTAGCCGTGTTTAAGAATGGTCTTCCTAATATGAGAGGAACTTGAGAATCTTCTTCCATGTCCAAAACAACAAAATCTACTGGAAATACTAAAGTACCAACTTTAACTAGCATGTTCTCCATTATCCCTCTAGGATATTTTATTGATCTATCGGCTAGTTGTATGCTTATTCTTGTTGGTTTCAATTCTCCAAGGTCTAGTTTAGCGTATAGTGAATACGGCATTAGATTTATACTAGCACCTAAGTCTGCCAATGCTTCTATTGAACTAAGACTACCCAGAAAACATGGAATTGTGAAACTTCCTGGATCAGATAGTTTTTCTGGTATCTTATTCAACAGCACTGCTGAACAATTAGCATTCATAGTAACAGCCGAGAGTTCTTCCATTTTCTTTCTATTTGAGATTAGATCTTTCAAGAATTTAGCATATCTTGGCATTCCTGAAATCACATCAATGAAAGGAAGATTTACATTTATCTGTTTAAACATATCCAAGAATTTGGATTGCTCGGCTTCAAGTTTTTCTTTCTTCATTTTACTCGGATAAGGAAGTGGTGGTTGGTATGGTTTAACATAAGGTTTATCCTTAACTGTGTTATCTTCATTATCCTTTTCAACTACCGGTTCTTTTTCCTTATCTTGATCAGGTTGTGGTTCTTGTGGAGTAGGAATAGTTTCATCAGAAGTTACAGGTATTTCAGGTGGTTTAAGTGTTGTACCACTTCTTGTGGTAATGGCTTTAGCTGTTTCATTTCGGGGGTTAGCGTTTGTATCACTAGGTAGACTTCCCGGTTTTCTTTCACCTATTAACCTTGCTAGGTTACTCACTTCTTGTTCCAGATTTTGAATAGAAGCTTGTTGATTTCTAAATGCTTGAGCATTTTGTTCATTAGTTTGTTTTTGAGATGTGAAAAACTGCGTTTGAGTTTCAACTAGCTTCGTCATCATATCTTCTAAATTCGGCTTTTTATCATCGGTTTGTTGTGGTGGTTTGTTTTGAAAATTAGGTCTTTGCTGATTGTAAGTATTATTGGATACTTGTTGATTGCTAGGACCTTGTTGGTTGTTGTATGGAATATTTAGGTTATAATTCTGGTTTTGATTGTAAATCGGTCTTGGCGGTTGATAATTATTCTGATAATTATTTCCAGGTCTTTGGTTTATGTATGAAATATTCTCTCTTTGTTCCATTGTTAATTCAATACTGAGACAATCTTTTGTCAAATGTGGTCCTCCACACTGCTCACAACTAATTCGTATTGAGTGAATATCCTTAGTCATCTTTTCCATTCGTCTCTCCACAGCATCTATCTTTGCGGAAATGGAATCTAAGTCATGGCTAGAATCGGCTCTAGCTGCTTTAGATGATCTAATGATATCTTTTTCTTGGTGCCACTCATGTGAGTGGGAAGCAGTGTTATCAATAATTTTGTAAGCATCAGTTTCGGTTTTCTTCATAATAGAACCACCAGCTGCTATATCTATGTCTTTTCTTGTAGTGATGTCGCATCCTTGGTAGAATATTTGTACTATTTGACAGGTGTCTAAACCATGTTGCGGACATCCTCTTAATAACTTTCCATATCTTGTCCACGCCTCATATAGAGTTTCATTTGGTTTCTGTGTGAACGTAACAATTTCTGCTTGAAGTCTTACGGCTTTAGATGCAGGAAAGAATTGTTTAAGAAATTTGTCAATTAAAACGTCCCATGTATCGATCGCCCCTTCAGGTAACGATTCCAACCAATCTTTGGCTTCTCCCTTTAAAGTCCAGGGAAATAACATGAGATATATCTGTTCATCCTCCACTTCTCGTATTTTAAATAGTGTGCAGATCCTATTAAAGGTACGTAGATGTTCATTTGGATCTTCCTTCAGCGCACCACTAAATTGGCATTGATTAGTCACCATATGTAGAATTTGTCCTTTGATTTCATAATCTGGCGCATTAATGTCTGGATGAGTAATTGCGTGACCTTGGCCAGTGCGTT